>NC_067114.1:20898568-21642318 GCF_021347895.1 Acanthochromis polyacanthus | reverse complement strand
TCTTTGCAGCGCTCCAGGGAAAAGCGGTAAGAGGACCTTCTTTATGAGGCCTATCAGTCCAGGAGATGGATATGTTTGCTTATTGGACAGTAAAAGGCCAGTCTTCAGGTGACAACTGGCCATGGTTATTCAGGCTTTTATTCATGCATATTTAGAGGATGGTAATGAGCTTTTTTTGCATTGTTGCATGAGAATGGCGGGTCCCTGGTGGCGTTGACGGCAGAATCTGACTGGTGGAGTGTCCTGTGTGCATGTGTGTGCGTGTGTGTCTTTGTATTTGTGTGTATGTGTGTGGCAAGCATCATCCCTATCCATCCACTCACCAGGCTGGACAGACTTTTCTTCGACTCTAGTCCTCCACCCTCAGACGTACAAACCCACCCAGTGGAAACACTGGCACACCACATCTCATCCACCTGCCAGAACAATCTTTCTCTGTCGCTCAGGGATTGCCTCTGTGTACTTTGGCTGTTTACAGTTAAATGGCCTCTTGTATTATTGATGGCTTCATATGTGGTTATAATATTGCCGCCTTGAAATCGACAAAAAGTCATTGTGTTGTGATATTCAAGAAGCTTGAGTGACAGAATTCATATTCATTTCATGCCCACCTTGAAGTACTTTCTTTTTCGCAAAGCAACTTATGCCTGTTTGAGTGGATGTATAAAATGGCAAAGGTAATTTCCAGCTTGAAAGTAATTTACATTTTTTCCCCCTGTGTGAGAGCCAATACAATTTTTTGTTTTGCAATCTTTGGGACCACCCTCACAGATTACATAAATAAAAAGACAGGGAGGGTCAAAGGTCATTGTCAATTAGCATCTACCCAGATGAGCAATTACCAGTCAACAGTAGGGACGGAGATTGCACCATTTTTCATCAGCCTGGCTTTCAAACAACACTGTTCACATGCTTGTTGGAATCAGCGACGGAATACTGAAGAGGATGTTGTTCCTGATTAAGGCCATGTTCTTAGCTGGCATATTAAAACCCAACAGCTGAGCACTGCCTCATCACAATAACTCTTATTTGGCTACACATATTTCCATTCAGGATCCTTTTCACTGTGCTTTTACTGAGCTGTTGTGCAGCTTGTGTGTCATCGTACAGTTGCGAGTGCCCCTGTGTGTTTCTACAATAGTGGAGGTTAATGGGGCCAGCCAAGACGGCGAAACCATTCTCCTCTGCCTAACAATGGCCACATGTGTCAGAATTGAATGTGGCTTTTGATACCTATTCTGATTTAAAAATCATTGCTATAGGCATATCCAGTGGGACACCTGCAGTCTAGCCTATATGTCACACTGATTTGTATCTCAGCGCTTATATTAACAAGGTGGCCAACACCAATGCGCCATTACCAAGGTTTATGAACAGTATATCACACACCTGTACTCGGCCCAGACATGGCTTTACTGTGATGTCTGTGTTTCTTTGGCAGACGCGTCCCCAGCCAGACCCCAGTCTGACGAACATTTGGCCGGTCAGGCTAGACGTCTCGGGGAGTGTTTGGTGGCCTGGACAGGCCAGAGACAGGAAAGAGGACTTCTAAATCAGCCAGCAATCCAAAGGCCTTCCATAAATCCTCCAAATGGGCTCGGGTGGGGGACGTAAAGCACACCTGCAAGACTTATGTAAGTCTTATTAAACCATAAATTGCTAACACCAGCCCCTTGCTAGAGCCGCTCTTGGCTGGAATAAATCTCAGAGTGTGTCCAGTAAGGAGAAAGAGAGAGTTAGAAGGAGAGATAAAGCAGGTGAGAGAGGAAAAGATATAGTGGAGGTTAGAGGTAGTGAGAGTGAGGTGGAGGATACTAAAGGTCTGACAGCAAAGCATTGCTGTTTGATGATAGGGCAGACAATACTGGGCTTTGAAAACAGTCAGTACTTGCCACTGTAGCTGCCTTCACGTGGGGCAGTTTTAGGAACATGAAGAATGTCCTGCTCACTAGACTCTTAATGCATCAAACATTTTTTTTATGGTATTGGCCTCAGTCTCGTCAGTGTAACAAACCACAAACAGATCTTCCTCACACCTTTAGGCCCTGCATGGACTAACTCCTCACACAGACACAGACCGATGTGTGCAACACAGGGAATATTTATAGGAAATCAGAGTTCCTGAGCTCCTGAGCCCCCGTGAGTTCCCAACACACCCACGCTCTCCTCCCTGCCTGGTTGTGGGTCCTTGAATTAAACATCAAAGCACACAGGAGCGTAGGGCCCAACTGCCATAAATAACAGTTCGCTTGGGTAGGGGAGGGGAGGATGTTCAGATGGGAAGAGAGCAGGTCACCCGATCGCTCATACACATACTGTCAAAGCAGATTCATTTGTTCACAAAATGGGTGATGTTGTGTGAGGTTATTGATTTCCGCGTGCCATCTGTCTTCTCCGAGGCTTTGGCAAGCAAGCTCTGGCACTACCAGCCTCAGGTGCTCTCATATTAGTCTCCATAGCTCAGGTGGACAGAAGGGAGATGTGCATCAGGTATTGGACACAAATGGGTGATGGCTTATGTGACACCTCCTCAGACACAATGATTTCTGGCATGAGAGCGACAATCAGAGGTGAATTTTATTTGGGTTTTTGATGCTTTTTGTAATGTCAGGCTGACCTAAAATAAAATAATAGAGAAAGTATAAATTTAAATATTAACTGTCCTGAGTTTTATGGAATAATTCATATATTATGTGAAGAATGTCTGAGGTAATTTTAATTTATAACCATCTGAAACATTTGTAGGAAATTTACAATGAAAAGTAATACTATTATCCCCGATCAAAAAGCTGTACTTTTGGGTAAACATCCATGCTGAAGGTGATGATTAACATCTCATTTGTCGCCAACACCTGCATACACAAGTTCGGGCCCACCCTAAGTCTCCTCCTCTCACTAACTAGTCTAGAAGTCACAGTGTACCTCCATGTTGAGCTATGGAGTGTGGAGGGCAGGCCTTCAAACATGGGGCCCAGCTGCTGCTGTGTATTTTTGTCAGCCAACACACACACACATTGGCATCCCTTGGTGTTTGCTCTTGTGGAGGGCACATGTTACTGGGTAAATTATCACAGCGATGGTAAACAGTGTTTTTATGAGGGAATGTAGCTCGGTTGTTATATTTGAAGTCTGTTCTTTGTATACTGCTGTGCTATTAGGACAGATTGAGGATGTTTGCGCCTGGTGTCTGCACTCCGCCCATGTGGGGTACACACACACACACACACACACACACACACGCACACTGAGACACACAGTGCGCTCACAGTGACAAGGCTTAGTTGTAGTTTTGACTCTTAAATGGCTCTTTTGTTGTTTCCATCATAAGAAAAAGAAGGAAAACATCACAGCCTGAGGAGTGTGTCAGTGTCACACTCGTGTCAGTCTCTGGGTAAATGCAGATGAACGGCAACAGCAGGGGAGGAAACACTGAATTTGGAAGTGTAGAAGAAGAAAGTTGTGCGCTGTGAAAAATATATGTTGTGTGTTTCAGTGTAACGGAAGTCAGCACAGAGACAAGCGTTTAACGCATAATGACTGGTTATACAGACACAAACCTAATATCGGGTAATTACTTTACATTTTCAGCAGCTGAGTCAAGATATAGCTGTAATGATAGTGCTTGAAAACACTATCGGGCGCTTGATAACAAGGTAATCCGATAGTGATAGAGTCAAACAGATGGATGGCTTTGAGATAAAGGACTGGTGTGTTAAGGTCTTCTCTTTTCAATTAAACTCATTTGAACCATAGATAAAGGTCTCATTAATTCTGTTGACGCAAAGGTCTCTCTTAAGGGCCCATTGGGCACCATCGCGATACCTCCCCTCTTGACTAAGGAGTCGTCTAAATTAATGTTTGTTTATTGAGTTATTTTTTCAAATAACTATACAAGTCTGGGATGACACAGTAATCCCAGTCTGTCGGCCATGATGTTAACTGTGAACAGTCAAGTCATGCATGCAGTCCAGAGAGTGAAGCTTTTACAGAAATACCTATTACATAAAAATGTCATGTTGTTAAAGATTTATTTTTTAAAGTCAGTATGGCACGGGAACTGTTGCCCCAGTTTGTGTGATCTGTCGTTTAACAGTTTGCCCAGTCGCTGCAGTCATCTTAGCGTTTTAAATTTGCCCGTTCTAAACTGATAGAGTGCTTTATCTCTCTATGAATGGAGGAAATGGAGGAAAGGAGGGAATAATGATGATGACATTCTTCCCACTTTTTTGAACCCCAATTACCCACTAATGCGTGATAAAACCAGAAAAATGAACAGTCATTATGTGTGAGGCCTCCTACAATGGCAAAATCATTCTTTTCTAGCCTCCCGCTCTTTGGATGGGAATAATCATGTTTTGTACCAAACACCTGCGCTTCAGTTGCCCTGACCTGCCACCCAAATGAGTGCAATTAATGACAATTACCCTCCAGGTGTCACAACATAGACATGTACTGATAGGGACCTATCTGGCGGGAGCACGTGCTTGTCCTCCAAGTAAATATGTAATGATAACAGCTGTAACACAGTGGGGTGGAGGGGTGCACAATTGTCACCAGTGCAATCTATTTGTGTTTGCCCCAGCTCAGCACCGCATTAACCAGTCCAGACAAACCAGAATGGATAGACTTGGATTTTCGCTGTGGGACTGAAAGAAGTTGACTGGAGGTATTGGGATTCCTGATCAGATGAAAATTGGGACAGATGTGCTCTAGAAGTAGTTTCTGCATCAGGCGTTAAACGTATTTGTGTGCTGGTGACCAAACACTGTTTGTTAGGCTAGATGCATTACACCTTCAAGGAAATTTCAGGTCTTATTTTCATAGCTTTGGCCACCGTATCAGTTGAAAAGCACAACATTGAAATTACAAAGTTAACTGCTGAGATCTGGGAACACAGCAACATTACTAAAAGAGTCAAATCAAACAAGAAAGGCAAATAATCAAGTGGCCAATTAAGTCTAAAACCAACATCCAATTTTGACAAGAAAGAAAAGGTGAATAGTAAAAAAACTGACAATACTCCTCTCATATTATGGTCTCCCCAAATGTACATTGTTATATAACTAAACTGCATTCTCATTGTGTTTTGAAACTAACATATATCTATTACATTATATTTGTTTGTCAGGCATTTCAAATACATTTGCATCAACACATTTCTGTCATTTCTTTTATCGCTTTCCAACTTCTTTTTAGCCAACCAATTGTATCTTAGATAGGGTGGAACTCATTATCTTGGTAATGCAGAAAATAGAGGAGAAGCTTGAAACATATTGTGAAGGGGCATATTTGAACCCAAAGCATGATATATTTTTAAAAACTAACATGGGTGTTTTTGTGCAAAACATAATCAAACTTCTGAACTGTAGTTACTATTGTGAAAGGGTGTATTTTAGCCAGGAGCAAGATATTTTTGAAAACCAAACCAAGAAGTTTTAGTGTCTAAAACTAACCAAACAAAGAGCGACAACAGGAGTAAATAGCGGACGAAAGCATAACTTGAGTCTAAAAATAATGACCCCATATGAGACGTGAAATCAAATCTACTGGGTGTCAGACTGCCTCCATATACAGACTTTTTGGGTATTCGAAACAGATTTTACAGCAAAGTAATTTTTGGGAGACAGGATTTTTGGTATAATTGTGAACATACCCAGTTTTCTCATTATTAGAATAATTATTGCCAATATTCCATATCTACTTAAATTTGATTTGTTTTTTGAGTGATTGTGTTTATCATGTCATTTCTTGCCTTTTAAACTTGGTCTACATGTTCCCTGATCACACCCTTTACTTCAGTGACCTCAGTTTTATCATGACTGAAATGATGGCAAAAACAAGCTAAGTAAGATAATAGTTGAAAAAAAAAATCACATAGAAAGTTTTATTAGCACCAATTTAATGTTTAGAATCTCACATACAAAGAGCCATGAGGTTGAAACATTTACTATGTAGTAATGTAGGAGCATTAAAGAACTGTTGCAGTCTTTTCAATCTAATATCGGCCCGCAACTGAGTGTCTATTCTGTGAATGGTAGCTACAATATAATCACAGGCCCATTTCCCTATGAGAAGTGAGATTTCTCAGGTGCAAAAGTCAACTTTAACCCTCCTCCTCCTGTGGGTGCACCGTCCTTTCCATCTGAACTTGCATTAGCATAAAGGCATTAAAATGTGAATAGGAATTAATTTGGACTTTCCCCTCCATAGGAATTAATGGAAGTTTGTTCTGCCTGTACCCCTCAGATGGCTTGCGCTCCTCCACAGTCCATAAATATTAATATTAATACGGCATCGCATTTAAAGGTAGCGCTTGACTGAAGCCGTATACAGAATATTATTAGAGATCACGATACGTTTCTCATGAGAAGTACAGCTGAGTGAATGCATTGCCTTGCCGTTGTGATCTGTAAAATCCAATCTTCATACAGCACAAAAAGTTATTTTCAGAGAGACGGAAGATTAGCAGGGCCGAATGGCTGCTGTCTAAAGCCATTAGGCAAGTGGGGATTTTTTTTTCTACTCAGAGTTGAGAGAGAAGGGCCCACATCTTCTGCTCTATCAAGGTACTGATTCACAGTCACACTGCTGTAGCACTATTATCATGCCCGAGCAGATCATCTCTGCAGATAACTATTATCACCGTCTCACCGCATCGCTCCAGTCTACTCACCCACATAATACAGACCACAGAAGTTTTTGACACTATTCCAAATCACTGTATTCACCCTCTTTCTTTTCTTGCATGGTCTTTGTCACTTTCCTGTGTGTGCTGTGTGTGGTTGTATCACACATTTCAACAGCAGTGAGGTTACTGAAAAACTGGGGCCCAAACCTAGACTTGTATTTACGACCTTATGAAACATCAACTGAAAAGGGCAATCAGTAAATATTCTTTTTATTTTTTAATAAGAAGCGGTCGTAGTGCATAATTTCTCCCCAATTTTCTTCATTTTTTTCTCTGTCTGACCCATAGTTGCACCAGCATGGATACAGTACTGTTAATGTTTGGGTCCAAACTCTGTTGAGTTGTCTGAAGCAAAGAGGAGGGAGGGCTTGTGTCAAAATATTCAGCAGGTCCTCTCCTTTCCTCTGTCTCCGTGCTTGAGGAGTGCTGATCCTGACAGGTTACAGTGGGCAAGGTGAGACATGTTAGTGCTGAGCCCTGTGAAGGAGAGAAGATAGAGCTGGCTTCAAAGTCCCGGTGTGGGTGAAAGCTGCATGCTGCCACCCCAGCAAGCTCAGCAAACAGTATCGGCCTTTAATCTTTGCTCCATAATCTCTACTCTTCTCACATTTAGTCAATACACTCTCACTTTGTTCTAGGAGGAAGTGGGGTGTGAGGCTGAGAATGTGTGATGTAAAAGAAAAGAAAAGCACAACACAATACACAAATCAATTACCAGGGGTAAAACGGCAAGGGCCAGCTTGATGTAAGGTTAATACCATTCACATGCTGAATGATAATAGGCCCAGGCATGTTTCTTTTAAATGCTAACCATTGTGACATGGTGATAGTTCTGTTGACAAGAGCACAAAGCAAGCACTTACAAGACCATGCAGAAAAACGCACGAGGACATTGTTCAGAACCGAGAAGTCAACGCAAAATTTAGAGGAACAAAAGAAAATGTCAAAACTACTCAAGTTCTCTATCACCATGAAGCAATGACACATGATATCACATATTCTTATCTACCACTGTGCTTGGCAGTTTAATATAAACAGTCCAACATACAGCAGCTGAGAGTAATACAAACCGAGCAATAATTGTTTTTAACAAAACATCAGTGGACTGCCTTAATCCCTTCTACCATCCGGTGTTGTGCAGACGTGCATGTTGTGGTAAGCTCTGCAAGCTGAGGTTATATTCGTGCATCAGGTCATTCCTGTAGCGGGCTGGTCCGGGTCGGCCCACTCCCCTCTGAGAGCCCTCTCATCAAGCCAGCCTCTCCTCTGCAGCCCTCTTCCCCACAATCCCCATAAACTCTCATAATTGCCACATTAAACTTGAGTTTATTATTTTTCTCCAGGTGCAGGTGTGCAGATGATATGAGCCCCAGGTTGCATTTACATACAAATTGAAGGTTTTTATTAATCAGGCAGGCAGCAGGAATCAAACGGCAACACTCCATCAGGCCTTTAAATACATTTGGTGACATTTTTACCCGGCATTAGCATGATAGGGCAAGCGGAGTATAATGTACCAATGATTGCTTTTCCATTGAAAGCACAAACGGTTTCATTTTTCCTGTCATCTCAAATAAGTGTTAAAGAGGGTTTGGAGGCTATTGTGCGAGTGCCGTATGCTGGGGACTTGGGACCGCTGATGGCCATATTAAATAACCATTAGTGCCTGAGCTTAGATCATTGTGGCATCCGCCTCCTCTGAATTTATCCTGTGATTTCAAATGAAGGCAAGCTGTGCCAGCTTTCATAAAGTGCTCCAACCCTCTCCATTTTTCCTCAAACTAAATGCATTACAACGGTAATTTTGTGACTGTTAAGATAACTAGCGTTAACAAGCACTTAATTAAAATGTACAATAAATAGCCGTCTGCAGCCTTATCTTCCCTCCAGAGCGACGCTGGTAGGAGGCTCCAATGCTCAGGCCGGCTGTTCCCCAGCTCGTTTGCAGATTAATTGCTTTTCTGTCTGGCGAAGCCTGCCTCTTCTGCAGCCAGATCGTAAATAGCCAGATAGGGAGTTTATCAATCAGGGCTTTCTACCTCACTGATCTCCCCCACACAGCCCTGTCTGTCTGACTGTCTGTCTGTATGTACATCTCCAGCTATCAAACAGACTCCATAAATAAACTTCCAAAAGCTTCTGTTATACTAACCCTTCAATTAGTAAATGGCTTTTATTTTCAGCGTAGTTGCATGAATATATTTGTGTACAGTCTTCTCATATGTTACACTTTCACTTTTGTATGTGTACAAGCATTTGAGCATTTAGATTTTTCTGTCTGTGTTCTCTCTGTGGAGAGACTTTCTATACAGCACATATATCTATGCTGGCAATGTAAAAAATGGAACATTGTTGATACAGGACTTGTGTTTTTTTAACCTTTATTGACACCATATTTATGTCTGTCCATCTACAAGCATATACCTTCTTTACGGCAGTGCGTTTTGCACCCGTTTATGTGTATACTGGGTGCTTACAAATGGGCCTTAAGTGTATCACGGGGGTTAATCAAACACAAATCACACATAAAAGCAGCCAGGGGTTGTGTCAAGCAGGACAGAAGCGAACAGAAAGTATTTACAGTAATAAAAGTTAACAGCGGTCAGCCCCTCAGGATTACATTACTCGTCAGACATGTGGCTGCAGCTCACAGCTTTATGGACCTTGGGGCTCGGTGAGCAACCTGCAAACCTTGTTGTTTTTTAAAGGAGAAGAAGAGAAAACGTAAAAACAAACTTGGCAGCTCTAGCCTGCTGCCCCCCTCCCTCACTGATGTTCCCCCTCCTCTGTCGGTGGCCCACCCTTAACCTCTGGATGATAAATCTGCCAACAGAAGCTGTGAGAGGCGTGTGGGCCTCTCACAGCTTCCCCCATGCTGGAAGATCCCCATGCGTCCTCCATGACACATCCTGTTTGTGTAGTCAGGGCTTCAACCACTGATCTTTACACTCATAATTCACAGAATGACAACACTTGCTTCATTACTATTTTTATATCAGTATATTTAAGTGTCCTCATGGTTTACTGTGGCACCATGGGGGGAGTTTTCACATTTATGGATGAAGAATCTGCCAATCTAGTCATTAAAGTAATCATAAATTGGAAAACACTGCAGAATAACAGTATATAATATGAACTTCATATCCTGTCAGCACATAGAAATACTTCCAATATTGCAACTAGCTGCAGAGCTTTCATTACCATATTTATTTCCTGTTGTTTATTTGGAGAATTGGATTTTGAAGTTACAATGACAGCAGTTAGCTGTAAATTAGGAAGGTTATGCCAAAGTATGCGTTTGCTATGCAATGTGAATCTTTTGAATAAACACCGACTTTCCAGGCAGGTTTAAACAAACATGTCCATGTGCTTGTCACATAGATTTCTCACAATGGGACGGGTAATTGTTGTGTTTTCACAGTTTCTCTTCAATCTTGACTGACTGTAGGAAATTGGAAATGATGATTGTGTAGCGGCTGAAACTCTGTTTTGACAATGTAACACCCTGGCAAAGGCCTGTGGGGGCTTTCAGGGCTCTGCTGTGTGAGGAGACTGTCAAATCTGTTAACGCCAGTTATGCTAACAGCTGAATTAGGAGCCATGCAAATGTTCCTGCTGCATCTTTGTGGTAGTAGGGATGGTGTGGACATCCAAGGTGGTCTGAAAGCCTGTGAGGCTCCCTTGCAGGCAGATTAGGAGATCGACCATTTGACAGAGATGCTACAGTTATCAGACCCACTTTAGTTAGAGTGATTTATAATGTGAGAACATGATAAATGCAGTTCTAAGCAAGCTAAGGGTGGGTACAAGGTGGCTGGAAGGAGGGGGGAATTATATGAATCTGTCAGTTTGGGCCTGTGGGATGAAAGAGTCCCAACGGGGAAAGAAAACAAAAAAAAAAAAGGATGACAAAACGGAAGCTGTGATCACAGAAAACAGGGTGTCCTGCACCCTCAACCTTGCCTGTCATAAATCAGTTTGTACAGGCCTCTTTGCCCTCTGGCCTGTGCTCCTGTCCATCGTAACCTCTGTCACAAAAGGTTCTGCCCCCATAGCTGAAAGTTCATAATGGGATTTCTGTTGTTTGTCTGTATTTGTGGACACCGTTTCTGAGTAAAACACCCCAAATAAGTTTTCTCTGACCTTATTTTAAACTTTATCAGCATGTAAGAGAAGAGATGTTCTTTGAAAACAGGTATTCATCTTATTTATTCATTTCAGAGCAGCTGGGATGCTGTACGTACCACCTTGATTGGTCTATTCCATCCCTGGTTATCATGACCCTCTGTTGTGACAGCCACAGCAGATACAATCAATACATATATCAACATCGGCCTATGTGGGTCAACAGAGGAAGATAGCACATCTTTCAGGGGGCTGCAGTGGCCACATGAGAGTTTATGGAAAACAAAGGGCCATTGTAATAGATTTTGCTCAAGTTTTTCTTGTTATTGTTTAGGCTTTGGAGAGGAAATTACAAATGGAAGTTGCAGTTCTATATATGCTGACAGCCACACACAGGCTCATACATCCATATCTGCTATGCCTCAGAGTGAGTCACCTGTCACTTTGCAGGTGCCGGCTCTGTGTGATTTGTGTGGTCAGGTTCCTGTATAAATCTCAATGGTCTCCAGCAACAGTAATTCAACACACTGTATATATTTTCATAAATAATTTACTTGTCATTGATTTCAAGTGTGGGAGCAGAAATATGTCATATCCACCTCAAGGGGCTGTGGATGTATCAGGTGCTCACTTTTGTGGTCAAAGTTGTGACAGCTCGAACCCATATGTTGTGGTCACAAGATCCGAATTTATTGTCCTTTAGAAACCAACTTGTCAGGAATAGGGACATCAAAGATAGTCTGGTGTACAGGAGGAGGCACCATTGGTATCCGTAGCTGTATTTTTTGATGTTTAGAGATTGAATTTAGAAACACTGGAACCATAAACTACAAATTATGCATAAAAACATGGAGTTGCTTTTGGTATGTTTTGATTTAAGAGACAACTCATGCGAGACTGCATGCCATTTTATGCAGTATATTCAAACTATCCCCACTTAGACTGCTGTGATACCTGCTTCATTATTCAAATAGATCTCTCAAAGAAAGTTCTACATTTCGATATGAATGAATGTCCATTGAAATTTCATCACTAATGCAAGCTGGTGTTTATAGAAATAATTGGGAGATGATGCGACAGATACATTGGTGGAGCTAAAGTACAAATAATACAACCATTAGATTGAAAGTTTAACAGCAACCAAAACGCTGCACAACTCCTTATGAAGAAGGGGATCTGTACTTCTTCCTCTTTCTCCACTTTGATAAATACAGATATAAACCCACCAGAGACTTAGAGGTTCATTAACTGCCACCAAAGGATGAAGCCCCCGCCCATACAGGCAGACAGGCGCTATAAGTCTGCCGCTGTAGGTGATTTGGTGTGGCCATTTTGTTGTAGTGTCACCTTCTGACTGATCAAGTTGTTGATTAGGGTGTTTGCTGGCACCTCAGAGAGGGAAGGCAGGAATTGATGAGGTTTAATTGGTCTGTCTCTTGTCAGCTCTCATTAGTTCCTCATTTAACACTATCTGATGGTGTGAGTCTATTGCACCTACAGGAGCATTAGTGTGTGTGTGTGTGTGTGTGTGTGTGTGGGTTGTGTTCTTGGATCCAAGTGTTATCCCGGCTCACCTTGGGGTGTGGTGGTGATTTCTTTGTGATCAATAGGGAGAAATCCCATTGGAGCAAAACATGCTCATTTCACCCTTTCTCCACTAAGGACCCATGTTCAACTTCTGTTTCACTGCTGACTTGTGTGGGTAGTTTCTGTCAACACAAAAATTGTGTCATGGAGACTCATTCATGTTACACCTGTATACACAGCCACTGCTTGAATCATCTGTTACCACTAGTTTTATAAACGTTAATAAGAATAACAACAACGTGCAAACTCTGATTTTTAGTTTTAAGATAAAAATAAACTACAGGGCAGCCATGCTTTTTTCTGTATCATAAAAGTATTTGAACTTTCAGAGGAATTGTTTTTTCAACCATTGGACAGAGTTAAAAATTCATCTCTCAAAGAAGATCAACTCACAGGCTATTATGATTAACCTGGCAATAGCCAGATTAATAATTGTGTTGTACTTGATAGTACTCCACAATATCAATCTGGGACCGCTCCATATAAATCCGTTCAGAGGAAAGAGGCACGGATTGGACAATGCAACAGTATGTCCCACCTCTGACAGGTTTGTTTTTAGCCAATCACGGGATCTTCACAACGAGCGGAGCCAATTGGTAGATTAAACTCTTACCAAAACCCGTAGGTAAAAAAGCACAAACATCTTTACCATCCAGAAATGCGCAAAGCGCCTCTCGTTGTTCTTCCTTCAAAGAAGCAATAGGAGATTCAGCTAAAACTGACTTAATAGCAGCATCTACACGATCGTTGTCCTCCGTTGCCATGTTTGTTTTGATCTACTGGCGCTTGGTGTCGTCTTCACACTGGGATATCCCGCCCCACACACGAATACTGCTGCATGATTGGCCCGTGCCAACTTGGCTCTGTACGAACAGTGAATGCGGGAGTGGAGCAAGATGGTTTCTTCAGAGATTTGTGAACTCACAAATATCGCGAGAAATCAACTGGCCGGCAAGGTTATATTATGATGGCAAAATAAAATACTAAATTTTCTGCCTGTCAAGTTGTAAAATGCTTGAAAATCTCCTGTTCTACAGCTGATTGTATTAGTCATCACGACTCCTTTCAAAACATCAAAATTAAGTGCAAATGCAGTCTTTTTGTCGCACTGTTGTAAAAATACTGACAAAATCCTTTGATAAAACTGATCACATACTGGTAGCACATATTAGCATGTGTGGATACCCATACTTTCATCATGCCTTGCCCTGTGAGTGACAGCTGTTAAGATGACTTCAACGTGGTAGTGAGAATTGGTGTGGATGTGGCGGCGAGCTGTGGAATTTGCTGCTGCTGCTCGCTGATAGCTCTCCAAGGGCTTGGGTGTCACTCCAGTGACGGCCTAAGAGCCATTAATTTTAGCCTCTGGAGTGGTTGTCGTAACAAGATCCCACACCCCCTTTCCTCACAGCAAGGCTCCTAAATATACATTTATTTTCAGAGGGAGTCCCCCCTCGTCAGGATATGATGGATGTTGACTAATCAGATGGCGTGCAAGTGTATGTCCACAGTCAGGCCCCTCTACGTTGGTTGAGTGGCTAGTGTAAATCACCGCGAGGGGGCTTTGTTGGGGTCTTGTCTTTGGTAAGGATCTTAGAGATATGATACCCTGTGCTGTTGCTGCCTGAGTGGGTCTATCTTAAGACTCCACATGGAGGTCTGGCATTCACCAAGTCTCTGTGGGTTTGAGAGCAGACAGGAGAAGGGGCTGCCGGTGGCCTACAGTTACTTGAAGAAACACTTACCATGTGCCTCTCATCTATTATTGCCTCTGGATGGCATAAACTCGCGTACATCTAGATAAGCAGTCCCCTTGCTTGGCTTTGACGTTGGTGCAAAATTCACTCTCATCATTTAATTGCTAAGCTTGGATGCTAACTGAGTAGAGACATCATTACTACATCTCCAGATACAGTGTCTGTTACCAGAACAAATTAGATGTGTCAACTTTTGAATTATATCCACACTTCCTAATATGTTCCCCCTGTATGAACATGTTCACAAACATAAGGTACATTTACAGTATAGAGACACATGCATTATCCTGCTTTCCGGTTTCTGCCTTTCGAGAACATAGATCCCCTCTGACAGGTTGCTTCTCCGTGCCACTGGGTGCAGGGTGCAGGTAGGATATGGGGATAAGCAAGGCTACTACTCGAAGACTCCATGGGGGTAGATCCTGGCAGCTCTTGGGGTACAGCAGATGGCCGTGGGGCAGGATGGGGCTTCCTCACCTGGCTCTCTTTGACCTAAGAAGGCAGGGAAGAAAAAAGGACAGTGACACTTTAAATTATAGCATGCCCTTAATCCAAATACACGCTATAATCGACATTATCATCAAAAAGACTAATTTTGCTTTCTTTCTCCTCCATCCCTCCCTCCTTCCATCTCCTAAACACCCACATAGACACAGTGGACTGAAAGGCAGATCAAACCTGAAAGAGGCTAACCTGTAACAATGCTGGTGCTAATATGGCACAATTGGATTGGTATAATAATAGCTGCAATGAGTGTGTTTCGCTCTTTCATTTCACAACTCTGATTTCCTAAACAATACACAAACAATGTAACAGTGCCACACAGGCCAAGGCCCCATTTTCATCTTCTATCTATGTGACTAAAACTTCCCAGTCCCCCAGCGCTGCTGTGAGATGCAGTATTAAAACCAAAGATGGAGGGAGAAAGAAAGAAAAGAGAGGAGAGAGAGAGAGAGATTGAGGAGGGGGTAGGTGGTGTTGTTTAAGTGAAGAGCATGGCGTGTCCTGGAGGATCTAATAAGCAGGTTGAAGCCTGATAAGGATAAGCTGTCCCTCTGGCTCTCGGGAGCCTTGTTTTAACCCCTCCCCCCACACTTTTCAAGATGTACTTCCCTGAAAACAAGGAGAGGAAAGAGTAATCAAAAGGGAGAAGCAGAAGGACTGAAGGAAAGGTGCATGGGAGAAAGGAGAAAAAGAGAAAGTGAAGAGAGAGTGTATAATACCGGTGAGTGGAGGGTGAAAAGGCAGCAATGGATTAAGAGGAGCAGTAAAGATGAAGGAGTGTATGATGAGAAGCCATGAGAGGACAATGGGAATATGGGAAATGGTGAGATAAAACGAGAAGGGGTGGAAAGGGGGCAAGAGAGAGAGAGAGAGAGAGAGAGAAGACAGAGGATTACAGGGGAAGAGAGGACAGGAAAGTGTAGATCCAATAAGGAAAATTGAAGAAACGGTAAAGAATGAGAAAAGCAAATGGACTGTGGGGAGTGGAAAAGAAAGCAGGGGGAAAGAAGTGAAGAGATAGGACAGAAAAGAGAGGAGCAGAAAGGAGAGATGAGACGAGGAAGAGGGGAAGTTGAGAGGACATAGAGCTTATAAATGGGCTGAAAGGGACCTGCTGGTGTGTCAAAGCTTTAGATCCCACCCCCTCCCCTGGGGAAGAAAGAGAGAAAGGAGAGAGGAGAGACATTGACCTTGCATTATTTATGCTTAGCGCTATTGGTCCAGGCAGACGCTGCTTTCCATTGTGTCTTCATAATGAGGAACCGCTATGAAGCTAAGGAAGAGGAAACACAACCAGGAGGCCAGTCTTTATGTTGGTGGTGGTGAATGTGTGTGTGAGTGTGTGTGCACACAAAAACATGTGTGTGCTTTGGAGGTGGGAGGTCATTACAGTGTAACGTGCAGACAGTTTAGTGAACAAGGATTAGGAACAGCAGAAAACCCTGTATGTAATGGGCAGGTACACACACACACACACACACACACACACACACACACACACACACACACACACACACACACACACACACACACACACACACACACACACACACACACACACACACACACTCACTCAGGCTTGTGTGCGGTACAGTCCTGTATCAGTAAGGTGTTTACACTGTGAGTGAATATGAGGGGAAGGGGAGAGCAGAGAGGGTCAGCTGTCATTTCCTGAGCTCATTTTCACCCTCATTTTCTTATAACGGCCGCAGGCAAGTGAACGTGAATAAAGGAGAGTAGGCGTCAGTAAAGAAGCTGAAATCTGCGCTTCATCCACTGTCCTTAACAGAGGCAGTGAGAAGTTCATGCAAGGGTTCTTATAACATAAAAACAAGCCCTGCACAGTTGAAATCACCTCTGCATCACTACGGTGTATCAAAGTTTTTTAATATGTCCTTAAACCTAAACAACGCAAGATGTCAGTTGTCGGTGACAAACACATGACGTTCACCCAGGAGATGGGTTTTATGTCCTGTATGGGACCATCATTTTTAGAAGTAGAGGACCTCCTTCTCCTTCTTCTTCTTCTTCTTCTTCTTCTTCTCCGTCTTCTTCTTCTTCTTGACAAACTTCTGCCATATGCAACAAACTTGTCCTCCATTTCCCAGAGGTTTCCAGGGTGATGGGTCTTTGCTCATTTAAAATATAATTGGTTTCTACAAAAGAAGCAACAGTGACAACACCACCGCATTTCTGAAAAAAAGATAACCGTGGCTTTAACCCTGTTAAGCAATCAGTGTTGTTTTTCTGATGGTGTAAGATTAAAGTTTTGATGTTCTGGCCCTATTGAAGAAAGTTGACTTGTTATGTTCTCCTATCTATCCCCCGTGGCATGGCGTTGCTCTGTGCCTGACACTACATGGGGGCAAAAGGGGACTTCTTGGTTGTGTTTTCTGCCCCACAGTTTAAAGTTAATATACCTTTTATAAAAAATAAAATAAGTTTACATAGTATAGTATAATAAAACACTTTCTTTAATAAATATTTGAATCTTGTTATCTGATCCAGTCTCTTTTTCTGGTGCACAAACAGCATTTAAACATGGCTGTAATTTGTTGTTTCAGAACCATGGACAGCACTGATTGTTGTGCTGACAATAGATTTATTTATTAAGTTTACACCTCAGAGAATGCTGTATGGAATGTGAGGTGAAAAACAAACAAACACTGAAAACACTCACTTTGCTTGATAAGTAGTTAGCTCAACTTTCCTCATAGCATTACACAGCCTGTTTCCTTGCCAAAAAGGAGCTTGGGAACAAGGATGCACAGCAGACTGTGGTTTTATAATAAAAAAGTCTGAATACTGCAGAGAAGCCAGCTGAGGCTAGTGACCCCAGCAGCAACAATTATATTGTCGAGCCCGAACTTAATCTGCTAGTTCAACCAGCCGCAGAAAAATGTTACCCTGAAAGCAAGTAAGGTCAGAATGGGCTGACATTCCCCCCAGCTCTGCCTGCTCCTGTCGATCTTGGGACAGAGGAGCCAGCCAAGGTGCGACTGCAATTTTGTTCTACTCGGATATTTAGTAATACCCAAAAATGCTTGTTTAGCAGGAGCTGGTTTAATGGGAGGGAGTGGCTGGAATATTCAGTAGTTGCTGGCTTGTGCTTTCTTGTCAGAAGTCTGAAACTAGTGATAATACCAACAAAGCCTTCACTAAAACTACCTTCTCGCAGTCAAAGTATTTCATTAAATCTGTCCCCAGATCAGTTTCAGATAATGACATGGCAAAATGCCCCAAATGTTCATTTCATATATGGTTATGGAGCTTGCACACATGGAAACATTAAAGTAGGGTGTTTATTTCTAGTCAGAAATCCCACCAAGTTGCCACTGGAAGGATGAAAAAATGTAGAAATAAATATAGCATGATGGTAACATATAGCTTTACAGTATTAAAAAGATTTCTTGTCATTTTTAAGAGCTTCCTATGTCACTTCATTCTGGCACCAGGCCTTCTTTGCAGAGGGTTTGTCCAGATTCTTGACCAAAGATATCTGCCTGTGAGATTTCTGTCTGCTTTTCTTAACAATGGAAGTTGTTTTTGCTGCAGTAAATTACACATTTAGAAATTTAGCAGCAACAGACATCATGTCTCCATGTCTCAGCATGACTCTAGATAACCTATTGACCTCACTGGGAACAGTTTTTCTTTTTATCTTAACTGCAATCAGGAAAGACTTTTTTTTTTTGCTTGTAATTGTTGAATGCTAAACATAAAAAATAACACTTAGCTCAAAGTCCATTTTGTTTACTCTGTTTTTCCTGAGTTTTTTTAACCACATGTTTTAGTCCTCCTCTTTTGTCAGAATAAGTTTTAAGCATCACAAAAACTCAGTTCATTTCTATTGTGAAGTTGCAAGCATCAGAGTGTTTGAAATATGTTGCTTTTGCAAGACTGAAAATCAGTATTTGTTGTAATAGAAAAATTGTCTCTAACTGTATGCTACTTTTTGTAAGATGCAGTAGCCAAAAGAAGGTTGAAAACTACTGGATTAACCTTTCTCAGAGTGTTATGTTTTATTGTTATATTAATTGTTTATAATCCTTATCTTAAAAAGTAAATAAAACTGTCAGATAAATGTAGTGGAGTAGAAAGTACAATATTTTCCTCAGAGTGTTATCAAATGGAAAAGCCTCTAAACAGTGCATTAAGTACACTATTTCAGTTACTTTCTACCACTGAAGTGCAGGCTGTAGTGATATCCCTTTTGTTCAAACTCTGTATATATATATCCGCTCACATCATTGTCACTTCTTCATGACACAAAACTGCAGCGGTCACAGAGCAACAAAATATGCAGGCAGATTGGACACTGCTCACAGATCTCTAACAAATATGACAGTCGGGAACCGTTCAGATGCAGCACTCTCAGCTCCTCCCACTCACCTTTCACCCCGCTGCACTTTTGTATGATAGCACTGTCAGTTTCAAATTTAATTACATACAACTTGACATACATAGTCCTTACCCTGTCATTACCCCGTCTGGGTCCACCCACTCATCATAGAGCTACATCCACATGCCCCTGTGAGCCGAGAGTAACCTGCCTCCTGTCGACTGGTTATGATAGTGGATGTAGTCTGCGTGTAAGCGTGTGTGTAAGTGTGTGTGTGTAAGTGTGTCCCCCTCTCTCTGTTTCTCTCTGTGCCTGGGATGTGGAGATTTGTATGGCATGTTAGTCACACCCTGTGTTATCAGCATCTCTGTGATGAGCATAAGCATAGCCTGAGGGGACTGGGGGTAGCATCACAGATGGTACAGTGTCAGGGTCCCTTAGTGTGGTTTAGAGGATGGTGAGTAGCTCTTATCCCATCTCCCAAGTTCTGTCACCTTGCACTCTGGCCGTGCCAAGGTGCCATCATACAGGCTAAAGGTTGAGTCTACTTCACCGCGTAGCTGGTGACCCATGTCGCACCTTCTTTTTTGTACCAGCCAGCCGAATATGGCAATCGATGCTTCCCAGAAACCCTGACCTAATCCTGTTATCCTTTTCCTTCAACAACCTGCAAGGGACAAGGGGCGGGATCCCAAAAGTCGGCAGCCAAGAGAGCCGTGCAGAGCCTGCCCCTATCGCTGTGAAAGCGGGCTTAGCTGAAACACAATAGGTGTGTAATTTCAGGTTTTTGTTAAGCCAAAATCCAATCACATACATGACTGCAAGATCACAGAGAGACACAACAGGAGAGGGAGCCTCGGAGGTGGAGGTGAGTCTACCTCACACAAACAATCTCCACACAACTGAGACGCCATTGATGACAGCCTGCTAGCTAACTAACCCTCAGCAGAGAGATTAGGCTGGCTCTCCGTCCTAGATCTCCACAGTGTAGGGATGGGCTGATGCCTGACTCCTCCCTAACCTGGATCAGATTGAAAAGAAAAAAAATCTTCAGCGCTTAACTGATATCCTTGTACTTTACAAGCAATAAGAATACATCAGACAGCTGTAGAAATGTCAGGAAGTTGCGTGGCACAAACTCACCAAGCAAGAGTGCTCCTAAGTTTTCTGTATAATGGTGTCTTTTTGTTCCTCTAATTACAACTATTATGCTAAATCACTTCCAAATGAAAGGGCACGGCTTTAATCCCTCCATAAACGCTTGTGTCAGAACTTAAAATAAAATGTATAAATTCTATTGTCTTCTCCTGAGAGTGTCTGCAGCACAAGATTTGGGTTAGTTTGCAGTTTTGTTTTTGCCTCTTGTTTTTGCAGATGATAAATGAAATTAATACATGCGTTTAATATTTGAAATGCTGAGATGAATAATTTATGACTATAAGATTAAAAGTAAAGCTGAAAAAAAGAGAAAGTCAGTAATCACCAGTACACAAATTCAGGACAAGCCAAAATGAATTTTTAACTGCTTGGGCCCACTGGTCTCTCTGTTCTAGTTTGTATGTTGGGAGCTGTTGAATTAATGGTTTGCATCTTGACCTCATTCCACCAAATGAAGTCTGAGAGTTTTCCTTTGAAGCTGATTTATAGCAAAAACATAAGGCCTAATGCATCTATTCAGGAAGTCTAATGAACGCAATACCTTAATCCCAAGTAATGCTAATCCATGCTTGCTCACAACAGACAGACATGATCATTACCATCATCATAATTATTATTCATGTAAGGCAATTAATGTTGCTAGTAGCTACCTCTATTCTGATGACTTCATTAGCATGGTGTTAAAGCAGCAATGGGAAGATTCAAAAAGTAGAAGGGAGAGTTTGAAATGTATAGATTTTTGTCTTCAGCATTATGGCCCTCATAGAAGATTAAATCAAATGTTTAATTAATAATCAGGTGACAGAGCAGCATTGAATATGTGTTCAGCTATTATTCCTAACAGTCTGAGTCAGTTAAAGCAAACAAATCACCCCATGTAGCCTTTATTTCTTATCACAGTTACTACATGCATCATGAAGTTTTTAGTTATTATTCCTGCAATTGACAATGTATCCTTTACAGGATATTTGACAGAGCTCTGTGAGTTGAAGTGAATATCACTGCAAAAAAAAGAAGATATCAACTGCATTTATCCATAGGGGTAAATAATGAGGGCTGGCTGGCTAAATCCCTTGAAATGTCTAGCCAGTCTTGGCACTGGTTGAAGCCTCCCAGTCAAAATAAGAAGTGAACTAAAGGCAAGATAAACAATCCAACCAACCTGTTTTCACTTAGGATACATATTTGTGGCCATTTATTCTGACTTTCGGCACATGGAAAAGCCTCTGAACTTGAAACTTTTTTAAACATAAAAAGTGCCGCTTTTAAGCCTGCGAGAAATAAAACACGAGAGCCCCCAGTTTTGTAATGTCAAAAAGAAGATTTCATGCAGTTTCTGCTCTATACAATGCAGACAAAATGCACTTGACCACATATTAATAGATTCCTTCAGCTAAAATACACATGGAAACTATATCATTCTTACAAGAACTCTCCTGGGTTGTTGCTATTCATGCTGACAGATGAAATATTGAGATGGATCCCACTTTAAAATTTATATACTGTGTGTGGAATATCTAATATGAAGAAAGTAGGGTGATAATGTATACCCAGAAAAGATATATGCCAAGCACAGACTGAACAGAATAAGCAATAGAAGCAGCCCTACTTTGAAGAGGTAATGGGTAATATGTGCTATTAAGTATTGCAAAAATGGTCATGATTACTGCACTGTGCCCTATAGAGAATAACTTTGCATTGCCCACCAATCACAGAGAGGGAGGGAAATCTCTCATCCTCAGGCCAACACTCATATGAGCTCTTGATCTGCTGTAGATGAGATCGAAGGACAGCTCACGATGAAGGGATTGTATGTTGTGTAATTGTAAATGATTACTGTCTTTATACAGGCAGGCGCTCCGTTTCTCTCTTCCTTTCTCTCAGCATCAGCAGCTGGTTGAAATTCGTTTCTGGTTTCTGAGGCCAAAAAAGAGCCTAATTCCACCAAATGGTGAGCAAAAGAAAAGCTACCCAGTATAGATATTTCCATCCAGAGAAATGAAATATTAAACGTGTTCATTATACCCTCAATTTGCAGTTATTTCTCATTGCACACAGCCATTTTCCCATTTTCCCTGCTCTCTTATTGGCACTGCGCTCAGGGCCTTGAGAGAAATCTCTCTTTTATTATTTAAATCCATGCATGGGGGCTGAGCCAGGCGAATCATCTCACGTCTGCTAGCCTACTCCCTAATTCTGATTGGCAGCTTGATACACACTCAACGGATGGAGAGGGTGATAATGCCTGTGACAAAGAAAAAATATCTCCTCCCTGTTATGTTTTTATTGGTAATGGGGAAGATGGAGTTCACACACAATGAAAGTAGCCTTAATAATTGGAAGTGGCAATGGGCTGTGTCCGCGAGTCTGTAGGGCTGTCAGCGCAGCGATGTAAATTTCTTTGACATGTTTTTGTCTGGCTAAAACTTTAATGTCGTGGGTGTGACCAATCGGATGCAAATGTTGTTTTCATCCCTCGCCGATGAGATGACCTCTGTCATTTCCCTGGGGAAATCAAGCTTTTAAAAGTACTTGATAGCTGTAACTCCACACACACACGGAAACTCACATTACTGCCCGGGTAAAATGCATCGCACACAAACAGACATACTGTTTGCACAAACAAACACTTACCCACACATGTCTGTATGTAATGGGGTCATACATGCAGGCACAAATACAAACACACGTGCTATGGCATATATGCACAGATATGCAAAAACATACACAGTTTACACACTTCTAAGCATCAGCACGCTCATATCCTTGCCAACCTCCTCACCAGCTCATTGATGCTTAGCTAATACATTCAACATGTGACTATACTGTACGCCTCCCTGTGCTCAAACGGACACTTGATTAGATTGAAAGCACTCTTTCATGGCAAGTATAATGGCTTTGAACACAGAAGGTGGACACAGCAGTTTCTCTGTCAGCCTGTCATAACCTTCGACAGGATAAAGAGGCCACATCTCTCCCTATAACCAGTCCAGGCTCTGCTGCTTACAGGCATCCGCACTCCAAACACAGAGACACACAACACATAGTTTCTCTGTACACATTATGCATATGTGTGAGTGTGTGTCTCTGTGTGTGTGTGTGTGTGTGTGTGTGTGTGTGTGTGTGTGTGTGTGTGTGTGTGTGTGTGTGTGTGTGTGTCTGTGTGTGTGTGTGTGTGTGTGTGTGTGTGTGTGTGTGCTCGTGTATGTGTGTGCCATGTGGATAATGCTGCATGCGAAGGCCAGCTTTAATATTGGTCTGGAATAACGGGCTCTTTTGTACATTGTGAGGCAGGCAGCATCTGAGACCAATAAAATAGTGGCCCTTGGGTCACTGCTCGGAGGATGAAGGAAGAAGATATAATCATACACAGAGGACACAACACCTTTTTTGTGCTTTCTCCGCATATTTGGGTGCGAAGAGAGTGCAGGTCCTTCATAAGTTTAATATTTTCACAGTGTGACCTTTTGTCACTAATAGAGTGGCTCACCAATAAGCGTATATTGTATCTTTAGGGGGTGCAGCCATATTAGTGCAGCAATTGGCTGTAGGAGGAGGAGGAAGACCAGCCGCACGGTAGACACATGGTGTTAAGGCGGATACAGACAGGAAACACGTGTGTGTGCTTATGGGCGAGGATGCGTGCCTGCATGTGCCTGATTGTGTGTTGGAGTGCGAGATTGTGCATGTGTTAGAGGGATGGTGTGTATGACTCGTGGTTTTTTTTTTTGTGCAATATACCTCATAATGACATTTGGAAAGTCTCTGGAAAATGGATCCTAAGCCAAGGAGGTTGACAGTCAGAAACCACAATCCAGAGTTAAGCCTCAGCATTGCAGTGAACCATATGCTAAACCCGTGTCATGCACAACTCCAAAGATCCATCAGCAGCGATTGACTAAAGCCGTAAGATAAACATTGCAGGGAAAACAATTTGAGGTTTTTTGGGACAATTTGTTTGATAGAAGGCACTAGTTTTGAGTTTGTGGAGACAAGCCGAGCTCAGTTTCTTTTTGTATGTGTGCCATGTTTTCTTAGTGGCAATGATGTCTCATTATCTTATATTAGGCTTATGTGCAGATGTGCTCCTAACTGACGTCTTGCAGGTTGCAGGACTCCTCACGACGCTTCATCCGATGTTGTAATGGAGTCCTAACTACATCCACCCCTCAGTCGTAGCGGCGGTGTGATTGGTCGGCAGGGACTGTGGCCTGTGCTACTAGCACCTGTTGTGAGTGACTCCAGCAGTCTGAGAAAAGCACTTTATCCCCTGTCTCCCCAACAATCATTATAGCCAGCTTACTGGGTTATTATAGCCCAACCTTAGCACGTTTACACTGACTGCCAGATATCCTTGTCGGCGTATTCTTCATTCTGCTTCTATTCTGCTCCTTGATGTTATTTTCTTCAACCTATTTCATCCCCAGGTTGCAAAGACAACTTCTCTTTATTTAGGGCAGGTAATAATTAGAGCAGACGGGTCGTTTGATTTCCACCTTGATAACACCTTCAGAATGTTGTCAGAGAGTGTAAACATGTACCCACTCTTAGTTTGGCTCCTTTCATTTGAATCATTTGTTCTTGTCGCTTTTTGAAAAACAGGTTGTTGTGGTGTTTTGTGTGTCTGTGTGTGTGTGTGTGTGTGTGTGTGTGTTTCTGTTTGGTGGTGGTGTTTCTGTGACTGTGTATTGTGTTTTTTGACTGTGCGTGTATCAGTGTTCCTCTGTGGCAGTGTGTTTTTCTTACAGGTAGGTGTGTGTGTGTGTGTGTGTGTGTGTGTGTGTGCGTGTGTGTGTCTGTGCAAGTGTGCACGTTGCGTGGAGGTTAGGTTTTTTGATCTTAGTGGGGAGACGTGAGTTGCCCTGGGCTGTGAGGCTCATTAGGTATGTACTCCTCTGAATGCAAAAGTATTTGTTAAACCACATGACAAGAATACCTCTCTGCTGCAACAGATGTGCTGTAATTAGAGAGGGCTTAAGTTGTCTTAGAGCTGTGTGGAAAGTCATCACCAGCTGATAAGTTTACAACAGTGCCCTACCCCTCCCTCAAGCACACACACAAAAACACGCGCACGCACACACACCTTATGTACAAAGCAAATCAGACAAGCAAACAGCACACACACAAAAACACATCTAAAAAAAGAACGAAAAATAACACACACATGCACAAAAGTTTCCAGCATAGCAAAAAAACATAAAACATTGTAAAGAAAAAAAGTAACTCTAAAGGCATCTATGTATGCAACATATTGTTTAACTTAGGAAAATAGGATTGTGACTTTCTGTTATTTAATGAGCAGGGTGCTGTAATTGGCTGACAGTAAAAAGGCGAAGCAAAATATACTTCAGAGAGCATTTACATTGCAAAATAAAAATCTTGGAAATAAAACAAATAGTTTTAGTTAGTGCAGCGGAATTTTATTTTAATTGATAGAGACATTAAAAAACTCCCCTGAAAACAAAACCATTAGTGTTGTTTATATACTAAAAACATTTACTGTAAGCAGTTTTGTGGCTGAAGCGATATGTTAACCCAGCATTCAGGTCTTTGGCCCAGGAGATAAAGAGGGCAACTGATCAGAGCTATTATCCATTCTGCAGTGAATCAGGAAGATAATGGCCTATCTGTCAGCGTGGGGCCTCCATAAAGCCATTAACACCTTTTGTTGTTCCCCTCCTGTTCTCTAAACGTGCTGGGCAGTTCAAAAAGGCAAACGAGGCAATCTGTTAGCTTCGCTTCGACCCTTCATTCCCCCTGATCCAAACATGTGCACACACACTGACAAGCAGACACACAGCTATGTAGAAACATAAATGATTTGTTCGGACCTACTGTCTTGAGTCCAGATCCAGCTGAAATGTATTCGTGATGGAATGCAGGTAATACCTTGCACCTGAGGTGAGCACTTGTGAATGCAATTCTCTATGAGAAACCTATGCAACCGTTGTAATACAAACTAAACAATATATCCGTATCAAGGAAATCAGCAATATAAAAGTCTGAAATTAAAATCTAATATATTAGATTACAGCTAACTGGCAAATTAGCTATATTTTGAGGGTCACTGCTCTGAGTATTTTACTAAGTGGGCATCAGGTCGGCCATGTATTTGTACTTATCTTGCACTGAAAACAGTATGTTGGCACAGTGCATCTGAACACCTACATCTTTGGCCTGGACAATGCAGTCCCAAAGCCAGTGCATGTGCACCTGCTTTACACATGTGATTGCTTGTGAATAATTTGCAAACACACAGATACACCACAGCATACTAATTCCGATATTAATTCACCAAATTTTGTGAACCTGAAATTCCTCAGCTGCAAAGTTGATTGTTGCAGAAAGCTGGCAGTACCTTGGGACTGTTGAAAATGATAAAACTTGGATAAACTTCCTGCATTTTGCATCTGAGAGGATTTTTTTACCACTTAACACTGTTTGAACAACACTTCTGAGAGACTTTATATTGGCCTTTAGAGGGACTAATGAGGCCAGTACGGGCGGTGATGGGGTTGGACTACTCTCTCTCTAGCTCTCTTTTCAATTTCTGTTACTTTTCATGTATACAACTGAATGGCCTCTATGGGAAACACATCTACGTCTAACTACTCTGAATCAAATGCAGCCCAGCCCATTCACATAGATGTACATATAAAACACACTTAACTGACATTCAAAGTCTTTATTGTCCTTTGAAGTTTTCAAACTGTCAAATTAGCATTGATGAAAGAATCAGGCATCTCTGAGATGCAGCCAGGAAACGGAGCTGTGGACAACCTATCTTCTTCTCTCTCTCCCTTTCTCTCTCTCTTCCTTCCACACCCAACCCTCACCCCCCACTTCTGTGCCAGCATCATCCCTCCTCCTCGTCTGATAGCAGGAGCTCCCAGTGGCTCCCTTCTTTGCTTCCCTTTTCTCTCTTTCCTCCCTCTCTTTCTCCCTCTCCTGTCTGCGTTGCCTTTGGCAAATTGGCAAATTGTGTTTTACTAACGTGGGTACATGTGTTAAGTGGGGATCAATTGTTTGTTTAACAGGGTGCCTCTATTAGATTGGGAGGGTGTAATTAGTGGTGAGGCCTTTTCTTAATACAGGCAGCATCAGTGAAGGCGGAGGGAGGAGTACAGGCTGTCCAATCAATGCCAAATCTCAAGGAAGCATCGGCTGCAGCTCGGTTTAGGGAAATTACATTTATGATAAATCTCATTGGCAGGGTGGAGCCTCAGCAGTCAGTGAAGTTGCCCTCAGTGTCCTACTGTGCATCCTTGGTTGCTAGCCTAAAGCCAAAATCAAGTATCCATAATGAACCTGCACAGGGCATGGATAAAAGCCCCATAATATTTGATTATTCCCATTGCCGTTTTACTGGTTTGCTTTGTTCAGATCAAAGGGACTCTTTGAAACCCCTCATACCTACTGTGGGCTGTGATCCCTTTGGTTGCCAGCAAGGCAGATCTGCCAGCCATGCCAAGAAATTGCCAACAGCAGAGAAACAAAGCAAATTCTGCCCATATTCCCCAACTCTGTCTTCCTCTACACAACAGTTACACACATGCAGAAACAGTCACAACTCACGCACATGGAAGATTCTTTAAAAAAACACACAGACCACATTGAAAATCAAACAATCCACATATCAGGTGAAACGTGCCTCATGTGCGTCGCAATCTGCTCGAAAGATAAACAGTTTTTACTGACATCTTGCTTATACAAGGGTTTCACAAGGGTTTTCTGGTGATGTGTTTGATTTAAAAAGAAACAAAACAAAAAATGAGCATGACAGATAGCATCTTTATGACTGTAGTTAACACATACTGATGAACAAGCAAAGTAAAAGGACTAATACATATGTGACACTGTGGAAAATAGTTTATGTGCAAATTTGACTGTTAGTGTGTGTGCATATCCAATTACCTCAGGACAGACTACAGCCTACTGACTACCTGTGCTTGACAGTGTGTCAGGATCCCTGTGGCAAGGATGTTAACAGGGAGACTTATGGATATTGTGGAATCTCATCCTTTAGTCTAGTGCTTAGCAAATGAATTCAATTTTCAAAGTTAATCAGTTGCCTGCATAAGAACTAATTTTCTGGATTCTATTCTACTATGTACTGTATTTTCATACTGCCTGTCAATGCATATAATCCCTTTAGAAAATGTGCACCTGGCTATGAGTCTTGTTTGTTGCTCTTTATGATTGTTATCAATGTGGGCTTTTTTGTTTGAGGAGTTTGCAGTGGAGGTTAAAGTGGCAGGACTGCAAGTTGGTACTGTGTATTCTTTTTCAGAGGAAGTAAATTAGACGTAGACCCCCCTCCTTCCTCCAAAAAAAAAAAAAAAATTTCATGAGCACAGCACTCAGGCTAATTGTATACTCCAAACGAAATTGTATTTGGCATGTTTTCAGACTACTGTCAAACATGGTGCTGCAGGCAAATACAAGTTTACTCACTGCGACTCCAGTTATCTTCATTAAATGGCATCCATGTCAGATCAAAGAGCGCGTATGTCACAGCAAGAGCAGATACAACTCGAAAGTTCCCTTAAAAACAAGAAATAAACACAGATATCCTAAAACTAGTATGGGTATATGAAAATAAAGCAAGCAAAGCCACAAAACAAATTCTGTGATACTGCTGGCTGGTTGCAGGTGTTTTTGGGGCAGTGGATGAGCCCAAGGCAACACGACTGAAACAAACTTTGGGGCTTGTTTTGTTTTTCACACACCCACCATTTTTCTTTTGGAATCCTACTAGATGCAGTTTTTAAGTTTATTGCCAATTTTTACCTTCAGATTTCACAGTTGAGCTATTAAGTGTTCAGCAGTGTGACTGTGCAGGCGAGCTTTGAACCGTAAAGTTGTGAATTTTTTGAACTCCAGACCAGCACGACAAAAAAGACAAATGTGTTCACTTGTCTGCCTCAGAGCATTAAATAAAAGAATGAGACATAACATACTGAATGACTACGAGTAATAGTACAGAATTTTAACTTTTGAATGACAAATTAAAATGTGAAAGACTATGAATATTGAAGTACTACATGGTATTTTATTGTAATGCCTGCTGTTAGGGTGTTTTAAAGCTGTTCACTGCTCTGCTCATGTGATGATACAAATTGAGTATTAAATGCTTAATCCTGCACTTTTGTCCGGCAATCAACTCAACTATCTGACTGCTTGCATTCCTACTCCGATACGGTCGTGCAACATGGCTGTGGATGCGAGAGGCTCATTGGATACTTCAACAGGGTGTAGTCTGGCTGCGTGTGCTATGCTAACTGGCAGCTGTGCTGTGGCAGCAGACATGGTGCTGAGTGACTGACAGTCTCAGAAGCTGCATGCCAGCTGATCCTGTCTCCTACCAACACCAGTCTGGCAATGGCAGCCATTGTTGTCACCCCTGATTTCACACACCAGCTAAATGGTTGAGACTAAGCCAGCCTGCCCCTAACGCCGACCAGCTAACAGACTGCTGGTTGTAGAAAGAACACAGAAATAGAAGCAGTGTATGACCTGCATGTTTCGTGTGACAGAAATGGCAAACATCAGTCCTGTGTCAAGCCTGTCCATTTCTCAACGAGAAGATGCAAAAACTACCAAGTTGAATTTCATCTAGTTTGGAGGAGAGGTGGCGCACTGGCATAGGAAGAACCCATTAAACTTGCGTTTGCAGTCGGACTACTTTAATAAAACTAGGAGATAGGGCCTTGGCCTTGGTGGAGAATGTGCTCTCCAAGTGCCCTTCTAGTGTATTTTGCTCATTTAAATTTGACTCTGACTGACTTACAATGAGACTACACAATAAGCATTAGTTATGTAGAGACACAGATAAACATGGATAAGAATGTGTGCACACACACACACACACACATGCATGCACACACCACAACACACCCATTGTCCTACTCTAAATACACTGAATAATAATGTGAAAACAACAATGCATACAGATGAATAAGTGTTTGTGGATAAATTGTTTCCATAGCTATTTATTTGAAAGAAGTCCATGGGTAAAAGGCTGGAAAAGGGGCATTTCCATAGGAAGCACCAAGCTAGTTTTACTTTCATCACATTACCAATCTAAACAGCTCAGCCATTCTCCAACTAAGCAATAAGTGGCAGAGTGACATTCGAGTGGGGCCACCCCTTCTCATCTATTGTTGCGGCTTTTGAAGTTCCTTTTCAGGTCATTAAGCTCCATTTCCCATTCACAGAGAGCTTGTGTGGCGGCCGTTTGAGCACAACAATGGACCCTAATGACTTAACGCTTCTGTTTTCATTCTCCACCTCTCACCCCCCCCCCCCCCCCCCCACCTCTTTACCCACTTCTCCATTCGCCCCCACAATCGTCCCCTTCGCCTCTTTAATGGTGGCTTGCACCCCTCGTTTGGCAGCCCACATTTTTTTTTATGGGGCATTGTAATGAGCTGCAGCTGTGGGGTAAAATCTGGGTGTAATGTTAACGCAAGCAGAGGACGGTGACCCAGTGGAGCAGAGGTCAGCACATTGTGTTAGTGCCAGGTCTGGAGGTCTATTAGAGGCTATAAAGGTTATTTTCTGAAGCTATAGCATGCTGTAGCAACACTCTGCCACCCCTTCACGCAGACACTTACTCCTAGACATAAGACATTGTCAGATACTCCCTGGTGAGCCTTTTGAACAGGGTCTTCTGTGTTTATCTCAAAGTGCGACTCAGTTGGTGTAGAATCTACAATTCATGTATGACAGAGGGTTGATAAACTGTTACAAAGTAGATTGGCTGAGAAAATTTGTGGTCGCTAGGAGAGTCAGATACCTGTATTAATGCCTAGAGTTAGTGTCCTGACATGACTGAATGTAGGATGTTTTAAAAAAAAAAGCTGTTTTGGAAACAAAGGATGTAAGAACCTGGCTGAATAGAGCCATTTGTGTACAACAAGTGTGCAATCACACACCTCACACAGGCTCATGAATACACAAATATGACCTGTCCCTGTATGTAAAATTTACAAAAGCAAAGCGGGAAAAGGCACACAGTGGAGGATAACCTATCATACTGGAGTGAGTAATATATTTACTCATGACTTCAAATAGGTGCGCCGCTGTGGCCTTTTCCCAACAGAGCTGGTCAGGGCATAGACAGTTTATCCTCTTTCCAGTACAAGTGGCAGGCAAAGCAGTAACCCAGGCTGAAAAAACAAAAGCCACAAAGCCAATCGGCAAAATCAAACTGACCCCTGTCACTCTCTCTCTCTGCAAGTGGCGTAATCTTAATTGAATCAGCCTTACAGAAAGATGTTGACACTGAGAGATTGCACAAACCTGGGAGGCCTTGGCAGACCAGTGGAAGTACTGGGGGGAAAAATGAAAAAAAATTGCCCTACCTATTCATTAATGTGTCCCCCAGTGTCCCACTCCCCCATTTCTCACTGTCTCAGGGAGATAATGCTCCCCCTCCCACCCCTGACAGCCAATTTGATCACTCACTGTGGTCCACTGTGGAGGCCTCCAATTTTTTCAGCAATGTCCATCTAATACAACTGGACAACACACTGTCCACACGTCTCCTACCATCATAGAAACACCACTATACACTGTGTGGAGGCCAGGTGAACACATTTAAAGCAACGTAGCTATCATCCCACTCTCCTCATGCTGCAGTCTTCCCTATTTTTTCAGGTCAAAACTATAAAATTATCCATCATAGCTGATTGGTTACCATCATCAAAATCAACCATTGGCTGCTTCAAATCAGCAATAGACCGAAGGATAAGGGAGAAGTCTACTGTTTGGGTTTAATGACATGTTTGTTTTCATAAGAAGCACTGATTGGCTGATTCATCCTCATGGGATGCATCCATCATGGTGCTCTCCATTGTGTCTTTATTGGCACCCCATCGCAGCCATATATAACCTTTCAAAGTCACTAATAATCACTTCTACCCTGAGGACGATAACAGAAAGGTTCATGTAATGTTTAGCACGTTATTTATTTAACTGCTCATCCATACAGTGGAGCATTCTTTCAGCCATACTTTCTTCTTTTGGAGCACATGCTACATTGTGATAGTGTTTACAGAAAATATATAATACTGCTGTAACTCTGGAGAACAGCATCAAATAATTGCCTTCTATCATGTATTTTGCACATTTTGTAAAAACTTTTTTTAAAACAAAGTATACATACTGTAAAACACACTCATAGTATTTCATTTGCAACTTTATTGTATTTACCATTTACAGAAACTTCAGTCCTAAATGATATTGTCCAGATTTTGCCAGACTCGTGAAAAGCAAGGAGGATCTCCAATTAGTCCAGACTTGCCTACTACTAACAATGCTACATTTCTGGATTTTAAGAAATGAGATGGGATAGTAAACATCCCAACAAATGCCAGCAACAAGGTTATCTATTCTAGTGGAAATGTCCACTGTGCGATGAGAAGTGACAGAGTTAGGAAACACCCTAGTCCTGGTTTGGCCAGATCTGCATATGAATGGCAGGCGGCTCCATGCAGGTGGCATGCGATAAGAGCCCTAATCTAGATGAAAGACCCCGGTGCAGGCCTCCCTTATTAGCTCTGATGAAGCCGGGGTGCGGGTAGAATGCTAATACCCAGATCCCTCCCTCCACTTCCAGCCTGGTTTCCAAGGCTTACTCCCAGTTTTGCTGTCAGTAAACCATTGTAAACAAGGCCAGGGCACACTGCCGGGTGGATCACATCAAAAAGTGAAATGGCGAGCTTGGGCACTGCTGCCGGAAGAAAGGCTAACAAATGTAAGGCCAGTGTAGTGTGTGCCATCATTTGATCAGCCTTGTCTCAGCCACCACGTAGTGCCCATGTCTTGGACATGAGCAGAGACGCCAGATTCTGCCTTGGGGCAACTGTCATGCATTATGCATGTGCATTATTCATACAATTATTGATAACGCTTTTCACATCAGTGATTATTCATTCATTAATTATTGCAGTCCCTAATGTCTTAGCATTAAGTATATTGTTATTAATGTCAAGCCATTTGAAGAGTGCCCATGTTCCCAGTGGCCTGCGTCTCATTTCTATTTCAAAGCCAAACACACACACACACAGAGAGAGAGAACAGTGAAATGATTTTGGACAAGGTTGGAGTGGAAAAAGAAGAGGCTGTACAAAAAGCGCAAGAGGGGAAAATGAGCTGTACACCCTCACCAAAAAAGAGGAATTACAAATGTTTGCCAGAATGTTTTGAGGGATGGTGGTCCCAGTGCTGCATAGATAGGAGATGAGTAGGTGTACAGCCTTAGAGCTGAGCTATAGCGTAGGATGCTAACAGGGCAGAGGCTGAGGCATGCCCCGGAGCACCTCTGATGCCAGGCAGGGTGTCTGATAGCAAAGCTGTCTCCTGCTCTCTCTCGCCTTTCTCACCTTCACCGTCACTCCCATTACACACGCACACGCACACGCACACGCACACGCACACGCACACGCACACCCCTCCCGCGTCTGCCCTGAATCTCTACCATCGTTTTGATAGATCACATCCAAGAACATGGAGGGTAGGTCAATGCATCAGTGCTAACCTAAATAATTCATCCTGCATGTGTACATAGTCTTAATTACAGTTAATTATTTATAGCCCCTACACCACTAGAGCCATATTTTTTTCCAACAATTGGGGAGTTGATTTTGACTGTTACCTAGTTACGGCACAAAATAAGACATAAGAAAAATAATCCTTAATAAACTGTGTGACAAAAGCAAAACACTAATCTTATAATGACTGTTTTCTCATGTCTTCACTGTAATTCATGATTACCTTGCTGCACCAATTAGTCACCAGTTAAAGAGACTAGTTACATTAGATAACTTTCCAAAGTCTCCAAACCCAGATACTACATCCTTTGTATACAAAACATGTAGGAATACAATAAATATGGATATAGTGGTTTAAGCAGTCAGCTAGTCTGTAGACTTTGGAGGCACACAACAGGTAGATCAGCCATATTGACTGCAAGCAATCCTGTAAAATGCTGTCCTCACTGTGAAGTTATGCGGCTAACAGATCCTGCAACACTGAAGTTATTCCTGCAAGTAGTCATACGAACTACCAGCTAACCAACTAGGGAGAGGCAATGTAATAATTGGGCAACTTTAACGTGACTAGCAGGGGGATTTCTCAAGGTGCATTTAGTAGAGAGGACATTCTGTTCACTGAATGCCGACAAAAACTGTAATCTGTGTACCAAAAAGGATTGGGATTACAGTAGTTTGGTGTGCTAAACCCTTTGGTGGTATTCTGCAATGCATATGCATAACTGCTGTTTAAATGGTCTTAAACAGCACACTTACCCTGTGATTGAAGAAGCAGCTTTTTCTAGTGATAACAATGGCATTTTACAAAATTCATAAGTAGCTCTCACTTTGCATTTCAGTCTATATTGCCCAGTTGGTGGGCCAAACAGAGAAAGACTTCCATCAATTCGCAGCCTAATTTGTTCTTACATACCGAACTGTGATGAGGTTGGACAATGGGATATGTACCAGTGTAGCTAAATATGATTACAGGCTTAGTTGACAGGCCGATGGTCTGTGCATAGTGGGAAGGAGACAGACAGAGAGACAGAAGATTGCCCCCATTCCAGTATCAGTGTCAGATTGCCAGGGTATTCCTCATATCTGATCCCCATTCAATAAATAGCAAATCTGTATTTGTAAAGCAGGAGTGCATTGTCTGTGAAAAGCTGCTGACCTCTGAGTCAACTATTTCGTGAATCAAAATTATCATTCCAAACTCCTTTGCCCCAGCTGAAACATTAGCCCCTCTCAGGGCTGAGGCTTTCTGGGATGTTTCCAGTCTAGCCGCCAGCGGGGCTCGTCCTGGGATTGCTGGAGCCAACACAGCGATCCAGTTACCCTTCTGTGTGTTGCATTACAAAAAGAGCACATTTGGTTCTGCTAATCAGCTGTAATGCTATTGCCATCGATAAAGTGTGTGAAACATCATTCTTGAGAGATATTCCTCAAGTCATTTATCCTGGTAATTGACTTTTAAAGCAGTCTGGGCTGTGGAGTGATACTACAGACCAGGTGGGCTGAATAGAAATATATCTATCATTTCTTTGTGCGTGTTGATGTGATGGTGAAGGAGATGAAGAGGCAATGTTGATGGGAGGTGGAGACAGACATCTTCCTGCTCCCCAAAAATAGGAGCATCTTCACTCATTCACTCTCCCTCCCCACGTGTTACTTAAAGCAGATAATGCAGAAAGCTTCTCTCCTGAGCTGAGGAGGCAGCATATTGATTTTGTCTTAGATGAGGTCTCTGAAACCTCATTTACTCCCGTTGTCATCATGGTGGAACATCAGTGTCTGACAAGCTGCACTTCCCCCCTATATCTATCCCGACGGCCATCTTGGAAACTGTTGAGGGATGCTAATGTGTGTGAGCATTAGTGCTGTCCTCTTCCAGTAACACTGTTGACAGAGCGCTTGCATGATAAGATGTATGAGGTCAGATAATGTTCCTGCTGACTAACCATTGTGCTGTCTAAATAAAGCCCTGTGTTTAAGCACTGATCTGCTCTTACTAGGTTACAGTGCAAACACAGTGGAACGTCCCAGGTGGACCTGCCATCTTGGCATGTGGGTCACAGTGAAACATGGCACTCCTATGCCCTGAGCTCTTTGGGTACCTGATTAACTCCGGTCCAAGTTTCCTTACTTCAAAATCTTCAATGACGGATCGGTGAATACACTATTCAGCGGCTTGGTTATGCAATAATAGCTATCAGTTGGATTTCATTTTCCCAGAGGCGCGTACAAATCAAGAATGGACAAGTCATCAAGCTTAAGAAAAGATACATGCTTTTTTGTTTTAATCTAAGGAAGACTGGCATAATCAAACCAAACATGATACATTGTGTGAGTAAGCTCTTGCTTAGCTCACAGCACCACCCTGCTTTCATCGGCAAACAAAGCCTGAGTGACAACAAAAAGCATGCGAAGGAAACCTGCCCACTGATTCTGACTCACACTTAGAGCACCTCACAGCGCAAGGCCTTCTTTAAAGAAACTCACACACAATTACACTTCTCTCAGCCAGAGGGCAGAGATTTCTATGTATACATAAATGGCAGTTGGGATTTTTTTCTTCATTAAACAGGGTGAAATTATGCACAAAGACGTGGTTCTATGTAATTAAACTAATTAAAGAACATCATTAATAAAATATCAGTGAAGCCAGCTGTTTACAGTGTGTGGTGGGGCCTGGGGACGTGTAGAGATGGGAGGGAGACAGACAGTGTGTTTTTAATATGTGCTTTTAAGGGTCCCCCGTGGTGAAGGTCTTCTCCAGAGACAGGGGCCCCTCTGTAATGGTGCCTGTGGAGACAACAAACAGCATCTCCAAACACCAAAAAACTTATTGTAGAATAAAAAGCATCTCTGTTTCCCAAAGATATTTAGTCTAAATAGTTAGTCCCCAGGAAGGTATACCATTTGGTTATGCTGACAAGGCATCACAATATTTTAAAGTATTTCTTTGCACTTTCCCTACATACATTCCTTGTCAATCATCAACCTATTCCACTGAAAATAATCATGAGTTTTATTTTTTTCTTTTTAAAATAACGTATTTCATGCTTTTTAAAGCATTTTCATATCAGTTTTGCAAGTTTTTTGTTTTTAGTTTTTTCTTAATAATTTCTTTTTAACTATTTCCAAGTTTTAGATTTCTTCAATCATTTCAATCATTATTCATAATTATGGGAAAGGGGGAAAAGTTGTTAAATTACTGCATGAAACGATCATTTCCCTTTCTAACCCTCTATTTTAGTAAAAGTTTTAAAAGTAAGAATAAGAAAACAAATGTTAATTTTAGCTGCAGTGCTAAAAACAGCGGATACTTGTGTATTAGTGATCAACTTGTGTATCAGTGATCATGGTTGTATTCCTGGATCGCTACCCAGCGTCTAGCGTCCGTCAGATTGGAACGTTTCACCACATTCAGTATTTTTCTGGGCGCTGTTTCACCGCATTCAGTGTTTTTTGAACCAAACAGCGTTGCAACGTGTTGTCACTTCGGACTGAACATGGGAAAAGGGATTCAGTTTAACATCAGAACTGGTCATAAGCTGAGCGCTATGGTGGCTGACAGGTGCAAACGCGCTGCAAACGGCAAAAGCGCTGCAAACACAGAAATGATCCAAAACCAAAAACTCACAAACACATAAAGCACATGCAAGAAAAAATGCTGCAAGAGAAACATGCTGCAATCACAGAAACGATGCAGAAGCAAAGACTTACAAAATCACAAAACAGATGCAAATGAAAAATGCTGCAAAAATATAAAAACACACACAAACCCCCAGAACAACCGCAAGAGAAAAACGCTGCAAATTCAATCCACAATGGAAGTGCACCAGGTCACTCCACAACGGAAGTGCACTAGACATGAAGAAGAAGAAAAAGAAGAAGAAAAAGAAGGCGTGCAATTTCTTTCAGTGTGAAAAGGTATGTGCCCAATGAAAAAGAAGATGGTATCGGTAATTAATGCTTGTAACCTGACACAGATGATTTCTAGAACAGGAAGAGTTTTTACTCATAGTGTAGGCCATCCAACTGCCACCTGTATTGACCATATTTATACTAATACTGCTGAACGTTGCTCTAAATCAGTCTCTCAGCCGGTGGGGTTCAGTGACCATAACCTGATTGCAATCACCAGGAAGCCCAAGATCCCTAAATGTAAGGTCAAAATTAAACATAAGAGAATGTACCACAATTTTATGCCTGACCGTTTTTTTTTGTAAGATGTTAGGAATACAAACTGGACTGAGGTGTATGCTTCTCTTGAGCCAGCTGCCTCCTTACAGATCTTTATGAACATCTTTATGAAAATTGTTGATATTCATGCTCCAATGAGGAAGTGTACAGTTAAATCTAGACCTGCTCCATGGTTGAATGAGTCTTTAAAAGATCTCATGAACAAAAGAGATGAGGCCAAATCCATGTTGGTAAAGTCTGGTTCAGTTGAGAATTGATTAAGATAGTCAATTGCGGAATAAAGTTACAAAACTGAATAGAACAATGAAAAAAGAATATTATAGAAATAGAATAAAAATTGCAAAGCAAGACAGCAGAGAGCTTTGGAGAACATTAAATGAAATAATGGAGAAGGCCAACTGGCGGAGCTTCTTTTGTGGAGTCAGAGGGCAGATTTCTAACTAAACCACCTGACATAGCTAATTATTTTAATGTTTTTTTTTCCATAAATAAGGTAAGGGTACTTAGGCAGAATATGAAAAACACAGATTCCAATACTTTTGAATTGATAAGAAATGGCATAATGTTCAGTAAGACTTGCACTTTTAAGAGTGTGGAGGAGAATGTGGTCAGTAAGATGTTGAAGGCCCTCCCTGAGCACAGCTCAACAGGCACCGACATGCTGGACAGTAAGGTGCTGCATCTTGCAGCAGACCACATTTCTGGTCCTATATGTGACATCTTAAATAAATGTTTAATGCATGGCATATATCCCACTATCTGGAAAGAAGGTAAAATAATTCCCTTACCTAAAGAAGGCAGACTGGCACTTACTGGACGGAACTGCAGACCCATTACCATCCTCCCTGTACTCAGTAAAATGATGGAGAAAATTGTTTATTTACAAATACAAGAATATTTCGACTACAATAGCCTATACACAAAATATCAACATGCTTACAGGCGCAACCACTCTACATGTTCTGCACTTACACAAATGACTGATGACTGATTAAAAGAGATGGATAACTCTTAAATGACAGGAGCATTGCTGCTGGATTTTAGTGCTGCATTCAATGTCATTGATCACAATCTCTTGACAGGTAAACTGGAATGCTATGGATTTAAACCAAATGCCATCTCATTTATTAGGAGTTATCTTTCTTGCAGAACTCAAAAAGTTTATTATAATAGCAGCTGGTCGAACTCTAAAGATTTAGAGTGTGGTGTGCCGCAGGGCAGCTGCCTTGGACCACTTTTTTACTCCATTTTCACAAATAATTTGCCATCTATTTTGCACATGTATGCCAATGTATGCCAATGATTCGAAACTGTATTATGTAGCAAATACTAGCAGAGAGCTAGACAATGTTATGACTTCTGAGTTGGATTTGGTCTTTGATTGGATACAATGAAACGAGATGATATTGAACATCTCAAAGACCAAAACTATTATTCTGGGATCAAGTCACAAACTGTCATCTAGACCAACATTGAGATTGAACTTGTCTGGCGAATTTATAGAGCAGGTTGATCAGGTTAAATTATTAGGCGTTATAATAGATAGTCAATTGTCATGGTCAGAACACATTGACACTATAATCAAGAAAATGGGTAATGGCATCTCTATGTTGAGAAAATGCCTTCCTTATGTGACTGAACACATTTTGGGTCAGGTAGTTAAGTCCTTAGTTCTAAGTCACTTGGATTATTGCTCACCTGTTTGGTCCTCGGCATCAAAGAGCCTGCTAAATAAATTACAAATTGCCCAGAATATAGCCGCCAGACTTGTTTTACATTGCTCTATCAGAGCAAATACAGAAGGTATGCATCGTAAACTCTCATGGTTAATAGTAGAAAAAAGGCTGTCTTTAAGTACAGTCATATTCTTTGGTAATGCTATTTATTCCACCAAACTTGAGTTTTTACATAATCAAATTATCAGATGTAGTCAGATTCATAATCATTCCACTAGATTAGCAGATGACGGTCAAATTACATTACCATGTCCAAAATCCAATGCTTTGAAAAAGGCAGTTCTTTATCGTGCCATCAAACCTTGGAATAGCTGCCCCCTCCACATACGACAATCTAAAAGTAAGGCCTCATTCAAATACCATCTTAGAATGCACTACTTAATGGCTGAGCAGTAATCTAGTCTGACAAGTATTATTATTTTTTATTAATGGATTAGATTTATATAGCGCTTTTCTATTCAGCCATACTTAAAGCGCGTACAATGAATCCATCATTCATTCACTCACACATTCTCACTCTGGTGGTGGTAAGCTACATTTGTAGCCACAGCTGCCCTGGGGCAGACTGACGGAAGCGTGGCTGCCAATCCGCACCTACGGCCCCTCCAACCGCCACCAACATTCACACACATCCATACACCAGTGTGAGTAGCAGCACTGGAGGCAAGGCGGGTAAAGTGTCTTGCCCAAGGACACAACAGCACATGACTAGGTCAGAGCGGGAATCGAACCGCCGACCCTTCGATCATTGGACGACCCGCTCTACCGCCCAATCCACAGTCGCCTCACAGTATTATGTCCTATTTATGTGTTGTTTCTTGTTCTGTTTGTTCCTGTTGTCTGAATGACTGGTCTAACATCAACTTGTCACCGTAACCAGATGTACATCACATGCGTATTTTGATAGATGTGATCTAGAAGATTGATCTTTAAATGTAAGGTTGTTTTTTAGGACCCCAGGAACACTAGCTGGTGCCACTGGCATCAGCTAATAGGGATCCTTTTTAAATAAATAAAAAAAAGCCAGTATGTAAACTAATTCTAGACAGATCAAATCTTGACAGGAGTTCACTCCCAACAGATAACACAGACATCACGTGATTCTTTAAACAGTGTTTTTGTCTCGTCACTAACAATAAGGATGGGGTTTTTCAAAGCCAATAAATGAGGGATGACTCTGGTGATGGTCGACATGCTGATAAAGGAACGATGGACATCGTGAAACAGAGCCCAATTAATAATGCATTTGTGTCTGACTGTCTGGCCCCAAGGACTGACTGCTGAAAAATGGAGGTCATGTGTCCTCAAGTGGTCAGTGATCCTGTGTGCCACCCACCCAGTGTTCACAGTTCAGCTTGTGCACTCTATTCAAATGCAGCTATTAACTGTATTCAAGAAAGATTTATGATATGCTTCTTTGCATATGAGGAGGTTATGCTCACATGTAACTGTTTGCTAATGCGTGCTAAGGTATACTAAATACATTTTAGTTTAATCCACATACACAAGTGTGCACATACATACACAAACACTAACAGGGAGTCTGTAACACTGTCTGTGTGTGCCTGTGTGACGGATGGTCGTTGAGGTGACCTCTCTTAAGAGCAGTCACTGGTGAGGGCCTGCCTGTGACCCTTGGCCACTTCGGCACATTAATCACGGCCCTCTCCTTCTTGCTTTTATCAGCCCTGCTGAAAGCTACTGTCCAGCCTTCACCCCCACTCCCCCCTTCATCACCTCCCTGTTTTAGCCATTCATAAGGCTCTCATCAACTTCAGACCACAGGTATCACTCCATCACTACACATTTATCAGGGACTGCTCTTATCAGCCGGCAGGGCCTGAATATGGAAATGGGATCCCTGCCACTGATAAGGACGGCCTGGATTATCCCTAGCTCTCCTTCATCAGATAGCCACTGAGGAATGGTAACAGGCCGGAACATTCAGCCATTGTTTTGCAGCAGTGCTGATTGAGGAAGAGCTACAAGGGATCAAGTAGTAGAGAAATATGTTTGTGGCCATGTATATACACATGCGTGTTCCTTAGCAGGGCAGTGTGGCTGGAGTAGCAATAATACAAGTGCAGGTGATAGCTTGGATTTCTTCAGTAAGTAGTTACCTGTTTGCATACACACACCCTACCAAACCCCTATATAGCTGTTCAAGAGGATACCAAGCAGTCCAACCTCACAGAAAAATCTAATTAACAATTTTCTGCATCCACACATATACATATGTGTGCATGACAGAAAAATCCTGACAGGCATTACACATGCACATGTTCTCATACATACTGAATTCACACATAAATGTACTATCACACAGAAATTCATACAGATGTGTACACATCATGACAAGCATACAGGCCTACACACAAAACACTCTTTCCTTAGCATGTGTTCAAACTAAAATAGGCCATTCCTAATTAGGACCTCATAACCTGAGCCGTTTCTTCAAAGGCAGCCACTCCTGTGCTAATCTGAGGCATCGCTTCATTATGAATTCTTCAAAGTCCCACCCAGCTGTCAAGCAGGCTTGTTGAGAAGGCCGTTATTAGTGCAGCTAGTATCGCAAGCACAAAGGCTGGTCTGTTGTTCTACGTTGCTCCCACCCTCACACAAACACACACACTGACTGGGGTGAGCATGCTGACCTGAGATGAGTTTGTCGGCCTCTGAAGTGCTCAGGTGTGTTGACTCGAACACACTCCTAACAAAGGAGTATTGACACGACTAGGAGGGTTCCTGCGAAATCCCTTGCACCAAAAGAGAGAGGCCTGCCAAAGCTTATCTTATCAGATGCATTATTAGCTGCGATTGGCAAAACTATCAAAAGAACGTTAGCTGACAAAATAGGCCTTGTCCGCTGGCTGCAGTAAAGCACACCTCTATTGGCCGTTAAGTGATTTATATGAGCGTCTTAAAATGGCTTTTGGTTGCACTTTGATAAGACACAGAGGCAAGCCTGTGTGCAGTTGACACACTCAGCTGAGTATGAACTCACCGCTACGCCCAGGGTCAGAATCAACGAGGGCTACTACATGTTATAATGGGCCCATATAACTCATGTTACAGACAACTGATGTCTGCTTTTATCACTCAGTGTGCAGGGAGTGCACAGGAGACCCTCTGTTGACTACAGCTCTGTCCTGTAATGATGCATGATATGGTCAGCATGATGAGTTTCACTCAAATACACTAATAAATATTATGTCAGTCGCAATCTGTGAAGATTTACCTTTTCACATATAAAAACTGATTTATTTTTTTTTACATGAAGATCTTTAGGGTGTACAAAATCAGTACTTAATTTAATATTTGTGCAAACAATATAAATAATTTACAGCCTTCAGCTTTTTCACTCGGTGGTTTAAGAGGAGAATGCTGCTGGACATTATTTTGAGAATCCTTAAAATAGAGACTCCAGGGAAAAGGCACTTGATGAAAAACAATAAAATTTTAATGGTGACCTCCTCTCACCTTTACAGGTATAAACATTTATAAATATAAATATTTATATCACTAAAAGCAATCATATGTTTTATAAAGTCAAAGTTTTCTCACACTTACAGGCTAGATCTCAGGGTCAAGGCTGAATATCTCTTGGGTCTAGTCACAACATCCATTTTTTTTTACAGGACTTCAGTCTCATCAAGGAAGCTAAGATACAATTACAATCCTGTGTTTATATTGAACTTGAACCCACACGGAAGGATTTGACTCAAAGTTCTTGCTCTATTTTTGAAGCACAAAGTAGAACTGCAGGCTTCTAATACTGTACACTGAGCAGAAGCACTGTAGTAACCGGAGGGTGCCTTGAGCGTGGTCGGCATGACAGGAGTTATTCGTTCTGAAAGAGGACTTAACCCAACAGTTTTAAAATCATTAGCCTGCCTATGTAACCTTAAGGTTGACACTGACCCATGTAGCATTTGGCACGAAGACTGCGGCATAATAATAGTATCTGACTTTCCTGACTCTTCAGACAGCCTGGTAAGGGTGGGTGCATTCATGCATGCAGGCAGCTAAACAGATTTTAATTGCTTCTCTGAATAGCTTTGGTAGTGATATCTAAGTATGTGGCAGTGGTTCTCAAGCACGCTTAAACAGACTTGCCGAAGAGATCACTCTCTGTGCACACACAGACACTGATGCACACCAATAATATGCATACACCCGTAACACAGTGACACATTAAGTCAAGCACACAGAAAGGTTAGAGATAAATGTAGAGGAAGCGAGCTCTCTGCAGTATCACAGGAGCCACAGAGGAGAAGGTTCAGGCATTTGAAACATGACTCTGTGACTTTTTATGTGAACATTATCTTGTTTCCCTAACCCCAAATCCAAAACTCAGCCCTCTTGAATGACAAGAGCTGGTGTTCGCACGTCTCCGAGCTCTTGCTCCTACATTTTTTTCCCGCTGTAAAGATATGATCAAGTTCCCTGCTTGCTTCACAGAAATATCAGAAATATCAGGGACATGAAATCCTTGTTAAGCAGCTCACTGTCACGGGCTGGGTCCTTGATTGGCAAGCTTGACAGTGCACACGCTACTCACAGTGTTTCACACGTTTAGCATGGCCCATATGTTGAACCACGAAAAGCCACAGCGCCATGTGACTGCGCCTATAGAGCGGCTGTATCATGCTCAAATCTCCATTTAATCGCCATTCTCAAGTTACCCCACACTTAATAAACAGCAGATTAGTGCATTCTTTGCCATGCCCAACACACATTTCCGCTTCAGAAAGTCCCACGGGGGCAGGTCTCGTAGTTGGCATAACCAGCCATGTTAAATGGTCGGGATAAGGCACGTCATCTGCTCCGCATCTAGCCCCCAGCTCCCAAGATTTGCTAGGTCAGTCCGCAGTCATTGTTGTGGGGGTAACTCAGTCGCCTATGCCCTAACGCCAACATGGCCCCCTCCTCATTGGAAAAATGATCTCCATAACCTTTTGTCTGGAGTTCTTCTGAGCCACATTTGGCGATATGGGCATTGTTCTCGTACATACTGTAATGACGGTGAGAGAGAGAGACTGCAAGTGGAAAGCATAAATGCGGGCTGCATGGTTGAAATTAGTGTGTGGTGTCAATGACAATAGGAAGAGATGTCATATTGAAAGGTTACTTGGGTTACTCCGCTGAGTCTGTCTGTCACCTCCATGCCTTGAGGGAGCTCTAATCACTTTACCCTATAATTACCTCCTCACAAAAGGCCCCGTTAAAGTTCCTGTAAAATAAACCTGATGCTATTGAGAAGAAGAGAGGCCCTTTCTTTTAATTAGGGCCATCCATCTTAACCTTGTCTACCTGAGGTGAAGTGAAGGTAGCCCAGGTCAAGCTCCCGAAACGCTCTTCCCTATTGTCTTCTCCTGCCACAGACTGGAGTACAATGTGGATGCTAGCCTGCTCGCCACGACAAGCCTTTTGTTGCCTGCTTGCTGTCTCCTGGTAGGATTTGCCACTGAAAGGTTTTTTTTTTTTTTTTTTTTTTTACAGTGACACAATACTTGCAATTCACAATGGGAACCCGACACTGCACGCATCACTGTTGCATGTGAAACATATGCAATGGGTGACTATAAAAAATTAAGTGTAAGCTCGTATCGTTTAACAGCTGTTGGTGTGACGTAACAGTCTTGCTCCTAAATGGACAACTTGAGGCTTGTGGGAACAATGTTTTTTTATTGGGTGTTGCTGAAAGTAGTATCCGGGATTACATGTTTTTACACCTAATCCCCTGCTCTGCTGCTTGATACACCTCTCCGCATACGCCCTGTGTGTGTGTGTGTTTGTCTGCATTTAGTGTTTCGCATTTGTGTGTCAGTATGTCTAACGCACTGTGTGTTATCACCCACGTGTGTTTAGTCAAGCACCAGACAGGGTGATGCTGCATTTAGAATCTGTGTCTTTTCTCCAAAAGCTCCAAGGTGAGGAATGGGGCCTGATGATCAAAAGTAGTGTTTGTTTTTTTTCTCTCCGACCCCAAGAGAGCGAAACGCCATGTCCCTGCAGAGCGCAGACGGGCAAACTGCCTCGCGCTGATCAGCTCTCCTGAGAAGAATGCTTTCCCGTGTGTGTGTGTGTGTGTGTGTGTGTGTGTGTGTGTGTGTGTGTGTGTGTGTGTGTGTGTGTGTGTGTGTGTGTGTACATATGTGTTGTGAGTGTGTATCGTGTGCGCCACTCTTTCATTGTTCCCTTTCCCACCTTATTCTCTGGTTTTCCCCTTCTTCACTCTTTTTAGGTGCCGCTGGCTGCTACCTTGAGCTGACACTGATGTGTGCTGTCACCCCGGCTGCAGCTGGTGGTAGGATTGAAACAAATTCACGTGCACACATATACCTGTATATACACACAGAGGACTGAAAATCACAGGCTTTTGCATGGTATCTGTGTATACTCTTCCTCCTCGTCATCCTCCTTCCCCTCTACACTACCTATGTATCTCATCCTACTGTATCCGACCCACAGTGCACTGCATGTGCTTTCATCTGTGCTGAGGTGGCGTGGTCGTATATTATTCATGGGTCGTGCGATCTGAGGCGCGTGTCATATGGCAGAAGTAATAAGGTGGAGTACTGGTGAGGAGATGATGAACACAGCACTGGAGAGAGGGACACAAGATTCCCTCTCCCGTTGCCTTGCACATCTCTCTTCACTTTGTATGTTGGCACACAGCAGAACTTTGATTTATACTGTAATGGATGGCCCAAAATGGGACTGCACAACAGGTGTTGTTTTGGAACAGCAGAGACTTTTCAAATGGGTAGTACTATATTTAAAGATTCAAGAGTATTTATTTTTCACATGCTCATACAGTATGTGCAAATTTTTTTATGTGTTGGAAACAGACAAGTTTTATGATGTGGTGTGTCACATAGGCATAACCTTCATTTGTCTGTAATTAGATTTTTACCTCCGCCAAGGAGGTTATGTGACACCGGCGTTTGTGTGTCCGTCTGTCTGTCTGTTAGCAAGATAACTCAAAAACGCCTGGGCAGATTCACATGAAATTTTGAGGGGATGTAGACTATGGTAAGAGGAAGAGCTGATTTAATTTTGGTGGCGATCCGGAAAGGATCCTGGATTCTGGATCACTTTGAATTTTTTAGTATGTTGTAGTATGTGGTCCAATATGACAAACACATCATAGGTTAGTATGTCGTCCAACAAATTGGAGCAAGGTGTCCAGATAGCTCAACTGGTTAAGAAGGTGATTCGTAAACAGAACTGTATCAGACACGCAGGTTCAGTTCCAGCTCATGATCCTTTACTGCATGGGTTTCCTGTTTTCCTCTCTATCCTTGGCGGAAGTCTGCACTCTCTGAGTACTTTTCTAGTCTTTTTAATGACTCTGCAAGGAGACTAACATAGAGTCAAGCAACCATCTTGCTTGCTTGCTTACAGTCACTGAGTTTGCTTTTACTGAATGGCAAGGGATTAATTTCCTTTGGTAAAGTGGGGATATGTATTTAATAGTGGATTGGGTCAAGAAATTAGTAACTGTTCCATTACATGCAGGAGCGAGACTTTTGACCTCCCACAATGCCCCTCAGCTTTACACAGGGAGCAGGGGGGCCTTTTGAGGGTGGAGGACAGGGCAGAGAGCAGACCAGCTGACCAGTATTGGCGTATCAGAGACTGAGCCCTGGTGCGCAATGTCTGGAGGCGACATGTGGTTCACCACCTGGCCCCGCTGTTTGACCCACTGGAGTGAGAGAGAGAGAGCAAGGACAGCCTGTACAGCCATTTGCTCATCAATGGAGGGCATCACCGCCACTTAACACAGCTTATTGATCTGCACAGCCTGCAGGGTCTCTGTTGTGTGTCCATTTCCTATTGATTATTTCAAGTCTATTCTTATTGACTGCTTTCTCTCCCGTCTAACCACTGCTCTCCCCTGTCTGCTCCACCGGGGAATTTTTTTAAACAGCCATTTGAAATTATAATCTGTGTGAGTAAATGTCATAATCGCCCCTAAGGCCTGGTGCAGATTGGCTGGAGAGCATAGGTCTCTGAGGTCAATGACACTGGTCAATACTGATCCATTTGCGTTATGGCCGTTGCAGTGGTGATTTCACCCAAAATGGCTGACCTCAGTTCTCCCCGCCATGCATTTCAGCCTTTCACGGTTCCAGTGATTTCTTCATCATAATAGAGGTTTCGTAGGAGATGCAACACAAACTAATATCACTGACATGACAGCGGGAATTCAATTGTTATTGTTTCAACTAAGATCTGTCTTGTGTGTGTGTGTGTGTGTGTGTGTGTGAGTGAATGAAGAGTGACGCACTAGCCGACTGCTCATCAATGCTTCATAGGTTAGATCATTAGATCTAAAGTGACAGCGCTACACAAGGATGGGGAGTGGGGGTTGCTTAGATAAAGATTGGCATATTGCTATTGATTCACTACCCCTGGGGCTTCTTCTGTTACCATGGTTATAGCTGGGGGTGGGGGGGGCAGGGTAGGAGTATGAATCTGACACGGGGAGAATGATGTAACCATTATGATTTGGATTTAAAATGAAAATTTTATGACCACGTTTGAATAATCTCCTAATTCTCTTCAACTTTATTGCTTGGTATAAGCCTGATAACTCATCATTTACCTCAAATTTATGGCTCCGAGTTAGCTTCCGATGTGCGTGTCGCTGCAGATAACAATCTGTGATCCTATAGCCATTACTCTAACCCATAACAGCGCCTGTGCTTTGGCTGTATGAGTCAGGGTTTTCATTGTGAGCAGATAGGGGTCTGAAAAACTCCCGTTGCAGCTCATGTTGGAGTGACAAACTCCTCAGCTGTCCTTCTTAAGCAGGCTGAAATAAGAGCAGGCCTCAAAAGCTCTTTGATCTTTTACTGCCAGGGTCAGGGTTGAAATGACGCGTAAATGAGGGAGGAATGAGTTTTCATTTTGTCAACCTGTTCTGTTATTGTAAAGCTAAGGAGCCTTTGGTGTGACATGACATGAGATTGTTTTAAGTGCCCACACCAGCGGAACGTGTTTGTGTGTCACAGTCAGAAAGGCTGTTCACCTGCACTGCATATGGTATTTCTTTTTGTCTAGTTAACAGCTGTGGAAGCTTACCTAGACAGAATGTGTGTGTGAGAGCCAACGCAAGAGTCTATATTCACATATGTGTGTACACAAGCAAGAATATATGTAGTGCAAGGGAGGTTGTGTGTGTGTTCTCCTGCAATTCAGTTGTGTGTGCAGCTCATCTGCTCCATGAACGCACCTGCTGGCTTTGGTGAACTACAGAGAGATGAAGAGGAGCCTCCACCAGCGTGATAGGAGAGCAAAGTATCAGTAGTAAATACCTGGCTAAAAGGGAGCAGCCTCTGTAGCTGTTTACGGTGCTCAGATTTCCAGAGGAGTGGAACTGGTGCTGGAGGTACATAAAGGTAACAAAACATGATCATTATGGGATGCATTTGTACTAAATCGCTGTACAGAACATCTCCTTCCGAGTGCCGACATCACCCACGCATTGTTCTGACTACAGAGAGAAACCCCCGGAGCTGACAAAGGCAAAGGAAGAAGTGGAGGGGAGGAAAATCGGGTGCCATATCCATCTCTCAAGTCCCGGCTTGTGTTCAGTAGTTCAATATTACACCCACTCCACCCATTTTTTGATTTGAACCTGACAGCTGTTTCTGAAGCGCCATACTCCATATCACAGGGAGGAAATGAGAGCGTTGAATTCCACAAGATGTGAAAGGTGAAAATGGAGAAAAACACCCTCCCGCTCCAGAAAAAAAACCCAAAAAACACCCAAACACAGAGTGAAAACAAATACATAATAAATAAATCAACAATAGGGGCTGCAGTTGAGATGGGAAACATTGCAAAAAAATTGCAGCGGGGAGATTTTAAATTGCAGTTATATCAATAATTTAGCTGCCAGAGACACTGTGTTTTTGTTCACCATAAGGTTTGATGCGACTGAGAGAAGAGTTAAGATTAGGCAGACTTTTTTATTATTGATGCCACGGTGCACAGCTCACATCTGGTGTTACACTGCCAACCCCAAAGTAGTGCACAGCAATGCCCTTTGGAAAATGACTGCAATACTGTCAGTTGTCCACACAGATGAATTGTTAGTGGCAGAAGGTGTCAGGCCTTGGTTACAGAGTCTTGTGAAATTCCAACAGTTTCTACTTAGAGCAAATACAGGCTGTTAATAAGTTAACTCCTGCACCCATTAAAGGAGAATGTGTCTTAACTGCTAATTAAATTGCTATTGTCATTATTAAGTTGTTTTAGCAGCCATGAGTCAGCTACTATGGGAGGCAAATCACACCGTGTAAATAATCCAAATTCAAACACTATAATTAGGAAAAAAATCTGGATTTGTTGGGTTTGACTTTGAGCTTTTGGCACATTTTGAACTAAGGCCTGGCTGTGTAGGTGGAGACATAAAACACTTATGGCTTTCTTGTAACCTCAACTAGACCTTGTAGCACACCCCATGATTCAGAGTCTTGTTATGCCTCCCTAATGCCATGTCAGTACCAATGCTTACGGTTAGCATCAGTCCTTCCTTCCATCATCAGCAACTTGGCCAAGCACAAATGACCCTTGCCAGTGCACCGAGGGCTGGCGTGAACTTAATCACTTGAGCAAATTGAAACCACTCGCTCTGCAGTATTTTTACAGGGGTATAGCATATGACCTCAGCCTATACTGACTGACCTCTGCTTTTGAAAGGACTCAAAGCCCAAAAAAACACACTAATGTTTTTCTGCTCGTTCCATATTAGGTTAGAATTCCTCGCTTACCCCACTTGCTGTGTGATTTATAACACTGTTGTAATCCTCTCAAAGTTGACATTTAGAGGACGTGGTAAAAGCGGTGTCTTCAGTGTGAATGTGTTTTTATCATCGGGGACATCCACCACCTTTTGAAGGCTTTCCTGAGCCTGCAGTAAAGTTTCTGACCCTGATTACTGGTTCTCAGCTCTGGCTCCTGTCAGCCAGGCGAGTAGGGTCAACAGCCCACAGCAAAAAGGAATCTTAGTCAAGACCACAACTGATCTGACACAATGCTGGAATGCCGGGCGATTGATCCTTGGTGTCCGTGGGAAAAATCTAATGAAGAGAAGGATTTTTTTTTCCTGGTCTTAATTTTGTACATGAGTCATCTGATGCTACACAAGCAGTGAAAGACGTGGCTGTCAAAACCCAAACAAAACAGCTAAGCCAGGCAGACAAGTACCAGGCTAGCTGTTAGCACATGTTTACCTGTTCCTGTTCTTTTGTTCTTTATCCCAGAGCTCAGAGCTGACATGTCAGGGGTATTGAAGGACTTATACATCAGTTCACCATGATCTGCTTTCACTCAGACTTTGTCATGTCACAATGTTGTTGCACAAAAGACATACATGTTCGCACAACATGCTTGCAGGGGCTACTCCTCAAGTGCTGAAATTCCAGGGCATACAGGGGCTCCCTTATAAAATCCCCAATGAAATCCCCAATGCTCTTTCCCACCCCCTTCTTAATCGTAAACAGGCTAGCACGTAGTATGGCCACTGCACCCTTAATACCTCTTCAAATAATAAGTATTTAGTCTTGATTTACAGAGGCAGTAAAACTCTTCAAAGTGCAGGGTAATCTTTCATTAGGGATCCTAAAGACAATGTTAGCCATATCTGTTCTTCATTATCTTTAATCACTCAGTGTTTTACCTGTTCATTTTATTGTAACAGGGATCGTAAAAACAGCCTTGTTAAAAAAAACACCCTCCTGACTTTTAGATTATCTTGTTAACACAGTCTTACAAACTGGGCCCATTTAGCTTTTTTGGAGTGTGCACAAAAAGGTAAATCACTTCTACTATGACTTCCATTTCTTTAACTCATTCTTACTCTCCCCCCTCTCTGCTTTCTCCAATCTGAATGAATCTTAAAGTATATATAATGAAAGAGTTCATACAGAAGTAAAACTGTATAGCTTGAGGATATTAAGAGGACGGAGTGATAAGTGAAGTATAACTTTTTAACACAGCACAATAATTGACATATCACTCAGAGAGTTGCTTTGTGAGAGCTTTTCAATAGCTTCACCACTGAACCATGGTATTAATATCGCAATGTGTGCCCACTCCCTGTGGTCTCAACAGGAACCTGGTTGGGTGTATTCAGGGTCCAGCCCATGACACTGACCACTGCCTGCCACTGTGATGTGGGGGTTGGGGATCTAAGCCAAGGTATTTGACCTGCATAACCTCTGACCCCTGGATGATTGAAGTGGTGGCTTTCCCTGCTCTGGTGCTCCGGCCTAGAGACAAGGTGACGAGTCCTTTAGGAGCTCTCTGGTTGCAGGACTTTGGAGAGCGTAGAAGAGCAGGAGGCACAGGCGCCAGTCTTTGTTGGGAGCGTTGTTGTAATGTGTCTGCTAGGCTTAGGCCTGAAGACATGTTGGCCAGTCATGAAAGAGGCTGGGCTCTGACCTTGAGTGGTCTCAAGTAGTGTCACTGTGGTTGGTTTGCTCTAGGACTGCTTCTTACAGCATGTAACCTGGATGAGTCACTTAGGTGGGGCTTGGGTAACACGTGATGTACTTTGTTACCTATGTGAGCTTTGCAAACACACATAGTGATGTGTTCAGAGTATTCCATGGTATTATCGTAAGCTGTTATTATTACGATTGCACCTTAAAAATTCTCAAAAACAAAATGTTTCAATCCGTGTTTTATTTCTACACTACTTGTTTCCGTTGGTTCAGTTAATGATACGATTTACAGCCACATCATATCCCTTTTAGCATGGATACATCCAGGTGTTATGTTGCACTTCAGCTAATCTAATAATCTCTCTTAGTTTTCACCTTGTCCATGCCTCAAGGTCAAACAACTTTTCTCTCTTTAGTGGTCTCAGATGTTGCTATGCTGCTCCCAGGGTCATCCCTACTAATCCCCAGTTACTCCAGTCCTGGTGCATTTCTCCCATGGGCAGGTGAAACCGGATCCCAAACCCTGAAGCTGGGCCAAGATGTCCACAGAGATAAGCATCCTGAGCCCACTCCCAGTCAGAGGTCTTAGGCAAAAATTCAGAAATACATCATCACAAATCCATTAAGGCCAACCCACTACTTTAACCGCAAAGCCCAGCTGCAGCCACTAGACCATATAGCCGCAGCTTGAAGTCCGAAGACCTTGGTCAGAGCCCGAAACCCAAACCCCAGCCCTGGTCTCTCCTCGACTATACTCCTTCATAATGATTTATCATTTCAGTCCCAGTTCCAATATGACCTGTCTCTCTTTCTTTTCTGTCTCAATTGGAAATAAAATTCTGAGTAAAATGACAATGAAACACTTATTTTTTTTTCAGCTGCCTTAATATGTAGGAGAAAGGTGCACTAAGAGGCACCTCTGCTTAAAAACACACTGAGTGGCTCAAATGTATGGGCCTATATTATTGATATTGCTGTAGTTCGGGTTCTGGCAAATCAAAGTTGAAAAGTGGTTAAACCTTAGATGGTGTTTGAAAATTTAAGTGTTCAGCAGCTTACATACAACATAAAATAACAAAAAAGGCAGGTTAGTAACATTGACAGTAAAGGTTAGTATATACGTAAACTATTCTAATTTAAGATTAATAGGGTGCTAAGTGAAATTAAAAAAAATACAATATACAGTATATACACATTTCAATGCACGGAAGTATAAAAATTAAAGTGAATTAAGTGATAAAAGTGGCTTTGACAGGTAAAGGAAAGAAGTTGTATCTAACTACCAAAGGTGCATGTACATTCTATAATGAATAATAATAATCACATAGCTCCTAATGTGACTGACTGTGACTATCCCCCCACCCCCACCCCCATCCGAGCTGTGCAAATCACATTGATTATAATAATAATATTTCAGCTAAACATTGATTAAAAGCTTATTAGGGTCCAGTGTTACAGTGCAAATGATTACTTTCATCCATCCATCCATTTTCTATACACCGCTATCTCCTCACTAGGGTCGCGGGGGGTGCTGGAGCCTATCCCAGCTGACTCGGGTGAAGGCAGGGGACACCCTGGACAGGTCGCCAGTCTGTCTCAGGGCTACATATACAGACAAACAATCACACTCAGATTCACACCTACAGTATGGGCAATTTAGAGTAACCAATTAACCTCAGCATATTTTTGGACTGTGGGAGGAAGCCGGAGTGCCCGGAGAAAACCCACGTATGCAAAGAGAGAACATGCAAACTCCATGCAGAAAAATCCCAGGCCCACCCTGAGATTCGAACTGGGGATCTTCTTGCTGCAAGGCGAAAGTGCTAACCACTACTCCAACGTGCAGCCCTGATTACATTTGGCAATACCAATCTCTCAAGCAGGCTGGAACCCATTTTCAAGAGCACCAAAACCAACCATCTCTCCACTACCACATATTTGTGTAACCGTCCTGTATGGCCTATGGCCTAACTGTGTATTCGGTTACTCTACAGGTTTGGGTTTACGGTTCTCCTCTTGTTCTCTCATGGTTCCTGCGGCCGAGCCAACCGCATGACGCCTGCATGGGAGGCAGGCGGCGGCCGTTGGCCACAGGGTGGTTGGGTTAACAATCCATAGTGAATGGTGGCAGACTGCTCCATTGTTTGTGGTACAGTGTTGTTTGTGCAGCTCTAAAAGACAGTACTTGTGTGTACCAACCATAAGTGGGAGATTTGTCTGCTCGTCTCTCCACATCTATCCCGCACATAGCCACTGCACTGCCTTTGTTGCACCGACAGTATTGTGTTTTTTAACTGCGACAGCCGCCCTCCATGTATTTGGCTAGGTTTTGTGTCTACTGAGCGTCAAGGCCACTATACCCTTCAATTAACACGGCTGTTAGTGGGAATCTTTGAAACCATGATTGTGAAACAAATAAAATAAGCCAAAACATTTTCAAATAGTTCACATTAAGGTTTTATGGTGACTTTCATGAAAATTTATTCTGGGGAGCTTTGCTTTAAATTGCTTGAAATTCAGTAAGTGGCTAATGCAGACATAGTTTTTTTTCCCTGTCTATGCATTATTCAGTTTACGTGTGCTTGAACGCATGCGTGTGGGTGTCGGTGTGTGTGTGGAGGGGGTGCTGTCTTTTTTTTTTTTTTGGAAGTTTCTCTGTTTTTGTATAATAAGCAGTATTGCTCAGTTGCATAAAATTTTGCATGAAAAATTTATGTCACCATTTGACATGTAATAGTGCCAGTCTCTGCATTTCTTTCAACCATGAACTTTGAAATTAAACTATATTTTAAATGCAAACTTGACATAAAAGGGTATCTAATTGTTTTTGTTCACTTTTTATTGGTACACTGTAACTTTATATTCATTTGGCCATACATTGCATATGTTTTTTTTGCATTTTCTCACTAATTATAGTTCATATTTTGTTGTCCACCTGAATGCTCTTTGTATTATTTGTCTTTTTGTGAAATTCTAAAGTTAAACTTTATATTTAGTAACTATGTATTTTCACCTCAAGCAATTATCTTTATTAAAAAAACCACAAATAATTCTACTATTAATAATAATATCATCATCGTCACTTATAAACAATAACTGTTATGCAATTTAGTGTAGTTTCTTTAAAAAGACATACTGGTCTGAAAATAAACTCACGTGTACACTGTGAGCTTCCTTAATTATTCACAGGTCGGTCTGTGTGTCTGCGGCTTCTTTTATTCTCCACTACAAGGGCATGTAAATTTGTGATTCTCAGGACAGAGCAAAGACCAGCTTCAACAAAAGTACAGCCCCCATTTGTTATCAAACATATGAGCCGGTGTATAGTGTATGCTATCTATTTATACTGCAGTTTTAATTATCCAGTACTTCCTGCCTTTGAAGTGCGATCAATCAGCTCCTACCTGATGCCAGGAGAGGCCTGCACATGTGCACCAGGGGCATGAATCCCCCTATTCCTCTTCCATCACCTCCCCTTTCAGCACTGTTGTTCTTATTATCTTTTTAGCCTTATAACACAGCGTGGATACTAAGAGAGGCTTAGCTCCCTGCTTTAATACAAATCTGATTGACAGGACACTATAAACGTGAACCAGAGTGAACCGGTGGGAGTTTTCAAACACGATTTAGACTTTAAAGTTACAATTAAGAAAAGTTTATTTTCAGTAGTTTTTTCTCATTATTGTATCACACAAGCTTACACTCTTAAACTGAATGCTTCAATTTTTATTTCGCAAAACTGTCACAACTACAAGTCAGTGAGGTTACTGACACATAGCGTACACTACTAATTAGCAACTTGCTAAATTAATCTAAATAACAGGAAGAAAAGCCTTAAAGAAGGCTAACCTTTTCATCACATTATATAGCAGCAAGTAAACACGTTCTTCTCTGTGTACTTGCACATTTCAGGACATGTAGACATCTCACAGAGAAAGCTCCAAGACTTGTTTCCTGCACACAGCATGTTTTCATTTACCAAACGAGGAGCGGAGCCAATGAGAAAATCAATAGCACAGATAAGCAGCCCCTCTGCCCTCGATGTGTGACGGTGAACCCATATGGACGCAGCAGGGTGCTGTGGCGAGACATGTCACTAAGAGGAAAAGATCCAGTCCCCACTAAAGCTTTCTCCTCTTCAGACAAAAAGCTGTTGTTCAATTATGTGTAAATATACATACCTCAAGGCTGCTGCAATAGTGGAAAGAGAATGACCTGGCATAAAGGGGGTTGGGGGTTGGGGTTGGGGTTGGGGGTTGGGGGGGGGGGTTGGGGGGGACGGACGAAAAAAGAATAAGAGAAAAAATAGGCTGAGAAAGAAGAGGAGTGCATGCTAGATAGCAGCTGTGAGTAAGTGAGTGAGTGTACAGGTTTGTAGCTTAAGGTCAAAGGTCCCAGGAAAAAAACAAAAAAAAAAGGTGTATCAAAGAAACCGAGGATGGAGAATGTATACATGTACAGTCTGATCCATGATAGTCCATGCTTAGGGGGTTGTGTGCAATATGTTCTCTATTACATAGCCCAGGTGATTTCTGGCTGTCTCTCCTCAGAACATGATCTCCTCCAGGCCAGGGCCCGTGTCTCGTTAAAGCGGCGCGGACCCGGCGTGGATTGAGTTTAAAAGTAATAAAAGAAGCGGACCTGCTGGCTAGGTGAAAAAACCGCTATCGGATTCCTAAGAGCAACTTTCTTTTCATGTGCAGACTGCATTCAACGAAGCGTTTAATTCAACAAATCCATGGTTGTGATCCACCAGAATGGAGCTAGGGTTAGTTCAATTTGTACCAAACGATCTCCACATGATCAAAGCGCGGCGAGCTCTCCCCAACATACTGCTTAAATTAGACTAACACCAAAGTCTTGGCTCTGGGACAGTATTTGGAATGTCTTACCAGCAGAGAAATTCCTTCGCACATATGGTTTCAATAGGCCCAAGATGCCAGTTTCACATCTTTAATGGGCTGACAGGGAACTTTGGTGCTAACTCTCTGACTCCCAAAAGTTTTTGGGCTGTCACCCAGCAAAGCAGCATTTTTATTTTTTTCTTTTACTCCTCTTTTCCTTTCTATTACCAGGCGCTGAAGAGGAGTGATTGTGCACTGGAGAGAAGGAGTTTTGCTCTCCCTCTCCCTGCTGCAAACGTCATCCCTTGCTGCGAGACTGTCACTTCTTGGAGTGTGTGTCAACCACAGTAAGTCAGGCAGCCCTGTGGTCTGCTAGGAGCAACAAACCAAAGTTACTGAGCTACCCTAACCAGACCATGTCCTTGTCGTCTTCCTCCTCCTTCTTCTCCTTTTCCACTGTCTTGCAGATCGAGCTGAAACAACAGAGCTGTAAGATTTCCGTCAGATGCACAGACAGTTGGGGTTTGTGTGTGTACTCAGTATATGATGTACTTCTCTGTGTGTAGATAACTGATATGCACGTTCTCCAGAGTGGGCTGAGGTCGTTCTTTCTCCCTTTCCCTTGTCTACATCTGTGGGGCATGTGGAGCACAGAAAACACACAAACACACCAGGAGGAGAAAACAGGGGTGCGGTTCTCATGTGCCTGCTGGAAATCGAGCACTCCCTCGGCATGTTGTAAAAGTCTCTCTGATATCAGTGTTATAACCAAGACAGGCTTTGCATAGCAGGATGCAGTTTTCTTGTCACCAAAGTTGGAGATATCACGCCCTGCACATGATTGTGACTTGTTTGGATGAGCAGATGTCACAGGCATTATAGATATAAACGGAATATCACACACACACACACACACACATGCACGCAGTCCCAGATATTTCAGATTTCACAGCTGAATTGACTTAGGACTCTCGGGAGAGTTCCAAATGTGACATTTTCACTCTGCGTCTGCACTTTGGTTACAACAGGCATAAAGAAAATCAGAAAAGTAGAACCAGCAGGGGTTGGTAGGTGGGTTGTGGGTTGGGGGCGTCTCTCCAGGAGCACATTCAGACTTCTCAGCTCTATTTCTGTTCTAGTGCAATTAGTCTGTTCCCAGAAGACAAGGTTAAGGAGAGGCAATACATGAATATACGCTTGTTGGCATGTCACTCCACAAGTTCTATACTATGGTGGGAGTTCCAAGTGTGTATGTGTTTTGTTTTTGTTTGAGCACTTGCTTTATGTGTTGCATTAAATCATTTTTATTTAGCTATATACTACATCGACACCTTTTCATGCAGGCTTTTGGGCTTGTGGAAATGCTAGCTGAAGTGACTTACACCAGTAAAATGTGAATGTGGGGAGTAAGAAGGAAAAAAAAACAAATCCATTATATCTTGAATTCAAATTCAAACAACACAATGCATTTAGATCAAAGGGAATGCATATTGTGTTCATCAGCTATACACCATGGCAGCACATATTTCTGTTGTTATAATTTCATACAACTGGTTGTAAATAGATATTTCATTATTGCAATTGGGTGTTTTTTTTCCTGCCTTGCATTTCTTAACTTGTCTTGTTGTGTTAGTGGTGACGTTTAAATCATAAAGTGTAAGCAGATTCTAGATGTGTATTTGTTTTTATATGTGTTATTTTTTCCACAGATCTTTCCTACCCACTTTATTTTACTAGCATCACTTGCTTTTGATGCTGGTGATATAGAAATAAAGCTTACTTCACCACTGTGTTTGTTGTACAGTAAGTCACTCAGTATAACACACCAACCTAATGCTTAAAATGTAAAATGCAACAACTAATCATAAAAACATATTTATATGAATCACTCCCGGTATGTAAATCCTTGTTGCCAACTTCCAAATGGTATGGGCGCGGACTAAAAGTAATTGTTCGCCGCAGTAATTTATGCATGAAGTGGCTTTTGTCAGGCAGCAACAAAGCAACTTTGATAAATGCCTCTTAATTTATTGTCACGTATGTGAAATCAAAGCGAAACATTTACAGGCTGTGCACCGAGTCAGACCAGAGGAGGGGCCCTCTTTGGCAAACGTGAGCATAGCCCCAAGTTGAGTTTCTTGCCTTTGGAAAACTTTGGCTCCCACCTCCTCTCGAGGCTCAGGGTTAATCAGAGGCCATAAAGGTTACGATGTAAGGCTAGTGACTAACCGACAATATGATGTGCACGGAAACGACGTGACAGTTTGCAGTCATTAACCTGGGAGCAAGACATGGCCCATTTTTTAAAGGAAGACAGGTCAGATTTAACAGCACAGGATGAGACTTATTTTTGCCTGCTTGCACCACCGCTGTGAATTCTGACAAGCCTGTCCCTTGAAAAAGGATATGCTTAATTTATGTTCCATTTCCTGAGACAGACGGGAGGATTTTATAACTTTAGATCAAAAGAAGATTCAGCGAGTTTAAACTACATATTAAAATCCTGAGCATTTAATGTCTGAAGTTTACTTTAGACAAGTTGTTCGACAAGTTACTTTCAGACAGGTTGCGTCTGTGTTGTCACAGGCACAATCCAATTTCACTCCCCCCCAACATATGTTGAGCCTGGATAACTTGTTCAATAAGCAAACTTCTTGAGAAATGCACACCCTCTTGAAAGAGAGAAAAGCTGGGCTAACACGTCGATTCACAGTTTGACCTCTGACGCGACCTCTTGCCTGTTTGCTGACATTTTGCAATGGAGGCACTTGAACAAAAAATTGGGGGAGGAGAAAGAAGAAGAGAAGAGTAAGAAAAGAGGAGGGGGAAAGGGAGAATGCCTTTTTCTGATGGATGAGGTCTTCTCCTGTTACATTTGGAGAGAACACAGCTGTGAGGAGCTGTTAAGTACACGCAAACAAGCCGTCTGCTTCAGACAAGCCTGCCGGGCACCGGCCCCACTCCCACTTGTAACAGCTCTGACACATGATCACAGCCAGACAATACATGTTGGGAGCCCAAGCGCGCTCCACTAAAAAGTGAGAAATATTTTCAAACTCGAACAAAAAAACAATCCCCTCTCAATACCACTGGGACCCCCTCTTGGTATTAATTCATCTTGTTTCTCTTTGTCTTGTGCTGGTTTGTGTGCTGCTGGGGAGAGGGAAGAGTGAAAGGAGAGAGTGAGGTTTTGGTGGTTTAGTGACTAGGAAATAGGTTAGGAATGGGGAGAAATGTAAAGAACATCTGCTACCGTGACGATGTCACACTTTGTCTAATGTTTTTGAATAGGCACGGCTGTCCCAACTGTGTGAGGGGAAATCTTTCTGATCCATATGCTGATTAGGGGAATTAATGTGGGATTTCTTAAGTGTCACACACATTACTGTGTGTGCAGCTTTTTATTAGGTTGTGCTAATAGAAAAGTTTTGTGTGTGAAAGCATTATTTTAGTATTTTCCTTAAAAACAGAGGGAGCCTTTTCTTGTGTTGTGGTCAAACAAAACACATAACACAAGGCTGTGAGTAAATTAATTACGGGGAATGATTTGTGTGTATGAAGTTAAGACAGTAAGAAAGGGAAATAAATTGTAATTGAATGAATCAATTTTATCGCTACATGTTCCCCAGATGAGCTTTTTACTCAACATTTCTATGTGCTCCTACTCTTTGGGCCAAATAGGCAGCATCTCAATTGGACACATGAGGCTGTCATCTCAACAGTGACTACAGAGTGGGCCACATTAGTCAATATGTTCCCCTACGAGGAGCTGGAACTGATATGATCTTGATACTTGTGGCAAACCACAAATAAGCCAACCAAGATTTTAAACTTTTGCACACTTCCAATCGACAAATAGTGTAAAGTGGTTTGGGTCAGTAGCCTATTGTAGTGTTAAGAACATGTGGCATTGTGCAAGGCTGAGTCATGCTTGTGATTCAAAGGATAATGGAGATGGTTTGCTGACAGATGGATGTTGTGGTGAAATCTGGATCCCTAAGACAAACCCTGTCCTCTGTCAGATTTTTCGTAATAATCTGTAAGTGTTTGTGAGTGAAACGTAAAACGATTTTGGTAACCGGGTAATGGGTTCTCTCTGTGTGTATGTGTATGCTATGGGTAGTGCTGATGCAGCATTCATCACTGCAGCGCCACAGCTGGTAGTGTTTTGGGTATGTGTGCCTTTCTCCCTCACTCACTATGAACTGTGAACTTCAAATGACTTCTGCTGTGTAAAGTGCTAGCACTATTATTGGTCATATAGTGCTCATTACATACCAAGGACACAATAAGCATCTGGTTGGGTAGAGTGCGTTTGTGCATGTCGAAGTGTGACTCTTTGTGAGACCAAGAAGTGCAAGGAGAATAGGAGAGAGGAAGTGAAGACATTCTTGATACATCTTATTTCTGAATCAAAGATGCTCATACAAAAATGATGTTTGATCCCAAAGGCCAATGTAAGTTTCTGATAAAGGCCTCTCTCAGTCTGAGTTGGAAACACCTGCAGCATCCTTTACAACTGAGTTTCTACATTTTATTTATATGGTAAATAGTACGTCCTCATAATGAATCCACCATTATGCTATTTGTAGAGCTGAGGAAAGTTTTTTGGAGGTCTAGGACATGCACAGTGCGGACAAGCCACTGTCAGCAGCTCCAGGTCCGGGTCGCAGGATACACTATTGTTAAGTGTCTCCATTTATCACAAGACTTGGGTTAAAGAGCAACCTTACTTCCTGTATCCCAGCACTTCACACTCAGCTGAGCTGTTCTGCAGGTCCATCACAAACAAAGGCAACCTTTGCACAGCAAAGAGTGGAGTTCCAAAAAGAAAATAAACACACAGATGAATAACTTGGGGGGCCAGCTACAGGAGGAAATATATTTATATCAATAGCGCCCGCTGTTATTTTTCCACACTGCCGAGTGCTAACAGTAGCTACGTGCTGTTGTAGCTGCCGCCTGAGGGGTTAGGGTGATGAAGGAAATCCAGGTGAAGCATCTCTCCCGCTCTGATGGCGTCACACTGCTGGCTGCCTGCTGACAGTGGCATGAAGTACAGCCTACTTGGCACTGTTGTGTGTGGCCAAACAGAACCTGTGACAAGTTATTAGGTCAGACATGGAAACACAGAAATGTTGTGATAAGGTCCTGGTATTAAAATAGCAACAGGAGTCCCAGAACTGCACTAAGTGTTAATTTGCACTCATTTACCTTCCTTACTTTCCACAGCGGCTTGACTTTGCAGAGCCGCCACTTTCCTTATGTTTAAATAAAACAGGGAAGCACACCAGAAAACACACCTGAGAAAGACATTGTAAAAAGTTCAGCTCTACATATAAATTGGGATGTTTAAATGCTTCAAACCTCCTTAAAAGAATTTTGAGTGATAAATCAGTCCATAATTCTTAATTCTGCGGCTCTACGACTGCAGTTTTTTTATTAACTTTGTTGTCTCCCAGTGATTCTGCATCTGTTTTCAGGCTCAGGGAAAGTTTTGTTTCCACTCCACATCTCATTAGTCAATCTGTCTTTAACTCTCTGTGAGTTCTGCAGAGCGGATTACACTGAATGAGGTTTTACTCTGTCTCTCTTTCTGTTTATCTACCCATGCATGGAGATGTGTTTAGATGAGACTTTGCTGCCCTGAACATACTTCTATTTAGATATCATTATGGTTTGATTTCAGTGACATTTTTTTTTCCTCCAGTGACTTGAAAGAAACAACAGTGCCCTCTTACTTGTTCTCCAGATATTAATTTGGCGTAATTTAATTGGAAAACATTCCAGCAAGTTTTCTGGCACAACCTTTGAGTGACAATATGAAATAATAAACCCTATTAAATATAAATCACAGGGGCGATGTCAGTGTTGCTATGATGCCCATTTGATTTTCGAGAGAGAACACATGTGATCACTCTTTTCCATTTTTCCCCCACCCTCTATCCCACTATTTCACCTTTAATTGAATACGTTTCTGTTGTTGTTGCCAACCGCACCCCCCTCCCAATTCAACTTCTCAAGCACGTAATGCATGCAGTAAATAATTCAGATGAAATTAATTTACAGCACCTTGTTTCCACTAAGCATGCCAACATCGTTGTCGAGTCACAAGTTTACATTGTTGGTCATTACTTTCCACAATGAGCAAAATGTTTTATTAAAGCCCCGTGGGAGTCCCTCTTGGATCAGGCAGAGACGAGGTGCTACTGACTGAACCCTCCTGAATCTGACAATCTAAGATTGGTTGCAGCTCTTTTGGGCCTGACTACTGTCTCGCTTCCCAAAACGGGCTGAGACTTAATGTGATTGAGGTATTGGACGGCCTCACTCTTTCAGGAAATCCGCTGACCACAATGAAACAGAGCTTTGCTGACTTTTGAAGTGACGTAGTGCTTTTGTTCTGTACAACAGAATAAATCTCACCCTGCTGTTGTTCACAAAGGCCCGTTGCACTATGCTGTATAAAAAGGCCTTTTATTCAGTTTGCTTCCTAATTGCTGTAGAGCAAATACTAAGGGAACAAAATGAAATGATAATGCTCCAAGTTAAAATCATCAAACCATTTTATCTACTGTCAATATACAACATGCGGCTACACATTGTATTGCTTTTTAATAATGCTTTGCCGTACCACAACTGTTATTTTTTATTCTGTGGACATTAATATCTACCAGAGGAAAGGAAACCTGCATGTACACACGACATATAATATAGTAGATAGATGTGTGTGCCACATCCCAGTGTGGCACGAGGGTTAAAACAGGCACATCTCCTTCATTTGCGGCAAGGACAGCCAGGAAGTAGGCTGTTTATTTGCATTGGTCCACATTTCACAGCTATGCACTCACAGACTTCAAAGAAAGGCACATTGTATATTTCATCAATTTTGGTACTCATGGGGAGAGAAAAATAAGCAGACTACTGTACATAAATCATGGAGACACAACAAAAGCAAATACAAACCATATAGAGGGATGTACACAGACAGTCATCAGCTGTGGGCTGAATTGTAAATGCGGTCTCTAAACTCAAACCAACGTTGCAACAGTGGTTATATTAGCTACAGTTGGAAAAGAGGGCTTTAAACGCTAAATTCTCCACAGGCTGGGGCTTTAACAGAGCAGAAGAACAAGGGCAGAGACAGGCTGTGGGTGTTTCTGGAAGCACCTTTCCTCTGAAGACTTGGCTGTAAAATGTGAAGGGACCAAGGACACACCCTGAGGAGCTCTGAAGTGTTGTAGCCACCAAGGGGCCTGATAGCCTGCTGCTTCTGTGCTCCATCGGCCCCCAAGCAGGTGACAGCGACTCGTCCATGCTCTGGGCTCTGCCAGTAACAGATGGCTTAGTCAATGACTTAATTGAAAACCTAAAAACAAAATCAGCAGCTTGGCTATTTGGCCTGCATAATAACAGGCCTGTGCTGATAAAGGGAGTGGGAGAAACACACACACCCCTCTCATCAGCGGCGCCATTATACAATCATGAGCAAAGATGAAAAACGCTTGGTTTATTCGGGCAAATGAAAGCACATAACTAGATGCTGTCCCTGGAGTCCATTTCCAATTTTTAATAATACATCAGGAGCCTAGCCGCAGCAAATGCTACTACGTCGAAAGCCCAAAGCATACCAAACTACTTACAGCTCAGCATCGGGAGACAACTCCCAGAGCTAAGAATTTAGCAAATGCATAAAGGTACACAACATGATAGCTATTAGCTAAATTAAAAGAGCCATTACCAGAGTGGTGTGTGGAATCACTTGCCAGTTAAAGACTACAAACCAAAATTTTCCATTTCAGAAAAAAAAAGTCTGCATGTTTGTTTCTTCCCCACCTCATCTCTTTCCATCTTCATCGTGAAAAGCATGCAGCCTGAGCTTGCCTCAAATATGTGCATGAATAATAAAATACCTTCTAATTAAAAACTGTTGTTAAATATGCAAAAATCTAATGATAATGAGATTGTGCAATACCTTGGAGTAAAGCATATTATAATTACTTAGAAGTGCAAGTCGGCTTGACCCAAACATTGCATTTTGAAGGCTACTTGCAATATTATGTCTGGGGCATATGGAGCGGGGGGTGCAGCAAACTGTGTTTAGGCCGCCTCATATTTGTGTGCATGCATGCACACATATGTCTGTGGATGTGTTTGTGTCTGGCATTATGCATGTGTGTGTGTACATTACCACATGTGTCTGGGTATTAGTATGGGGTTAAATATATGTATGTATGCAAATGCATATTGTGTCTGCTGCATTGATTCACCAGGGAAATGTTGGTGCTAAGCAACTAGAGTTAGAGTGTAAGGACGTGTATATGCCACCATCTTAAAACAAAAGAATCCAAGGATAGAAAAATGTATTTATAGTTTTAAATGTGTTTTTAAAAAATAGTCTATGCCTATGTACTGAATTACAGGTCGGCGGCTAGCAGAAGCCACTGCCATAATCAGATCATTAGATTTCAAAAGTATTATTAAATTCTAGATACTGCACTAAAAAACTAAAAACTTTGAACCATGACTACTATATTGTAGTTACTGACTGCTAATACTATTTTCAATAATAGCAATAAAGCAAATGCAAGGTTGTCTTTGTAGGCATGTACTGTATTGTTGAAGAGGCCATCTGGATAGCAGTGATTTTACAAGTATTTGATTTTGTTTCATTTTTACTTGCTTTGGCCAGCTAAGCAAATAAATTCATCACACCACTACAACAAATCTCAGTCTTTTCCCCCCTGCATGCTTTGTGTTGGCTTCACATCATCAATCACAGCACTTTTCAGTTGTCCTCTGATTGAGTGTCTTCACAGCTATTGTGACAACGCCTTTATGTTGCTTAAAGCAGTAAATAAAATAGAATTCCTCAACACATTTACATGCGTTTTTTTTTTAAAGAGGCAGGCGGCAAATCGAGAAATGACATTTGTCAGTTTGCGAACAGACAAGTGTGGATCCATAAAGCAAAAAGGCAATATGAAAAGAAAATGTGCAAATTTTAAGCTGGATATTGTTTTTCTGCTACTGGCAGTCGTGTTCAGTTTGGTTTTGCTGTTAAACGAATAATAACTTCTTATTATAGAAGGTTTTTCAACATGGTTGGCTGAATATTGCAATAAAAACAAATATTATTTGAGGTATTTGTAGACAAACAAGGACTCCCTGTAGACTCTGTCATGTAGACATGCGATACACACATCACTTTTCACAGCCATAAGTTTATTATATTAAGATGCATTATTGAGTCATATTTATGGAGATGAGAGTTGGAAGTCATTGGCGGCAAATAATTTCCTTAGCTTTATAAATTCACTTGACACATGCAGATAGAGCCTGTATTTAATATTCAGCAAAATAAGACTTCACACTGATTGAAAGGTTTGCAGTGCACATTGTCAAACATGATTGCTCCATTCTAGGCCAGCCAGCACCGGGAACAATGTGCATATTCACTTCCAGTCGATAGGCCTCCGCCGTGTTTATTAAAATTTAACAGGACTCTGGGCTTCGCAGGTTCATCAGCTATTCAAAGCTACTGAAGAAAGCCGCTATCATCTCTCCTTGCATGTTTCTGCACCCCCTCCACATGTCCCTGACCTTCCAGGCATCCGGAGCATGCCGCCGCTTTCGATGACTCTCCACCAAGTCTTTATGGCCAAATAAATAGCAGCACGTGACTCTGCCCATCACACATTATAATCCTGATTGTTTTATGTTCAAACCATAAACAAATACTTGATTACGAGAAAAGAGAATAAATCAGGTGACATTATATGAGAAGGCAGCCCAGCCAGTGAAACAGTCACTTAGATTAACCAAGCAAGTGCTTCATTCGTGCACACGTCCATGCACAAACACACACTCAGACAAATGTACATTAAGGAGGGAAGGACACCAATAATAGAGGAGCTATGAATCATATAAAGGGATAAGTTTCTTAATATGATACAATCACAGTATATGAAAGAACGGCAGTGAAACCAGTTTTTTGAACGCAGAGGAAACAGCTTTTCCCTTTGTGTCCTGATATCTACATACATTAATTGTTCATTGCCATATCTAACCTCCTTGTTTTCATCGGGGGATTATTCTGGCTTTCTTGAGTTATTTATCATTGTCCTCACACAGTTGTTCAAGTGTCTTGGTTTGACTTATCAAACGAGGTAAACACGCCATTGATGTGAAAACTTGACACAACAATGTGGTGACGTCAAACAGGCTCATCCAGAGTCAACAGTGAGACTAGAGGCCCCTTTGATGTCAGAAAGGCAGCGTGGAAACAAAGAGCTTTTGGTGAGGTAGGATGAAATGCTTGCATGTGTACGTACTCTATATGTACTGAGGTATGCACTTTGTCTTTGCATGCATCTGTAGGAGAGCGAGCAAGACAAAGGGAAAGAAGAGGAAGAAGTGGGGGAATCTGTGTTTCTGTGTGACTGAGAGCAAGTGAGTGAAATTGGATGTGTGTGTGCACGCATGAAACTCAATTTACCCAGCTCTCAACTTACATCCTTCATCCAGCGGATGAAGTGAGTGAGAAAGTGGCAGTTCTTTGGCAAATAAAATCGGGTTCATGCAAAGCCAGTATTAATTTGGCTTTTCCGTTGGAATGAAATGTTTTTGTTTTGGGAGGAAATTGCCCTGAGCAGTAATGAATTTCCCCCCTCTGTGCTATGTGGCACCATAATTTAGCAGAGCGATAGATCACATAGGCTGACGATTTGAGTGTGCATATATTCTAATAGAAAGCTGATAAATATTAAATGTGCGACATTTAAAAGAGGCTCATTTTCCCAGCTTTTAGTGCAGAGAGAGCAAAATTTTTCATAATGGCTGCTGGCAACATGAGACAGAGAGAGAAAAAAAATAACACAACAAGCATTATTGGGGCCAATATTTATTCACACTGATATATCCAAATGAGTCTGTTAGCAAAAGAGATATCAGAGAGACAGTGAGTAGTTAGTTTTGCAAAGCTCAGAGCTCTCTGGCATATGACAATACCCGCTGCTGTGTTTCAAAGCATCGATCACCCGTCATCACAAACCCGTGGTGATTTTGCCTTCTTCCTTTTGTGTTGAAATGTTTACACGGCCACTCTCTTGTTGTCGTTGTGATCAGTTCTTGCTTTGGTATGAAGTTACAGTCAAAATATGCCAGTGTTTGTCTGCTAAAACAGCTCTCAGTTGTCTATGAAGGAAAAAAATGTCTCTTCAAAACATGTCAGACTCTTTTTTTTTTTGTTGTTTGGAAATTAGTTTTGGACACCAGGATGTATTTGGAATGCTTTGATGTGTTGGCATATTCGTTTTCATGTCATCTACGTGGTTAAACACATTTACAAATCAACGCAGATACTTTCTGGATGAACAGCTGGAGTGTCAAAAACAAAGTAATCAAAGCAGCTGCAGCAGCTTTTGTGTTTCGGTGTTATTTGTAGTAATTTCACACATGATTTTGGAGCGCTGCTGTACAGAGTTTTGTTGAAACACTGATTCAAAGGGGAATGCTGCTCAATTTAAGACTTAGCGCCTCATTTTAACAACACAGTTAGAAACACAAACCAGTGCAAACTCTTGGACATATGAGCAACAACAAGCATTCAAACTAAGCATTACTGCAGGAACATGAAAATGTTTTGCTTTTAGTTTCTTTTGTGTGAGTGTTCTAGCTCTGTTCAGATAGATTAAATCATGTGCCCACGCCCAAATTTGTAAGTGAAACAATAGTTTACATGATTACAAAATTCAACTGTTGTCATCAGAATTCCAGATTCATTGCTATCCTGTGACAGTTATGAAACACTTCTGGTTTCACCACTATGAAACTTAGCCCTATCAGTTATGTAATGAGAATGAATAATGATGCTGCACCTGTCAAAAACAAAAAAAATGTACGTCATAAATTACCAGCTGGATCTATACAAAAGCACACGTTTTATCTGTGTTATTTGGTTTTATGTGAATTAATCAAGATCCACGCGTGAATCACCTCGTCTATGGGCGCTGCACTTGTCCAAGGATTTCCTTCAATTTATTGACTGCAGACACACCCTGTCCTGCTGCCTTCAAGCAGCTGCAGTGGTTTAACTAGCAGAAACGAAGGTCTTCATAAAGTTCACAAGCAGTAAGAAGCAACCTTAGCTTGAATGCTTCACTGGCATATTGCACGATGATTACATCAAAGTTTCTAGTTTTTAGTGATGATTTAAATTTGTCTACAAAGGTGCAATGTCTGGAACACAGTGGACAGCATGTACATAGATACTAAACAATACTTTCACCTTTACACACACACACACACACACACACACACACACACACATATATATATATATATATATATATATATATATATATATATATATATATATGTATATGTATATATCAGAATATTGCTGAATCAAATGTGGAAATTGAGCTAGAGGTGAACAAATCAAAGGTCAAGTGAGCCTTGCATCAATTAATTATTAATTCTACAAAGAAGAGGATCGCTGATTGAAAAAGCTATACAAAACACAAACGTACTGATCTTTGCTTTGGCTTTTTTTCCTTGGGATGGTTTTTTCCTGCCAAGGAGCTTACACCACATTCATAGTACTTTTATTTTATCTGTGCTGATACTGCTGCCACCCCATGGCTCAACTAGAGCAACCATATGCTATCCAACACCACACTGTAACCACCGCATCAATGGCTGGAGTCAAAACTACTTGAAAGCAAACATTAATTAAGTAAAAGAAATAATCAAGACAAGCTGCAATGCTGATGAAATTGTGCCATTTTCAACTCAAATGACTCTTCTCTCTTGCCATAGCATTACAGGGTCTTGATGAGCACATTCTGACAAAGCATTTGTCAGATATTACCATATCTTTTTCCCTCTGTTACCCATCTCACCTTCTTCAATCTCCATTTACTGCAGGAATGGACCTCATCGACGCAAACCATACTGCCTGTGTCGCACTAAATGGTGCCTAATTCCAGATTACAGAAACCTATGGGTAAAATGATATTTCTTTTGTCTGGTCCAAGAATAGAGGCCTGGGAGCTTCTGCAAGCATCATTTAGCCTGGCTAAATTACCATGACAAGGAAATGAGCAAACGGACAGCGCCTTGGCTTATCTGGGAGAGAGTTGCACTTTAAAAGGGCTTTAATGGAACCAATTATTAGGAGGATCTCTTCACCGTCTGCTCCTAGTGCCACTTGATTGTTCTCGTTATAAACGTCCCTCCTTCCCTTGACAGAGCTGGTCACCATCCCCACGGCCACTCTTCATCTCTCTCTCGGTTGTGTAGTGATGAGAAGGTCAATAGACTACTCTTCACAGTTCTTGAACCTTTTCCATATTTCTTAATTAGGCCAGGCTGCATGTAAAAATGAACCTGATAGGCTGGTACTTTCTGCCACTTTCTCTCTCGCAGACACAGACACTCATGCACATGTGGAACATATTCACACCTCATATTGTGTTCACCAGCTAAATCTGACTGGATACTTGATGTTCCTCACAAGTAAAGGCAGACTGTAGAATACATAGGTGGTGTCTGGTGCTTCATTTCATACACTTTACACTTGACCAAAGCTGTCAGTTTGTGCTGTCTCCAGTTGGCATTTCACAAACTTAACATCTGACATCCTAGAGAGGTGCTGGACAACACATCCTCGGTTGTAGGGGGTTGTGGGGGGTGAACAAACCCTTACCATAATGTCAGTGGAAGGAAGGAAGGATGGAGAGAAACAGGCAGCAGTGGAGAACAGAGGAAAAGGCCATTAGAGCCGTTGACATTTTGTTCATGCTTGAAATCCTCAAGTTGTTCTACTGAGAACCAGTCGATTCAAGTACTAATTAGCAATCAGAAGAGTGTCATGGCTCCACCAGTAATTGTGCATGTGCATGTGTGTGAAGTTATCCCACATTTGGCCTAATGTGGGTACTGTTCCTCTCCCTCCCCTCCCTGCCTCTCCCCACACTCAATTCAGCCACCACTGCAATACAAGTCATAAACCTTACAAGCTGGAAACTCTTTAACAAAGCAAAGATTGGGGGAAAAACAGCATCACCAGAGTCCACTTAGACTCTCTTGTTTTCACATCCATCACAAAACCACTATTCTGTTTGCATAATTCCACATCTTTGCTCCACTTTCCAAGCTATTGTGTTTTAAGAAGTAGTTTGAGGAGAAAAGTGTTTTCTCGCAGGTCACAATCTCCAGTCATTTGTCCAAGATGCATTGAGTGGCTAGTGTAAGACAATGCGTTGGATTTTTGACAGTAAGCTGTAATTGAAGCTGTCTCTGAAGGAGAACCAAGATGCTAGGTGAATGCTGGTAAGACTGAAGATGAAAACACACGACCTAGTATTACCACTACCGCACAGTCACCTCAGTGACCTCAGAGTGAGGCCGCTGTGTCACTCTGCTCAGCTGGAGAGGTGTTTCGTGATAAAACTTTACTGGCTGTTGATAAAAATGATGCAGAACTTTCCCCAGTTAGGCACACAATCTTTCTGGTTACATTTTTGCACTTCTTCTGTCAGTATCACACAGAGTCAAGTTTACTTCCTAGAGCACCACGCAACAGTTGGACAGGCGGTTGGTGAGGGTGGTTTTCCCTCCATTAGTTACGCCGCCGATGCCGATGATGTACTTCATGTGAGCTTCATGTTCTTGGATTGGTCAAAGCTCGGAAAAAGGGTCAAAAATGTCAACAAAAACCAGGTCGGGAGTGATCGAACATGGAAGAAAGCTGAAAAAGAGAAGGTTGCAGCAGGAAACATCAACTACTCCAGTCCTCCATGGCACTTGAGTTTAGTGAGTAAGGTAAGAGCAAAAAGGGAGCTGCCAGTCGGACGTGGTTCTTCCACCCAGAGAGGTCCTCTTTCTGCTGTCGCTGCTCCACATACTGCCGTAGTTGAGGTTTTAGGTGGAATATTCCTTTTAACCAGCCCCTCAGATCTCTTTGAGGATTTTGGATGGAATATTCGGTTAAACCAACATTTTAGGTGCATGTCCAGGGATTTTTGGTGGAATGTTCCTTTAAGATCGATGTGCGAGGACCTTGTAGGTGGAATACTTCCTGAACCCAACCTTTTAGGTCAACATTCAAAGATTTAAGGTATAATATTCCTTTAAAACAACCTAAATTTCATGTTTTGATCATTATCAAGTGAGAAACCTCAATCTAGACTCCTCATAATGATTTTTGAGATTTATGCTGTTGTTATTTGTTTAGTCCAGACTAAATGACAGAAATCCACAACTGTAATTTTATTTCAGGACTTGGTTATTAAATGTCAAAACAATCCATGTGACTCTAAAAACTCGACACCTTTACAAACTCTAAGATTAAATTCTCAACAAGGAGCCAAAATAAGTTTGACTTCTACATGAGATCTTTAATTATTCTTCATCTACTTCCTGAAAAGTTTGGTCAATAAAAAGACAAAAACTAATATTTTCAGCTGAACTAAAGACAGACTGTGATTTTTCTGCTCACATGTTGTGTTGGTGTAAACTTACTCTTTCAAATAAATAGCCACCTAACCCCCTGGAAACCAGAGTTTGTCCTGTTTTTGTGTTGCTCCTCGGCGACCCTAGATAGCAAAGTTGTAGTGTTTTTTGAGCAACACACCATACTATGATGTTTTTACTGTGAAGGTTCTACTATGAAACCAGTTTGACATGTTCAGGTGTTCTTTGTGTGAAAACTCAGAGATTTCAGGTATCAAAAGGTTGTTTTCAACTTTCTTTTTTAACTGTCTGCTTCAATTTTAAACTAAATTTTCTTCACTAAGCCAGCCCTCTGGACTTTCAGTAAGCTGTGTTCCTATTGGCTCTCCAGGTGGCTGCTCGGTGTTATCAGGAACACCTGAGCAGCTCAGTGTCTTCCTACTTTATGAATGCAGTCAAACATTTTCTCTGCTTCTCTTCGCTGAACCGGGTTCAGCTCCGTTGCTTTAGTTTGTTCTTTAGGTGTTGGCTTGCAGCTTCCAGCAGTAAGATCATCTTTAATGCGTTTCTTGGTATGTTTTAGGGCTTTGTACTGGATAGTTGTCTTGGTAAATGTGGTTCTTTAGCCACAGTTAGCACATGGTGCTAATGTGTGCAGTGATTAGTGGGTTTGGTGCGGCTGAGTTGTGTCTTTATCTTGGCTGTAGTGAGTCTTCAGAGGTTTTTGGTCAGACACATTCTGTATTCTTGTTTGTGAACCAACGTTGGTTGTCAGAAGGTAAGAGTTCCTGTCCTGATTCTCTGTTTAAACAGGTTCTCTGGTAGGCTGCAGGAGACTTTCGCGTTTGGGTTGTGCTAGTTTGGATTTTGTACGGTTTCATTTGGACGACTATCTTGAGGCTTCTCCATGTGGTTTAGTGAGGTTTTCTGTAACAGTTCTACAAAGCAACCTGCAGCAGAAGAGACTTTGAGAGTTTTAGGAAGTTCTGGAGACCAGACTTTAGAGCAGCAGAAACATTTGTCAGCAGTTTGAGCAAGAGAAGGTGAGCTTCAGAGTAAAAAAGGAGAAGGAAACCTTCTTGACCCGTGTGGTGAAGTCCTGTACCAAGAATTTGAGCAGATTGTGAAGAGTCTGTAGTTCTTTGGTCTGAAAGCACAAGAAGAGTCGACTCATTAAAGCAGAAAACTGGAGATATTGTTGGTTCTTCTGTCGCTCTGCAGTTTCCTTAGATTGAATATCAAGTTTCTATTCTAAATGATTTACCATGTGAGCCCAAGAAGACTTAAATAAACTCCCTCCACCCCCTGGACACAACATATTTTATTACCATGTTAAATCTTTTTGAGTTTTAATCATAGTTAGCATAGTTCTTTCTTTGCTTGTTTAGTTTTGTCATCTGTGTGAAAGGTGGTAAACAAATGAAGTTGAATTGATAAACTTGTTAATTGACTAACTCATGATTGTGACAACAGAAGTATTTTCATTGTGATTAAGGCTTTGTTTCATTTTTAGGTTGGGGTTAAAATCTTGACAGAAAAATAAGATTAAAGGAAAAACTATTAACATTAAAAAAGCAATTTAATCAAAGGAGAAAAACATTTAATACAATAAAACTATTAAAGAAAATTATTACATTAAATACAATTAAATTATATTAAACAGATAATATTTAATTAGATAATTAAACAGAAGATACAAAAAATATAATTATGAAATTAAACATTTTTCAACAAAAATATTGAACATTAAAGATGAAACATTTTAGATAATTAAACAATAAAAATACAACTAAACAAGAAGAATATTAAATATTTTTAAAAAAATACTAAACATTTAATTAGATTATTAAACCTTTAAAAAGACATTTAATTAAAAATCAAAATTAGAAAATTAAATCTGGAAGACAATGAAACATTTAAAAAGAGAATTAAACATTAAAAGGTGGTAAAACATTGAAAAAGAAAAACCTTAAAGCTTTTATCTAAAAATTAAACATTGGAAAAGAAAAGGAAATTTTTCAAACAAGCCGATAAAACATTTGAAAAAACAATTAAACATTAAAAAGACAAAACATTTCAAAATCAAATCAGACATTAGAAAAGAATAAAAGATGACAAAAGAGCAAAACTAAAAATTTTGGAAGAATCAAACTAAAGACAAAAAATTTGAAAAGACACCAGTTAGACTTTCGAAGATCAAATTAAACAGAAGAGACAATAAAACGATCAAAAAGAGCAAAAACAGATAAAGGTCTTAAAGCGTTTTCTAGTCTGAAATGAAAACATCAAGTTGTTTCTTCAAACATTTCCTCTTTCTATATTCTTGGTTTGATTGTGGACAGATTTACTAAGAGCTCATTTCAGAAAACTGCTTTCCAGATAAAGTCTACAAGTACTTGAAGGCATCGATCAAACGAATGTTACCTTCTGATCTCCACAAACTTTACTGTTCAGTGAAGAGAATTAAAATTTGTTTAGGATTTCTAAAGAATCCAGAGATGAAGGTCTGAGAAGAACTCAGATCGAAGGTCTAAATGTGAAACCAAGACTCATGGTCACAAGTTTTAAGGCTTCTGTTAACCACAAAGTTCAAACTAACAGAGAATGTAATGAGAAACTTTTAAAATTTCAGTCTTCAGACTGTCTGAAGGTTCAGACTAACAGGAATCTACTCAGGAACTTAGAAGATATCAGTCCTTGGACTGTCTGAAAGTTAAATCTAACAGAGATCTACTGTAGGACTTAGAAATTTTCAGCCCTCAGACTGTGTGAATGCTCAGGTCCTGAGGACTCGGGAGGTCTGGAGGCTTTGGAAAGTCTTGGAACTGAGGGTTCAACCCTCCAGCACAAAGGCTGAAGTCCAACCCCCTTGTAAAAATGGTTGAGTCAAGCCTGGAGTTGAAAAAAACTCGAAAACGATTAAAAAATAGATGATAAATATGCAAAAAAGAGAAGAGTTTGTATCTGAGTGAGTAGCTCAGGGGCTAAGAAGAGAGACTACCAAGTGGAAGGTAGCAGGTTCAAGACCCACCACAGGCATTTTTTTCGTTCTCTGTCTAAGTTTTTCAAAAAATTTAAGAAGGGCCTGGTCCTGAACCAGTGACCTGCAGCTCCATAGACAAATCCTTAACTCACTGAGCTACAAATCAGATAATAAGAAATAAATTTGTCGTCCCTTTGACATCGTAGTTTCTGTTCCTAATAAAGTGACTACATGGGTGGAGCCAAGGCGGAGTCTGGGTGGATTCAGGGTGGAGTCAGGGCGGAGAGTAGGAGGGGAGGTGGGTGGCGGCCTCCCCCCTCTACCCCTCCACCTCCTCCCACTGCCCTCATCTACTCCTCCACCACCCACCACACCTTCCCCCGCCCAACGAGTTTTTTGAAAAGCCGAGTCTCAACAGGTTTTCCCGAGTTTCCACCAGGTCGGAGGCAGAAGAACTTGTCATGAAGAGGTGTTGAAGTCGGCGAGAATCGAGTGACTTTTTACAGCGATTAGAAGGAAGACGACGAGAAGAGCAGGTCTTTAACCAGCATCTCTAAAATCCATGGAATCGGCTCCAGAGAAAGGAAAGAAGGTCAACTTTTATCAACTTCCATCCAGATGTTCAACTTCATATCTTTACTTTGATATAATAATAATAAATATTTTAAATATTTTATTAAAAATAATAAATTGGATTAGTCAAGAGGTTTAAATTTCTAGCTTTGTCATATTATAAACATGACAAAAATTACAAAAAATAAAGCGTCTTGAGACAATTTGACATGTAATTGGCATTATATGAACAAAATTGAATTAAAATTGTATCTTGTAATGTTGGAGGAATTCAGCCATTTATGTTGGAAAACACATTTTCTTTGTCCATTAATCTGTTGATTGTTTTGTCCAGTAATTCATTCCTTGTTTTGGTTTATAAAATGCCAAATCCAAATATATTCAGTTTACTGTCATAAAAACCAGAAAGATTTCCATTCATGATGCAGGAATCAGGCAGATTTTTACTTTTTATCTTAGAAAGATAGTTGATAATGTGTTAACCGTTACAGCTTGTGAGCCGTAGAAGGTTTTAATCTTTGGGGCCGACTGTCAGAAAACATTTAGAAACCAACATCAACAAAACACTCAAGGTTTTGAACATCATTAAAGGGAAATCCAACTTTTGCATGATGATGTCTAATAAAAGGACATTTATTTGTCATGTAAATGTGTGATTTTCATCCTCTGGAGCTTCTCTTCACATCGTCTTCTATCTGGACTAGTTTGGTCGGGAGTGCAACAAACGTGAAAAACGGCACTTTAACATCAATGAATGACACTGAAGTTTAACCTCTACATAAATGAGACTGAGTCTGGATGTACTGCTCTGTCAGTAACTGCTAAGTTTAGGGAAAGTTCAAACAAAAGAAGACAGGTCAGATAAGACTTGAGAATGAGCTTATTTTGAACAAACGTCTCAGAGTTTATGAACTTCAGTCCCTCTAGCAAGATATTTTAACAAGCAACTCAAAAGATCCAGAAGTTGGAGAGAATTAGCTTTACCTGAGCCAAAGAACATGTGGGACGTTATCCTAGCAAACATTTCAGACTTTTCTCTGTGAATTCTGAGAAATAATTTCCTATTTAATGACAGAGCTACACATCTGAACTCAGTCTCATTAAAACAGACTAATTCAGTGTCATCCATTCATATTAAAGTGCAGTTACCCAAAATGTTTGTTGCGTGAGCTCCAACAAAACCTGTCCAGGTAGAAGGCCACTTTGACAAACAAGAAGTGGAAGATTCCAAGCAGGTTTATAGAAGGGGGAACTGGACTGTACTAAGTGTGGTCGAGTATAGAGGGGTGTTTTGTGGGTTTTTAAGGCTGATGATGATTATTAGTGAGACATTTGGAGTAGATATTCATTTGCAGTAAATGAAAGTATTTAAAATCTTGGAGTTAAACTTAGAGGAACACAAACTCTAACAGAAAACTTTGTTGATACGTTTATGTTTTGTTTACAGATGTTAAGTTAAAAGAGTTTTACACATAATAATCTATGAGGTTTTTGTTGCTGACATGCTATACTATGAACTACAGGCCATACTATGTTATTCTTGAAAAGTATACTATATTTTGACATTTTCTAAACTACATCCTATACTATGGCGTTATACACAGAGTGCTTTGGTTACACGTTGATTTATAATCTCGATTTTTTTTCTGTTTTGTTTTTTGACAGGATTACCACAGACCTGACTGTGAACACCGCTAACACCCACCTGAGGGAAACACTGTCTAAGATCTCCAGGCTACTTGGTCATGGTCTTTCTGGTCCTGCTCCAGAACGCCTTCATTAACTACGTCTTCTTTGAAGAGGCCCTCAGATGCTGCAATCTCTGACCTTAAGGAGGAACTGCTACTTTCACTCTGTAACGAGATGGCGGTTATTTTAAAGGCCCAGCTCCTGGCGGCTTTCAGTGAAAATTTAACAACCATCAAAACGGAACTGTAGACAGTTAAATCTGAGCTCTTGCTTTTCTTTCTGGTTGACTTGATGCTGTCAGATGCAGATTTTGGAGCTGATTCTGATCTTTCAGGATAAAAAGCTGCTTTTCCTTCATAGACTTTTCAGGAAATTATTCTCTCAGGTTTTCACTGCTATTTATATTTTTATTATCTGTGATTATTTTGTTATTGTAAAATAAAGTTGGAGGCGTAAAGACTCATTTAGTTATTTTATTCCTGAAATCTTTGACGTAGCAGAACTAAACTTCCATTTTCCTTCTTGTACTTCTGATACTAGAACTAAATGTGTCTTTAACACGGATCATCTTGTTTTAATGAATCAGCAGCAACATCACAACAACAAATGAGACAATTTTCAACAAATTCATGAAACTGATGCCATTTAAAACTATCAGAGTCTGTTTTAATGTCAAATTAAAGCTGATTACTGACAACTAGAACATTAACGTTGCTGTTTTAATCACATTCAAGTTTCCTGAACGTTACATTAATGTCAACCAGCCACAGTTTTATTAACTTAATTAGATTACAGGAACACAACACACTTCAGCTACTGACAGGAAACAACACAAACATCGTGAGCTTGATGATACATTTAGCTGCTAATCAGGACTGGTCAGTTAGCTCGGTTACCATCGCTAATTCACATTAAAGCTAATATTCACTGGATGCTAACTCTCTTCTCTGGTCAACACACACAAAGAATCTCCACCAACTCCTGGGGTTCACTGCTCACATTATATCAGACTCTGACGTTGAACATAAAGTTCATTAAAACCGGCACTGATCAGTAAATTATCATTTTTTATTTTATTAGTCTGTTGGTCCAATCAGCCGAAGGACTGAATTACTGAACTGAAAACTGATAAAACAAGACAACGGACAGTAAAACTGTCTGTGGAAAATGTGCTGCTGCTCCACCAATAAATACTGACAAACTAAAACAAACGTGGAAGTGTTGCTTTTAGTGACTTTTTATTAAACAGCAAATATGAGGCTTATATTTTTCTGAAAATAAAAGGAAACTCTTATCTGTAGTTTCACTAACTTGACTTAACTTTAGCTGCACTTTCACCATATTCTAACTCATAGATCTTTTTTTTTCTATTAAAATAGCTGCACTTCCTTTGTATATTTGGTCATTTCTTATGTTGCTGTTGTTTCATTGCAATTACATTTTAATAATATCACTTTAAATACAGATAATTGAAAAGAAAAAAAAACTGGCTCTGAAATACTCCATGAACTGATACATCATCTAGCGTTAAACTGAATAAGAATCCATCCATCCATCCATTCTCTATACACCGCTTTATCCTCACTAGGGTCGCCGGAGCCTGTCCCAGCTGACTTGGGCGAAGGCAGGGGACACCCTGGACAGGTCGCCAGTCCGTCGCAGGGCTACATATACAGACGAACAATCACCCTCGCATTCACACCTACGGGCAATTTAGAGTACTCAATTAACCTCAGCATATTTTTGGACTGTGGGAGGAAGCCGGAGTAAACGGAAAACCCACGCATGCACAGGGAGAACATGCAAACTCCATGCAGAAAGATCCCAGGCCCACCCCAGGATTCAAACCAGAGATCTTCTTGCTGCAAGGTGAAAGTGCTAACCACTTACGCCACTGAGCAGCCCCTGAATAAGAATTCTAAATAAAATAAAATGCAACTGACTGAGCTGTATTAATTAAATCGAGATATTTCAAATTGAAAGAAACACAACATTGACTGAAAGATTTCAGTCAATTAAACCTTAAATTCATTTACCTAAGAAAACCATCCTTTAGTGTTTTACCTTAAAATGACCTACATTTAAAAATATACCGGGCCTGCAAAAGTTCTGTTACACTCGGTTTCATGATCTTTAGAGACGTTTACATGTCGGAGTGAAAAATTCCATTAAATAAACTGAAAGTTCTACCTTATAGGCAGGTGTCCTTAATACAAATTTTTTCTCCGGTGAACTTGTATCAAGATGGAAGTCAAAAGAGTTGAGATATCTGCTCTTCTTTGTGCTGAACATCAGCCGGATAACCGTTCAGAGTTGCGGAGAGGCTAAAGAATGGTGAAGATCTTTCAGGTCTTCACCATTCTTGAAAGGTCACCTGAAAGATCTTCACCATTCTTGAGCCTCTCCACAACTGTGTGGACGGTCATCCGGCTGATGTTCAGCTGCTTGGCTCTGTCAGACTTGTTGTGGCCAGCATGAAGGAGAGCAGATATCTCAACTCTTTTGACTTCCATCTTGATACAACTTCACCGAAGAACAAATTTGTGTTAATGACACCTGCCTATAAGGTAGAACTTTCAGTTTGTTTAATGGAATTTTTCACTCCGACATGTAAACGTCTCTAAAGATCATGAAACCGAGTGTAACAGAACTTTTGCAAAGCCCGGTATATATACCGAGTGTGACTTCTTTTGGAGTGACACTCAGTAGTGGAGGGGTAGTGTGTAGGGGGTGGTTTGGGACTGAGCTGGGGACTGCTGCGGGGTTACTGGACTGACGGACTGACAGCCTGTGCTTTGGGACAGGGAGGAGTTCACAGCAGCACCTGCTGCTTGTTGAGGACAGTAACTGCAGAATTATCCGAGTTTTCTTGTCAGAGTCTCCAAAACGGCACAAAAAGTCGCTAGATTTGTCGCTAGTCGCTTTTGACAAAAAAAGTCGCTAGGACGCTTTGGAAAGTCACTAGATTTAGCGAGAAAGTCTCTAAGTTGGCAACACTGATACAATCAAAAGCTCAAGCTAACGTCATTGGTGCATTTAGGTGCATTCGGACAACGAAGTTGCGTTCATGAGCGTTGGAAATCGGAATATCACTAATGTAAACTTCCATTTTTTTTTTTTTTTTTTTTGGGGGGGGGGGGGGGGGGGGTACACGGGCTGGCCAGTCAGATCACAGAGGGGGCCACTGCTCCTCCATGTCCCCACGGAAGATCCGCCACTGAGTGGGTGGTAATAGTACCAGCACAAGTAGCCGAAGAATTCATGTTCAGTATTTACAGAGATACTACCAGCAGCTCCTGCCACCAAAAAACCCAAACTTTTTCATTCTGCCTCCCTGTTGCTTGCGATGTTTTTCTTTGGCTTTACATTTTGTTTATTTTTGAATTCATAGTTTTTACACTACCGTTTTGGTTACAGTTCAATGGAGAAAAGGTGAAGCCATAGAGGGGTAAATGGCAAGGAACTTGGATGTGAATACCCTGTGTTATCAGTTTTCTTTTGCTTTGTAACCAGGGACAAAATGGGGCTAAACATTATTCTGCTTGATATCTTAGGGTCAGAACATGGCAAAATTACTCAAGTACTGGCAAGCAGTCAGTCACAGAGGCAGCCAGACACACTCTCAGTAAGTGCAAGTCAAAGTGACAGCACAAAAGGTTGCTTTACAAAGCGTTTTCTGTTTCAGGCATGTGTGTCTTTTGCTTAATTTATGGACCTGCTGTTTTAGGGCATTTTAGATTAGTCTGTACTGGGGATATCTCATTCCATGTCTCACTGTGTGGGGCTCATTAAAGTTGTGAACGAGCCTCCTCTGTCGCCCTCTCATTGGCCTAAGGTGCAATAACCGCCAATCAGGCGATTTGGAGCTATTTCAGAATGCAGGTACATTAAACTGGCTTTGCATCAAGTTAATACACAGGGTCTGTTTGGCAATGCTGGCTTGATAGTGTGATTCATCTCTGATGGCTTTTAGAAAACACCATAAAAATATATTCTGGTAATGACTCAGATGTCGTCAAGAGAGTGGGCTGATGGTGTGGTTAAATGCATGAATGCATGCTTGTATTATTTTCAGTATGTGTTGGATCTATGGTGGCAATTACGCTTTCATTTCCACTCAACTGCACTGTGTGTGGTACTAAGCGTCAACCAAGTCATTAAGTTGGAGTTTGGACTAAGGAGTAGCTGAGTCCTATGTGTTTGTGATTGTGTTTTTCTACAGTTTATGGTCTGTATTAGAAAAAGACAGTTGGGTCAGAGTCACAGTATATAACTTGTGTTTGTGTTTGTGCTTTCAACCTTTTTGTGAGGACCAATTTCAGACATGCTTTGTGAGGACATATTGGTTGCTTTCATGTCTGCAGATTGAGTTTTAAGCAAATGTTGTTGAAAATATGAAGATTATTATTAGGGGCTATAGGAACTGAATTAAAGAGCACTCCTTAGAGAGGTGGGACAGTATCAAAACACTGGCACTAAGCTTCATATTTTTATTCAAAACATGCAAGCAATCTATACGTATTATCATGACTAATTTGGCTAAACAGAGTCACTACTTCATGACTGCTTGTGGGGACGCTCATCAAATGAACAAGGATAAAGTGAAAAGAAGTTACCTAACCTGCAGAGGAAGAAACTCACAGGAGAAGGATAGCAGCATGGAAAAGCAAATCGGAGATAAAGTTTAGGTGACACATTATTAAAATTGAATAATAATAATACACGCGCATGCTGAGGCTGTTATAGAGGCATTTGGAATGCTTCAGTTACACCGATATTCTGATGCATCATGATTGCCATGGAATATATCGAGTATCGTTGTATGGTGGGCAACTTATGACAGTAGTGAATCACTAATGACTCTGATTTCCACCCCTGCTCTATAGCATTGTGAAACAAACATGTCTGTATATGTGTGTGTCTTTTTGCAATTTTTAGTTGGCTGCAAAAGTGTAATTACTGGCTGCATTTTTCGTCGCATGAAGTTCAGTGCAAGCTGGCATCTTGTAAGTGTCTGTAGTCCATATACTTGTCGTATACCCTGTAGTAGCATGTTTGTGCATACACGTTTTTATATTATATTTGCATACGTGCATGTCAGTGTTTTTGTGCTTGCATATGTATTCATATCTCTGCCTCCGTGTATGTGTGTGTATTGTATTGTGTCCGTTTGGCTCCTTGGAGGACGTGACCTGTGTGGGTATGGACAGTGTTAAGGGAGGCAAATTGGGAGGAGGCCAGCATTCTCATTAGCAGGGCAGATGTGAGGTCGCTCTGACCAGATTGCTAGCCGCTTCCTTAAAAAAACAGCCCACCAATGGCCTGGCGTGAGACTTACGAAGGGGGAGCTGGGGCATGGAAATGTCCTGTGTTCCTGACATATTGTGAGTAGCCATCAGACAGGGGAAAGCCAGCAGTCTTAACCCACCTCAGAGGCCACTGAACACTGCCCCCCACCTCCCCTTCTTCACAACAACATCCTTGTACAAGAACGATGGTCAAAAATAACACAAGCGGAAAACTGCAATGAGGTGCTACTTTATCCCTCCTGGACCCCTCCTGGGATGATTAGCAATCCAAACTGAAAGAGAAAGAGACAGACGGAGAGGGAGGGAGAGAAGGTGGGCGAAGGAGAGAAGAAAGGACAGGCATGGAACCAATTTCACCACAATTTTCATCCCTTTAGAGATGCTTGTTCATGAAAGCCCTTTAGAACAACAGATTAGGTAATTACAGACCGAAGGCCAAATCATAATCTCTAGTTCCTTTTCTTCTTCTTCTCTCTAATAGTAAATTCAAGATGGCTGCCAGTTTTAGGAGCATGTGAGGTGAGATTTTGATGAGGGACTGCAACTGGCTTTCAATGAAATATGAAATACATGCACTGCACTTTTTAAAGTAATTAATTAATCATGTTTTGCACCATCTGTTCTTTAATATTACATTCATAAAAGAGGGAATATTTAGCCTGTGTGTTAGAATTTAATGCGTTAGATTTGAGACTATGTAATGACCAATAATTAAACACAACACTACTGAGTCATTCTAAAGTGGCTGAGAGCATAAAGAGAAAACGCCTTTTTGTCTGTGCATTATAATCACTCACTCAAGCAGTAGGGGTGAGTGGGATTGCTTATCAGCGTAACAGTGCTAATGGCTGCGTGTCTGTGTGTGAGTCACCAGCTAGAATCAGGTAGACGGGTCACACAGTCAAGCACGGAGCAAGTGCATGGAAAAGAGGGGTCAAGGGCGAATAATTCGCTCAGCCGCTCTTTTTGAGATGACAAACACGTGCTCCTGCCAGAAGGGAACCATTAAAAATAATTTACACAAGCTTTATGTTGGCTGAGCTCTTTTTGATGCAGTGTTTCCCCTGGCAATTATGGCTATGGCGCAGCTCCAGCCATATGGCCAGCCGGGCAGTGGGCCGTGAGGCTCAGGAATACCTGGGTGGTTAATTAAGAGCTGTTGCCAGGGCCATAGGAGGCCAGTCTCAGATCTTCCACACACCCCCACCGCCACCACCACTGTCTCAGCTAACACTCTCACTTCCTCCTCGAGCAGACCCTCCACTGTGACCTACTGTTGTCTCAACTCGCTCACAAGCAGCAGCCACTAGGGACAGGGAGAGGCCACCGGTAATTATTTGAGATAACATCCCCCGAGTTGAGGTGGGATATGTGAGTGAGGAGAAAAACTATGAGCTGTGTTGTGTTGGTGTTTTTCTGTCTCTGAATGTCTGCGCACACACACATACACATACATGTGTGCACACTCACCTAAGTGTGAATATACTCCAGAGCATAAAGGTCAACGTTTCCGCCTTCCTTCTCGAGTGAGCATAATGCTGCTTTAGAATGGAGGACAGCGTAGCCACATTTTACATAAATACCTCATTTTGCATTCAGACATTTACTGTACTCTACTCTCGGTCACCAGACCAATTTGAATAAACCATTTTGACTTGTCAGGGAGCACTTGCCTCACTTTGATTGGCATGTACATTTTTCAGTGATGGCAAAAAGTAAACATGAATGCAAAACATTAGGCCTTAATAAAAATTAAAATGTATTCTCATAAAAAGGACTGTAATAATAAATATACACTATGTTTTTGTATAATGACTGAAAACCTTTGCTGCATGCGAATACCCTAAAGAGAGTGACAGAGGGTCAGACTACACATCACTTGCTGTCTAGAACATCAGTTATGGCACATACACATGATTCTGGATCACATGATGTTGTCATAGCCAGTGACTGTTAAAATATTTGCTGAAGGCAAATGAAAATCCACAGAATTTCAAACAAAAGCCTTAACTTGCAATGATTTTTGATTCATGTCTTCCTCTATCTCTTGACCCTATTGCATTATCATGGTTTGTGTTGTCATAACATATAGCTTTGACCTTGGCTGAGGTCTTCACAAGCCCCCTGTCTAAACATATTGATATTCATAAAAGCACTATCACTCTATCAATCTGCTAGACAGAGATCTAATACAGTATAATGAAGCAATAATGAGGAATTTTCTCTTGTTAAAATGTCATTTATGTAATGAATAAAAGATGATGGGTTCAGCTGTCTCTGCTTTGTTCTCAATCAGTCATTCTTTTTTTTCCCCTTTTTTTCTGCTCTGGCCTGTACACTAACAATGGCGTCATTGGCAGACATTGTCCCGATAATCAGCCAAAATTGCTTCATGTTTCCACTGTATAAACAATCATTAGGATGTTGTTTTGTTCATTCGCTTCGCCTCAGCCTTTCATTTGTGAACAGTGGCTGCAACGAAAACACTGACAGCTTCTAATCTAAATCTGTGATAGTTCAGAATGTCCTGATTGTGACAGCATAGCAAGGCAAATACATTTGTGACTGAGCCTGTGCACGCATGTGTTTGTGCCCAACTATGTGTGTGTGTGTGTGTGTGTGTGTGTGTGTGTGTGTGTGTGTGTGTGTGTGTGTGTGTGTGTGTGTGTGTGTGTGTGTGCGTCACGAACCCCCTGCTGACTTTCTACCTCATCTCCATATTCCTTTATGGGAAATGTAAATGGATACATGATTATCTTTACACGGACTCAAGCAGGAAATGGGATCCTACCCTTCACTGTGACTAAAGAAGAGAGGGAAATGTTATGGTACACATAATAAATGATTTATGCGTGTAGAGTATGGCATCTTTTCCTTGATAACCTCTCCTGTGTGTTTTACGTGCTCCCTTTTCAACTGAGATTCAGCAAGGTCCCAGTGGTGCAGTGTTCTCTCCCTGTACCTTTCTAAACAATAAACAGCCTTATCTGTTGGCCTGTCTGCGTTCAGTTTACAGCCATTTACACTGACTTGGTATCTTATGGTAATAAATCCCAGTGAGTGAAAGAAGGCTGATATACTTGATGCTGAATAATTGGTCATTTTGGTTCCAGGTTCCCCTGCTTCACATTATAGTGATAATGAAGGCCTGCTGAATATGGTGATCAGTGTGTGTGTGTGTGTGTGTGTGTGTGTGTGTCGGATATGTACATCTGTCATCTGCATGCATGCGTTTGTGTGCGAGTGTGTGTGTCGCAGAGGTGTCTCCTGAGTCAGGGATTATTGCTGATAGATTATTTCTTCAGCCCCCTCGTTATCACTGGATCAAACAGACATGTGACCCGCACTTCATCACTCTATTCATCCTCCTCTTAAACTGAGCTCTGGAGACCTGCAGAGAAGGCTGCTGGAACTGAATATATAGGGCTGAGTTGAGACCAGGGGCCCATAATACTGCTGCACTGGGACCTTTTTGCATAATTATAAACCCTTGCCAGGACTGTGTGTAATATATCTTTACCAGCATTAGGAATTTAGTTTTACAGCAGAAGAAACCCCATTTGAAAACAGGGCATGTTGTTATTTTAAAGCACTTTCCATTTATCTGAATCGTTCTGTTTGGAGTAAAACACTGGATGTTCCAAAGGAGGCAGTTCCTTAAAATGTTATTTTCATCTTTTTCATACTGCACTGGCCTCTGCTGTCCAGACTCATGTTCCAGTCGCTGTTATTATGTGATATTGTCGTCACCTGTCCTCATTACCAGTTGAAGGACAGGCCCTTTGATGCTCATTAGTGAGCGCCCCTGTGTCAGCAGTACAGACTAGTCATAGCGAGGAGGTGGGAGCTGCCGCTATGAGAGACTGTGATGTCAGCCAACCTGTGTATACCATGACAGTGGTGACACCCGGCCAGTTCTGCTTTTGTCAAGGGCCCCTAACGAGGTCATCACTGTCCCTGAGACAGGGGTCACCCTTACATTTGACCCCCGTCCCTCCCCACGCTGTAATGTCAACAGCTCCTCCCGTCACCTGCCCTGCGGTGTCCCTACGCTGCTCTCCCTCATTGGCTGGTGGCATGCCGAGCTGTCACACAAGTGGGCAGTGTGTGTGGAAATCAAGGTGGGCTGATGTCTTTTAATGAGACAGACGTAGAGCCCCGCTAATGTCCCCGCCTTCGTTAGGCAGGACCCAGCTGCAGCCTGTCAGCCTCCTTGTTAAGCTCAGCCCTGGTGGGACGGCCAGGCAGGGCAACGCGGCTGTCGCTCTGTCTGTCTGTCTATCAGTTGGTCAGCTTCTCTCCTCTCCTCTCCCCTTGGTGGACCTTATAGTCTCCAGGGTGGAAAGCAAGCACTGTCTGCCTGATGGCATTGTACTGTATGTCAGGGCTGTACTCTCTGCTGCACTCCCCGGATCCTGGGAGGTGGCTGGCTAATGATTCGCCAACAGGGCTTTGGGGCGCTCCACGGCATTTTGTTTCCTGATTAGAATGCAGCGGCGGCCTTTGTCAACAGCGATGTCAGCCGCTGTAAGGACAAAGCATTGTTACCAGGAGCATAATTAAATCTGTTTCCTGTGAATCTGCCACCTGTGTTGACCAGGCAGTCAGGGATTCAGGAGAATTTTTTCGCCTCCCACTCTGTGTTTTGTGTTTATGCTCTCCCTCCTTCTACCTCTGTATTTGTTGCTAGTACACTGTGTAATAGAGACAGAAAAATTTTGCATTTTTTGAGGGCAATGCAACAGTAGCAAACACAAAATAGAAAAATAAATTCACAGGCTTTCACTCATGTTACACTATTTCTTCCTCAGTTGGAGAATGTAATATCTAATTTAGTTTAAACAACAGAATTTAACAAACAGTTTTATATTTATAATGTAATCATTTCTTTCCTTGGATATGCATAAATGTAAATTACACATATAAATTTACACATTTACATTACATTTCATATATATTTGTACGCATATATATGTTTTTCATCTATTGTTACAAAAGACAACAGTTATCTGTCTCATCAAATACACAGTGACATGTGAGAGCTAGCTAACCAGACCATTAAAAGCAACAGCAGTCCCTGGGATATGGACTGGTCAGAAATTAATTGGCCCCATGGCTGTTTGAAAGTGCAGCGAAAACAACTCCATGGAGTGTATCAGGATTTCCCACATAAAATATGTCAATTTTCCCCGCTCATGCCAGTCGAGCAATAATGACCCCATGGTGCTATAGAGTGGTGTGACAACACAAATGACACTACACTGTGTGCTAATGACATGGGATGTAGTCGCTGGGTAAACATGGCAATTAAACAACAGTCTCAGGCTGAGTAGGGCACACATAGAACCTTCACAGACCCCATTGTGTCTTTGTCTTAGCGTGCTCTCTCTCTTTCTCTGCTTCTGTCTCTCTCTCTCTGCAAGACATTTGCATGCTGGAGGCATAATTGGCTGGTCTCATGGTGGCAGTGGCAGTATTCCTAGAACGAGGACATCTCAATGCACCTCACACGTCCTCACTGTCACAAGGCTCGCTGCTGAAAGCCTTCCTGACACAAACACAGCAACACAGAACGCTCCCACAATGGCAGCCATGTCTGCTCCCACTCAAACTACACCCTGTGACAAGAAGGAGCTGAACTAAGCACATTTCTCTTCCCCCCTTGCAGTTTCCAAAGTTCAGGATTACCGTCAGCATGCAGGAGCTCTGCTGGAGAAGTTTTTTGCTCTATGAGAAGGCTGTGTGAGAGAGTTTGGAGGGTGACAGCCAAGCTGTAGCAGTTTGCTGGAGGAAACTCATGTTGAGTTTGGGTATGTAGGCACATTTGAACATGGAGTAACTTATAAGTGGCACATTTTTATATGCATGCTGGACTGAATTCTGAACTCTTGTCAGTTGGAATGTAACACACAAATGTGATGCATGTTTCCCATTTCAGAAGAGACAAATAAATATATAAATGCACTTAAACATATACATATATGGCACAGTTAAGACTCATCGATCGTCACAAATACATAATATTTCATATGTGAATGACTGACTGTGCAGTTAAACATTAACAAACGGCTGCACACAGGTGACACAGCTGAGTGCCACAGTGGCCACCACTCTCCCCATCACATTGATAGAGTACCCCTGCCAGAGCTTTATTTCATTCACCCGTGGAACAATTAGCAATGCTGAGCAGTTTTGCAATTAACAGCCTCATAACTGTCACATGCCCCAATTTTAAATCAGCAGGAGTAATATCTGTTTTAGAGCAAAGTTTAATTACAAAGTGAAGCATTTCCATTGCAGCGATTACCATTTTTAAATAGCGTTATTATAACTTCTTTTTTTTTTCTTTAAATTTTTTGAATACTACAACCGCTACAGTCATGTCCTCTCCCTGCAGCTAGAGATTCTTTTTGGCAGGGTTTGTGTGTATCTGTCACACCCGTATGGAGAAATTACACAAATCTGATAACAATGCATTCTGAGCTTGGCTTTACCCCTGAGTGGTGATAGAGAAATAAAGTTTTTAGGTGACTGAATGAGTGACTGCCAGTGCCAGAGGAATAGCATTCACTTCAGGCTTGACATTCTCCATCAAACCACAGCATACTCTTGTGAACAAACAGTCTGTCTAAAACTCTAAATGGGCTCAGTCAAAATGGATGCTAGAGCCCAGTCAAGGCTTAAATCATCTTTCTGTTGAGCTCAAAAGAGAAGCGTTGAAGCCAGAAAATAGAAGAGCCGGGCTGATGGAATCTGGCGCAAACACATTCCCACCTTTCCAATCTTATTTTCGTCTCTTGCCTTCTGCCTGGTTCCCTTGCAGAGGCTTAGTGTACTTTTTGTGTCCCAGCGCGTACAAAGTCTATCAGAATGCATTTGTTTCAGGGAGCCCCCATTCACTTTCAAAGGGTTAAACAGACCATTCACCGGCCTGTCAACATTCCCTGGCCCGCCTCGCGGAAAAGTCTGCTCGAGTTTTGTTCCCGATCAACACTTGTCTCCTCGGCCCGTTGTTGCTCGCGTCGTGTAATATCCATGACAATCGTGTTGGGCTTTTCAGGGGGCTCTGTAGCACCCATTCTGTGGGGCCACTTTCAGGCCATAAAGAGCTTTATTTGTGTGGATTTGAAAGAGTCATGTGAAGTGCCCTCAGGCTGGAATCCTCTTCAGCGGGTCACCACTGTCTCAATGGGCTTCACACTCACAGGCAACCATCAGTACTGCCCTCACGTTCTTATGAAGCAACATCAACAGCATTGCTGCAAGAGTTCTGTAAGTCCTCTGAAAGGTGCACTATAGGCAGAGGCAGAGGGGGGGAAGAGGACGAGAAAAGAAGGGTGATACAGTGGGAGAGGAAAAACCCTGGGAGGATGACAGCAGCCCACAGTGGCAAGGGTAAAGAGCAAAAGTAAAGGAGAGGAACATTTTTTTCTTTTTGGCTTGGATGAGAATGGCGCGCACAATATTTTATGCTCAACAGTTAGCTGGATGTCTAACCTCATCAGCACCAGAACGCCTCTGACTCCTCCAACCTGTCTCTGTAAAACACACACCTGAAGTGTATGGACAAACACAAACCACACAGCACCCAAAGGCACTGCAGGCCGGGGCGTGGGAAGTAAGAGGGGTCCAATGGCGTATCTATTTTCATGGACCATATGGAAATTCTGTTGTGTGTGCAGAGGACGCGTTAGATGGCGGTGACCCTCACGACAGTGTGTGTATGCTGAATGGTAAACAGTGTGGAGAGGGGCGTCACCCTGACCCCCGGCATATGGGTCTCTATTCTGAAGGAGGGTTTTCACAAACACAGCCATGCTGCCAGGCAGACCCTTGGGACTTTGATTTGTTAATGAATTGCTCTATTGACTTGCATCTTTGCTTGCATCATTAGAAGACACCAACAACACTCCCTGTTTTCTTTTTTTTCTCCTCCTTTATTATTCCACCCTGATCTTATGCACAGAGAGGAAGATGTGGGCAGAAGGAGGGGGTATTACAGAATGCTATTGTATGTTTGACTTAAATCTTCAGGCTTGTCATCTGTTTCCCCCCCTGTTCTGTGGCTTCCATTCTTTAGCCCAGCTAATTTGTATTGTGGCAATTTAAGACAACTCTCCAGTGCTCAGTGATGCAAGAGAACAAACCTAATGTCCCACTCCCGGCCCCCCAAACCGCACACCCCCATTTCAGGGAGGCCATGGCCCAAGACCAGCCTCCTCTAAATCTATTTCCCAGTCCCTCCCCGGCCCTCATTACCATGTGGAGACAATAATGGTTTTGTCAGGACGATACCTGCTTTACAAGTAGCAGATTATTGTGTCCCGCCAGTGTTAACACAACAAGTACAAGCCCTCTGTCTGTGGCCATTCCACCGGCTGTCAGCACTCATCCATAATGGCAGTGTCACACCATAACACACGGCACACAAAGACGTGTGACCCTCCAGCTACATGCACAAAGACATACAGGCTCTATAAGAGTTACACAACATATGGCTACAGCATTATGGCCCACGGTTCTTCCACAACCCACCACTGAGCCAAAAACGTCCTGCCCTCTGTCCAGAAAATGTGTTGCCCCCGGCTGCTAGGCCACACAGTGCCATGGTTGTGCACCAATTACACCACACTTTACCAGGAGTGCCATCTGTATGCCAAATGGGCCATTCTGTCTGGGCATTCTGGACTGATAGGTGTGAATTTTACAGCCCTGAGACTGTATTAAAGGCAGCAGGAGTCTTGTATGTTTGTGCATGTATGCATGTTTTTTTCTGTTCACACATACTGCATGTGTGTTTTTTTCATACTGCATAAAAGGTGTGTAATATAATATTAAACATGAATAATAGGGTTTGCAGTTCTGCTGTTTGGGGCACCATCACCTACAGCAAACAAAAGCAAATAGAGGCAAAGAAACCTGTCCCATATCTAATCTTGTTGAACTTCCAGTGACATCGGGAGACATGGGCAATTTAAAGGGAGTTTTTCATTCCTAAACCAACACAATGGAGAATGTGTGTTTTACCGTGGCTAAGGGCTTTTATCAAGTCCCTGTGTAGATGTCTCAGAGGCTCTATTGACAATACCTCTGCTTACACAAGAGGAAGTGTAGCAGACTTTGACAGCCTTTTATCACTGCTGCAGACATTAGGAGTCATCACAGGAATTGTGATACTGGATTTCTTTTTTATCAGCAAAGGAAACTGCTGATATTTTTAGAAAAAAAGTTAGATGATGTTTGTTCCATGTGTGCCAATACACTTCCTTCATTTGGAATAGCAGCAGGGCTGTATGGCATGATGACAAATTTTTAACTGACATCCAAAAGCATAGGTACAGTGGATTCATTTTTACAGCTGTAAATTTATACTTCTTCCCCTTTTTTTGCAGGAAAATTAGAGTTTTAGGCATTTAATATCCTACTTTCACATGAATGTTTTTGTTTCAGTTCCTAAATTAAACAAGTATCTGCTTCATAATGTGGCGTAATGTGAAGATTAAGTACCTGCATCATTATAATATTTTAAGTCACACAGTGGCTTATCTAAACTCCAATACTGTCAAATTTCAATTGATAATGCTGTGTCTCTTTGACATTTTTTCTTCCCAATGCTGTTTCTGAAAAAAAAAAAAAAGATAAAAAAATACATGAGAACACATCCAGAAATGGTATACTGAGATTTTGAAATAATGCTTAATATCCCTATAGGTGGCTCCACAAAAAGTAGCTCTCCTCAAATCCTTTAGATGATGAAGATGTCTGTAGAATTTGGCACATGGATGTAAAATCCATAAACAGTAAATAATAATAAAGTTAATAAAGCTGTTGTATTGTATTGTATTGTATTGTAAGAGCAAAACAAAAATTCTGAAATAATACCAAGTGCGTCAGTAGAAAAATGGCCTAATTATTTTTAAAATTGTCAAATTGTGTTACAAAGAGAAATCAATAATACTGTTTATGCTTTCATTATAATTGTTTGCTAATTCTTTACAGTCAGTGAATGTAGCACAGATACAATGGAATGAAGTTGTTTGAAAGCAAACATTGTTTTCTAATAGGCTCTTGTGAGACGAAAATATCGGCTGAACAAATATCCTCGCTTTCGTAGCACCAATTGTTTTTTAAGGCATTTTGAAGCATTCCTATAGAAGTATTATTATAGTATTATTATGCACCAAGATATTACTGTTACGAAGTTGTGTGAAATTAAAAAAAAGACAGTGGCCTTAGGTGACAGAGTTCAGATCGTCAAATTTAGCTAGCTACCTTTGAGTACTGTAAGTTAGCTGATATAGCAACATACAGTAACTGTCAGACCACATTACAAGGAAATATTACGTCACATTGCATTATATATGACACCAATTAGTTGACTGTTAAATGTTAGTCATTGCTGGTAGGCCCTGACTTAGAGATATGACAGAACTCATCATGACATGTATGTGGGTAAATATCAGTAATGCTGTTGAGTAGTGTACTGTACAGGGTCAGGCCAGTGTATATTTATATATATACTGACAGCACTAAAAATACTTTCCTGACTGATTGATGTGAGCCTCTGTTGAGATGAACTTATTTAACTTGTGAACACCGGCTGGCTGAGGGAACTTCCTCTGACTGTATATGTGAGGAGGCAGTGGGTCAGCTGAAGCAGCTTCCTGCCCTCTGCAGAGTGCTGGACGCCTGCTGTGTTGGTATAACATGGCAGGCCAGGTCCATTGTCTGTAAAGAGGATGTGCTCCGGTGTTGTCTCGGCTTCGGACCAGGACACAGAACGTATGACGCACAAAAACTCTCACTGGGTAAACCTACGTAGTCAGGGTGGAGCGTGCCACTTGTGCTGGAAATTGCAGCTTGGCATGGTGAGGTAATGTGCAGTGATAGATGGATAACTAATGTTTAACAACAAGAAAAGGACACATTTGGAATGTTACTGAGGATGTTATTAATTTCTAAATTGCCCCTTTTTTTTTTGCCATAGACCAAAATATTTATAGCATTGTGTTAAAAGCTGGATTTTTGGCTGCCCTTTACAAAACCTGTTATAAAACACAATTTTCCTTTAAATACTTGCTTGTAAAAGAATGCCAGATAAGTCTTGAGTCTTGAGAGTATTTCTTAAAAGTACTTGTATTATTGTTTCAACCATTATTGGATAGTACAGCACATAGTGATACACAACAACAGCCCCCCCAGGACCATGGTGGTAAATAGGACAACACAGACATGAGACTACACAGATGAAACGAAGACAAGACAAACCTACACGGGACTACATTAAAAGGCTTACGTGCATGAGACAATGCAAAGTTTACTAAAACCAGGCAATAGACACAGTAAAGGATAGTGCAGTTGTGGTCAAAAGTTGTGATATTTTCAAATCATGAAGAAGATGCAGCTGCTCATAATTCTCTCTGTAGAATGTAGAAAGTATTGGTGGTGATCATAACAGAGAACACGGACACTTCTGGGCTTTCTTGGCTATAAAGCTGGTGTTAAAGGACTGGATGAGGTTCCACTGCCAGGTGAATACACTGGGACTTGATACTCTTGGTCATCTCCGTGTCAGACTTCAGTGGAGAGTGGTTGCTCCATAATCTCCTGAAGTTGACAACCATCTCTCTGCCCTCAGAGACACATTGTTGGTTAGCTGCTGCAGCTCCTCTGACTCATCATTCCTCTTGATTAAATCCACCAGAGTCTTGTCACAGGTGGACTTGACGATGTAATTTGTCATGCACTGCTGCACAGCCATGAGTGGTCAAAGACAACAGCCGCGAACTGGGTGCACACATCTGGGTGGTGGGACTGTGTAATGATCAGAGTCAGGAGCCCAGATCCAGCACATTCAGTTGTCCAATCAGGTGCTGAGGAAAGCGTCTGTTGAATGCTGTAAAGATATCTATGAAAAGCATTTGAACATATGAGTGGGTCCATTGAGTTGTATCTCTTTCAGGACAAAATAAGGTGAATCTATGTAGCAGAATTTCAGCATCCTGTTCTTTGTCTTTCAGACATGTCTCTGTAAAACCAAATACAGCAGTTTACTACACTCATGACACCTAGTCTGCTGGAGTCAGGTTGACACGCAGATTGGTTGTTGAGTGATTTCTATACTGCTGCAGAATCTGGCAATGGTAAAACATAAACTCTGCATGCTCTGATGTAAAAGTTAAGGAATGTTGTGCAAAGAAAAGAAGATCCGCGGTTCGCGTCCCTGCCTGGACCTGGGACCTTTCTGCATAGAGTTTGTATGTTCTCCCTGTGCAGTGTGGGCTTTCTCTGGATACTCTGGCTTCCTCCCACAGTCCAATTGATCATTCTTAACCCTCCTGTCGTGTTCACCTCCTGCCCCTTACTTTAGTGTTCCCAGTCAAAATTGACCGGTCTGTTTTAACAGCTTTTAAAATAGCACAAAAATAATTTTTCACCAGCAAACTTTTATTCAACATTCTTTAACTGTGAATGTCATCCACACGAGATGTTGCATAGCGAGTTGGCCCTGGCGTCATCTTTATGATATTTTCCACTCTTGCGCTACTTCCTCTGTCCTGGTGGACTGAAGACCAGAGCAAGTGTCCACTCTTGAACCGGAAAGCCTCCTCAGGTGTCTGATCTTCAGATGCCTCTCCCTCTCCATCGGCTGACTGGTCTGTCTCCTCAAAGTCTGGATCAAAATACATGTTGTCTTCCTCTTCTGAGACATCCTCCTCTATCTCTGGCTCAATTTCATTGCCCTCTTCATCCTGTCCAAAAATCTGGACCAGAACCTCTTCGACAGAGAACCTCTTGGTCAGCCGCCTACTCATTGTGCTCAGAGTAAAAGGAGTGCAAGGAAGACATCAAGCTATATATATGGGGTCTGTGTGAAGATGATACATTGATGCCAATGTTTTGATACACTGATTGATACATTGATTAGTCTGGAAGGTGTGGTTCACGTGGGGGTTAGGCACAAAGGCGCGGGAAAGAGATGGGTTCACATAACAGACATTGTTTGGTCTGAAGAGTGAGTGAGTGAGTGAGTGAGTGAGTGAGTGGTTTATGGAAATATTTTCTGTCTGATGGATGAATGTATTCTGGTTACCCATTCATTTCTTATGGCGGTCACTTTTGACCGGGAACTCAACAGGTGTAACAAGGTTGATTAAAACACTCAAAATTCAATGAAAGTGGTGAAAATCTTTTTTATGTGTGTAATTGCATAGCATGGAGGATATCATGAGGCCTTGAGGCAATCAGATGTAAAACACAATTTTTATGAAGGTTTTAAGTTGTAAATCGGTCTGATTTGACCCGAACACGACAGGAGGGTTAATTGTCCGTAGGTGCGAATGTGAGACTGCTTATTTGTTACTATGTGTAGATCTGCGATGGGCTGAAGATCTGTCCAGGTGTCCCCTGTCTTCACCCTAAGTCAGCTGGGATAGCTTTCAAACCCTCCCCACCGCCACAACCACCAGTTTGCATGTGAAGCAGCTACTCCATAATATTGCTACAGCACCAATATTGTGTATTTATAGTTGGGTGGACAACTAAAACTTTGGTACAATATAAAGCTCTCAGCAGTGATGCTACCATAAGCGCATGCTGTGACATGGCCCTTAACCTGGGTCTGAGGGTAGCCAGATGGATGTGGTGCTGGCAGGTGGTGAACTAAGGACTAAAAGGATTCGACTGGATTCAGGCTGTCAGGATCTTCACTCCAGGAAGTGTCATTTTCTCTACTTGCAGTCTTACCCACAGCTGGTCTGATTACATTAGTTTAGAGAAAGTGGAAGAACGTTTTTCTATTTCAACTTCAAAGTATCTGCATTGAAATGTCCACATAAAATAACTGTCATTCATAAGCGCATTGAAGCACAATTTGTTGTTTTTGGAGCCTGAAGTCTTATGGCAAAAGTCTTATCTCTGCAAAACATCAGTGAAGACCAAATTAATGAATTAACTCTCGCAACTTGTTCACTCAGAATGACTTAAACATCTGTTTTTAGTTTGGCAGATTTAATGGCTTCAAATCGTGGCAGACCTTTTGTTATCAAAAGGTACATTTTGGTACACACAAATGGAACACACAGTTAATGGAATAAGTATTCTGTCTTGGCAGAGAAGGGTTTTTTTTTTTGTCAGGTTTTACACTTTGCTGTCTCAGTTAATTAAAAAGTGATAGAGTTTGGATACTTTTAAACTAAGAAACATTACATTTTTATGATTTTTTTTTCATTACAATTGATGCCATTGGTACTGCAGTTTTACCTGCAGCTGGCTGACTCAATTTGGACTTTCATGACTCCTAAAACAGTCAAACAGCGATGCTTTCATGCTGTCAGTTGTCAATCAAAAGCAAAGTTTTTTTTTTGTTTTTCTTTTTTTTAAAAAAATGTGACATTTTGGGGAAGCATTGTTTTCAACTTTTGAAGATTGCTTACTTTATATCTGTACACACCTTTGCGATTGAACAATGCAATGCAAGAAAAATATTGACACAACTTAAAACTGTCTTAGTTCTTTAGAAAAAATACAATTGTTTCAGTCCATAGTTCATGTTCATATTGTGCATATCAACAAATGCTGACAGCATACACTGTTTATCAAGGCAATATTCATACAGTAGAAGGAGCTTGGATTTACTGGAAACATTTACCAAACACACAGAACAATTAGACATGCTGAGTAATATGGATAGACAGAGCAAAGCTACCCAACAGGGCCAGTCACTTCTAGAGCTTTTATTGGAAACAGTTGGGTTTCATTTCGCTTGCTGCTGTGCTCGGAGAAATCTCAATATTTATCTAGTTTGTCTGGCCATGGCACCTGCTGAGGGAGACATTAGTCATTTGTAAGTATTAACATGGGCATCCCCTCCTTCCCTCATCTTTCCTGTCTCTCCCTCTCCTTGTCTTCCTCCCCCTCTGCACTCTCACTCCCTCCCTCTGTGAGTACACTGTCAGTCATGTTGTAGCCTTTTAAATGTCATCCACTTACTGCGAAGAGCAGTCGCCCCACTTGACAGTTTTATTGGGAGACGTTGTGATGATGGTGATGAGAGAGAGAGAGTGAGGTAAAACTGGGGAGAGGCATCACTGAGTCAAATCAAATTAGAATAATCAGAGTGATGTGATTAATAGGAGTGCCATTGTGGGGTAATCATGCACAGCGATCATCACTGCGGTGGACTTCAAATTAGCGTGCCCTGCAGTGAGGCTTTGATCTGGCAAGCATCAAATAAAGCTGGGCGTCAGGCTGTCACTTACTTAAAGTACACCTTCGCCTTGACGTCTTTTCGCCACACTAAAAATAGAGATGGAAGACAAAACGTGACAAAAGGCAGAGGTACAGTCGACAAATGATCATGACTGCTCTGTGTGACACCTGCTACTGTGAGCCACTCAGGAAGATCTACATTTCAATTGCTTAAGGTGGACTTAGAATCCTACACAGAGAGGTAAGAGAAAGAGATAAAGCTGGAGAGCTAGAAAGGAAGACATCAAAGTGACATTAGCCCAAGTGACTTTTTCTCAGGTGTACGTCTGTCAAGCCCAGCTGTGACTGAAATACTGCTATGGAATTCAGAAAGGAATAATTTATCTACCGTATTTCTTTAATGACAATGAAATGAAATGTGGAATATGTGTCTGATACATTTTCGCTGTGCCTTCTTAGCCCGTTTTTTTTAAGTTGATAAAAATTAAATATGAATTGCACAGATAGGAATTAATAGGAATGAGACACAGAGAATAGAATGGTTCTGCATATATATATGTATATATATATATATATATAATTTTAACCTCTATTGGACTATCGACAATCAATTTCAGACATTAAAACGTGAATTTTAAAAAGCCAACAAGCAGCCAAGGAAGGCCTCACCCCAATGTTAGAGAGGGGAAAAAAACTTTGAGACCCTGAGGTGAAGAAAAAGAGACATTTAGGAGGTGTCATGGAAGATGTAGTTGAGTTTGTGAAAGCTCAAGTGTCATGGAGACTGTGCTTGGTCTCTGAAACATAGTGCTTGCCTCTCCCCCCGCTACAGGAATACTGACATTTTCATTAAAAGGTCACCAATCTTTTCATGTATTCACCTCAGCTTTTAATGTGAGTAGAAAGGTGAGCAAGAGAATGAAGAGAAGAGAAGCGAGTGAGAGGAAGAGAGAGAAAGAGAGACAGGATTTAGACATGGGCAGAGGTGAAGCACGACTCTGAGAGATACAAGATCAAAAAGAGAAAAAGACCAAAGCGATCAGCTCTCAAACCAAGGTCAGAGCTATGAGGTACATATCCACTGCTCTTATCTTATACAGATACAGAGCTCTGAATGGCTACATGAGAACAGAGTATAGTTGACTGCCCTTATATTATAGTGTCCTGGTGTCCTTGCTAAATGATGCATTCACATTGGACTTTGTGAAAAAAGAGAGTCCTTAAATGAGTGGCACCAAAGCAAAGTCCTGTATGTTTATTTTGTACGTGTTAATTAGAGTGATTTGGACTTAGAGTGAACAAGCCAATACTATTCACCATATCAATTTTGTTTACTTCAAGGTTGTTTCTAATACTCTTCATAAAAGGACAGACTCAAACAAACAGTTTTAATGGTAAGCCAATGAACCTTAAGACTGTGCATTTAAATCAGCATTTATATGTAAAATAATTCAGCATTAGTATGTGAGGATATCCATTACTGAGTTAATACTTTGAAATGAATGCCAAAATAAAAGGAGACCTTTTAGTTCTCTAATTTACTATGTCGACCGAATGAAGTTAAAAGATGCCCCCATTTAGCTGTTTAAATGAGGATGTAGAATTTTTTCCTCTGAAAATGGATTAAAATAATTTGGCGAGAATAATCATTTAAATAGCAATAAGGACCCAGAGTGTATCTATTGAGCATAAAATAATTTCAAGTATAAATTAAATAGCTTATTACTGCCTTTCATTTCCTTGAGGGAATCATCTGCACTCCTTTTTTCTCAGGCCCCTTGGTAGATGGGGTAATTTTCTTTGGAGGCTGGTGGAATAAGCACCACACGGCCGCGTGTTCAGCAGGGAAAGTACATGAAAGTCTCCTGTTTTACACAGTGGATCTCATTCTCCATGCTGTCCATATTTCTGTCTGTCTATCTTGAGACTAGTGCTAAAGCTCCTTAGTCTAACAGTGTTAGAAGAGTAAAAGAGACCTCGTAACTGCGGCTCAGTGTGATTCTCCAGAATAAATCCAAGTCTAATCTTTTATGCTTTACCTGTCAGAAATCCTTCACTCAGTGTGCCCCTGCATTCCTTTACACATTGTCAATATGTCAGAGAATTGCTGAGATAGGTTAATTTCAACACCTGTCAGCTGATATACACCCCAAGATGAAGTTGTGCAATAGAATGGCCTGGGAATCTTTCAGTGCTGGAATGCAGTGTTCGGTGACTGGAGGGAGTGAAGCAGGGGGTGGACAGGCCCTTGCTGTGTGACGTCAGTGTGGTGGCATGGCAGAAAGCTGAGGGCCCGTTTGGCCCTGACAGCTGCGTTTGCCCACAGTAATGCACCCTGCCGGCCGGGGCCAAGGCCTCTCTCCTGCTGTCAGCACACCGATCGGCTTTCATGGATCATCTCTTATCTGCCGAATCTGTCATTGCAGAGGAGAGCTCCTTTTGGGGGGCTTTAAACCATGCTGCCATGGTTCACAGGCTCCAAGCCCCCCTTATGGATACTTTGCTCTCTCTCTTTCTGTCTCTGTCTTTTCCAATCCATGTCCCACTCTCTTCCTTTCTTTATCACTCAATCTTGCTCTCAGATGCAGGCCCTCTCTGTCATTCCATTTTTGTCTCTCCACCGTTTGTTTACGAGTGAGAGCTAACCTGAGAGGCAGGGTATTGAAGCTTGGGGGGTGGGTGGGGAGTGGTTGCAGTGTTGCGGAGTAAGGGAGGCGTCTGGGAGGGAAGAGGCTTTTGTTTGTTTGGACAGATGCACAGGCCCATCTCTGAACTTCTGTCAGTGATCAAAGGAGCCGATGATGTAGAACAGATTCATGGGCCATGTCTTATCAGCCCTTGGTCCGGCCCTCATCCATCATCCTGAGCCCTCGTCCGTCTCATTCTGATGACGGCACCCTAAACAAGGTGCATTAATCACTGCCGCTCCCTTCTTTGGCCAGGTGGCCTCATGCCCTCCAGACATCCATACAGGCACAGAGGGCTGAGGGTGTACCCACTACTAACCCCCAGTCCCCCAAGGGCAGCTTAGCTCACCGGGTCTGCTCCTTTTCCACCACCAGCCCCTGGTGCTCTTTCAACAGGTCTGCAAACGTCTTCCGGGAATTTAGTTGGTTAAAAGGAGAAGGGCCCTTTGAGTCAAGTGCTATATGCGTGAAAGATACACAGGCACATAAATACACACACATGAATGTGTACTAACTTGCATGTGTCATACGCAGATTGCACCGACTGGCCTTTCGATGTTGATATCCTTCAGTATATATGTCCTCTCGCTGCGGTTGCCATCGGTCACCGGCATCCCCCATTATTGATTTCAAATGGAAAGTGAGTCATTGCACTTGTAGAGGATGAAGGGGAAAACGGCTTAAGTGGTTCCTTTGTGTCAGCAGGTTAAGCAAAGCGTTTCACACAGGCTTTTACAGCTAGAGATAGTGCCTTTGTGCCTGAAAAGACTCAACTTAAAACAAATGCCAAATGTGACACCAAAGGGTAATGGCTACACACAAAATGAGGTGGTTCTAAGGAAAGTCTTGTTTGTCACACCAGGCTGTACTCTCCTTCAAAAGTTTCAGAGGTGAAAATGAGACTTTGTCATGGAGTTTCTGGGTTAAAATACAGTCAGTGAATTTTTGTAGCATCCCCTCACATAGTGCATTTAATTTATAGAACTTTGTCATGGAAATACTGCTATACTAATGGAAATTAATTGAGGTACTGATACCACTACACGGGCACAAAACTAATCTGAAATATCGGTAGCAGACCATAAAAGACCTGACATTACAAAAACTGCACACTACTATACATGCGTTTAAGAATTTGTCTTTGAAGACATACATGTGACCCTGTTGAACAATGGCTGTTTTATAAGTTTCTTGGAGGTTTGTTCATTATATAGGTGAGCAACAGTGACCTCAGCGAATTACCATTATATTGCTGGCCATGCTGGGTTCGGCAGGGTGGTTATAGCAGTCTGGGAATGAGGTCAGGAGGTCAAGTGCCAAAGCGTAGTGTCATGGAATACAAAGTCAAATGATGGAGCATGTGGGTTTGAAGAGCCTAGCAGATGCAGAGGGGGAAAAAAAGCAGACAAAGACACAAAGTCAAAGTCATTTCTAAGGTGAAATCTTAAGCAAACAGATGTTGACAGACAGAGTACAAGTTCATCCCAAGGTGAGGAGACATAAACACTTAAGGAAGTCGTCTCTGTCTGACGACTGGACATAGAGGACATCCAGACAAGGCTGTGCAGTAATGAAACGGGAACACACACACAATCAACACCTATCAACCAGCTCAATATTTCTCTCATATTCTCCCATTTACGTCAGTATAGTTGCATAACCTTGCTGTCGTCCTTGGCCTATGAACTGTTAATAAGCCTATTTGTTAAAATGACTCTGGCAGGCAGCATAAGCTTGGTCCCTCTATTCCTCAGAGCAGGAGTCAGTTATCCCCCCTCTCAGCTCATCTGGAAGAGGTGAGGGGATATCACTCTGACTGCTGTGACAGCTCTACTTTAGCATATTCATGACGAGTAGAGTCTCATTTCACAGGTGTATTAAAATACCCCTAACCCCTTTCTCACAGGGAGCCTCGTCTCACACCGCAATGGCTAGATGCCATGCATGAAAATCGATGGGGAAAATATGTAGAAATATAAGCATGCATCAGAGGCCGGGTCAAGAACCTAATTTCACAGTGACACCAGAGGTAATTTGGCTCTAGAAATGTTTGTCAATTCGCCATTCATTTGAGCAGGCATGGCATTGTGAGGCCCTCGATGTGAGTGCAAGGTGGCCAACCTGAACGCCTGTATTTATGGTGCACTTTTGTGAATACATTACGCCTGTCACAATGAAATAAGTGACATACTTACATGCTGCGAGGAGTAAGTCCAAAGGGGTGAGCACTGGGCGCGGGAGAGATAAGAGGAGAGGTAATTAGTACATTCATCTTTTTTATGATATCATTTTTCAGACATATATGATCACAATGTAAATTAGAAATAAGGAGGGACCTGCAGAAAATGGAATTCATTTGGAGCGGGTCAATCGCCCTACAATAGCGGTGCTGGGAGGCCAGGTGTAATTTACGGTGGCTCTTGGCCCTCTCTCTCTCCTGCCATACACCTGGCAGAGCCTGATACCCTGCTGCTCCCCACAGCTGCTGGGCCTCCTCTCCCACAGATAACACTCTTGTCTCCAAATGAGATTCATTTACCGCACAGGAAAAGAAGGAAAGGAGAGGAAAAGCGAGAAGAGAGGAGACAAACCTGCTCTCCTTTTTTCTCTCTCTCTCGTGATTCAAGACTAAGCACTTACTGTAATGGCATTCTATGGATTATTGATTTTTGATTTGGTTTTTCTGCTCGGCAGATGCCCCCCGTTTTAGCGGAGCCATTACCTCCGTAACGATTAGAAACAAAAAGTTAATTATGTAATTATAAAGCCAATAACAGCCTGCACTGGTTTACCCTGCCTTAGTCGGTTTAAACATTATCTCTTGTGTGCACATCATAACAGGCGGAATGTGAGGAGAGGAGATTAACGCCTTGGAAAGCAGATGCGGAATTTAATTCTCCAGTCCATGGCTGCCTGGGAAACCATTAAGTAATCACAACATTCTCCCTCGATTAAATTCACGGCTGCCACTTTGCACACAAAGGGAACGGGAAGAAGAGGTGCCTGAAAAGCTCTCCCATTTTTATTGACTGTAACGTCAGTCCCTGCCTGCAGGCACAGATGAATAAAACTGTTAAATGGGGTGCCTCAATCTGTCAGAAAATGAAAAGTTTGAGTGGGCAAAATAAAATCTAAGTAAAATAAAAAAGGAGGGGCTATGTTGCGATGTGTTCGGCCCGATAAAGCTCACTCAGAGCGGGTGGAATAAATGGGGGAGCAAAAAGATGCACTTGATATTTCCCCATTATTTTCAGTCATTTTACTCTCCCGCAAATGATTTTTGTCCCCAGCAGCTACAGATAAGGTTGACGGTGAGAGGAAGTGGCTGAATTGGACTTGGTTTAACTGGATTAAACACATACAGAGGCACACAAACACAGGGCCTACTTTGTGCGGGCATGCACACACACATATACATACATGCAGCTAAGACACACATGTATTGACAACCTGGGATGCATACAGTAAGTGTGACTAATTACTTATGGATGGGTATGTAAGGAATTAATATGGCCTTGAAATGATATTTATTTAATGTTACACAGTGAAGCTGGTTGGAACAGCCCTAGAGGGATAGAGGTCAAAGGGGCGGTCTCCTTCTATAAATGAGCACTTAAGGGCAGAGAGAGGGTCCTGCTCTGATTAATTGGGTAATTCATTAGTTTGGTTAAGTCGTTTAGTAAGATGGGTGAGACGAGGGCCTATAACCTGAGGGTTCTGCGGAAGCGCTAGCTATAGACGAGGAGAAATACTGTGGCTAATGCAAGATAACAACATCAAATGAACTGTGAAAAAAATACACATCTATATAGCCATGAGCCAGAGTGGTTGTGCTTCCAGGGAAATGATCGACAAACAAAGGCAACACATCTACACAAATGCCCTTTCATATTATATGAGTTTAAACACGTCGAGAATTACAGTCCGGCGAACTGTGTTTCAATGGGTGTGCCTCCAGAGCTTTTATTGACACACATTAATCCTACATGGAAGTTCAGGTATGTGTTATGGACTTTGTTATTGAATAGGGAGCTTGTATGTTAAAGGGCAAATCCTTATGCCGTATTTAGATAAGCTTTACTTCAAAGTGCCTGCTATTATCTGTCATGCTCAAGCTATACGGATTCTAGCATTGGCCTAAGAGTCTGATTGCCCAGCAGTGTGGATGTGTGTACATGTGTGTAAATATGACACTGTTTTTTCATGGCTATATTTACACATGCTTCTTTAAAAGTATTTCCTTGAATATCTGGAAGCCACAGTCAGAAATCTGACACACATTTACGAGCTGGCACACACGCACGCATGCACGTACATACGCATCTGCATGTGCACACACACACACACACACTTCCTGAATCACATGACTAGCTTCTTTTCAGATGCATACAGGGCCCAGTGTGAGTGCCAGCCTGTTGCTATACTCCTCTACTCCTGTCCATCAGTTTCTTCCCAGGGGCCTCCAGTTGTACCCCAGGGGCCTGGGGCCTGTGCTTCCCCAGTCCCTCTTCACTCAGTGCGAATGCCAGGATCAGGTTTGGGAAAGGCAGCAGTTTTTTTGTGTACAGTGGACAGCTGGTACATTCCAGATAACAGCTGAATTTAAAGTGAGTACAAAGGCAGTAAGCACGGGCTTCCTCTTTGTCTATCCTTGCCTATTGATGAGCTTCTCAATCAGGCCCAACTGGTTTGTTTCTACAAGCATTCACACAATATCATAACAACACTGGCACAGAATAGCAAGCACAGTGTCTGGTTCCTGTTTAGACCTGTTCCGCCTTTTCAGTGCTTCTGTGTTACACCAAATACTGAATGGACACACTGGGATGATGTGTTTCAACAAAGCGAATAAAATCCAAGTACATTTGTCATTAATTTCTTTGATCCGAACTGTGCAAATATTCCAAATGTAAAATCTGAATTCCAAACAGTTGCCACAGGTAAATTTTTGGGGAAAAAAAGCCAAACGTTCAAACATGCTGCCACTTTTTTTATGTGCTATTTCTGCTTTCTTCTATTCATCCCATTTACATAAGCAGAAATCAATACCCAATGGTGAAATGCAGCGATGAAAGAATTTTTCACCAATGTTGAGCTTTATAGAGCTGTATGATGACCTTAGCAGACACTCTCTATCTTTCAGCAGCTCCTAAATTCCTCCAGGACCCCTGTAGCTGGGTTCAAACACCCCCCACCTGACCCACACCTCTCGTGGCTGTCTGGTTCCAAACACTTGGTCCCATCGCTCCATGTCACAGGAATCTGTCCAGCTAGACTGACATGACGTTTCTTAGCATTCATGAACTAATTACACTACAAATAATTCAATACTGGGACCCCGGGTAGCTTACCTTGTAAAGCATGTATTTAGCTGAGTTCTTACTGCAGCGACTCATGTTCAGTTGCCATCCAGGTCCCTTACTGCATGTCATCCACTCTCTCACCAACTCTCTTGCCTGTTTTCAGCTGTATCTACAATAAGGGCCAAAAATCCTAAAAAAATAACAATTAAGCATGTTTACATTTGTACCAGACTTGGTCAGGCTGATTATTAAGACCAGTGATTGATGAGTAAACCTGACCAAATTTAGAAGCATGCACTCAAGAGCATATTAATATAGCCACATACACAAGCAAGTACAATCACAATGCATAATGCACACACACCAAGCATGTGACATCAAGAATTCACTTTCTCTAAAAAGCCGAATTCCTCCCCGAGTCCCTTTTGAACCAGGTCAAAGCCCCCACCCACAAGCCCAGGCAGAAAGGATGGGAAAACTAATGACTACAATAGAGTGTTTGCATTTTTCTTGGGCCCTGAAAAACACAAAGAACAAGGCCTGTGACAAGCTCCATTATTTGGTTGCTCTGCCAGTGAGGAGACAGCTCCTGCTGGAGAGATGAAAGTGGGGGGTGTGGGATAGGGAGGACAGAAGAATGGCGAGTGTGTGAGTGTGGGTGGGGGGTTATGTGTGTGGGGTGTCAAGAGGGCCACGGAGATGGCAGGTGATGAGGACGGTCCCGCCCTCGCTGCCATAACCCATGTCGCGTGGAGCTACGAGCCCATCAGCACAAAGACAAATTATCGCAGGGGGAATTTCACGGACAGGAAGAATCTGTCACCTAGTGGAACCCTCCCTCTTAGGGACTTCACTCAGCCATTATGAGCTTCTTTAAGGAGGGAAAATTCACTGAGAGGCCGGCGTCCAACACCCCTACTGCCAAGATGGATGGGGAAGAGGAGGTGTGGGTCATAAGTTAGAAGGGAGTTGTTTTGCTTTTGCTTTTTTAACACTGTCAGATGTATACTCTTAAGAATTATTACTGTTCTTTTCTTCAGTAGTTACTATTTTATATTTCAGGATGTCATCGAGCAGCCATGGACAAAATATCAATACAATAACTAACAAAATAAATAAATAAAAATAATGTTTATGCTAGTTTAAAGTTGATTGGAGTGCAATTTATGTATTTACACACCTTTTTTCTTCCCTATAATGTCACATGTAAAAAGTTATAATTCAGAATAAAGATCTGCATATAGTATTTATATATGTTTGCTTCTCAACAGCTTGTTACTTCTTAGCAGCTCAAGTCTGGTGAAATGACCTCCCTATCTAGCAGCGAGCATTAGGATGTCAGCCTCCTCACTGCTTCTGTCACTGGCACACAGCCTCCCAGAACTTGGACTCTTCCCAGCGAGCACATGAAAAATCCTGCAATAATAAATAATACCTCTCAATTGGGTATTATGTGTGCTTAAGAGAGTTAGATTTATAAATTAAGGCTTTGTGTTTAATTGGCAACTCCCTGTGAGAGTTAACAGTGTGTTGAATGTGCACTTCGTGGATAAACTTAGCATTAAGCCTCTAGATACACAGGCAACAGTTGTTGGGAAATGCAGGCAAACACATGATGTCAGGCATTGTAAAGAAAAGCTGTTCCAACAGGAGTGCAGCTCGTGGTGATAAATGTCTTATTTATTTGGGATATTAAAGTTCTTACTACAGGGCTTGTACTTTCACCCCAAATGGGAATGAGAGAACAAGGGCTCTTTTAACTCCAGCAAAGAATTTCCACTGCTATATCCAACATATTCATCATCACTATGTCAGGAACAAAGTCACTCAAAGCTCCAAAGAAAACAAACATGAAAACCAAACATGTTCAAAGATATTTCACCTAAAAGACTGTTAACAGAGGTCAAGTAGGGAATAGTTTGTTTGAACACTTTTGTCATAAGAACATGAGAGTGCAACACTCATTCACAATAATTCTCTCTTCACCTGAGTTTAAAACTGAATTTCTTATGTACAGCCATTCAAGTAATATTGTGTTTACATTTTTTTATTATTTCACATTTAAATGGTTTCTCATATATATATTTTTTCTGAACTAAAGTTATTCATTAGATGCTAGCAAACATGTGTTTTTTTTGTATGAGGGAATAAATCACATGCACCATCAATAGGTATCCCCCCTTTCTTTCTCACTGTGTCTGTATCATTCATGAGACCACAACATGTGTAATCATGCTCAATATTTTATAACAGGTTGTATTACAACAACTTATTCTTATTCAGAGTGTACGCATGTATCCAAACATCTAACCCAATAATAGGAACAATGGGGCTTTAAGTTGTTCGTGGAAAGAAGCCACATCTATTGTGTTCAAAGATATCATTCCAATTGAACCATTATGACATCGCCTTTTAAATTTGTCTTGGCCAACACAAAAGACCAGTGGCCCTTTAACAAATGTGAAGGGGATTATTCTATTCCTTCAACGTCGAACCCCAGAGCCTTTCTCCTCTCTTTCACACAGGGGCATGAACTTGGATGGGTCCTGCTTTCCCCCCTGCCGAACACCACATTTTAAACACACAGTCACAATTGGCTGGATTAACCCGCTCCCTGCCCCCCCTGCGTGGAGCAATCCTATGGACTCTACAACCCCTACCCTGCTAGTAACCAGCAGAGGTGCATACTAACTGGATCATGCTCTGTGAGGAGTAAAAGAAAAAAAAAAAAGACAAGTGTCCCTAACTTTTCTCATGTCACTTTCTCTCACAGCCCCCAGTGTGGATGGGTATAGGCCTCACTTAAAAGAGACTCCTTTGAACTGGATTCATGGGCCATTTGCATAAGCAGATTTGGGTGAGGAGAATGGAGGGGTATTGCGGCTGGTCATTAATATGCCAGCTAATTCAGCACATTGTAAGCCCATTGATGCTTCACTAAAGGGCAGTTATCCCATTGCCATTGTTTAGGCCTGAACCAGTCTCAGCAGTTGTTACAAATTACAGACTTAATTGATTTAAAATCTGCCATAAACCGCACAATGAGGGGAGATATGGCAATGCTCGATGATAGAGCAATGCTGAGTGAGATTTTTTTTTTGAACACTAATGATAACGTCTGTCTAATAAATGAATGGGCCTGCAAACAGCTGTGTCTGTGTTTGTGTGATAAACATCATAAGCAGATGCTTTGCCAGTCAACCCTGCTCATTTTACAGCATCACCAACATTAGCACATATTTGCGGACTCATTTTCAACACATTTGTAAAACGATGCCCATCAATCGCGTCTTTGGCTGTGGGTCTGATTTTAATTCAAGATGCCTTCCAAAGATAACACAGTGCAAGTGATTAGTGTGGGACTGTTTGTGCTGTCATGACTCAGCCACGGTAATGCGCACTCCACATTTTTACACTCAGCCCCAATTAGTGGCTGCAACAAAGCCTGACCAAAAATAAACATTGCAGTATTGCATACTTGTTACTACAATAAGACGTAATCCCTGGGATATGCTGAACAATATTAGCTTTTCAATTACTCCTCAGCGCCATTGAGCGACAGTCTATTGAAACTGAGAGCAACCCCCAACACACACACTCACGCTGTCCTCCACAGGCTACTCCAGTATAGTACTTGAGATGTGATATCCTTAAACATACCACATCTCAGCACCACACACTGGCGGCTCCCCACTTCTCATGTCTCCTTCTTGTTTATTATGCTCTCCTTTTTTTTTTTACTGCTCCATCTCTGACTCCCTCCTCTGAGCAGCACTGATGCAGAGGACAGGACAGTGCATACAACTGTGTGATGTAGTCGACTGGGTAAAGATAGAAAACATGAGGCAATAAAGTTTAGCAATAACTACACAAACGGTAAGACAGTTACGATCATGAGGGTAGTGCTAATGAGCATACAAATGAGAAAAATGGTGACAGTGGTGATAAAAATGACAGCAGTGGTGATGATGACAGTGGTAATGGTGGGGATGGAGGAGGAGTCCCTGACCCGCTCTTCAGCAGTTGCCATTGTCAGCGAGTCTTTCGAGGGGTTCGTATGCTGCGGGGGCCTCTGTGTATTCTTCCCCCATTCTCTTCAATCTCCTGCCCCTGATAGGGCCACATCAAAGCTGGAGGAGCTGTGCTTTGTGAGGCCTTGGTCCCTTGACTCTCAACATGTGGTTTTGTGGCTCTGGACATCGGCACCTTTTAACCCATTCTGTCGAGATTAGGCATCGCCTTCAATTGGGCATTAGTGAAACTATAGTAACCAATAAGAAGCTTGTCGCTGAATGGAAACTATGTATCTTGTCGCAGTGGAGCTGTTGGAACATCACGATCCCAGACAAGTTCCTCGGCAGGATTTTGGCTGCTGGGATGGGGGCCCCTTCTTTTCATGCTGACACCAAGTAAACTAAACTCCTTCCACACACAACCACAGAGACACACACACACAGACACTTTTTTTCTTGTTGCAACCCAGGCACTGTAATGGTAATTTATATTCAACACAAAGAGGGGGGGAAACATTGTTTTCCACAGGGCACAAGCATTTAATTATCTCAGTTTTTTTCATGTCTTGCCTACAACAGTGAGTGAGAAAATTGGACCAAAATGAATAACCAACAACAGTTTAAGAAAGGGGAGGGGAAAAATTGCTGCACACGACGACTAAGGGAGTAGGGCTTGGAAGCCTGGGAAATAAACAGGAACTAATGGAGTGGGTCTCTGCTGCAGTCTTGGCTGGCACAGGACCGGTCCTGCGGAGAGAGGAAGGGCAGGCGGAGGGCCAGGCAGTGTCGTCGGCCCCCAGCTTCATTAAGAGGTGCAAACACAACTCCACAGTACTGAGGCCTAGGGCTCCATCAGTCAGATCCTGGCCTTAGCCCGGGCTTAACATGAGCTAAAGACTCCAGACATCACACACTCATTAAAGCCAGGCTCCTGGAGCAACTGTCACTGGCTAGCAGCTCTCCAGCAACTGCTCTCTCCAGATTCCTGTTGAGGGGAATCTTCACACATCCCCAGGTTGGCTCCCTCTGCTCCAGCACCAGTCAACAGCTTGGATTAGGCAGGGTACTGTAGTCAAAACACTTATTCACCGGACAAAGCTGCACCCATTCCTTGCTAAACTGCATCACTGCTATCAGATGGTCCATTATTTAAATCATGGTGATAAGAGGTACATTTTACTATTTTAGCACTCACTGACAGCTCAGGCTGTCACTGTGCACATGATTTGATTTGCAGTCCCATGCAAAGTAGATTGTGAGTCTGCAAAGCCTTGCTAAAGCCATCAGATATACACATCATAGCGTTGACACTTGGCTGGTGCTTTTTGTCTATCCGTTTTGTTATAAAGCCCCAGCTACAGTGTTCATTTGATGCTGCTCAGTCAACACAAGTCTCACACTGGCTCAGGCAGAGCAGAGAGAATCAGCATGAGGGTGGATTGATTTTTGGCTGGGTGCGGACAGTGAGCAAGAGACAGTGGGCCTCCAGACAGAAGCTTGGCTGGACTCTGTGAAGACTGGAGCCTTCTGTGAGGTTGCCTGCCCCACCACATGGAGTGCTCCAACAGTGACCCTGCGCAAACTGGCAACTGCCAACCGTCTGCTTCCGTCTGCTTGGCATATTTGGCCATTTAGTGGGCGCTTGTGAAGATCAAATGGGTTAAGATCGCCCCTCTTAGTGAGCGGGGAAAAAAGAACATCAAAAAGGTGTAAATTTCACTTCCCCACTTTTGATTAAGTCAAGCATGAAAAGAAATGTAATACTCTCAAGTGGCAAGGGTTTACACTATTGATGCTGTTACTTCTGCTTCAGGAGGCCCAATCAGCCGACAGGGAGCTGAGTAAACTCGCCCTGAGTTTTAGGGGAGGCCAGATGGAGGGCTTTTGCTGTGCCTGAAAAGACAGCTTAAGAGCTCGCCTCCTCAATCCCACTCAATACTGACTGTGTGAAATCCTGGCCCTGGCTAACCCCCCAACCCACCCGCCTTCTCCAAAGCTGGTGGCTACCACCATATGGGCTTGTTTAAAAACTCCCACAGGCTGGTACAAAGCACAACAACACAGTTTTCATATCAAGTACTCTCTCAAAGAGGCCCCCCCTCTGACTCCTTCCCTTCCGATTCCAAAGGCTGTCACGGGTTCTGCTCTGATTAATAGTTGGTGTTGGCCGTCTGTTTTGGCAGATCATTTTGTGCGATGATTAATATGAATTTGCCAGCTCAATCCAGATTTCATATGTTACTAAAGGAGCTGCTTACTGACTGGATGTTTGCCTTTTCACCTGCAAAATAAAACACCCCCAGATATTGGAGAGATATTAGCGGGGTGACCCTTCTGACTAACATTGCACCTCCTTGCTATGCTTTGTTGCGACGGCCTCTCACAAAGCAAAAGTGAAGTAGAGCAGTGCCCCTAGTAGTATGTGGTGGACAGCGGAATGGAATGGCTTTTGTAAAGACTTAATAGAATCTTTAACCGTTCCAACAATCCACTCCCATGGAGTTGCATTAAGTAGATATTGTAAAGGGACAATGACCTAAATAGCTCAACATCAACCTCATTAGGCATGCAGGCAGGGCCTGGGCCATTTCATGGTGGAAGCTATTGTCAAGGCTCACCCCAGGTAAGCATTAAATTGCAAATGATACCCTGAAAGGCGGAGAGGAGAGGACAGAGAGGGAGAGAGAGTGAATATTGCAAACACAGAGAAAATGGTTCTCAGGACAACAGAGAATGAAAAGGCGGTTGGAGGAGCTGCTCTGACCGTAAAAAATCCAATACATCACAGCTTTTGGGGAGCAAATTCCACTCGTCTCCTAAGTGTCTTATTTGTAAGCAATGCTGAGCACAGGCCTGTGTAGAGAGACAGAGAAAAAAAATAGAGAGGGGCCAAGATAGAGAACCTAATGACAGACTGATAGCAATTACTTGTGCCCGTCAACGGCTCCTCTCTCACCCGGCATTCCAGGGGAAAATTAGACGAGTGGGAAAAATAAGGCAGAAGAAAGGGATAAAGAGGTTGAAAACAGTTTAGATTGAGTCTGAAGAAGTAGTCTCACTGGTCTCTCTGCACTGTCACAAACTTTCCAGCAAAGTCTATCTCTCAGCAAATCAATAACTGCATCCTCTGCGCCAAACAATCTTCACCTAATGACCCCTTGGATCAACATGTTAATAAAGGGGTCTCTGAAGAATAGTTTGCAACTACAAAGTGCTCTTGTGAGTGACATTAAAAGATGCTCAGAAACGGGAGGTGTGCTCCCCGGCGGAACTGCTCTCTGTCACCCTTCCTGGTGAGAAATTGTGCCTTTGCATATTCCTTGTCACCGATGGCATAAGTGAAAGGACCCCTGAGGACAGTGTTAGTCACTGCTTGCCTTGTGGAGTGGAGTAAATTAAAGCAGGGATTAGGGCAGGCAAAATTGTGGATGACAAGCAAGGCGGTGGCAGCCACATCAAGTGCTCTTTAGGCCCATATGTCTTTATGAAGCACCGCAGTAGGAGCCACCAATGAGCCCACTGCACAGCAGTTTAGTTAATTCAGGCTGAAACAGACAAAGGCCCCTCCTCTCTCAATCACATGTGCAGCTGCATACACTCCTGTAATGTAAATGCATATGTACAGTATGTGTATATGACTGTGAAGTCATAATATTCTGATAAATAGCTCCTCCTCATCGATCGATCAATCGATCAATCGATCAATCAATCAATCAATCAATCAATCAATCAATCAATCAATCAATCAATCAATCAATCAATTTAAACAAAATTGAATGATGAGCAAAGATTCATAATTGCTCAGAGTAAAGATCTTAAGTCATTTTACTTCCAATACCCTATATTGATCTATCTACTACATTTGTAAATATGTATCACATGTGCTAAATGTTCTGTGCATGTAGTTATTCAGTGAGGGATGTATGATGTGTTAGAGGTGCTGTAGAAAACTGCAAGGTGAATATGCAGGCTTGCTGTGGTTTACAGGCCTGGTGTGATTCAGGTTGGGTTGCTGACTCGTAGTCAATCCAGAGATCGAATCCCAGGAAAGACAGACTGTAAAAAAGGACTTTACACTGACCTGGGTTCTGTTTGTGTGTGTTGAATAGATGTTATTTCTGGCTATGAGATATGAAGCCGCAGCAGTCAAGTGATCAGCATGTGGATTTTTTTTCTTCACACTGTTTCTACTGGGTTGCTAACACTAGTTAGCAAGCCGTCTGCAGGCATCAGACTCTCTTGTCAACAGAAATAGTGCAGATGAATTGGTGAGTACACTTTCTGCCCTGTCTGTGCGCAAAGTGATCATTAAAGTGGATATCAGTACTAAGATGATGCATCTGGTACTGACAAACCATGTGTAGCTGGATTGCATTTATTTTTTTAATTACACATACTGATGATGCCTGTGCAAGTGGTGGTGGCAGCCCTGTAATATTCTTGCTGAATTGTTTTGCATTTTTAGGTCAAAAAGATACAATCTGGTGTTGTGTTTTACTCTTTTTTGTTTTGGTTGAAAACGAAACAAAGGCATTAATTTAATAGCTAGGAAACGTGTTTAGTATTTAGCCAATAATTTGCACTTTGAAGATATTTGGGAACAATGTTGTGACTCAGTTACTGAATAAATACATTTTTAAAAATCTGGGGAAAAGTTTGAATAATGCTTTATGCAACACTAGTATTTATCTGATACAAATGGAATATCAAGAATCAAACCAGATGAGCTAGCAAGAGCTATAAATAAAATCAATAGTAAATAAATACATAATATAAGTTGTTACTTTTAGTCAACGATAGATATGATTGCTAAAATAAAATATGTGTTCTTATATACAAATACATAATTTGCCAAAGCTACGAATGAAGAAACCTTACTTAGTGTTTACAGAGATAACACCCAGATAACTATAGATGATAATTGAGAGAGGATGTCTACATTGGTTATAGATTTATGTTGTTCCCTGGTTTAGAAAGATATGCTTCAATATGTATAATGTGAACTTCTTATCAAAATCAACTTCTGACATATCTGTGAGTTTATAGTGCATAGAGGGAATTTGAACTCAACAGACTATACCTTTGAAGAATATCAACTTGAATTATTTTAGTGGAATGCTTGATGGTTGACATGAGCCTTAGCTGAAATTTGGAAATTTTGTCCTTCATTTCATAAAGTTGAGTTGTGTTGCGGTGGAAAAGCTTCACGGTAAGTATGGAGAGCAGGGGCTTTTACAGTGACTAAAACTTGTTCTTGCGTAATATCACTATGATATGAACATATCAGTATTATGCTTAGACTGTAAAAAAAAATGGAATTTCCCTTTAGTACAATATATTTGTTTTTCAGTAGCAACTGTTTTGTCATTGTTTTCAGGAAGTGACTTCTACCCTAAGCTTTAGTATCTACAGATTTTTTTTATGGTCCAGTTCTGTGAAACTCTATCCTAACACAAATAATAAACCAAAATGAAATTCAACACAAAGTAATGGGTAAACTAAGAGACGATGTGACACTAGTTAATCCTTATTCTTAGTTGAAGAGCAACCTCCAACTTTCATCTGCTTCCAAGAGCAGTGTGGAATATACCTGAAAGCGCTATGCATCTGCGTATGTGCTTTAGATGTAGAATAACCATGCATTTGCAATATAAAGACAAACAATTACAGTTTGAGTTTTTTCCAGCCCAACTGTGGGACCATGTTGGCGCATTAATTAGTGAGCTCCTCATGTTGCGGCCCGGCAATTGTTAACATTTGAAAAAAGGCTCTTCAGCCACTATACTCCCGCAGATAAACATCCTCTGGCTAGAAGATGAAAATATCAAAAACAATTGTGACCGCATATGAAAGAGAATGTGATGACACCAGCTGAGTGGGAGGCAATGGCAAGCATGCTGGGAAATCCAGAGGCATTCAAATGTGTGTGTACATGTGTGTGGATTCAGCTTGCATCAAGTGTGTGCTGTGTGTGCAGGCGACACAGGTGATGCTTGCATTTTTCACACAGTAACTTCTGTAGTTCATACTGTGTCTTCTATGAGTTACCTTCCTCTATTTCAAAGCAGATGAGTTATGACAATATTAAAATCTTACTTTTTGTGTGATGTTATTCTAATACTCATAAATGTCCTTGTTTACATCTCCCCTTGGTGATTCTCTTTGGATTTGGTAACCCTCCGTCTCATCTTGTATGCAGGCACGGTGTTAAATCTATGAGCGAGCTCAGTGGGAAGCAGCCAGTGGGTGCTCTAATGAAAGTCACTCTGCTGTCCTACAGAGAGGTCAAGCTTTTACACCTGGCCATAACCACATGGGGCCACACTGCATGCATGGCCTTGGAAATGACTGTCAGATAAGGAACTGCATAATTTAGATGCTGGGATCACACCAGCAGCAAAGCAAGAGGAAGGTGAGAGAAGAGTGGATAAACCGGAAAACCTGAAGCACTCATAGATATATACATACATAGAATACACTGTATGTTACATAGCTTCGATCTGTATTTACAAAATCAAAAAAATTAAAAAGCACAAGCACCATTCATCCGACTGACAAATTTTGCCATGCCGTTACATGCTTGATTTCTCTAAAATAATGCTGAATGAGTGTGTGTGTGTGTGCGTGCATGTGTGTGTGTGTGTGTGTGTGTGTGTGTGTGCGAGTGTGCGCGTGTGTGTGCATGCGTATGTTCATGTGAGTCAATGTGTATGTGTGTATTGCCACCATCACACCAGAGGATGGCAGAGTAGTTGATGAGACTGGGCTTCTTAGAGCTTGGCTCCTGCAAGGGTGGGCTTAAACAGTGAGCTTTGGGCCCCATTAAGCACTACAAAGCCTGCTTATTTTCTCAATTCCACACCTCCCTTTAAATTCATTCTGTATTCTATGAATTGTAAGAAAGAAAAGCAAAAGCAGATAAATCCAACTCCAAGTGGAATCTCACATCACATTTCAAAGGTATCTCAAAACATATTCGGAAGATGTAAGTGACAGTTCTGACACTAATTCTCAGAACCTAATAAAGAGGAGTGTATATATACATATAAGAAAAATCCTTCTACTCCATTCAGATGATCAGCTTGGACAACCGTGCAGGAGCAATGAACAGGTATAATGACAATCACAGATTTTTTTTTTTTGTGGGATCTATTGAAGTAACACTGCTAAGAACAAATGGGGTCTCAAAAATGTGTGCTGCATAAAGATTTATTAGCAGGCTACATTGAGCCTTCCAGCAGCGCAAAGATCTTTAGGCTTCTAACTCATGTTTCCAGTAGCATGCATCTGTCCATCTGGCGGCCGTGTCCAGGTCTCTGGCCCCCACAAGCAGTCTGTGCAGCTAGACTCCATGCATAGTCTGATCCTCTTGGCAGCCAAAGATGTAGCACGCTAATGAAGAGGTAATGAGCCAGCGGATCCCTGCGATCTGCACGGGGGCCACAGTGCAAAAGTTTACGTTCCCAGGACATGGAGGGAGAGCATGCCGAACAAGCTGCAGGATGAAAGCTGGGCCTGAGTCGGCCGCATAGATCTACATCCACAGAGGGGATTACAGACACCTACTTCCAGCTTAGGCTGGAGTTTTTGAAGTTTGGGCATAGGAGGGGAGGGATCCCTTTGGCAGAGTCCTGTTTGATTCTGGTGGGAGTCCATCTCTAATCCCCCCTTCCCGTTCTCACCTTCTGCCTGATCCACTGCAGCCTCTCATCCCTATGGTCCAGGATCATTATCCACCTTGGCCAAGGGGCTCCCCCTCATTAATTTCCCTAAGCAGATTACAGAGTGTGCGTTTGTTGTTGTTGTTTGAGCCATCTGATTTGCCTAAGCCCTTTGTTTTTTCATCTGGTTTACACTTTAATGCCCCCCGAATGAGTTTCAATGACGGGAGGGATCAACCTGACCCACTGGCAATGCAGCAGAGAACTTAAGAGAAGACAGGCTAGCCCGAGGGGGTGGATGAAGGGAGGAGCATATCTCACTTCTCTCCACTGCAGATTTAGATGTTCAGAAGGAGGAGACAAGTGTTGATTTAACCTCATCTCATCTGTTCAGAGTGGAGCTAAAGACTCGATGAGGACTGGATCACTGGCTGCAATCACAAGACCAATACGGACCACAGGCCCACTGTTCGCTCTCCTGGACTGCAAATGACACAGCTGCTGAGCCAAACCGGACCTAGCTGTCTGCCCATAGCCAAATACCCCCCTGAAAAATGAACCCTCAGAGTGATGTAGTCAGTTGGCAGGCCACACAAACTCTTCTCTGAATTTGGGGCTGTTTGTACAATCCAAAGCTGGGGTGGAATTAGTTTGCAATGACCGCTTGGTCACTCTGGTCTCTCCATCTTCTCCATGTGACATCTCATTAGTAAGATGAACGCAGCCTGACCTGGGTCCAACAGCACTTGGCAGTCCAGTATGCTCTCCAGTCTGACACACCTCTCACACATCATTATCAGCTATTAGCCACAGTGAGCTGAACATTATCGCATAACGCAATTAATCCAGCTTTTCATAAGCAAAGAAGGTGCGAGGGTGCATTCACTGCCATGGGACTCACACAGAAGTAAAAATTCTGCATTCAAAATTTATTCTCTTTTTACTTGCTGGACACAACTAGCTGGCTTTGTTAAAGCTACTCTGAAATTTATTTAAAAAATAATATGGATATCATTTTGGTTGTTATGGCACAATAAATTGTTCTTTTAGTCTATAACTATATAGCTATTAACAATGGCACTGCTATAACTGCACAAGGGCAAAAAGGGGCAAAGCAAACACACAATAACTATCTTTCAACAATCACACAGGCTTCCTGCCCAGCCCCCCATCTGGAATATACCTGGTGCCTATCTGCAGCAAACAATTCCATACAATTAATCTGACAAAGCCAAATGTAATTGATTGATAAGGGGCAGAGGGGCCGGCACTAACCTTGCATTTGTCTGGAAGCACAGACGGACAGTGCAGATGTCATCAGGCCCATCAACAGGCCAGACTTTATCAGGCCCCGGGATCAAAACTAGTCTGTTTGGAGTATGGCCAACATCATCCAGAGAGGGAAGGCAGTGAAAAGGTAGAGCTAATGGGACACTCTTGTACACCTCATCTCCATCTAGATCTAACAGGCCAGGCTCATGCACTCTTTAAGGTCACAACTGACTCTACATTTGTCCTCTTTTCAAAAGATTGTCCTGTGACACACCAAGTAACCAGAAAATGTTCCTTTCTGGAGGAAATTTTTTTTCCATTCATCTTTCCTTCCAATTTGTATGTTTTCATTGCAGCAAAAACACATGGAGAACCAGACATGACTTGTGACTAGAATTTTGAGTGAGAATGATGAAAAAAGTTGTATGAATAAACACGGCTCTGTTTAACCAATGATGTCCACAGTGTAGCTCTGATCTGCACCTGGAAAATGTTGTGGCCTATTTTGTCCTGACCTACAATCATAGGATACTGACTTTGTATATCTTTTCATTGTACAGTCATAGTGGCATGCTGAATCACATAGAAGCTGCACTGTAAATGGCAACAGAACCTAGGAATTTGGTCTTGGTTTAGACTAGGACATAAAAGACACAACAACACGGGAATAAACTGTGATTTATGCACGCACAAGCAAAGTATTTGTATATGGCTCCCACTTGTCATAATTGACCGTCTGCAGTTGACCACATCCTCGCTTCATGCAGTCTCGTTTGCTAAACCTGGAGTCTCGTTTGCTTAACCTGGTTTATATTGTGCATGAGTAATATGCAATGTTGTTTTCTTGCTAGAGACTAGACAAAACTTCCTTTTTAGGTTTGATATATTTTGAAGAATTTTTTTAAAAGCATATCAGCAATGTCATGCTTGACATTCATTTGCATTTCTATTGCAAAAACTTGTCATACTTGTATTAAGATACTCAAAGCATTTGCTAAAGATATGTTAAGGAATAACACTGTTGAAAAGCATACATAAATATTACAGAATTCGAATCAACTAGAAAAAATAAATCCCCAAGAATTAACTGTGAGGGATTTTAGAGAGTCTTTGCACTCAGTGAAAGCTAAATTAATGTCTTTGAAACAGCAAACTTGTCAAATATACACAAATACATATTATTTTAAGAGGCAATTTGTTTTTATATTTTGCCATCAAGAGTAATTTTTCGAGGCGATGCATTAATCCACTAATGGAGTGAAATAATTCCACTTTTTCCGAGTGCTGTTTTCATTTTGTCAGTTTTCCAAGATGAGTGTCAGGGAGACATATGGGCATGTTTGCTTTTCTTTGAAGAAAAATGACATTTTAAGATTTTTTTTAATGGATTACAAATGGAGTGGGTAAAGTTCAACCATCTGCTTTGGAGAGGGACTTTTGATTGACACTTAAAAAATGCTGGCAAAGTGTCCAAAAGTGTCTCTGTTGAAATTTATATTTTTAAAAATCCTTTAAAAATTGTAGTTATAGATTAATTATGCAAAATTAATCAAGATACATTTCGATCATGCTAAATTTATTTTTTGAATTTAATTTACATATCAAGACAGTCCATTCAGTTTAATTGATTTGCTTGGCAGATTTCTCTGACCTTTAGGCTGACACTAACAAAACTTTATCCTTCTTACGTTGGTCTGAGTAAAGTCTCTCTCTGCTCTCGTATGCTGGCATTTTAGTAAATGGTTCCACATCTGGAAGAGTCCTGGCCTCGATGAAGGGCCTGCTGTGAGCATTTACTGCCCATGACATTCAGGGGATTATCTACCTAAATTTCTGGGGTTGGCTATAACTTGCCTCCCATTTCTCAGTGGATGAAGTCAGCTACATCCTCTGATCTATATTCTTTTCAGATTCTGATCACTTGTCTGCATAGTAACATGACCATTTAGTCTGGCAGGATTGTAGCTGCACATGTGTAGTATATGTCAAAGAGAATGTGAATAAAATTTACTGATACACAGCACAAGCCATGCCTGTATCTATTTGCTTTTTTATTTTGCTTGCTACACCCAGGCCCTCTGGGGGCCCTGTAGGATGCGGGCACTAAGTTTTGCACGGTTCAAGGCCCAGCCGGTAGAAATCTTTTCCTACTATTAAGCTTGGAAAGAACGACACGGGGGGGAGGTGGAGATGGGGTGGGAGGAGGGTGGCCCGCAACCACACTGGGTTTCAGTGGCAGAGAGAAGCTGCAGGCAGTGGCATGGGCTCCCTAACGGCCTCACCCCACTGATCCCGCAAATTCGGTAAACTTCATGGAAATTTAATAAGTGCCGCTGCTTTGTGTTCACCCGCAGAGCCCAGGCCTGGTGCTGGGAGGCACATGTGTGATGGTTTACCCGCAGACACTCGTCGGGCTGTTTCTGAGGCAGACAGAGGAAAGTCCCTCTTAGTGCCGCATCTCTCTGAGCCAGAGAAGGAGCTGTGACCCCAGGGGCTGTGCTGCTTCAGCCAATATAGACTCTGTACGTCCTGAGGGGGAATAATATGTGGGGCTGGTCCAGGCCTGTTTCATTTCCCCTCCCTCTCTCTCCCCTTCTCTCTCTTTCCCTCCCTTCAAAGGCCCTGCTCAGCTGCTCCTGCCAGGCTACAGAGCTCTTTGAGTTAAAAGGACAGCGATACTCATTTGAAATCGCTGCCTTTGCTCCCTCGTCTCTCCTTTTTCAGGGGCTGGCTTCTGCTGGCTGCACCACACTGAGCAGTGCTCTGCCATGACAACTAAATAGGCCCCCTAATACCACTTCATAAAGCCAAGGAGTATCCTCCAGGCAAAGAGCTGTAAATTAAAGGCATAAATGTTGGCTTCATGGAAAGCGCAAAGAGTGAACCTTCCACTAAAATGACAGGAATGGCTTAACAGTCCAGGCTAAATGATACCTTCACCAGGCATAATTTATAGGCACGTCCTATGGTGAGAAATAAATGGATCTCCTGGTTATGAGGACTGTGAACAGCGAACATGTTGCTGAGTGTGTGTGTGTGTGTGTGTGTGTCACTTAGGAGTTATCAACAAGTATGACTAAGAAGGATCATATTTGCCGCTGGGTAAGATGATAGATGAGAGATGTATTTTGTTGCTCAGCCTGAAACTGAAAATGGTAGAAATGTTCAAGTTTGCATTCACAAGACTGTAAAGTAGGCTCACTTACTTACTCACCAGGTGATATATAGTCATAACTTGCATCTAGCAGGTAGGAATGAAGAATGTATTTCATTTCCAACTGTCACCACCCATCCCTGTCCATCACAGGCAGATAAACAGTTTTTGTCAGTCTCATAAACAGTTCAGCTGTCCCCCCTGCCGGTTTTGCTTGTCATCGTTGATTTTCTAAGAGAGGGATCCCATAAGAATGACAGTGGAGGAGAAGAAAAAGACAACATGAAAAAGGATTTCTTCTGGCTTTCCCAAACACACAGAGAAAAAAGATGTTATTGTGCTGTTTATTTAGTCTCGCTCTCTTAGCGGTCGACAGACAACAAGGAACAAGTGCAGGCACCTATTGCAGGGAGATGACAAGAGATGAAGATGAGTGAGGGAGCAGTCTGAGAGATAAGAGCTTTCCTTCACTATGTTTCTCTGTCCTTCTTTCTGTCTGTCTGTATCTCTCCTTCTCCTGCTTTCCTTGCTGCCTATGATGATGTGACAAGGCTGCTAAGCAGATATATGCAGCCGTCATTTACGCACCAGGCTGTCTGTAACAGAACAATTCCTCAATTCATTTTTCACATCATTGTTTTCCCCTTTTTAGCGTGTCACAGAGGTCTTGCGTTGTGGGTGTTGTGACGGCAGGGGTGAGATAGGAGGGCAGACAGGCGCAAAGTGGAAGGATGCTGGGCTTCTCCAAGGGGATGTTTGGCTTTGTAATTTCACCCTTGAAATTCGTGATTACAAACGGGACAACTTTTTTAATTTTCTCTTTTGTCTGGATTCAGCTGGCTGACAGTCTGCCCCAGCAGCCAGGCCTTTTAATCAATCACCTAGATAATCAAATGTCACTGGCTATCTGCTCCATGTAATTACTTTTGCAATTAAAAATCAATCTCCAGTCACCCCGTCTAATTAGAGGGATGGGCAGATCTTCATCTAGATTGATTTTATAATACATATTGACTTCAAATGCCATAACATTGCCATATTCTCTCATTTTCACGCTGTGGTGCATCAAAACAAAATGCCAGGGATTATGGGGAGGTGCAATGAGGGGCTGTTCCAATTCTGCGTACCAGGAAAAGGTCCCCAGTCTAGGAAAGGTTCACCTTGCTTGCTTGTCTGTAATGACAACACTCATCCTCTCTGCTCTCACTGGAAAGGGAGGAGGGACAATAGAAGTCCAATGATCTACATGACAGGCTACAGTCTGTGAAAAAAAAGAATAATCAGGAGCATAAGCTTACAGTGTAGGGTAAAAAATAGATTCCTGTTCACAACAGAAACCAAATCTATTGTCATTCTGATAATGATGTAGAGGCATATATTAGAACATTGGTTTCTAATACAATATTGACATCTTAACATGTGTTATCTGGAGGATCTATCGTAGCTCCAGAGGTATCTCCGGAGGTGTGTTCTCGCACCATACATCATGACATCCAGGCAGTCTGCTATGGCAGATATAAACAAACAAAACTCCACCAGAGACGGATTGTTCATGACTTTCTTCCTGCTCTTAGCAAATTTGTTCTTAGGGAAACGGGCAGATGTGTCCATCTGGAAGACATCATAATGGTTCGCGTGCCCACCGTTGGGGACAGGCATGTGACAGGCGTGTGTGCACGCTGCCCTACCATGTGTCTCTCTGTCTCTCATCTCCACCTCGTTGCCTTCAGGGAGACTTATAGCACTGACAGGTCCAATAATGAAGCTTTCCAATGTAGGCTTATTTATACACACACACACACACACACGAGCATGCATGTGCACACACACAAAGACACATATGCAGAAACATACGCAACAACACATGCACAGACACACACGAACAGGCACAGCCTCAGGGAAAGTGCCACTCATACACGCAAGCAAAACAGTGGAGCCTACAGGGAGACATGAACCTCAAGGACCAGCTGTGTGCAGAACCTTGAGAACCCCAGAATGCAAATAACAGTGGAAAAGGCTGCCATCGGCTTGTAATACAAATATGTGCACAGCTAAGTACCAAACTACGTTGAGGTCTCTCTTAGTTAATTGAAGCTACGTCTCCTGTGTGATTACACTGGTTGTAATAGATGGTTTCCCCTGTATGATGTCCACAAGTGATTAATTCTGTCCATCAGATGTGTGATGAGGAGTGTCCTTCTTCCCCTTGGCTGATGATAATAGAGAGCTCTCAAGTCTGTAGTTCCTATCCAGTCTAGTGTTGAGATTAAAGAAGAGATCGAAACCCCTTAGAACCCCTGAGGAATGCAGCAAAGGGAGGATGGATGAATGGAAAGACAGACTGAAGAGCAGAAGTGGTTATTTAACCCAACATTTCACACAGAGTTGGCAGTACTGTACCTTTCTATTAGGAACTAAAGAGTAAACAAAGGGCATGTATCATGCTAGCTTTCCGGGCCCCTTGCAGCACAGGTGGTGTGATTGGCCCGTGCTAGCCCAGCGTTGCCCGAGCCTTTTCCCTGAGCGACCAGTAATAAGGGCAGCACTTATCATGTGTTGCCTCCAGCCACCACCTCCACCACCACTACAGCAGCACACGGGGAGAGAGAGGGGAGAGGAGAGCCCACCACTGTTGAGAAGTAATTAATCACCATGGAGTGGGAGCTGTCAAATCCCCAGGTCTTTTGAACTGATAATGCTGCCCACCACAATTTAGCCTGATGGAGATGAGATTTTCTTTTCACCTCTGGCAAGAAAGAGCCAAATAAAGTGGGAAAAAGAAAAGAAGAAAGGGGGGCAGGGAGACGAAGCAACAAATATATTTTTTTGAACAACAGCGGCCAGTGGTGTACTTAATGATTGCCTTGCTCCTCTTAAACCTGACGTCCTTATCAAGTCTAAGTGTCCCGATCAATACGTTTCCTCTCCGGCATTCCTGAAATAGCTCACACATCAACTCTCTCCAGCAGCCCCCCCATCTCCCCCACCAACACTCTCTCTCTCTCTGTTACAGCTCCATCTGTTATTATAGCCTGATCACTGAGTGTCTGTGCCAGTCAGACATATGAACAAGTCAATATTTGTTCTGATAAAAAAAAAGTTATGCTTATTGCTATGCACTTTTAACCTTGATGTTAGTGCATCAGAACTGATTTGTCAGCTTGCTGCTGCATTTAACAGCTGGGGGAGTCAATAGTAAGTGTCACACTGCAATCTTTACCAAAAAGAAATCCACAAAGGATCAAATTATGCCTCTTAATTTTTTGTGAGAATTGGTATCGTGAATAAACTACATGAATAAACGATTATGTCGGAGCAGGTATTGCATCGAGTGTTGCCTGCAGCTCATTTTGGATCAATTTGCAATGGCTTCTGATAAAAGTATATAAAATCTTGAATACAAGTGAAACTTTGATTAGAAAAACATAGCAGGAATATAATCGTAGGAGCTTCAGTAAATCAACTGGACTTCTCTTGTCGGTTTTTGAAGATGTTTCACCTCTCATCCAGGAGGCTTCGTCAGTTCTCTTGAATAAGAGGTGAGACTTCTTCAAAAATCTACAAGAGCAGTCCAGCTGATTTTTACTGAAGGTCCTATGATTACCATGACCTGGATGAGAACCTTCACAGACATAACAGGAAAATATAGAAACTATTTTAAAACCACAGTACTGTAATGAGTAAACAGTGCAGCGTCACACAAACAGTATCAGGGAACAGCAGCCAAAATCTGTGAAACCAGCAGCCTAAAAACACGCTCTCACCAACAGAAAATCTCGGTGTTTGATGTGCATCTCTTGTTTGTTTTGGTTTTTATACTGCTATTCCCATGGTCTATGTGCTCCCTGAGTGCCAGAGTTCATGACCTCTGATGCTGTGTTTTGCAACACTGGATGGAGGTGGTAAGCGCTGGCTTTAGCAAAGGGCTGGTGGGACTCTGGGTCTGCCCCAGAGCCAGACTGTGGAATGTTTTCTTCCACTCTTTTAAAAGCACATTTCCAAGCAGGTTTATTAGTGGATTGGGTGTCAGGAACAAATAAGCATGATGGCTCTCCAGAATCCGCAGTCGATAAGAGAAGTGAGACACCCACCCAAAGAGAAAGGGGCTGTGAAGTGAAGTGAAGGCAGAGATGAAAGAGAGACAGCTGCCCTGGACAGGTCTGGGTCTTTATCGGGCTGGTTGGGTCCTGTGTCAGATTGGAAATATTGTAAGTGTGCCACACTGTGTGGAAAGTTCAAAGTTCTCCTTACTTACACTTGTTCTTTGTGCTCTCTCATTCTCTGTCTTGATGTAAACACAAAAAATGTAATGTATTTATTCAGCCTTTATGATGTGATCCAGGTTAGAATGTCCTGAATTGATTTTTTCATAGTCCGAGGAATTTTGCAAATGAGGCCTGGAAGCTATATGGGCTTCTTGAGAAAGTTATGCAGCTTTATTATCCCGATAAGGTATGAAGGAGCTCATAGATTGACAAACAAGCAATTCATAAGTTCTTCAATCATTTTTTTTCACTCACAATTGCAGCTTCATAAGAAATGTTTTTCTCTGTTCTGCAGCAAAATTAGCATGTCAACATGATGGTCTTATTGACATTGAAGATATTTTTACCTTTTGTCCTGACTTCACACTCTTTGAAGGTAGAGCATTCACCAACGGAGAACAGGTTTCCTTTTTATTGCTGTGACATATAGTCAATACTCAATATAGTTCTTGACACCCTGAGGCCCAATAGCAGTCACTTGTGTATAAAGAGTGTCAGCGAGTTATTTTGACCCCCTACTGTAATCATGACCTTTCCAATAACACAACTCCCCCACAGAGTATCATTCCCTAAAGGCTTTTCCAACTCAGGGCTAAACTGCATTACCTCCAGCCAGCATTCACAGCTCAGCAGCTTCTAAACAAGCTACTGTTGACACACACCGAAACACACATCCACATGGATGAGATGGGCAAGGACAATAAATGCCTAAACAGTGTACACGCACACAAACACAGACGTGTGCACACGCTCACACACAGGCCAGAAACACACGTATACGTGTACAGGAACAAGGCTTGCATATTTAGCTCAAGGGAACATAACATGTAACCAGCGATATCATGCATAAATGAAAGGGAAAATGATATGGCATGCATTTCATTCTTTTGTAAGATTGCGTCCCCAGGTCATTGACTAAATAATTAGGCGATTGAAGTGACAGATTAAAGGCAGATTGGAAGTGACTGTGAAAGCAGGATAATGTTTCCCTAATCAGCTTGGTCGGAGAAATGCAGATTGTGAAATTTTCCAGCTACTTCCTTAGAAAAATGCATTTCACTTCTGATTAGGGATGATTAGTGTGTTGGTGGAGGAGGAGGGGGTCAGGGCCTTATGCTCCTGGGTTCCTGAGGACGGAGAAAAAGAGAGAGCAAGCTGAGCAGTGAGGAAGGGAGCAGGGGCTGGGGGGCATAAGTGGAGTCCCGGCATACATACGCAGAGAGCAAAGCCTCGGAGAAAGACTGGAAATGATAGAGCTGGAAAGAGTTAGGGAAAATACAAAAAAATGCACTGTCGTCCCAATTCAAAGAGGATGATTTAGGAGAAGATAAGCTTTTGAAAGAAGAGAAGATCACGTAAGAGGAAGCACAGGATTGCTCTGAGTCCTGTCCCATAAGGCAGGAAATAGCAAGGGGAGATCTGCTTATCACAATGCTTCAACCACTGGATCATTTATTTACTGGACCATGACAAATATGCCAGATTTACAAAGGCTACAAAGTCACCAGGTAAACTCTTCTCCAGTTATGCCAGGGTAATAGTTTCTGAGCAACAGCATTACAGAAGGTTAAATGTAGAACAGATGTAAAGTATAAAATACAACATGATCAAAGCTAAGGCACTCAAGACAGATACGCCAGCAAATGATGATGAATGACTCTCTGCAGAATTGTAAGCTGCACACAAATGTAGCGAACTGCAAAGGTTGGAGCTGGGGGTGGGGGACAGAGAGAGAGAGAGAGGAGAGTAGACACCAGGGAGCAAAAACAGTGTCCGAATTCATCGGGATGATCCTCTGCAGAAGGCCCACACGATTAAGTTCCTACAGCAGGAATCACAGTTTAGACAATGTGTAATTGATTTCCCCAAAGGCTCAGAGAGCACCCTTAGTGATCCCTGGGATAGCCTTGCCTGTGAAAGTTAGCTTTTCTCCCAGGCTTGCGGCCACAACTGAATGACATCATCAACTAGCGCACATTTTTACTTTTATCTCTGAAAGATATATTATCCATGTGCTGGGCTCTGCTAGTGGAGATCAAAGGCAGCACTCTGTTCAGGCACCATATTAAAGTGAAACACGATTTTGCTACAGAAAAATAATCTGTTTATTTCAAGTTAGAGTCTGTTACATACCTGACTTGCACAATCACACACAATTCAACTTGACTTTGGTGCCTTTCTACCAAGAATATTGTCTGTTCCAGGTGATGAAATAAAGAACGGAAGACAACACGTTTAATGTAATACATGTGGGCTGTAAGATTTAAATTTATCACCACAATTTGGAAAGACACCTGCACACATACTTTTTCTATCAGTGGCAATTATTACGCACAAATTCTACAGCATATGAATGTGAACACTGCTCAGAAGCACTACATGAACCTTTATGAACACAAACACACAACTGCAGACATCCACATCCTCCTTAAAGTCTTGACGCCCTGTCCGGGATGATCACTGGCGGGTGTGAAGCGTCACGCTCAGAGGGAAACCAGACAGAGGGACACATGTTTGTGCATTCCTAAATGAAGTGTGACCACGGTGCACCTCTGAAGCAGGGGCTTGGCTGGGGGCTATTATGGGGCTTGACGGCAGGGGGGCGCTGTGATAATTTGATGTGAACTAGCTTGATAAATCACTGTGTTGTTACCTTGGCTTTAGTATCTGTTTATGTCTCTACAAATTGAAACCCCACTGGCACAAGGCTGAGGTAGTACCATACCCTGGCCCCCAACGATTAGTTCAAGGTGGGGAGAGTTTAGAAGGCTGGTCCCTATTGGCCATCTCCCTCTTGCTGTTTTGTCTCTCCCTGCTGAGGGAGAAAGCCATGGACATGTGTAAGCAATAAAGCCAAAGGTCTGCCTTCCACCGCAGCCTGAGTGAAAGGAATGCAGAACCAAACTATAAAATAATAATGGGCACTAGGGCAGGGAAGAGACAAGGGAGGGCAGTGGGAGGGGGAGTGGGGGTGGGGGTGGAGGGGGAGTGGGTATCAGAGACAGACACATCTGCAAGGAAGGTGGGAGGTGGTGCTGGATTGCGGGGTGTTAAGGTGGGGTGGGGTCCTGAAGTAGAGCCCTCCTCTGACCTCTGGACGTGCTGTTAAAGGCAGAGCGTAGCAAGCAGCCCAGGCTGGCACCACATCAAAAGGCTGACAGATGAAGGGCAAAGGCCAGTTTGACCTGGGCGCTAAGCTGCCGCTAAGCCTCTTAAAGCCAGAGGAGAGGTGCAGTAACAGGGAGAGAGAAGCAGAGGGGGGTGTGCTGAGAAGGAGGGAAGGGAGTAAGTGAGACTAAGAGCAAGGAATATCATTCACAACTCCCTCCTCCTCTGTGATAATCAAAGGAATGATAAAAAAGCCAGTCATGTAGACAGTAAATACAGATGCACAGAAGTCAGGAGAGATAACATTAAGTACCTTGTGCAGAATAGTTGCACGAGGGGCATACTTCATCTAAAGCTAATAAACCAACATCCCCAAAGCCTGTTTAAAGCAGGTTTTCATAATCACCGAAAATAAACTACAATCAGGACAATAAGACAGACAGTTGGAGTCCTGAGGCATTTATCTGCTTTAAACATTTTCCCTTAGAAGCCACCAACTTATCATGAGCTTGTCAACACAGTGACACCATTCTTTCAAATGAAACGCTAATGCGCTGATCTGAGCACACAGCGCCAGTATCTGTTCATGAAATCTGAGGGTTGATCAAAAGGTTTGGTACATCCAGTTCAGTGTATACCTCGGCAAATAAGTGGAAATCATCACAAGTACTCACATAACAAGGATACAAACACAGTGGAGTGGCTTCCAACGAGAAGAGCTATGACAAAGCAAAGCAAATAACACCATGAGGGGGGGCAACGGCAGACGGGAATGAAGGGGAGATTAAAAAGAGGGAGAAAAAACAACAAGAGAAGAAGTAAAACTTTGAAAAAGTCCAACTGATCTCCTAGAAGGAAACGGACATATCCCATAATGCAACAGGGCAGGAAATGCCTACTGTGAGGATAGGATGCCCCTCTGGACCCCATTAAGGGAATGCATGAAATTAATAGTGACATCATGTTGCTTAGTCAACAAACGCAGGTTGATTGATGAAGACAAACGGTCAGGGTGATAGCCAGTTGTTGGCTTTCCCTGGGAGATGCCATTTTCAGCCAGTCTCTACTTCCAGCTTGCGAAAGGGATATGGGCTGTCTAGCCAGCCCCGTTCCAATGCCACTCCTGTCACTCAAACTCACTCTGGGGTTGTTTTCAACACTTGTGGAAGATGGCTGAAAGGATTTCAAGTGAAACAGTGAAAAAAAGAAAAGAAAGAAAAAAACATTTTAGGTGTAATGATAGCATTAAAACAGTGCAGTTGAATTTTGGACAATAGTGTTTTCATCATTTCTGGTCACTTGACTTTCTAGAGAGCTCAACTAAAACTCTGTTCTAGAACCAACCTTAATTCTTCATGCGATAACTCTCCATGGAGACATTTTTAAAAGGCATCCGGACGAGAAGTCTCAACCATATCAACTGGTTCCTTTTAATGCATACGTACGTTCTATTCTAAGCTCCTTGTGGACATCTTCCCTCATCACCTGGTGAATCCAGGAAGGAAAGGAAAACCCAGAAATGAAATTCAGTTTTCATTCCTCACTTAAAGTGGATGACCATTGGTGAGAGATGGAGTTTATACTAAATATAAGTTAAACACCCGCATTAATACGGGCACCTCGCTAATCTATGCATTGATCTTTAGTCTAGCAAGCTTTGTACCTACATATGTGACCTCTGCTAGAGAGCTGGAAAAGTCTTCCCCATAATCTTCCAGCTCTACATCTACTTTGGAGGAAATAGCTTCTGCTGCTGGACTATAGGTCAGCTGTTCTATCATGCTGTGAATGGTCTGTTAAGGCCTAAAACTGTCTTCATGATTGATTTAATGTTTGTCTGTTTATTTAGGAATTCCTTAAGTTAGCAAAACCCAAAAGGCTTCAGTTTTCAAGTTCAGTATTTCTTTTAGCACTCGTCCCTCAAATGCTACACCAGCTGTGGCCACATCAAGCTCTGACAACTTTCTAGCTACAGTTCTTGCCCGTGATTAGTTGGGTCCAGGACTTTGAATCTGTCCAACCCCACCAAGTTGATTGATTTGTGGGGCACTGTGACATGAAACAGATGAAACAGTGGTTTCTTAGTTGAAAGCCAACCAAACAGCAGCATGGGCTGGACTAACACTGTTGTCAAGCTGCTGTCAAGCATTTTCAAGCCATGTGCCAAAACCAAGGTGGAAAATTTAATATGTCCCTCTTGAATACTTAATTTCTTTAACATAGTCTCCACGTATTCTCAGCATCTTTGACATAGTAGTTTCTTTTTACTTCTCTCCACTTTGCTCTTAAAAGCTTGGCAAAACCTATATGTTGACCTCATTGGTGCTGATTAAAAATTAAATTAGTCAAAAATGCTCATCTCTAGTGATTGTTTAGGGAAAGTTGAATCCCCTCACATATGGAAAATAGTTAGAGTGATGGTCAATGTCAAACTGAAGATGGAAACAAACATAACACATTCACATTTATGTCTGATATCAAGCAATAACAACGCTCTCCTGATTTCCTGTCCTCAACTTCCTGCAGGATCCAGAAAAGAAAATGCTTGAATGCATGGACATTTGTACACAGAGAACTTTGTTCGAAGTTTCTAGTACATCCTCAGTCTACAACATCTAGTGCAATGGTTCTCAACCCTGTTCCTCAGGACCCCATGTCCTGCATGTTTTACATGCTTCCCTGCTCCAACACACCTGACTCAAATGATCAGCTCGTTATCAGGCTTCTGCAGAGGCTTGATGACGAGTTGATCATTTGAATCAGGTGTGTTGGAGCAGGGAAGCATCTAAAACATGCAGGACAGTGGGTCCTGAGGAACAGGGTTGAGAATCACTGATTTAGTGGACAGACAGCAGACAGACAGCAGCAGATCTGACATACAATTTAACATAAATCATCAGTCTTTGGTATAGTACTGTGTGCACTTTTATTAAGATTTTCCCTCACATTCACAAAATACAAGCCATATTTGGGGTTTTGCATTCCATCAGGCACATAAACAGCACTTCTTCTTTTTTTTTTTTTTTTTACCTTTAGGTGCTGTTATTACTTAGTTTCGGGGGTATACAACTGTTTCCATTCATCTCAAATTCTATGCAGCTGTTGAAAGAAAAAGTTACTTTGATTTAGTAAATATCTCTGCACATCTAGTGTTGTGAGCATCAAAGGTACGTGAGCAGATATCAAAGCGTGCTTCTGGATCATCTATCCTTGGCAGCTACACTGTATTTTCCATCTCAAGAGTGAAGCACAGTTACTTACAACGTAGAAAGAAATGAGAGAGCAAACCTTTAAAAGGGGCTACAATAACTGAAGACTGAGATGGCCGCCCTTGATTTTATTTACAAAATGAGGTGCACCCTGATGATATAAGGTTCACATAGTGTTCTGGCATGCAGTAGAATATAGAAAAATGTGTTTCCAAATGTAAATAGCAATTGTTTCAGAAACATTGCTTTTGATGTTTTTCTCTCTGATTTGGAAATGATTACTGACACATCAGCTTTTACAGACTACCTCAATGCAACCACCTTGCAGTTGTTGTCATTATCTTCTTCTTTTTTAAATTTTTTTTTTGAGTATTTGGTAAATATTGTAAAGACACTGTAAAATCTTATGTAAAGCACATTTGCAATAGAAATGAATATATATTTAAAATAAACAATGAAATAAATAAAAATGTTTGAAATGATTTGAAAAGAGAAAAAAAAGTTAGTTAAATTATTTAAGGCATACTCACACAAGGCATGGTTGCCTTGTGCCGTGCTCATGTACCCTCCTTGCCACTCCCCCACTGACCTGCCCTCACATTGTACTCAACCTTCTGGACTTTTTGTGCTAAAGAAAAGTGAAAGTGTTCTTGTATACTGAGTTCAACAAAACAAGACCCAACCGAGTCTGTGTGTGTTGCTTGATTTTACTGACATTATTAAATTATTATTATGAGGCTGCCACACGATAACTGTTGAGCCGGTTGAAGGGCAACAACTTGTGGATTTAAACTTTTACTTTGTGAATGATCTCTATGGTGTGTCACAGCATGAAGGTCCAGAAGTTGCACTAAGAATGCTGTCCAAAATTTCTTTCATAAATGCCAATGCAGCTACCATTATTCTGAATTTAAAAGAGACAAAAAGGTACAGAGAAAACAAACAAACAAACAAACAAAAATAACACTAATACCAAGAACTAAGCTGATTTGCATAGCACTAATATCACAGTCGTACCTTGTGTCCATGATTGAAATATGGTAGGTGTTTTGTGGTGGAACTTTTACTTTGCAGATGTAGGTCACAAGGTCACAGTAGTCTCATGTGAATAAGGCTGATTTTGCTTTTTTTTTAAATCCAAGTAGATAATTTTTGTAATGTTTTTGTGTGAACCTAAGTGAAACCAAGTGTATTAAGCGAAGAGGGAACTATCAGTTGTGGAAGATGATGTGTGTTGACTTACTAATTGTGAGAGAACAGAATTGCATCAACAACAACCTAGTGAGGAAACAAGACTTAAGAGCCTCCACTTTACGAGACACCTTGTGATAGTGAAATTGGTGCCACCAGTGCGCTGCACATGCTAAACTGTGCCACCATCTGCTTCGAGACCTGGGACCAGCCCAAACCACAAGACAGTGGCTGAAACACGCAACTCAAGATGGCAGTCCGGTCCGTAAACACAAGCCACAAAGCTACTCTGAGTCTCAAGGATGTATGACTGAAATATGGAAGCGCTTTAGGTATGACATGGTGACACAAACATTTGAGCTTTTGGGATGTTGCCAGTGAGCCTCAGGCCAAGCAGGATATTGCCCGTATGGCCATCCTACTAAGACTTTGTGCGTAACTATTTGATATTTCAAAGACAGCAGAAGGAAGAAGCTGGCGGCAAGTTAATGACAATATAGGATGGCAAAGGAGCAAACTGCTCCATTTATGTTCATGTCCACATGCTGGTATGGATGAGATCACTCGGCCGGTCCCACAGGTATAAGATGTTCTCAGTTGTAGTTTCATGGACAAATAACAAAGATCCAACATCAGATAAAGGCATTTGGCTCTTCGGAACAGAGTGGGAAGCCCAGTGCAGCAAGAGGCTGTCCTTCACTAGCGGAACCATTCTCCACACTTGGCACTGACATAAAAGCAGCTTCTACTCCACTGAAGTACTCACACATACGTACACACATACATAGAGACAAAGACAGACGTGCACACACATATAAGTGCATGCCTGTGCACACATACACACAACCCCACACACACAATGCAGGAAGTATGCCTGTCACGGACACGCAGGGAAGGGAGGCAGCAAAAACAACTTTCTGTCGACAGGAATAAGAAAAACAACAGTTGAAAGGGGGTCTGCATGAGAGAGAGAGAACGCGAGACAAAGGCATTCGCTCCGTCAGAACTCATCAGTCTGCAGAGGAAAAGTATGTAAGGGAGATGCAACCATATGAGCGCTGTCACTGTCCTCCTGAACACAAGACAGAAGGGACAGGCTGGTGGAGAGCGAACTGAGAGCCAGGGAAACCTTCAGTAAAAACCTTCCACATCAACAGAGACATTGGCAGGTTGGTGAGGTTTAGGTATGACTGGGATACAGGTATACACAGCAGTCTGCGGGCTAGACGGAGGTGTAAACACATGACTAAAACAAACTTTCTTTAAGCAGGCACTATGAAGTGGAGGTGTTTAAAGCTTGGTAATGAGTTTCTTTGCCCAAAGGCACAGGCTTTGCTAAAGAGAAACAGAGAGAGCAGAAACACATTGGAGAGCTCGTCAGTGAGGGCCAGATTACCCTAAGGCCTCCAGGGCCACTCTCCAGAAGAGAAGATAAAAGAGCTTATTAATAGCCCTTAGATTTACATGCACTAAGTGGATGTTTATATTGGAACTTGCTGCTTATGTGTGAACATCCAACAGCTGTAAACAGTGCCATTCAGGTCCCATTTCCTTTACATCACTGATATTGTTTCAGCTCACAAAATAGGCAGCCAGAGTTTAAAAAACATCATTCGGGCATTATCTTTTAAGTGGTTCCACAGTTCTGTCTCCCCAGGGCGGTAATCAAGAAGTTTCATTGTGGACTTCCTCTTCTGCCTCTTCACGTTATGCTGACCCCAGTGTAAACAGCTGACAAAGGACCGACCAACAGAAGCCGTGTTACAAGGTAAGGTGGCCTGCCCTTTAGAACATATTTCTGTGTAACTGTGACAAAGTGTAGATTTCACTACTATCGATAGGACATAAGCAGATTTTATCCCCAATACATTTTCAGAAAACTTTTTTTTATTGTTTACTTGAGATAATATCGATCAAACTGAAGTTGAGTGGATTTGATTCAGTCGAAAAATACATGACAAAATAGAGAAAAAATAAATGATTAGTGTTATTATTATTATTATTATCTCAAATAAACAATAAAAAAATGAGCTTTCTGAAAATTTATAAAACGAAGTTACCTGTTTTTGCAAATGAACTCTTCATAGTCTGTTTGCCTTCTTAACTTCAATACAGTACTTTAAAAAGCAGGTATTCTGGAATAAAGAGAAAATTACTTGATTATACTTTCCCCGTGCCAAGTAAAGTATAAGACCGAAAACATTACGCCAATGTATTAAAGACTGGGAAGCTCCTCATCGACCACATGAAAGAGAGGCAGTCAGGAGAAGTAGAGTTCATGGAGCAGCATACAGCGCATGTCCGTAACCCCCACTGGCTTTTATTGGACAAATATAAAATTAACAACAGTCAGGAGCTGTAATGGTGAGCCTGGCAGCTTCCAACACAAATTTCCAATTTGAGGTCAGTTGTATGGTTCTATAAAAGTTTACTGGGCTGCTTAAAGAAGAGCTGTCACTTTACAAGAAACAAACTTTTCTAATTAATCATCAGGCTAATAACCCCCAGTCTTTTAATGTGCTTCAAGTCTAATGCATGCCCCTATTAAACGTAAAGAGAAGGCAAAGCCCAAACTAATGGCTATTGACATAAATCAATAAAAACAAAAAAAAATGCTGTTACATTTTCCTTTTTAGGGCAACTAATAAGAAGACTGTAAAAGTACAATGCGTAGCAGAGAGAAGTGACCTAACTTTTAGCATTAAATTTTATACTACCCTTCCGCTTGTGTAACTTGTTAAAATATGTAACTTGTCAAAATGTATAATGGGGGCAATAGCACAGGGAGTGTCAACAGTAGAGCTAGCTGCAGACTATAAGGACCAATAAAGAAGAGAGCGTAATGGATTCTAACATAGCAAAATGTAGACCGGGGTAGTAGAAAAGCAGGATTTAATGGCAAGTCAAATTTTTGTCAAATAGTAAGAAATTTACTAACCAAGTAAAACCCGGATTTGTCAGATTTTGATATTAGTTAACAGCAAGTGTTTTGGAATGAAACCTGTCATATGTAATAGATCCACTTAACATGTAGAACACGTGGACAGGGAGTGTGGAGGTGTTAATGGACTGGTTGACACAAGCATCATGTTCAGGATTCCTGGCTGGAGTGTTCTCTGAGAGTGTAAGGACACTGCAGCTTTGTTCTGCCAGGACATCAAAGGGACAACCCGAGCTATTTGAACAATGACTCCCATCTATATATAGAGGAAGTGATGGACGAAGAGAGTGGGACATGTATGAGGTCACTGTCAGAATACAAGGAACATCCATGCCAACATCCATCAGGTGATGAAAGAAGTGCAAATACTTCTTGCCTGCCAGAACAGGGTCAGTGACTGACTTCTGAATATGGCCTCTGCCAAAGCACTAAGAAGACTAAGTCACCTTTAAACGCTGACTCTCAATCATACCTCCCCTTCCCAAACGAAAAAGAACAGGGCAGCTTTGGCCTGCTTAAGTTATGTCCATCTCAGTGGAGTTGGTTCCAGTAACATGTGAGACCTCTCCTAGATAAGATCACAGAGAGATAAAGCTCCTGTATCAGAGATTAAGCAAAGTTTGTTTTCTCTCATTTGAACCTGGGTGGGGATAGTCCCTGGGCCTGCCCCCCTAGGCCTGGGCATAATGCCATTAGTGGTGTTTTGTTGACAGCAGGCAACGGTAAATGAGGCCCCGCTTTAATCAGCGGCATGCCGGGCTGGTGTCAGAGTTCCCCCATGTCTCCCAGGTGAAAGATGAGCAGGGAGAGAGGTGTTGTCTCCACGTTAATTAAAACTGCTCCCCTCACGCGAGGACTCTTTGCTGCTACCACCAACCCGCCCCCTGAAACCACTGCTATACTCTCAGCATAAACATTAGCCATTAGTTTGGAGTGCAGAGAGAGGGGGGAAGCAGCAAGGGGTGTAATTAATCAGACTAAGATCATGTTCTAACCACTTAAAAGCAAGAGGGGGGCATTTATCTGCAGGGGAAACAGGTCTGCTCTGGTTTACATGGCAATGGCAACTGAAATGTATAGGTGGGAGTTATTTTGGAAAGAGTCCTTCACAAGGGAGTAAGGGACAGTGAGGGAAAGTAAAATTATTTCATGTAACAACTTTTTTCTAGTAAGGCCTTGTGTTCGCAACTAGAAAGTTAGGTGGATTTACCTCCAGCCTCTAATTTCTCTTTTTCTCAAAACAGTACAGTGTGGTCCATGTCAGAGGGACAGCAGACACTGTCCCAGTCTGGCTATTTACCCAGAAATCTCATCCTCCACAGCGGCTTCCTGTTCCCTTGAAGTGAGACATCCTTTCCTGGGGGATCAACTGGATGAACCAGACACAGATATGCAGATGCTGCTTTAGCCTGGCCATGCCCAGTTACAATAACACATTCATGCTGTTTATCCCAGCAGCCCGCCCTAAAACACCAACCCCATCCCAGCCAGGCGCACCAGGCAGGAGGCATGCTGCGCCCTCGATCTGGCCTGGGTGGATGAGACAAAGACTGCTTGATAGAGGGTGGTTAGATGGGATGGAGGTTAGTCAGGGAGTCCCCCACTTCCCTCCCATACACTATGAAACCTCCCGGCCTCTGATGCAAATGAGGTGGTGGGGGCAAAGAGAGAAAAACAACATGAAGGGAAAAACGGACACAAAGGAGGGATGGGCGGAGAGAAGGCCTCCTAAAGCAGCACAGAACTGAGGGCCTTTTCAAATCACGGCCGCAGTGAGTGTCAATCAAGCGGTCAGCGTTAACAATGTTAGGCCAGTGCAGGCAGGGCTAATGTCCTCTCTGCTCTGCCCAACCCCCTCGAACAGCACCTCCCCAACTCCCCACCTTCCACAAGCCCCTTGTGACCACATGAATCTGACTAGTGACAGCTCGGCATCCTGTAATTTGCCAATTTGCACGCATGTCAAAAAGCCAGACCATAGTGAATTATGGCCACAAAGTGGGAATAGTCCAAAAGAAGTGCAAGAGATCTGCAACACAGGGAGGATAATGGAGATGACGGGGAGAACAGCAGGATGAAATAGATTTGAGTGAAGGCTGCTTTCACAGTGTGTGCGCCTCCATCACAGTGAACAGTTGACTCTGATGATTCCTACATAACACAGCCTGGTGGGCCTCATTCACATGCCTTGTGTATTTGAGTGTTGTGTGATTGCATTTGGATGATTGTGATATATGCATTGGCTCAAGAGTATGTATGAGAGAGCGAGAGTGTGTCTTCATGTGTGCCATTCATCTTATGAGTGCCAGTGTGAGGAGTTGAACAAGTCTATCTGCTACTGCTGCGCAGAAAAGTGGGGATGAGGGTGATTATCCATGGCTGAGCCATTAATCTTGAGCATTATCAACACCTTGCTGGTGCAATCTGTGTTTCAATCCAACAGTCCATGCATACTTTTCCATGAGTGTTTAGCTCTTGTTTGTAGTGAAGATTGTACAGGAACATAGGAACTAAAACACCCATTAAATAAAAGCCTAGTCTACTGCTTTCACATCACCAAGAACATACAAGAGAATTGAGCTGAACAAGAACTTGACCTCATATTTTTCCCAGTGGAAAAGGAACTATACCTTTAATGTTCATATGTGCATGTCGAAATACACCTCCTGCACACACACACACACACATACACACACTAGCACAAGAAGGTAGCACGAAGCCTGTATAAATCTCTATCAGGAAGCCAGCCAACCTCTCTGCCCCTCGCTGGTGAAAAGCGTATAATAGTCTAAGGAACCAGAAACACATTTTCTGGATAGTTGGCAGCAAATGTCCCATAATGGTCTGGGCTGGGTAACTTTCTAAACGTTATTTTTATTGTTGGGTCTAAAAGGTAGGGGAAAAAAAGCAAGACTGACAAATGCACATACACACTGAACAGTCTGCAGTGGTATTCTGTGTAATGTACTGTATGTAAAAGAGAGCAGACAGAGCACATGTGGTACCATGAAAGCCCAGCCCACACAAACATTATGTTGACAACCAAAATAAACTTGCTGCAAAATTGTTTCGTATTTATACGCAAAAATAACAGTGATTCAGCACATGTAAACTCTTTGAAATCTCACAGTCACATGAAGTGATGTCTAACAAAGTGCTCTAAATCAATATGTTATCATTGCAATATGTCATTTGTCAATGCAGGGGCTGAATCTGCCCTTTACACTTGTTTAACAATGTTTTACGTATCCCAAACAATCCCAAGCACTGATTAACATCTGACAAATGGGCACTCACTATTGCAGTAGATCCTCAAACCATCCGTGAAAGTGAAAATGAGAAGCAATTCTGTTAAACACTACACATTATGATGGCTATTTACCACACCATTGTAACTCTAAAGGGTGGACCTCTAAATGTCTCACAAAGTAATCTCGCTTCTGGTACAGTTCACAGAATTCTCTACTGCTGGCCTAACAATCTGTCTTGTGTTACTCGCCTTCCCAAGTGTGAGATGTTAAAAGGCTGAAAGGAGGACAAAGCTGACATTGCTAGTAGCTTTTCAAAGTTGTGTCATTTACTCAGGGGTCAGGACATCACACAGCCCCTGAACATGGTTGTTCGGAGCGGAAAACTAAGATGGAAAATGTTTATGCTGAGTGTAGATAAGCAGCCTAGTGCCTTTAGGGACTCGAGTCCACAACAGGTTGTGCACAACATTTCATTTTTTAATAGTGTACTGTATGTACAGGGGAGAGGTATGTGCTAGTTTAAGAAGATGCTCATGTAAGTTAAAACTGAAAAAGAAAAACATTCATTTGGCTTGGAGATCTTTGGATTTTTGTTTTCCTCTAGTGAAGTGTCACAGCAGGATCTCAACTTCACCACCTTAGCTGGAACACTGCAGAAGTTTTCAACTTGAGAAGTTAGGTTAAGGGTATTTTATCTAATTTCTTCTCAGACAACAAACTGACCAGTGATTCCTTTCGAAACAACACATTTACTGCTGGGTAGATCATAAGTGCCAGTCATTGTTTAGACTCATTCAGACATGCACTCCTCACCATAAATCCGCATCTTAATGCATCTGCTTCTTGTTCAAATGGGTACCTTCTGAACCTTTACGTAAAAGTCAAAATGGGAATCGTACGAAGTCCGACCAAGTAACATTTCAGTATCAGCTTTATTATGTCACACATCTGAACTGCTAACGGCCACAGAAACAGACAAACACCAGCTAGTGCCATACTTCCAGCTGTATGACTCAACTTGAGGGCTTTTTTCTCCCCATTTAATAATAATCACAGAAATTACTAAGGACACAGTTTGCTAGCCAAAATCATGAAAACACTTCACATGGTCCCTTTTGCCATACAACTTCACATTTATTACAAACTGAAATGTCCATGTAAATAAAACTTTACTGCAATACAGACAGAGTATGAAACAGGTCCAGTTAATGAGACTAACCAGTTATAAATGTTTAACTCGGATCCTAACAAAACATTACTTGGATTTGAAGTTTTGTTTGTTGCGTCCAGCTGTTTGTAAGAGGCTTCTCTGAGTTTATTAACTACCTACAGTATAGCATCAAATAGGAACAGGATTCTTACAAGTGTCTTCAAAATCAAAGAGCAGCGTACAGGTACGAACATGAGTCAACAACTGTAACTTCAAAAATGATGTATAATTATGAATTATCCCTGACATGGAAGAAAGATCGATCAGGATCTAGTGGTAAGTATTCTACTTCATATCCAGAAGTTCAGCTGTTACCCAGAGTCACCGTTCATGAACTGCAGTTAAATAATTTATTACAGGTTGAGTCCTGAGCAACCATCACAGCTGGGAGATTTTTAACTGACTGTTGGCAAAGTAGTGGAAGTAATAGTAGAATGGTTATCATCACACATGGGCAGAATTAGGCAATCGTTAACTAGGTTATTATTAGTTGTTGTGACAGTTGGATAAGCTTAATGTTAGTTTAGATTCATGCTGCATTACTTTGCATTAAACATCATTTGATGTGTTGTTCAATTTGGGTGCAATATCAACAAATATGTGCATACCATGCATCTATCATCGGTCTGTATGAACGTTCGAATAACCTGTGTCTGACTAGCTGGGTTTCCATTACAGTTTTTCGCAAAATAAAAGCGATATTTCTAAAATTTCGACAAAGTATATTTGCGCTTTGAACGTGTTTCTATTGAAGGTTGTTCTGGGCAGAAGCATCGTAACGCTCGTAAAATATCATCCCGCGAGATTTCACTGCAGGAAGATGGACGCCCAAAACCTGTTTCTATCTCCTTATAACACTCTGCATTCCTCTGCTCTTTGCTGTCTAGTATGGCAGTGATGTTTTTCTCAAGAATAATGGCAAAAAAAAGTCTCGGTCTCCTCTTCTTTCCACACGTACCGCGCCATGTTTACTCCGAGAGAACTGGTCATGTGACCAGCTACGTCACGTCTGGTGACGTATAATTGCGGAAAAAGTGTTTCCATTGCGCTTTTGCAATATTTTTCAATATCGAAACATCTGAAAAACCACCTCATGAGAGCGTAAAAACTTTTTTTGCGATATTTTAGTCCTTTTTCGAAATTCAGGTGTTTCCATTACCAGTTTTTTCTTGCGCTATTTACATTTTTCGCATATCTAAGGGTAATGGAAACGCAGCTACTGACAGACTGCTGTCATTTTAACAGACAGATGAAGCAGCAATGTTACTTATCCCATGTATTCCATGAAAAGAGATTTTGATAGCACTGTCCAATTTAACAGGACAAATTTTAGAGTGACTGGTGGTTTATCTAAATGGCCTTTAGTTTTTCTCTCTCCAGGAACCATTCCATTTAACAATATTGCTTTTATTGTTTAAATGTTAAACAAATGCCTAGTAACAAATGCCAAGTAATATTAAAACTGTAAACTAAAAATGAGCCATTGCAAAAAAGAGAAAAGACCCACACAAACATTTTCATGAGAGACTTTAAACTCCAAGTGAAGAGAACGTGTGCATTTAACTGTTGACATAAAGAAAAGCACATTTTGACACACATAACACCACATTACCAGCCATAGGTCTGCTCCTCATATATTTTTGCTCGTACTGCTTGTCCTAACAGTAAATATCTCCCTTCAACCACAACACAAAGCCACAGGTTGGTTTCCATCAGGGTAATTGATGTGAAGGTTCTGCTGAAACCAACCCTGCACGCATTTTGAAGAGGTGAGCAGGAAATCGGGCCATCCGAGGCGGAACACTGCATTCCTATCACGCAGCTCGGGTCAGAACCTCTGGTAGAGTCAGGATTTGTAGCTTAAAGGCTGTCAGAAATGATCACTTTGCTCTGCAACTGCACCCCCTACCCTGACACAGCCCCTCCTTTTGTTAAGGTAAAGGATGTACCCCAACAGATTTGATGACCGGCTCTTTCGCTCAGCCCTCTCCGGTCTGGGCTAAACACAGTTTAGGTTGTAGAGGCAGTGTAACACTGTTGTACAGGGGGATAGAAAGGCAGAGTTACTGGATATTACCTAGGGAGCCAGGGTGGAGAATCAGTTTCCATTTCACCATGACCTTTCTCCAGTCCCAATGGTGGTCAGCTCCACCGCTACCTCCTTCCTCTCACATCCCCACTGAGCAGCCTCTGCTCCACTGCTGTCTCTTTTTTTTTTCCATTTGTCAACCTATCCATCCCACACTCAGATAGGACAGAAGCGTCCACCCCCCCACCAACAAAGAGATCGAATTCCCATAGCTCATCTATCTTCTCATCAGCTGTTTACACTGATTTAAATGTTAGCATTGCACACAGTGCAAATGCGTAACTAATATGCGACTGATGAGTACTAAGAAAATTACATCTAAACAACTCCATATCAAATTAAGGACCACCAACAACTTCTAAATACAGCTGTAATTGCAGTGAATTTTCCCCTCAGGATGGGAGTCATTCCTTTCCAACACCCGAGCTATTCTTAGTGTCTGTTAGTATTGTTTTCAGCCACCAAACGCTACTTTCATATTAAAACATTTGTGATGACTTTCTCTTATGCCGACAATGCCGGGAAACTGTTTGTCAACCGGCTGACCGCACAAACCCTGACACACTTAGGACACACCCTACATTCTAACTGGAAACTTCTACATTCACCTTTTCCATTGACTTTTAAGTATTTTGCTGTCATATCCAGTGAGAGAGTGACTTTGGAAAAACAAATAAAAAGATGCAAGAGTCAAAACTTTATCACTGAGTCAAAATGTAACAAACAACAATCTTGGTTTCGAAAAACTTTTTCATTTTCTCCTCATAAGAAGAGATGTCCAAAACTATAGTCATTGAGCTTAAACATCTGTATTTATAAGACAATTGATTTATTGACCCAATCTGATCAGATACTGCAGAACATTTGCCAGTCGAACCTTTTGGTTATTACTATTTGTCAACTGCTCTTTCCAAAGTCAAAAGTAAGCTTTAAATTTCAAATGAGAAACTACTAGGTGAGCTCAACTGTTCACTCTAAATCCTTTTCTATTTCAAATGTTTTTTATTTTTTTGTTAATTTCTCACATGCATCAATGTAATTGAAGAAGAGGGACAGATTCACCTAAAGACATAGTGCTTGTGTCATCTGAGGTCTGTTCTGCAGTCTCAGTGCACTGTGGCTCATTTCACTCTGCTTATGAATGTAAGAGAGGGTCACACAAATAAGGGGAGGATACATAACAACTGTGATTAATTGGAAATTCCACCAGATTTAGCAAGGTTCATTCAATTTGCAAGGGTCACTTCTGCGTGAAGCAGTGCAAATTTGCAGAGCTATATTAAAAGAATGATGTGGTGGAAAAGGGAAATTCTAATTCTGTCCCGTTGAAATCCTCACAGCGGCCAACGAAGGGTGAGTTTATCATGAGACAAGCGTCAGAAATATGAACCGAAACAGCTAAAAAACAAACAAACAAAACAGCAGGACACACAGAAACCACAAATAAATACTTTGATTTTTACCATCAAACAGTAAAGGTAGTAAATAGCCACGAAAGCTTATGTGATTATTAAACTTGAACTTGAATCCATGTCCACTGAGCTGCTGTAATAATTGGACGAAATTTACTTTGCACTCCTCTGTAGTCTTTGATGTGCATTTTTTTCTTTTGTTCATATTTTCCTGCTGTGACATTCTTGTTTTCATCTGTCAAGAACTTCACTAACTCCATCTGTATTAATTTTACAAACTTTTTTAGCTTAAATTTATTATGAATGTACTTTATGAATTTTAAACACCCAAATAATTTTCTCAGTTAATATTGAATTGTGGCTTTAGTAAACCTTTGTGAATGTAATTAGTCAATTTTCCACACACTGCTGCATTATGATTTAATTTATGTGTTTGCTGATCTTAGATAAATCTCACAATGTTAAAAGTACAGGAAAAAGCGTGTGGTTAATGTAGAGATAATGTAGCTTCATTATAACAAAGTGGGAGGGGAGCTGTTGGAATTAGGCAAATTCATGTACATGCGGACTTGCTCCGATTTTTATGTGTCAGAGAAGATACAATAAAGAAAAGAGGACACACACAGACTGACAGACAGCTGAAGAGTCACTCGTGACATCATTCTGTAGACATGTTCCAGCAAAAACAAACCTTCACTACAAAAAAAAAAAGAGGCAGGCTAATCGGCCCAACGTTTGAGCTCCTCATACATTGATAAATGAACCCATTGTGCTGTGATTATCACAGTTATTCATAGCCTCTTTGCTATGGGGATGGTACATTTGTTGCATTACATAGGAGCAGACACTGCTGGGCCCTGCGCATGTTTCCCTGTCACTGTGTATTACAGGCTAGCCGGTGACATTTATAAATACTTGGTAATCTGTGGTGCTATAAGCGCTGCATTATTAAATTGCCATTATTTTGGTGGCAACTGGGCCCAGCCTGTGATTAATTGAATACTATTAAGTTGAGGTGGATCATGCCTGTTTATAAATGCTGCTTTTACATTACAAATTAATCACCGACAAATTACAATAAATTACTATTTGGTGGCACTAAGCTTTTGCATTAGCAGGATTCTCTATAATAGAAAGACAAGAAATATGGAAACATATTATTTCTTCATTATTTCTGGTGACACTGTAATAAAGAGTGATTTAAAGAGTTGGCCTGTGTCGGACTGGACACGTAGCCATTATGCAGTGCGTCTGTGTGTGTGTGTGTGTGTGTGTGTGTGTGTGTGTGTGTGTGTGTGTGTGTGTGTTACAGACATGGGAGAAACAACAGATCACGCTCTGGTAAGCATCAGGCTGAAGCATTTGGCTTTTTCTTCATCTTGGAGTGGGAAGAATGAGCTCTGAGTCATGTTTCTTCTCGACCACATAACCTCAAACATAACTCCCAGACTGCAGGCAGCCATGTTAGATGCAAGATATGAAGTACGCACCAGCATCTGCTTTGATACACACGTGGCATCAAGTGAATGTCATTTAATAAGCCAAAATAATTAAGACAGTAGCGGCTATCGTTTTTGTGTGTTCCAAGCTCTCCTAGTAGTCTATTATGTCCTGGAGGAAAAACAACTGCTCTGATTAACCTCCAAATATTACATTACCATTTAGGCCTTAATCAGACAGCAGACATGGTTTAGGGGGCAGACTAGTGGATTTTCTGTTTTGGATCTAGGCAATACGTTCCTTTGTGAGCAATTTAATCTATAGATGGGGACATGCCCCAAAAAGTTGTGCACTTTTTCTCTCCACTTTCCAAAGTACGTTTAACGCAGAGTTGCTACTCAGGATGTACCATGACACCAGATCTAGTGAGAGGGGATGTGGCGTTATTTATTTAATATTATGAAGGCATTAGTGTGACCACCGCACTGTCATCTGTCTTATTACGCCCTCCTTTTTTAGTCCTGTCTTAGTGGATGACTTGACCCATGTTTACAGAGTCCTGTTTATCGTTAGAATGGCATCTCCACTGGCACAGTCTGGCATGCTGCACTGAGCTCAAGGCCTTTTCACAACTCTTTAATGAGAGCACAGGATTTTGTGTTTACATTCCCTTCTCCCTTTCCCTCCCTTGCCACCTCCCCATACCCACTCCTAACTCTGGCACTTTGGCAATTCCCACTCCCACCTCATGATGGTTGCCTGCATTTGGTGGTTTGCAATTAGCATCCTTCATGATGCTCTGCTTTGTTGACTCTGCAAGCTAAAACCGGAGCGGGCGCAAACTACACCATGTCAGTGTTCGTCGGTGGGGGTGGCGGCAGGAGAGATTTTACTGGGATTTACTGTGTTGATTCACAGGTGGTGGCCTCCGGGCACCCTCTCCTCTCCCGTGTATTCAAACAAACTCTAGTTTTTCCAGCTTCCGTAAGAGCTGACTTGGATCTGAGGAGAAAGCCTGCCTGCCATTCAACCCCAAGGGAATGGGCGACCGGTAGTCCTAAACACCTCTCCCTCACTTCATTCCTTCCCTCCTGCCATTACTTCATTCCATCTACCATCTATCCCTAAGCTTTGACAGAAGGTATGTATTTTAGGAGAGACCCCTGGTGATGTGATGGACATGAGAGCCCTGTTTGAAATGGAAACCTACACATTCTGCCCTGCCAGGGAGATCCAGGAATATCCCAACAGAGACGCTGAAAGGAAATGGAACAAGTGAAAAAAATAGCCATCTTTATTGAGGTTTTCCTTTCAAAAACACGAGTAAATATAGGAACGACACTTCCTATTCAGGATATGACGCTCTGTAATGCTATAACCTCAATAGAGTACCCACTGACCACCGCAGAAGAAGATAATTTCTTTCTCTCATATCAACGCTCACTCTTGTATACACTGACAACACATGCTGGCTCAGATAACCAAGAAAAAAAAAACATGATAACAGAAATGAATGTAATTCATGAAAGAGATAAACTGGGCCACACACAAGCTTATCCTCTTGTGTGTGCACTGCTGCCTTGCATTCACCATCTATCGTCTCTTTTTCCTTCAACCACCATTTATTTCACACTGAAGAAGAATGGTACGTGTTTATGCATGCGTGTGCGTGTGCATACTGGCGTACATGAGTGTGTACATGTTGGCCCAATTTTTTGTGTGTGTGCGTGTCTGGATGTGCAAAGAAAATGATGCGGCACACTCCATCCTCCCTATAACTCACCTGGACTGATAAAGAGAGCAAAGGAATCGTTTTCTGCGCCTGCTACTCATTCAAATGGGCTGGCGTCTGTAAACAAGAGCTGCAGTTATCCATGTTGCGGTCAGATAAGAGGGGAAGGAGACCTCCGGAGTGATGGATCACGAAGGGGCTCCCAGTCCTCTTCTCTTCCCAGCACCGCCCTGCCACCTTAGGATAATAAACAGCCACGGAGCAGGGGGCCAGATAAGAGCCATCACTCACATTGGCCAGGCTGATAAGACACAGACGCTCTCTGTCACCCTCCATGACATTTGTTTTTCATTCCACTTCAGACCGAGGGAGAAGTCAACCTGTTTCATCTCATCAATGGGCTCCACTCAGGATCCCCCGCTGAGTGTGTGCCACCCTTTGACACTGATGGTAGTCAGGTGACTGACTGTGTCATGCTGCACAGAAGAATAATGGACTGCAGCCCGAGTGTTTCTTTCACAACTAAAGTATCGTACTCAAACAAACAAACCCACACTGTAGCATTGGTTTAAACCATCAATTCAATTTGACAAAGTGAAAGAGGATATGATTTCAGCTCTTCCCTCCTGTGTGGAGTTACTGATATAGCAAAGCTACAGATTTTCCACTGAGGGTGTGCACATAACCTGCCCATTTTGATGAATTGTGGCTTTATTTTCTAGAGATGTGGTGAAACAAAAGGCCTTGCACACCCACAACCGAGTCTCTAGGGAAAATGTCCTGACACTGTAGAGTTCTATGAACAGTCTGTTAATTCTGAATACTTTTACCTGAGCTATTTTTACACCTCATATGTCATGTTAATGGACCGACTGGGTGAGGCTTTAGAGTAAGAAACAACCAGGAAAACAGAGGTGGGTTTCTATCCTTCCCTGACTGGCTATAAAACTAAAGTTAGACATGAATCGATGTGAAATCTCCTTCAACAAAAAACTTGAGTAACAAGTTGTAAATTATGCTTTGGAGACTAATATTTCAGATGGGGTGCGTAAAATTATTATTTAAGTCATTTTGTATTTTGGCACCTTTAATTCCCAGAAAATGCACGAGCCCATCATAGGGAATATGCAGCCATTGTAAATCTGCCTGCTCTAACATTGCTTCTACCAGGGTCACCTACAAGTCACAGATTTGAGAAGGTATAAAATGGTTACTTTATAGCTATCCCAATTGTTATACGTTAGAGTTATGCGCATTGTATTACCCCTAATGAAGGGCGTAAATTCTCAGTTTACGACTGGACCTTTACATGGGGGGTTGTAAAACACACACTTTTTGCGTTACTTGTGTTGGTCACCGGAGTTCTGGAGTTCAGACTGTGCACACACTGTTTCCATTAGTCAGGGACTGCTCCTCCGAGAGGCCTCCGTCTGCAGTAATAAGGCCGGGCCGTGAGAGAACGGCATCTCATCCGTCGGTCACGGATGACATTTAACAGACAGGGCCCAACTTCCTGTGATCAGAATGGTAGTAACCACGAAGCTAATCCGTGGCTCTCACAAATCCCTCATCTTCATGTTGTCAGAGATGAGCAGCCCTTGATAACAGTGAGACCCCGATCACCTGCGTTAACCTTCACATCTCAACTTGTACATCCACGCTTGTGCTAAACATGGGATGTTTAATGCACATCTCAGTTCAAAGCGCTCAAGTATTTGGTGAATGCTTTGAGTCAGAGCAAATTATGATTGGAAAAGTTTGTAGTATTATGTCCATATGAACAGAACTGCACTCAACAGTTGTCCATGGTTGTCTTTTTTTTTCCACTCTGAGTAAACTTAATATCCTAAAGTACAGACAGTTTAATATGAAAGATAGATTTATTTCACCTGCATCAGTTCGCTTTAAATGAATGACTTCCGTGACAAGCACTGGTTTTGCTTGCAATCTTGTATTCTTTTCCCATCGAGTTCACCATAATTACATCAATCACATTTATACAAGTTGCACCTAGTTCTTTAGCAAGACATGATAATAAACACTGGAGCTCTGAACGGGAACCTCCATTAAGTTTATAACCTCAGCTCTGCAGTTCTCCACAGGGCTAAGAATTAAGTAGCTGCTGATGATACCTTTCCTATGATAATACCCTTCTGTGAGGTCACAAGTACAAGTGAGATGCAACACTTTTAACAGCTTTCTCCACATCACCTTATTGTCGCTCTTTGGGGCTGATTAGGTTCACATCATAAAATACAGGCTGCTCACTGAGCCCTTTTATATGTGCGTTTATGTGCTATAATTTGGCACGTTTCTGCAGGTGTTGAACCTAATGCATACTGTAACATCAACATAATTCAGCAGTATGCAAATTCCAGGCCTTGCTCTGTTGCTGAGGGTAATACTTGACAGTGAAAGAATTCTGGAGACAGGAGACGTACGGGACAGCAGGATTGCAAGGGATTGACAAATCAAGCAATTAAAGAGGAGGTGATTATGTCATCATTTTCTCGGGCTGGCTGAAAAAAGGTCCTGCTACATTTCATATTCACTATGAAAGAATGAATAAGGTAATGTAGGGGGGGATGAGGATTGAAATATCTCACAGGGACATTCTGCTTACTTTTTTTAGACAGGCCTTATCTCCACACGTTCAGCCCTGTTAATATGATGATGAACAATATTTCATGAAGGGCGGCTGAATGTGTCTCTCCTGGAGGGAGCCCAGGCACACTCTGTCTCCTCCCCATGTCCTCGTCTTTTCCTTTGTACCACTCTTTTCTCCGAGAGTGAGGGTGAAGGGGGGCAGGTGAATGAAGGGAAAGGGAGGTAGATAATCACTGCTGCACACACACACACACACACACACACACACACACACACACACACACACACACACACACACACACACACACACACACACACACACACACACACATCCCTCAGAAACACACCAGTCCAGGACCCTCCTCTACCCCTTCAACCCCCCCCAAAACATTTTCATATCAATAATCAAGCAATTTTTCTACATGCTAATCCATCAAAGCGGGCTGGGGCTAATCTGCAGGCGAGGGGCTGGGTGGTGTGTGCCGCTTCCTCTTTTCAGGTGTGCCCGGCTCCTTGGCAGACATTTGTCCCGCTATGTGGCACACAAAGCCCCTGCCCTGTCAGCACTGATTGATCAGAGGCCGGCTGTAAAGGAGGAAAGCAGCACACCCTATCAATGATGCTCTACATCTGCACCTGAAAAGAGCCTTCGTCTGCTTCCACAACATGCTCAGTGCTGCAGATAATGAGAGCCATGCTGTTAACAGCTCCTGCAGCTCTGGTTTTTGTCATGTGTATATAGGCAAAGTGCTTACCTTTTAGATGGAGGGAAGAGACAGTTTAAAAAAAAAAGAAAAAAACAGGAGCTTTGGTAGGAAGATTATCATAATGTCTACAAACGCTGACAGGGTTGAATTTCAGTGACTCTTTTTCAGATTAGCGGGGCTTTTAAAAAAGGGTGCATTTGCAGAACAATGTGATTGCGTGTTTGATTTTAATTTTCTGACAATCTTTCACAGCATGTAAGGGATACACGTGGATGTTTTTTCTGTAGTGTGCATTGTTGGGATTTAGTGAGGCTAAGGGTGCTTTTTAGAAACATGTGAAGGCATAGCAGGCGCCTCTCAGAGCCTGGGCGATCCTGCAGGAGGCAGAGTGAGAGATAAAATGCAGAGGCCTCATTAGTAGCACATTTATCATCTCCTGTCTGTGATTTAAAAGAATGACTGGGTCAAATCACTTTAAATACCTCGGGGGAAATCAACATTTGTCATTGCAAAGCAAACCTGCCTCTCCCCACTCTTTGGGCATTAATTTATTCTGGTAAAGCAGCCCCATTCGCCGCTGTGCTGATTTTAATTTCATCCTTGCAAAAACCTTGGCTGACTGTCTATCTCAATTCATTGCTTTAACACACAATTGTCCCCTTCAATTCATTGAAGTAATACTCACCACCAGCAAGGCTAAGCCCTATCCATAGACACTGGGCAGGTGATGCAAATGGTCTTTAGTGAAACACTAAAGCGTGTGAGACATAGCAAATTATTCTTCTGATGTCCACAATTAAAAACGAATGCCATCAGCGCCGAACAGAAAACCGTACACGGTAAGAACAAGAAAGAGATTATGTATTATAAATGTGTTATTAATGTGTAACTCGGCAAGGTCGGGGAAGTCAAGATAGGTGTTGAAATATGGATGTCACCCTCAAAGAGCCCGCTAACATTGCTGCAAGTGGACCCTCTGGACACACAGCCTGACAGAATATTTATGTGTTTGCCTCCACACTGGCTCACAGTTCTGTGAGCATTATGTGAGGACAGTTGCAGTGCTGGTCATGCTAGCAATTTAGTTATGAAGGAAATAAGGGCCTTGAGATTTTTCTTTAATGACAATAGCTGTGAATGAATTCCATATTTGAAAAATCTATGTCATTTAATGTCTAATGTTGATCATTCTGTGTCTCCAGTTGTTTAATCTCGTTATATTTAACCAGTCTGAGAAGACATGAAAATCACAACCCTTTGACTTCACATTTTCACAATATGAATGTTTTTTTTTAACCAGCTACTTTAATTCTTATTCCAATAATGTTTTGCTACAATATCATTCTCACCCTCTGCATGCCTGTGGCCAGGATCAAACACACTGTCTTCTAGCTGTTGGATGATCACTCCTCCCACTGCACCACCTCGTCACTTTTTGTTAGTTCTGCTGAGGGGACGTTTAAGATGTTGATACCAGATGTGTATTGTAGGGCACTGCAAAAAAAAAAAAAAAGTCAGGAGGAAGGAAGTGAAACGGACAGATGCTGAGCAAGTCCTGAAAGCTGAGCAGGATGGGGTAAAAGCAGCACCAGAATAAACGCATATCTATTTCATACCAGTTCAGACAGAATAGTCTGCCATATGTAAATAGGGGTTCAATAATGAATGCACTTCCCCTGCTTTTATTTGCTTTAAGCCCTCACAGTCACACACACATTGGCACCATGCGAGACACAAATTAGAGAGCGTTTTAAAGGAAATATTCAAAGAGCAGCCTGCCGCCGGAATATCAGTTATTATTTTTGATGTTGCAATTTCTGACACTTTGATGCAATCAGTGAGTAGCCCCGGCATTCAGCCCTCTCCAGGGAGAGAGCTGTCAGGAGTGAGGAGCCGGTGGGTAGATAATTATGGGAGATCAAACCTCGCTAGTTAGTAGGCAGGAACGGGAGGCAAATGCCAAAAACCAGCCAATGTTTCGCAAACGCTTGTTCAAGGATATCCTAATTGCTATAAGTGGTTCCTTCAGGACTGGCACTTCAAACACTGCCTGCTGCATGATGTCATCTCCCTGGCTCCCCTTCACACTTACAATAGGCAAATTAAGGAAGAGGGCACAACAAAACATACCAGAGGATAGTGTCCTTCCTCTGTCATGACATGTGAACCACATCAGTGGCAAATGGGCATGCATGCTGCATATGAATGTATGTATATGCAAACACAAAGAGACAAGCCCCCAGATTTAGTGAAGCAGACAAAATATTCTCTCAGTTTGTTTGTTTTCTGCATATAGGCAATGCATTGTTGTTACTTCATAACTTTTTATGCTGATATCAATGGAAATACATGACATAACATCACATACCTCAATTAAAATAGAATGCAGACTCATTTATATGCAGAACACAACAAGTACACCCATACTGTTCGTAAATATTAGAGTTGTATGATTTTAAAAGTGATACATTCTGGCATCTAACTGTGTGCTCCATAATTCAAAGTGAGAACACAGTCCTATCTGTCAGTACTGTTTCCAGCCTACCTCTCCGATTCCCTTCTTACCTTTACAGTTCAAAGGGAAGGAGAGGGGAAGGTGAGTACAATTAGTTGAAATCAGTCAGAACAAATTGTCCGACAGCACTGTACTATGCTAAGACATCAGAGTCCATTTGCTGATGGTGGAGTGACCCTTTTACCGCGACCCATGCACCCCAGCAACATGCATAAAAACCCCTGTTGTCTAATCAGCCTCTCATACTTATCATTGACCAATGTCTCGTCTAATACAGAAACTAACTTGAAAAAGAATCCTAGACCTGTTTCTGTCTGCCTCAGCTACATCAAAGGAAATCCAACCCTCGGCAATCAAAAAGAAGGATTTCATGTTTCAAAAACAATTCACATTTTCAAAGGGGGACCACAGCTGACATACAATCACAGTAAACCTATTGAGTCTTCAGCTCCCTCATTCTTTTTCTCTCCCTGTTGTGAATGTGAATCTTGAGGGTCATTGATCATCTCATTAAATTCAGCCCCAAAGAAAGCGATCCTTTTCACACAGCTCAGGAATTCAGACGCGAAACACCCCCGCCTCTCTTCAGGCACACACAAACACACTCGCACCATCAAACATCACCAAATGACTGCCTTTCGCAGACAAGAAAGACGGCAATAAAATGATAAAATAAAGTCTATTTTGTTCAAAAAGGGTAAAAAGGGGTCATTTTCTGCATAGAGTGCTGAACTGTTAGCATAACAAAGCACTGGCTGGCGAGCTAATGGCTCTTCATCTGTGACAAGGGGCTCACTAGCTTTTCACTGTTGTGCTCCTCATAAAGTGGCCTGAAACAACACCTTACTTCTGCTCCTGACCTTCCTACATTCAAACACAGGAAACCCCAATGTCAAGCTCAAAGTCTGTACACATCCACACACCGACAGACACAAAGTGAGGCAAAATAATAAACATGCCACACTGAGTATTAGTATATCTCCAAAGACATTATGAAGCAGGCACAACCGTACAGACACACACTGAGACCGAGCAGGCGGGACAGCCATGTGAGCACTCAGCGGCCCTGGAGTGCCTTGGCTCAGCCTAATTGTCTCTCTAATTGGTGGTGTCTAAAGGGGGTCTTCTCTTTATTTTTGGACAGAGCGGCATGCCATCACGCAAGGCAAATTACATAGACAGACAGGCTGGAACACAACAGCGGAGACGCAAATGACAGCAAGAGAGGAAAAAGTGATTGCAGCGAGCAGAGGGAGGAGGATGATTATCATTATCATTATTTTATTCACCATTGGGAAACGACATGTTAAGAAAACTGAGTTTCAGGTGGCTAAACATCCAAATTGCTCCCCTCCCAATGGCCCCTCGGTCCCCTCCATCATCCCAACTCTGGCTGAGTATGTTAGGGATGAGGTCATGCTGCACTCATCCAGACAGTGGTGAGAGGCCTCATTCTCCACTCCTCAACCCCGACGCTTTATCCGGGAGGCCTGCCTTTGATGTGCTCGTAATATGAAGGACGCAGGGCTATCAGCTAGCTGTCAACTCGGTAACTACCCTGCATCGCTCCCAGGGGCAGCAGAGCCAGCCGAGCCAGCCGAGCCAGCATGGCCGTCCAGCGCCCAGAAGCTCTGCCGCTGATGGACCTGATTAATTCCCCGGAACGCTGGTTTGTCTTCCTGCAGTTCAGTCAATGACTTCATTCAGCGGGGTGAGGTCACCAGAGGCCTGGTAATAAAGGGGCTGCACTTCACAGTAAAGACAGCACGCCTGTGTGCAGCGCTCCAAAAAAAGCCCTTTAAGAAAGAAGAGGGTAAAAAAAAAAAAGGGGGGGAAAACATCCAAGTGTCTTTGGCTCTAGAGCAGCAGTCCTTGAGCAAGAGGCGAGCAAACTGTACTTCCTCTCACTCCTGCCTTCTCTTCTCTTTCCTGTCTCCCATTGTGGGAGAAATAATAATTGGCAGGCCAATGAATTATTAGCGCACACAGTAGCTACAGGAGGAACAATGTCCCATATTGGTGGAGACTCCATTAAATGTGACTTTCCTTTAAAAGAACAGAGTAAATGGATTTCTTAAATAAAAAAAATAAAATGGGTGTTGCTTTTTCTCTCTGACTCTGACCACCTTCTATTCTATTTGAAAACTTTCATCGTTTTTATAGAGAATAATATGTCAATGTGATGAATGCGCGTTCAATAAAACCAGTGATAATGATAGAAGTTGTCCTCTCCTCTCCTTGAGTCATAACTGATGTGGCACGGCGGTTTAGAGCAGTAGTCTCATATAACAATGCTTATTATGAGAAAAGGGCCTTTAAACAAGTCAAATAAAATTGATGTCATTCACTTTTTGAAACTCAATGATAATCTGGGGAATTTCACTCCAACAAACGGCATGGGAGAACGACACAACTTACGAGGGCAAGTAACTCACTCTCACGCTTATAGGATTGTAAAAAATGACAATTTCTTGAAATGTGCCATAAATTTGCTGAATTGCTCTTGCCATCCACACGATGATGGTTGCTTTCACTTTGCGGGCCAAGCAAGTTGAGTCACTTCATATAATCTAAAGTCACAAATCACAACGGGCCTCCTCGGCATCAGAGATGTAATATGGGACTATTGAGGCTTTTTTGGTGGCTCAGGTTAGTCCAGCATATGGGGAACAAATAAATGGCCGTCTGCGGCCTGCCTATCCATCCGTCCTGCCTCTGGGATAAAGCGTTTGAACGGGGAGGGGGTGCGAGCGAAACGGTGGCCCAGCAGTGATGCACGACACTGCAAGCTCATAAAGCAGGCCATCAGCTGACCTCTGAGGCACAGGGGAACAGGCAGGGCCTTTACGACCATCACCAGATTTAACAGCCAATAATGACTGGAATAACCGCTTAAACCTTTACGGACCTGCACAGCCGCATGGTAGCAGTGACAGCAGAGCAAGGCAGGAATAAAGAGGGAGAGCGAGTGTGATATATTCAGCCAGTGCACTGACAGGGGCCATGTTTCAATCGAAGGGAAAATGACAGATGGAAAGGGAGAGTACCCTGATATGTGTGTCTCTTTAAGTGGAGCCAACTGGCTTGTCCATTCCCATCCTGATGAATGCACAACAGGGAGAGCTGGAGAGAGAAGTGGACGAGGAAGAAGACAGAAGTGATGCATGGGACGAGAGACATGAGGGGAGAACAAACACAAAATGGCATAGGAAGAGTGCAGTTTGGAGTTTTTTGAGGGGTTTTTGTGCATAAAATATATGCAAAACCCAGATCTCATTCATAGAGAGAACAAATGAAAACTCAGAAACATTTTTGTTTTCAGTGTGTCTTGCCAATGCTATAATGCTGTTTCCAGTGAACATCCCAGTTGAGGTCAGAAGCGCTTATTTGACACTGAGAAGAATGAGTAGGCTTTCAAAAATTGTTTAGATTTTTTTTATATTAACTTCATACAAAGTGTAGTAAACAGAAAAAAAAAAATCAAATCAATGCTTTAAAACAGCACCAACTCTCTGATAATACATGATGGACAATGAAGCCTTTAGATATCTGTGCAGTCCTGCATATAGAAAGATGTATTATGGGCTTATGTGGCATCATCTAAATGTTTGGATTTAAAACAAAAAATAATAATAAACTATACACTAAAATAATACACAAACACAGTAGTGCACTTTGTACCACACTGCCCAGTATATTCAAAGCTGCAGTATATAAATTTCTTTACAAGAGGAAAGTAAAAATCCTAATTTACAATCTTTGTTTTGCAGGCTTCTTTCTCCTTTATTCTAATGTCAAGCCTAAGTTATAGCACACGAGCATCCTTTGGAATAAGATCATAACATCAATTCATTAACTGTTGGCAGCAAACTAATTCTGATTTTCAATAAACTCTCTAAACCTAATACAGTACTCATGAAAGGAGGCCCATTTCACAGGCTGGCACATGTTCAAGCAACATATGCTCACATAATCTCTTAAAAAGCATGATCCAAGTCCAAATTTAATTATGTAATAGCACAAACGAAATCAGAGTGCCGACACAGCAGAGCTCTGATACACAACATTCTGCCACTCCACTCCCATTCTCCTCATTTGTTTATTGCTCTCTCCCGTCCCGGCAGCCTCCAGGGCCATGGCGTCCAGAGTCCACTCAACGGTCTACAGATGGCTCCGAGGCTCCAGGCTCATTTCACATGGTTGTTTATCTTTTTAATAAGGTCTGCTAGAGATATAGGACTATTGTTATATGATCATAATGCTTTTTCATGGTCTCTCATGCCATTACTTTTAGTGTGCTGTGTTTTTACATACTAAGTTCAAAGTCTTTTAACTTGATGTTTTTTGTTAGTTCACATGGATTTACTGGGGTATGACTCAGTCGAGGCAGTAGCGCTGGTGGTGGTGGCAGTCAGATGAGGTTTAGCAGTTTCAGGGACTAAATGGGTGGAGGGGGGCCGGGGGATGTTCATGGTTTCCTGAGCCCTGCACTTCCTCTGGCAGCAGCACTCAACTTGCAAAGCACTGAGCTGAGGCTCTTGATCTCTGTAGAATACAGATAAAATTTTACCAGTGAACAGTGTCAGGCCTTCGCTGAGTGTGATACTGTCCGTAAACATTGCTGAGGAGGAGTAAAAATATATATATGAGCATAAAAGCCACAAAGGGGTTCAGCAGAAGACTATATCCAAGATACCAGGTCACCTTTTTTTCCCTGTAACAGTATCAATAAATCCTGGGACAAAACTGCATATCTTAAGCACCTTACTGGCGACTTTTACAGTGCAGTCGGCACTTGGCACGCAGACGATAACATTCCCTCCACACAATGGTCTAATCTTCATGGCACAGGTAGCACTGGGATTGTCTTGGATGTGCACTCTGCCGTCGCCTTGGTTTGTCCCGGCATTAGAGCCCTCGGCATTCCTTTGTGCTTTTTAACCAATGAATTAAAGCGGATTTCAACAGGGGAATACTTATCGCAAAAAATTACCCCCTTTACTCAGAGATAAACAAATCAGACTAAATAAGTTGGAAAGAGTTTCACAAACTCATTCTGTAATCAGGAAGAGCCGCTTAAGATAACAACGCCTGATTTAGACATTTTCTTACACAAAGAGTGAGGGAAAGTGAACCTTTAAGCTATATGGGACAGAGTACATTTTCAGCAACTGCCATTGCTTTGTAAAATAGTTTACTTTACAATTTGTATTTATAGGAGCCAATCAGATGCTCGTGTTGTGAGTAAATAAATGAAATTGTTGGGGAGCATTGTTTGTAGATTATATATTCAGGTCACTTCTCCCAAGAAATCTTTTAATTTTTTAATCCATGCAGATGTTTGTTTTCAGAAAACTTTCTGAAGTGCATCCCCAGATGAACACTGAAAGCATTCTTAAGTAGCTAAGTTGCTCTTATACAAAATACCTCAAAGCGTCTAAGATAATACATGTGGATTGAAATGCAATCTGCCTCTCACTTCTTCCCCAAGATAAGTACAGCCATTGACAAGACCTGGCTTCCTCCTCTTATCTCAAAACACTTGATACCAGAAACTCTGTGCATGAATAAGTCTTTCAAGATTGTGATGTAAATATATCCGATTAATCACAACAAGGAAAACTGCAACAACTAGTGCTCCCACCCCCCAAACAACATTGTAAAAATGTTCCTTTGCTTGCAGTTGTATCAAAAAAATGTATATTTCTTATCCATATTTCCCACTCACGAGCCTGTGATCACACAGCCCTCAGTCATATACCCATTACATTGATGTGTTTTAATCTATGCTAATCTATTGTAATATTTCCATTTTCATTTTTAAAGATTATTATTAACATTAATTTAAAGCAAGACAATATTAAAAAACTAGAGACAAAACTGCATTTGGATAATCTATGCAAAAGCTCTAAGCCCATTTCCATTCCTGATGGATTTAGTGACATATCCACCCCCACTACCCCCCAGCACTAAAATATTTAATTTTACGGAGTAGATCCCCAGGACACGAAAGAAAACCATCAGGTCCATGTTCAAGTTTAATTACTGATTACTGATTTAAACCTAGTCTCAACCCCCCCAGCCCCATCTCTGCCTCTGCTGTAAGAATGAAAGAGAGAGACAGAGAGAAGTGTCGGGAATGAGAAAGAAATTAAGATAACAGTGCATGTGTGTGTTTTCAGGGTTTTTAAACTATAGTTTCAGGACTTCTTCAGTAGGAAAAAAAAATGATGTTATATATGAATAGGGCAATTTGATGAGCACTTTTAAAAAAAGATTTATGTGATTTGCAAGATTACCAAATCCATCAGTGGTTTTAATTTCCTCAATATCCCTCCAGTCCACAGTGTGGCACTCTGCTCTCTGCGTGTTGCACTGAGTCAAAGCAGATTGAGATGAGCTTCCTTTTGGCACCCATCCTCTGTCCCCCCACTTTTCACACTATTAAACGTCTGTGCATGTGAGCATGTGTGTGTTTGTGTACGCGGGAGCAAGTCTGTGTGTGCGTGTGTTTGATTAAGCTCTGTCTAGCTATCCTCGTTGCAGCCGATGCCTCTGAATCTATTACAATCCCTTCATCACAGACGCCACTTCATTTACATTCCTCGGGCTCTGTTTGAAGAGTATCTCAGGTGGGAGAATATATTTTCCAGAGTGTCCCTCTTATGGGTTTAGCCAGATTCCAGTGGGCTTGAAAAGTTGCAGTTGTACACCGAGGGAGGCATTTTCACCTAATGAAACCCAAGATCAATAGAACTGTTCTCTCTTCTCATATATAGTGTATGTACACAAGGGAAATAAAGTATTATTTTTCATCCTCAAATGTATAATGGATATCGTTCTTTATTTAATACTTAGTTCAATTCCACATGTGCCGCAAAGGGGAAATATTTCCTCTGATGATGTCCCTATATTACAGAAAAGATAGATAAAAGTGGAAACATTAGGTATGAAGGTATGAGAAAAATTGAGCATTACATACCTGAGCAATGACAGTAGACTGTGTAGAATTCACCATCTCACTTATACCACAATACAGTTAATCTTACATAATTAAAAAGCTTACCGACATTTACATATTAATCTGCTCTGCCAGCTTCAATCGACATATTTTAAATCAAGAGCTCAGGTTTTAAAGGGGGGAAAAAAGAACGTAGGAACGTAAAGAGGAGAAAAGAGCAGATAAGCGTAGAGAGGAAGGAAGATGAGGGAGAAGAAGATGAGAGGGGAGCGGTGAGAGCAGTCACTTCAGGTGCAGCCCTTATCGGCGGCAGAGAGAGGACCTTTCTTATGTAATCTGTGATTTCATTCAGCCTCCGTATCAGATGATTGTCTGGGAGAAGAAAAAGCCATTTTGAGGGGAACGGGCTGCGTGAAAAGGATCGTCTCCCCGGCAGCTCACCCTTCCATGTCGAACCAGCCGCATGGCACCGAAGGTCAGCAGAATTATTGGAGGCGGGGGTGGCTCCGCCAGAGAAGACAATGATATGGCCTTAACCCTCATTTAGAGGTGCCATTTCTCCACCTGACCCCCCTGCTAAAGTGTTATTTTTCCATGTTATGAAATGTGATAGCTCTCTGGTGAAACAGGAGTCTCCAGTTAGGAAGGTAATACTTTGGCGTGCAGCGACAGCGAGACAGGCTCAGCCTCCCCTCTAAATAGGCTGGCTGTGCGGCCTTACTGCTCCGTGCTACGCAGACAGTTCAATCAGGGTAAAACAACGTTCATTTAACCGCTTGGCTAACAACAGCCAGTGGCACACAGCTGTACACACAGGAGCCCCAAGATTGCACAGTTAGGGGAGATGATGATAATGTCTTTGTGAATTTCACCCAAACATGTCATTTTAAAATAAGGCTCTGCACAGGGCTGTGTTAAGTGTCATAACCTGTTGTTTTCGGATTCTGCTCTCTTTCTCGCTCCCCACATGATAGAGGCAATAAGCAAGGGAATGGTTTTTTGGTATAGGTAGAAATATCTTGATTTAACACAGCAATCAATAATTGATGAGAAATCAAATGCAGCAGTGATTAAGAGGTCTATTTCTGCATGAGTTGAAGATCATGTTTGAAATACTTGTCCGGCAATTACTAAGTCAACTTTTACATGTGGTGTGATATTAATAAGTAAGGTGGAAAAATCATAAATGGCTAATGCTTCATTAATTTCATATTATATTTTCATTAATGCAAAATGATGTGAGCAGAACTCTGAATAATTCAATTTCTTTGCGCACCATGTGCAGTATCATATGTAAATCAAAGGTTGAAGAGATAAAGCATCTAATTGCTTCCTATGAAAGGTAGTGATTGTTTTCCTATTGATATTATTTCAAGTCCGTTCATTTTGGGGAAAATGTATTGTTATAAAACTTTACATTTTGTTGTAGTGGTGAAAGAAGGCAGTACCACCGACAACAATGTATTGATTGCCGTCCATGCTATGATGAGGAAGCTGGTATCAGAAGAGCAGGGGGGGGGGGGGGGGGGGGGGGGGGCGCAACACAGGGATGTACATCTTAGTGTACTCTCAGCAGCTCCACCTAGGGGAGCAGAGAGAAGCCTGACTGCCTCCACAGTCAGGCCCATTCTATTTTTTCACTCCTATGATCTATGATCTAAACAAAAATGGAATGGTTTGCTGTGACTTGCTCTAACTTCAGCAAATCATTCCTGATTATTTGTCACTAATCACTCCTTTGATGTGAGGCGAGAGGACACATGGCTACAGGGTCCAGTCTGACACTAGACCTTGGTTTTGGATAATGGTGCCCAGAGGGCCATGGCACCGGGTAGTGCCGGGGGTCAGAGGAACAAGCAGATTAAGGAGGAGAGGTGTTGAGTTTGTCACCTCGGGGCCTCCACCCACACAAGGAGAAGACACTGAGACCAGGCCCTGCCATCATTCAAAGCAGATGGCATTTTTTTTAATGTGTCAGGGCTTATTTTTGGGATGCAGCCTCTGGCAGGCCCTGGATAGACTAGTTATTAGGCATGTACGCTTATAATTTAGCCAAACCACAGAGGGTTTGGACACAAACCCTGAAGCCTCAGACTGAAAGACTTCCCCTCTCTCCTCCCTCTTTTCTCTGCCTTACTGTCAGACTATTGAAAGCAAAGGAAACTGAGATTGTGAGAATGGCTTTACACACAAGAAGCTAATGCGGTTTCACCAAGCACACAGCAGCATGTTGACAAATGTGCCATTTGATGAGTACTCAACTGTGAACTATCCTCTTGTCAAGTGTAGAATAGAAACATGTATGATTTGTAGGATTATTTAAGTAAAACCATTTTAAGTTGAATGAAAGTGCAACTTCCATATGAGATGCTTGCAACCTCTGCTTACTTTCAATAAACACACAGTCATTGATGAAAAACATCCTGACAAATGTACAAGGTGTCTGCAGGGCAAGAAGACCTGCTGCACAAGCACTGGAATCTAAATCCACACGCTCACATGTCACAACAGCACTCACACAAACACACACAGGCGTCAGGACTGCAAAGAGATAATTAGCAAGCACAGCTGACTCCTTGAATTGTCCTCCGTCCTCCCCCCATCGTTTCCCTGCTAATAGGGGCGTGAGTCCCACTTATTAGATGTGATTATCCACCCAGGGCTGTATGTAGATTAGCTTTATTACATCCCTCAACCAGCTTCTCTGCTATTTAGACAGAAAATGTAATTCAATGATGTAACTTAGATATAAATCTGCATTTACAGGGCAAAGTCCCACTCCAGCACTGGTTATGACAGGTTGGCTGATTAAACTATCAGGCTGACAAGCCCAGCAGCCACACAAGAGGACAGGCAAAAGTACAAAGGCCCTCTTATTATAGAAAATCCCCCAGAATAGCCAACGGTGAGGATATGGTAATGATGTAGTACCTCTCCATCAGGTCTACAACACACACATGCATGCACGCACACTGGAGCACTTACAGACATGCACATATTTGTGGACTCAAGTGCATATATACAGCAAAGACAAACACATACACACACACATATATACTATACAATATGTATGTGTTCTTATATGAGGGTGCACAGACACGCACACACTCAAAGACACACACACTTATCTCTCCAATTCCCTTATCCAGCTGAATATGATGACTGGCTTTTGGAATGACCTCCAGGCAGAGGACAAGGCCTTGTTCTGCTGCTCCCTCCCCTTCCCCTCCTCTCTTTCTTCCTCCCACAGAATGAATCTAAAAGATTGGTGACCTTGCTGTGGGTCTGTGAGGGAAATGAGCTACATCTTGTCACAGACTGAACAGGCCATTTGAAACCTGGTTTGTTGGCTTTGAAAGGGCCAGCGATGGTGGAGCTGATAACTGGAGGGGGTGTGGAGGGGTGGCTTTTATTCAGAAAATTAAAAGGCAGGCCTGATGGAAATATGTCGGCATTGGCGTTAAGCATATCATTGCAGGACGCTTATCAAGTGAGCATCTCTACAGCAAGAGAAAAAGGGCAGACAGTAGCTGTGAATCTATACTCTGCTGCTGGCAAGCTGTAGGCACAAAACAAAAACAACCAGTGAAGCTTCTCAACAGCCCTTATGCCAATAACTAGGAATATGTTAATGATTTTCAGGAGGCAAATTAACTTTAAGGGTTTCTTACCAATGTGCCATCTCTGGGATAGGATTTAAAATTCATTATCTGCACAGTTATCGAAATCCAAGCTATGGTTCAGACAGACACACAACACACACAAAGTCTGGAAACAAGCACAAATGAGCAAACTCGCCCGTTTCTCTAGCGAGATTTTGCGTGTGTGCGCGTGTGTGTGTGTGTGTGTGTGTGTGTGTGTGTGTGTGTAAGGAGCTCTCCAAACAAAAGCTGGCATCTCCCATGGCCTGCACAAATGTTTGTCTAATGTAAACCGCCATATAGGAGCATCTAATTAGGGGTGTCAGGCTGCATGTGGCTGAGAAATCTCAGCCAACTGTCAGCCGATTCAGATCGCTCCCAATCAGTGGGGAGACGAAAAGGGAAGAAAAGGAAGGAGAGGATCCAGCAACTGGGAACCAGGGACCCGAGCGGGGGGCAATTAACAGCCAAGGTGAAGCCACTCATTGTCGTCAAAGAGACTATGCTAGCCATGCATGTTAGACTCCTACCCTCCCCGTTACTTTGCCAGCATCCACTGGCACATTTGTAATTAGGCTCCAAATGCAGAGCAGTGCTGCATGGCGGTGGCCCAGTGCTGCCTTAAATGACACATGAAGGCAGTGTGGTAGCACTGTAAGAACGCATCCTCAGAGTAAAGCAGGTCTTCAGTTTTTAAGGGAGTGGATAAATGGGAAGGCCTGACTGGAATGCCACAGTGGGTGAAACCCAGAGAAAGGTCATGATAACCCAGTATGGGTCCAGTGTCATCCTCATTAAAAACCTAAGCTTTACAGAAGGGAGAAGATGCTCCCAGGCACTGCACTGAGCCTGTACGACCACACCAAGTAAGGGTGAGTCCTTCCTCTTAGAAGGCCATGGAAGCACATGGTAACCCACGTTAAACACGCAAACGTGCAGAAAGAGGCAAATACTACTTGAAAGGCTGGGGCAAACACAGGGCATGAAAGGTAAGAGTAGAAAAAGGTGTTTCTAAACCTTCTCCCTTGGCGTTGATGATTAGTGGGTGAAAACTGTGTGAGGAATGCAGTGTTTTTTCTACCTAAAGCCATGATTTGCTTTGCATAAACAACAACAACAACAATAGCAGGCAGGTTCTTCTGTAGAAGCCACACAATGAGCTCAAGGGTTCCTCATAACATCTCATTATAGTTAATGAGCGCTGTGTGTTTACAATGTGTAGCTCTATAGAGCTAGCAGTGTTTACCCATCCCCTCCTCTCAATGGAGATCACTCAGCACACCCCAAAACAAAGGAGGATTTGTTTAGCCATGGGCTGTGTTTCTTCCCCTCTGGATCATAGGGCTCAATCTAGCAGGCACAGTCTGTTAGCACTATCTCCCAAATTCATCACAGCTACCATGGAATCCCCAAATATACACTAGGTTACAAACCCACATAATTAAGTTAGATTAAACACTAAACACTATGTGTACTATACCTCTAAAAAAAAAATACATATCCCGAAAGAGGGACCTGAACAGCAACAGCAAAGTAGTCCAGGGTAGCTTGTCTATTGGCTAGATTTAGCAAAAGTAAATCAGTCAGCAAACTCCCCAAAGACCAACAGGGGTCTGTAGGGCCGTGCAGCTCACATCTGGATGTCCTGTCAAAAGTTTGCCATGAATACACACTTGGTGAAAGAAGTGTTAAAACATGTAATGCTATCCACATTCCCCTCTTGCTGGAGAATCTGACAATCAAGTCAAAAAATCAGAGACTGGGACTGGTGAAGGTTTTAATCTGATTTTCTTTGACTTTGTGCCGTCAGAACAGAGAACAGCTCATCTGCCTTTCTTCCACGTGCCTCTGTAATTAAACAAGTAAGAAAGCACCATAGGAGAGGAAAATTAAACACATTAAAATGTTCCTGGAACATCAATACAACACATACCTCACTGCATTATACGCCTATCCACTAATTAAGAAAATAATTATCAGCACCTAAGATCCTTGCATAAAAAGCTACAGGAGAGTTCTGCATGGTAGACTCTTCTCTTAATCAGTGTGTTCGGAAGCATGGCAATTGAGAGGCTGATTGAGTCCTGTGTTGAGTGTGTGTTAATCTCTGATTAACATCTGCGTGCGATCTCGTGGAAGTATGGCACCAGTGAGCCCTATGTTCACACAGGGCATGAAATATCCAGGCGTGTAATAACATTTTATTTACAAAGGGCCCACTGGGCACAATGCATGCCAGCACTGCCAAACCAAGCCCAATGCAATTCACTTGAATGCAATATATTACCCTGGCAATCCAACTGGGGAAAAGGAAAAAGGAATGGCTTTAGTCACACTGGGTTATTAGGAGCTGGGAGCTGATGGATACCTGTAAGGCAAACCTAATCCAACACTCACTGGGCTTAGGAAAGAACAGCAGGGTACCTATAAAAGCGGGAAGATGAGGCGTGATGAGGACCATACGGGAGGCTCCTACTTGACCCAAATCCTTTCATTTGTCTGTAGTAAGACCTGCATCACCTCCCCAGCGAGGGCCGGAGCAGGCCTGTATTTCAGGGAGGAATGTGAGGCATGCAGACCACAACGCCCATCCACTCCTCTTAAATCAATGGTGCATTTAGCCAGAAACCTGCTGGATCAAAATCAATAAAACACACTATTTCAGCACACAGTGGGGAAAACAAACACATAGCAAACATTAAATCATTAGCATGTGGAGTGACAGCAGTGTATGGAAAAGTAAATATGTATACATGATGACAGCATGTCGGAGTTGCAGTGGTGTGGTGCAGTAAGAAAAACATTTTTGTTCATTATGTTCAAGACTTAGAAGTTTCTTGGACAGACATTGAAGCAATGTCAACATTTACATCCGATGCACAGTCAAAATACAAGGCTTGAGGTATTCTAGTGCGTCCATATGGAATGTGGGGAACATACAATCAGACAATGTATGAAAATATATGGCCCAATTCATATTCATTGTTGCTGTGAACTGACAGCTTATCTGAATAATCTCCACTTTATGCAAGTGTGAAAATAGCACCTATGGGCTGACCTATTGCACCCTTGGGGCTTGGAAGAAGCACATCATTTATCTGGTAAGTTGAATATCCAACATGGTAATACCAAAATAATATTCTTGGCAAAAATGCAATGTTTTTACTCCCTCATTTTGAATAAAATATGTGACACCAAAAAAAAAAAAAAATTAGCCAGTGTGTTAAAGTTTATACTGAAATATATGTGTATATTTATTTTTTTATAAATTGAAAATACCAAGGTCAGATTTACATACACAACTGTACTGTTTTCAAATGCACACATAAAAATAAATTAAACTGATTATACAGTATTATTCGTCCCCAAAAACACCCTACTGAATCATAAACACAAGGTTTATTTATATAGTATTTATGTGTGTTAGTTTAAGTATCAACTATGGACAGATATAAACAAACCCTTTCAACCATGGATCCGTAGGCCACATAAGTCTGTTCATTTTCTGTATTTTATGCTGTCTTTCCCCCTTTAAGGATTCTCTTATAATGAATATATGCAAAAGTCCATTAGAGCATAAAAACACAGACGCCGAGCCCTCGCTTCCCCCTTTCCACAACATTAAAAAAAAAAAAAAAAAAAAAAAAAACAAGCTACCAGCATCGCTTTCAATGAGAACTACGGCTTTCAAACTGCTTTGGTGTCCTACAAAATTACCATATGAGAAGCTATTTACGACTCGACAAAATTTCTGTGTGTTTCCATGAGAGTTCAGTCCGTTCCTGTGATGGAACAAAATGAAAAGCCTGCCTTACTTGTTGCACGCAATTAAGCCCCTGCGAAAAGACAGTCGGGGCAGTTTAACATTTCATAGGGCTGTAATTATTCTTTAACTGTTAGAAAGTGTTGTCCCCTAGGAGCCAATTACTTGAAAAGCGCTCATCACACACAAGATATATACAAACAAATCCTTCAAGCACAAAGTAAATGTTTAAACATTAAAAGGGATGAGCGGAGGAACCCATACCAATCAGTTTTGGTAGGAGCTAATTACTAATAAGAGCAGCAACCCCGTTGTGTTAGATAATTATGACACCAACTTGCACCTCAAACACACAGAGCCCTGGCTGGCTGCTGCACCGTGGCTCTTATGATCGCAGAATCAAGCAAATACTGCAGAGACCAAATGGACGGACACATAAACTTATTGGCATCGCAATTTCAACACATGCAGGAAAATAATAACGCTTCAACACACCTGCATCTTCCAATCTGATTTGGATTTTTTAATAATTTACAAAGCAATCAACAGACTAGGAAATCTCTATAATTTTTCAAACTGTGGCTGTTGTTTGAAATATTCTCCTGTAAAAAAAACAATCCCTTTTGTAAGCAAACTTAAAAATGTCTTTTTAATTTGTTTAATCAATTTGCAGAGTGAGGTAAGTTACTCTTCTGGAATCAATTGCATGTCACTCACCATGAAAAGTAAATTACATTTATAAAACAGTTCAGGAAGCTGAACTGGGCTGGACGCCACCTTGAGTGAATTACATCACTTATTTTTAACTAAAATAAAAACTTAAGAGTCAATATTAGCTTAAGTGACTTAGATGGATAATTCTTCAGTTCAGCAATCATATTAACCTCCACTTACTCTCTACATCTGCTTGGCCTGTTGTTTGCTCATCTAATCAATCTCCTTCAGCCTTGTTCTTTAATGTCCTACCACGTTTGGCCATCTCTAAATATCCGCTAATGCCCGGGAAACATCAGGCCCTCAATGATAGCACTGTAAATGTAATTTATTTCTCACTCATGCAAGCACTTGAGCTAAACGATTATGGCTACTGAGGAGCGGCACACTATATAAGATAAATATTGATTGACTGGATGGTTTGTTAGCTACAGTGAGGAATAAGGTCTGAGTGAGAAGAGGTGCCTATAAAGATGGGCTGGTGGTGGTGTTGAGTGGTCTTGTGCCAACCAGGCTTGTTCCAAATAAAGAATAGGCTGGCTCGACCTGGCTCGGCCACAAACAAACATTTCACAGGAGCTGAACAGTTTTAGATCCAAAACCAAACAGATCCTCCCTCTCTCCCTGTCTGTCTCTCTCTCATTGCTCTTTTAGCAACAATGTGCTAAAAGCCTGCTGACTTGCTTTTCAGTCCTCTGCGTGGACACGGCTAGGTTAATTAACACATGATGCAACACACGGTGAGCACATGAAGAGCACCAAATCATTTTCTTTTTGCTTTTATAATGTTATGTGTTGGCTATTATGTCACATTCACATTAAACATGCTTCAATGGGAATATATTTTACATTTTAAATCAGTTGGACATGTTGCCAGGTTCTAATATCTTTGTGTATATTCGTGAATAATACCTGCCAAAAACTGTTGAAATAATAGCACTGCAGCTCCTCTTTCCTTTTTGTAAGAAGACAAACTAATTAGTTTTTTTTCCTCTGAATCAAATGTTACTCGTGACATTTTCAGTCAGTAATTGGGAATACATTTCAATATTAAATCCCCACACTTGTAATGTAATTAAAAGAATGAAGAAAATAAAAGAATGACACATATTCATTTTAGGTGTGCATGTGTGCGTCTTCTAATGTAAATGCCAAAAATATCAGAGAATCAAAATAGGACAAAAGAACAATGTGAGATGACTTGGATTCTTCTTCATATGTGAAAGGACATTTATGTTTGTGAAGGATCACACACAAACACACACAGGCTTTGTTTGCCTTGTTTCATCGTCCTTGACATTATATTGTAACAGCATCTCTAGAGGCCCAGGCATAACCTCAAAATCCTGTTTAGTCAAATTAACATTAGGACTCCCACTGCAATGAAGCACAGCCCTGATGTAACATATGAGACCCACTGATGTGAAAAACATTATCAGATGTACAGCCAATCAATCTTCTCGTTGCCCGGGTGCAGAAGTATCTCATATTAAAAGAAGAGCCACTGAAGTCCATTTATTCCTCAACATTATGATGTTTGTACAGCATACTGCACACGTGAAGGTGTGTGTGTGTTTTGTAATTTGTGTAGGAAGCAAATGCATCTTGATTCTGTTTGAGTGTGCGCTTGTGTTTATGTGCATGTCAGAGGCTGTCAAACTTTTTTTCCTGACCCTCAATTACCACAAACACAAGCATATACACACCTTACACAGGAATTTTCCACTAGTGTAAACAACGTTGTGTTGTTGACGTGTGAGACTGACTGAGAGAGAAACAAAGCTGTCTCAAATCCCATTTGGGCTGAGAGGCGGCCCATATGGAAAGTTACCAAATAGTGCTAATACTGCTAATAGGATGTTCCACTCTAAATAGGAGCTCATGTTAATACCCAGATTTTCATTCATGCTGGAAATTGTAGTTTTAAATTACAGTTTAATGCTTCAGATTTTTAATAAAAAAAAGCCCCTCAAAAAACCTTCACAGCAACACAAAAATTACCACAGCCTCTGAACAGAGCCTCAGCCTCCCATTGTCAGCCAATTACTATGCAATCTCTTTCTTATGACTGAATAGCTCACTGTTAGCAAATAATGAAAAGGCAATTATGGCAAAGCTGTGTTCATATTACCCTCTTCATTTTATGCAGGCTGTAATTATTGTCAATCCTAGAGGCTTACTCTACCATGTAAGAGGCAGCAGGGAAGAAAATGGAGTGGGCTGGTGCATGGCAAATTGGAAATGTCACAGCTACCTTTTTATCAGCACCACTAGACCTCTTTGTGCATGTGTGAATACACGTACACGTACATGTGCACCTATACACATGCATTGCAAACATACATGCTTTTACCTGGGTGTCCATTAACACACACGCACACATACACACATCCAGGGCAAGCATTTATTTACACATTAACACACACATATTTACTCCCATCATTACCAATCATAAATTCACCGGCGGGTAAAAAAAAAAAAAAAAAAGAAAGAAAGAAATTGCACACACAGCACACGCAAAACGATGTGTGTTTTGCAGAATCTTCACCTCAAGCTGTTACTGTAGCTTAAGTACAACGCTAGCGGGTGAAGAAATAAATAAATAAACTGATAGATGAAGCGGGTCTGAGAAAAAACACACACACGCACACACACATATTCCTTTTGTTCTTTCCTTTTTTTCCTGAAAACAATGATTCCCTGAAGACTCTTGGTTTTCTTTCCCTGCCAGTGTCTGTCTAACAGCAAAGTGGTGGATATATTCCTTTTGCCTTGGCCCTCATTAGCTGTCTCCATGCTGTTCAGTAATAGGGAGTGGCACATAAATGATTCCCTTTATAGAGTTTGATGTGCCACACTGAGAAGACCACAGCCCCCGTATGGACAGCACCCCCCATCAACCCCTTCACCACTGCCGCCAACACTCCCCCCCAGATGGAGTGCACATGGCGGGAGGCAGGGCTGGAGGGGCGAGGGCTGTGTGACACGCATGACAAACGCCTCAGCCTATGTCGCTGCTAATTCTAATGGGCGGCGCTGACCCTTAAAAAAAAAAAAAAAAAACATTTCATCAATGTTTCCCTAAGTGCCACTAGCAGAGGTACATAATTAGGGTGGGACATCAATAAAGGCTCAGGCACAGGCACGACTGTGGCGCACATGGCACCCGGCGCAGCGATGGTAAGATGGAAACACAGAAGGGATATACAGGCAGGAGGTGCAGCGAGGAGAGATCTTTTGTCAATACTCTTGCATGCATCCCTGACAAATCAAAGTGAATAAACAATGTCGTGATACTACCGTACCTTGACAGGCGAGAAGCAGGTCTACTAACACGATTCTGACGGCAGACTTTTCAAGGTCAGCCTTTAAGCTCTTTAACTGCACCGTTTCAGGCTTTGCACCAAATTCAACTCGACATTCATATACCTGGCAAGCACATTTATAATATATTTTTTTTGAAAGTTATTTTCTCCTTTCTCTTTTTTCCCCCCACTTCGTCCCACAGAAGCAGGTGCTGCTCCTTTTGTGTTTAACAAGATTCTTGAAAGTGTGCATGAGGGAAAAGTGCATTTCTTAAAGGAAGGAGTTGCACTACACGAGGCTGTCTTCCAAACGTGCTTTTCAAATGGATACTGAAGCCTGTCACAGTCATATTACTTTACCTCTAACATAATAGCATCGTCTAGTGCACTCCAACACAAAAGACAGCCAGGGAAACATCACAACAGGATCAGGGAGAAGAAAAGCCCTCTTTTAACTTTCAAAACTCCTTAAGTTCTCAGAGCACACAGACTTCGGTGTGCCGCTAGCTTACGACGGTGTGTTTGCCTGCTGCTTAGAAGAAGGGTGGAGAGAGAGGCAGTAAAAACAATGTAGTCATTACAGCTCACTTGAGTGTCATTTTGGCAGGCAGCGTTATATCGCTGCTTGACTTCAGATGTGTAACTGAAATCACTCCTCTGTTGTCTTGTGGCCTGGTGGCTGTTAGGTAGAGTTACAAGGCACACAAACAAACCAAAAAGATGCCAATTTACTTCCCGACACTGTTCTCCATATTTGAGAATTTTGAAAGCAAAGTGTTTTGATTTTCGCCAAGCGCACAAGGTGACAGAATATGATGGCAGAATACAGTGATCAATCATAGACATTTTGTGGAGGTTGCTCAGTTCTTTTCAGGTACAGATCTCACCCAAAACAACAGCACAAACAGCAACAGCTGCTGCAGCAACTAGACCTACAACAACACCAAAATGATTCCTGAGAGGGCCTGCATGACAGACTCTGTGTGTGTGTGTGTGTGTGTGTGTGTGTGTGTGTGTGTGTGTGTGTGTGTGTGTGTGTGTGTGTGTGTGTGTGTGTGTGTCATAGAATACTCGGATTTGATGTCATGATTGTCACAGACCCTTGAAGCGAGTGGCCTATGTGTTCCTCAATTCAGTTTGATGTGTCTCTCCTACACACACACAGTGACACACATACACTTTCATACACACCTTGTGAGCCTTGGAGTTCACTCATCCTCCACATCTGTCCTGGAAAAGCTGTAAATAAAGCAAGGAAGAGAGGGAAAAAATGAATGGGAAGACAGAATAATACCCTTCATCCCTCAAGTCGTCTGGCTCAAAGAAATTATTTCCTGCAATAACAGGTAGTGTGAATCTGCAGAGGCCTGATGATATGTGAATAACACAAAATGACCAATTACACTAAACATGCCAGCTTTAATTTCCTGCCTCTGAGGACAGTAAATAAACATGGCATCTATGAAGGCGCAAGTGGAAAGTGCTCCGCTATCAAAGCCATCCCCGAGTTATTTTCTTTGATTAGCTGCCAAGGCCCAGATACCCCGCCTGTTTTAAGTCATTTGAGGCGTTCAAAATGAAATTATAGAGCATCTCTCCGAGATATTAGTGTTAAAGAGCAAGTAGCCCATGGCTACAGTAATCCCCTGTTAATCCTGACCTAATGAGACCAAGCATGAGAGAAGGGGAAACACAGGGTTAAAAGGCATTAGTGGGACTTAATGGTGCGGCATCTAAGGTTTCTTAAAGGGTAAATTATACAACAACAGCATGTTCACATTATGTCAGTGAAAGTGAAATAGTGTAGAACATGGAAAAACAAACGCATCACAAATAAAGAGAGCAACACAAAATCAAAAACTGTGAGATGAAAAGATCAACACCTGTTATGCCCTTGATCTTAATACTCTTTCATAATTTAATTTTTCTTTCATTTGTACCTTCTCGGTTGTACTGATATAAAGAAACTAATAAACAGAAATATAATTAAAATAGCAAATAAAAACATAGCTATTGTGTTTGTGTGCTTGTCATTATGTAAGTCGTGGAAGGTAGTTAGAGTCTGCCTGACATCGTAATACTATTAAAGCATGATGGTGACCAGTATATGTCACATTTAAGTGACTGAATGATATCGAGTTATTTTCTCCCTGCAACCTCCTGTAGCAGCAATAAACGAACGGATGTTTAATGAATATGTAACAGCTACTGCAGACACCGAGCCATGTACTGTATATCAGCCAACAAATCAAAGTGTTGTGTTCAGTTCAGGGTTTACTAAAGATGCTTAAGGTTACTATGAGGCACAGGTGGGGTTACAGGTCTATCAATCCCAAGACAAGGCCCTACCTGAGAGGCATTCTTCAGGCCAACACATTCTCTTTTGCTCCAGTTGCTGCTTGTACGGCCATAGGTAAGAGGGCTTTCAGTCTGCACAACCAACCTTTAAATGCAACATTTCGTCTTGTTTAAAGCTTGACAATTGGAAATACTGTAAAAACACTTCAAAAAATATATTAAACAAAAAAACTAATTACATTTACTTTTTGTTCCAGAATGCAAAAGTAACTACCAGATTAAAAAATCATGAGATTTAGTTCTAAATTAATAATTCATATCTATAATAGACATTTTCTCTTTAAAGGGTATATTTTTAGATGCTGCTTTAGTTCAAAAACTAACCTGTTCCAAGAGTGCTTTAATAAAGTCAGTACCACAGTAATAAGGTACAGTGGTGTGCCAGCGGGGCGGCCAAACTCATGCAAAGGCAACACAGCACTCAGCACCCAGATCAGCAGGGCACTTCCTCCTCACCCCTCTGATCTTTAATAGACACTAATCAGATGTGGGCCTGGAGAGAGAAAGAGACAGGAGGAAAGAGAGCGAGAGAGAGAGAGAGAGAGAGAGAGAGAGAGAGAGAGGAGGAGGAATTGAACATTTAAGTCCTTTATTAAAGAACTATTTGCTTTTACACATGGCACCTCGGTGATGACAGATTGTTTTTACAATGCAAAACTTAACAAGCCAACAAATCATAATAAGCCAAGAAAAATCAATGCTGCCAAATATAAATGTAGCCAATCAAAAAAAATGAAGAAAAAATAGAATTCACATGTCACCCTAGACAGAGCTCAAAATGTCATTCATCCACCAAATGTTTCTGTTTATAGCCTCCATGCTGTTTGTGTGTGTGTTTTTAAAAAAAAATCTACATTGAATTAAGTCTAAAAAAATACTAAGTGTGATAAAAAAGGAGCGAATTCTGAAATTATATCTTCACCTACTATTATGCAAAAAAACAAAAAACATTTGCAAGATCAAATCTATTCAAAACCCTGGCATTTTTAAAACTGACAGAGACCTAAAAAAAGAGAAAAAGACAGTGTGTGCAAGTGTGTGTGTGTGTGTGTGTGTGTGTGTGTGTGTCAGACACAGCAAGGAAAACATGAAGCTTTTAAACCTGAGATTGAGCGCAGCCTCCATCTTTCAAGAATTCATAAATTAATCACCAGGCATGAAAATGTCCAAACAAACACATGAAAGTTAGATGCTTCTCTTGTGTGTGTGTGAGCATGTGAGTATGTGTGTGTATGTGTGTGCAAGCAGGGAGGGTGTACATATAGAAGCTGTGTCTGATCCTTGACTTGTAATTAAGCTTATAGCTTTACACAGTTGCATGCACATACACCCACACATACACACAGTTAGTCAGTCAGCAAAATGAAAGACCACACTCTTTGTCTCTTTTACATTCTCATAGACACGCACACACACACACATGTATGCATAGAGGGCATGTGCCCACATCTAGGACTGTCAGATTAGAGAGGGTCCTTAATTTGTGTGACTCAGTGGAGTTTCGCTGGCTAATGAGATTGGGCTAATTGGTATCGTTACTGTAATCTCCTGAGGCGCAGGACAACACGTTAAAACATATACCCACTGATCACACTTAAAACCTGCCAGTGATGCTAAAGGTCATTAGTGGCTGTGTTCATTTCCAGAGGCATGCAATGTAATGGGAAGGGAGTGCATAAAACACTGTGGAAGTTCACCAGGGTTAAAACATTCATTTGCTAATTCCAGGATGCATGTTGCCAAAAGAAAACATGCTGTAATTACACAGAGGAAAAAAAATAGTACAAGCTAAAGTAACACTCTTAAGACATAAGCGTAGATCTCACTATGCACCATTTTCCAGGCAAATTAAAGCACATGTTGTTGCACTAAACATTTAATTTATCACATATCCCCATAAACAGATAAGACCTTAAGTTTTCTTCCCCGGTTAAGTTGAGTTTACCATTTAAAGAGAAGAGACACATTTTTGCATTGTGCTGTTTTTTTTTTAACTTAAAACTTCAAATCTGCTTTAAAAGCAAATTAATATGGGACCATGGCTGCACTTTTAATTAGCTTTCAACAAATACACAAATCTACAAGGTGATATGCTAACTAAAACCACTGCACAGCAAATCCAACTGTAGGCAAAGATCAGGTTTATTTGTCTGCATGCTAACTACTACAGGGCTATGAGGTCTTGTTCAAATGAATATTAATAGGAAAAGGACCAACTGTTTCAGCACCATCGCATTTCAATTAGTTAAACTTTGTTGTCATGACATTTTGTACAATGATACATATAGTCAATATATTTTCATGTCATTATAGTCCTGTCTGCTAAAAATACTAAAAACTATGCAGAGGCATGATCAGCAACATATACTTACAACCATGTTATCTGCAAACAAGACACTCGCATGATAGTTATATCTCTTCTGCATCTTAGTCTCAAGCTTGATTAGAAAAAAAATCACATGAAGCATAGCAGCAAAACTGGCAACATGAACCGCAAGCAAGTAAGCGGGCCTAAAGATACTCTCAGCATGGGGCTAAATAATTACAAATGTACAACACACGTGCACACAAATACACACACACACACCAAAAAAAAAAAAAAAAAAAAGCCCACCAAGACAAATCTTGTCCTTTCTGTATGGAAGACCCAAATACAAGCATGTTAGTGTAGATATTAGGAATTTTCTGCCTTTTCCCTGGGTCAATAGGTCAATTACTAATCTGGATTTACCCACAGGCATTGCTAAAGTACAATGTACCAAGCTTGACAGCTATTAAAAATTTATCACTTCACATATAAATGCATATCTTTTATTTTATTTATTCCCAGGACCTAATATAATGAATGTAGAGCAAGGCCATCAGCATAAGTAGGCTATCAGTCTCACTTTTGGCTCAGACCAAGGGAATGGCATGAGGCTGACAGAGTGAAACAAGAACAGTAGCTAATGTTAGCACTAATGTTAGCATTAGTATTAGCATTAGCAATAGAGATGAATAGAATGCCTGGCAGCCAGGCCTCGTCTGTCCACAACTAGAGACAGGTGGGCCCTTAAGCCTGGCTTCAGGTTACTGAGACGGGCCACAATGTGCGTCACATACTCACAAACACACGCAACTGCAAAAATCCTGATTCATTTGTTCTGGCCTATTTCGGTACCACAGACATATTCTGCTAAATACATTTAAACAAAAGTGAGAAGATTTGTTGTTGTCTGGTTTTCATTATTAGTTTGGATGCTCTCATTCTGGTTACATTTTCCACTGTTCACTAAAGCAAAAAACTGCTAGGCACTGTTTTCACCATACAGCAAGTAGCAGAGCAGCACTATTTTGCATGTGTTACAGGGCTTTTGTGATGCTAAAATATGTTGGGGAAGTTTGCTTTAGCACTGTGGGGGGAAACTAAGCCCTGCCACCTGTTCGCCAGATCCAGAGGCTCTATTGAATATTCTTATAAAATCAAAAAAGGAGGAAGAGAAATCAAAGCATTTCCTGGCTGCCTGTGGCACAGCTTCTGAGGACTATCCTATTTTTAGGTTCTGACCTAAAGCAGAAACCCTCTCTTTTAACCTCACAACTGTGGACCAAGATGTTGACAATAAAAACATGAATCCATTTAGCTGACATGGACATTCAAAAATACAGTCTCTGACTCATTCTGGCCGGTGACAGTGATTAAGCTACAAATGAATGGCTTTGTCATGCAAATCGACATACTAGCAGCCCCATGAGAACTGATTGTAACTTCAGAAAACATTTTACACCACTCTATGGTGTAGAACGATAACTTTGAGATCTGAGCAGCTGACTTTCCTATATTGTCACAATTAACTCATCAGGCTTTCACAGGTTTCCTATTCCCCCTTGCCTCAGAAAATGTTTACCAAGGAATCTGGGGAGAGATGCCATGTTTGCCTTGCAATCAGATCTGAGCTGGAATGTGGGCTGGAGGAAGACCTCTCTTCCTGTCTTGCTGGATGGCTGGCGTTGGGTGGACAGTTCGGGCATAAGGCCCAAGCTTGGAGTGCTATTTCTAAACCCCCTCCACCCTGAAACGCACACAGTCTCACTCACACCCGACTCCCCACCTGTTTCCCTGACTCTCCATCAGATGAGTCCTCCAACAAACTCCCTCATGAACACAGTTCGCTCAATTTCCTTCTCCAGGGAAACATCCCAAAATAAAGCCTGGCTGCCATCAAGCCAATATGAGTTTTACTGGATGTACATCTTCCAGCCTACAAAAATAGAGAACATATTTACACAAAGTTCACACTCAGATCTTATATGCAAAATAAGACTGGTTACCTCCAAAGAAGTGAGCTTACAGCTAATGTTATAAACCTTACAGCAACTACTTTCATGCAGTCAAAATAAGCATCTTTATGTAGGATTTGAAGTTTTCAGGATAACATAGCTGATCTAAGAGTTCACAAAATAATATAATATGAGCAGGATTTTAACTTTTCTGATCCATTTGCATCCTTTAGTCACTTCAGTCATGTAAGACACTTCTCTGGAAATGTGATGAGTGACACTATATCTTATAAAATTAGATATAATGATTAGTAATGATTATAAGACAGTGGGAATTACTTGAAGAAAAATTATCTTACTTTAATGCAACATTACATAGAGATAACTTATATTCACAATACTCATAGTTACACAAACTTAATGTTTGTAATTTCCAAGAGACAGTCCCTTGTACCTACTTCACACTCTGATTTTTTTCATACCTATTTTGTGTTATTTTTAGTATGAGTTTATTAAGCATTGCCTAATCTAACTTCTATGTAGGGAATGGTACTCTGTATAATCCTTTTTTTCCCTTCTTGGTGATTTGACATCTGTCATAGCTAAAGGTTTTAAAGGGATCCAACATCCTAACAAGTGATGACTGAAACTGAAGGAGAGACAAGGAGAAAACAAGACTGGGGGAGTGAGCGAGAGAAAGGAAGGAGAAACAGGGAGAAAGGGAAAATGAGACTTGTTGTAAAAGCCTCTGCTTGTTAGCACTGCGTCACATGAGCGTCCATATATCATCTCCGGGTCTGTCACCTGACCCCGATGTGTCACAGACCCCGGACTGTCCCCTCAAACACGAGCCCTTCTCTGGTAACCCCAGGGCCCTCTGTGCACCGGTCTCCCCCAACTGCCAGTGAGTGTTAGGCAGTACTTTACAGCCTCTGAAAGGGAGCTAAAGACCGCTGAGGATTGAGATGAATTACAGCCGGGGGAGCTCCTCTAACGAAGGGCGTCCAAATTTACAGCTTTGCCAGCTTTCTTAACTTCACGGATGGAGATAAAGCAGGTCTTGGTTTTGACAGAGCCCCACCAGAGCACAGGGAGGGGGAGCAGAGAGAAGCATGGCAGTGAGAAAGGAAGACGAGGCTTAGTTTCTAAAAGAGAACCTAATGAATGAAAATATATGAAGCAGAGTGCCCCTTGTTATTCTCTCCCCCGACAAGAAAAACGGCAGTCAAACGTCAAGTAATATTTATTGTGATCAACAGTCATTGAGAGGTTATGGACACAGAGGCCCTGACTGCACTCACTAACTATTTTGTGAAACAGAAAGAGCCAGCCGCAGCATGAAACACATTTTTCTTTTTCTTTTTTTTCTTTTTTTGAGATCAGTCGGTTTAAACGCTTGTTAAATCAGCCAAGTAAAAAAAAAAAAAGGGAGGAAAAAAAGCTTTCGAGTGCTGTCTAAACCTGAATGAAAAGCCCTTTGTAGTTCACTCTGTTGGGTTTGTAAAAACAAATGCACACTACATCAAGCCAATCATTTATCCCCCAGACAAAGATCAAACTAATATTGACTGAAAAACACCTGAAAGATGAGACTGTGAATGCTAATGAGAAGGGCCTTCCTAGCTGTTAATCATAGACAGGCTCATTTCAGGAGGGAAAAAGAAGGGGCGAGGGACAAGAAAGCCATCTTCATAAACATATCCTCATTTTCTAGTATGGTGTATGGGGGTCTGGCTGCAGCCAGACTCCTATAAGAACTGTGAATTGTATATCAGCCTCTAAAGCTGGCACTTTAATCCTATTTGCATTCATATGACTATAGCTGGATCCTTGGAGCCTTTATCCTTAGATTTGCCCATTTGTATGCCCCTGTGAGTGCAGTAACTCTATGCATGATACCAGTTTCTGGATGTCTCTCACATCTTTTGCCCTATTTGACTCGTGCAGCCACAGCTATTCAGTGGCTGGAGAGGCAACACAAGAACTTACTGGAGAATGGTACAAATACGTAAACACAGAGACTCTTGGGCAGGTAATGGACTCTCACGAACACACACACACACACACACACACACACACACACACACACACACACACACACACACACACACACACACACACACACACACACACACACACACACACACACACACACACACACACACACACACACACACACACACACACACACACACACACGTACAGGTCTCATCCACACACACAGAGAGAGGGAGAGGGGTAAGAGAGAGAATTAAATACTCCTAGTGGCTCCCTAGTGGAGAGAGCCACAGGCTTAGCTCCACGCCGACTGATTTGTGAATCTCTTCTCCTTAAACAGCTCTGTGCCTCTGTGCACACGTTGTGCTGACGTGGGGGTGGGGGTGGTGGTGGGTGGGTGGGTGGGTGGGGGGGTTGGGTTCACCCATTTGCACATTAATAAACCTCCAGAAACATTTATTAAAAGCTGTGAGAATAGACAGTATTTACATGTGAAACTCCTGAGGACATCAGTGAGTTTGGCAAGGGCCCACACCGCGGGCCTCTGTGGTCCTGAAAATCCTCGGCTGCACACGGAGCATGATAATGACATCCTCTGTCCAATTACTCCTGCTGCCAATAGCACTGGTCATGATGGAGAGGAACACACTATTAACCCTGTTAGCATTATTGACACAACCAGCACACCTCAAATCAGGACTCCATTAAGGTGACAATGAAGGTGATCATGAGGGAGACCAAAGCATGCCGTTTGGAAGTGTAAGTAAAACATATATTAATAATAATAATAATGCTTTTTCCATGTTTTATATTCCAGTGCTGATATTTATTCTCTCATGTGAGACGCATTATTTGCGTTTATCAATATTAATGGTAGGCTAAAAAGGTAACCACGCTGCACAATCTGCAAATATAATGCCCCACCTTATCAATTCATAACACAGACCAGCTAAACTGTCAGAAAAATCTGAAGTCACACTTAACCGAGCCCAATACCTACTATTAAGATGGCTCGACATAACAGGACGGCTGCCAATAATTGTACATAAAGATATGGAAAAGCCACAGTCCAGCTATGAATATTTCATGAATTCCGACACAAAGAGCATGCTAAAAGGATCAAAGAGAAAAACGGGAGAGGAGTCAACGTGAACATCCAAACAATATGCAAGAATCCCGACAGTATAGGTCACATGCAAAAAGACCGGGGTCACACTGAAATTGTCCATCAGTCAGACAAGCAGAACTGATTTGGATGCTAAATAATGGTTTAGATATTCAAAAATTCCATATATATGCGAAAGGCTTCAGTGCACCCTGGATCTGGCCTATCAGAGGAGTGCACTGCCACCACACTCCCTCATGCAGACCCACGCTATGCCTCTGAGCCTACGACTAACATGCACACACGCACATGCAGATATGCAGACATCCAGACACACAGTACATGTACACACACACGGTCACATAACACACATGCACTCAGTCTCAGACCCCCAGACAGACATATATTATACACACAGTGTCTGCATCCCATAAAATGAAATCATCACTAAATAAGGTTCATGATTACCTCCAATAATTTACTGGAAGCTTTGGTGTCAGTTCAAATTTAATTTCTCAGGCTGAAGAAGCAAAAACAAGAAAGAAAAAAGAAAGAAAAGAACTTAAGGCTTACACCCTGGTGTGCAAATGAGACAGCATGTGTGTAGGAGCAGGTATGCGTGTTAAAATGTTGAACAACAGAAGAAAAAAAAGTAATTGCATATTTTGCACTCCTGTTTCTTCAAAGCCACATGTCCATATGGTTCTGTGTTTGTTGTCTGCTTCATGATAAGCAAAAGTCTGGTCGAAACTAGGAAAAGCAGCCCTTGTCGCTGCAAAATGTCCCGATCCTTTGTATCCTGTAAATTTCTAAACAACATAATCAATGCAAAATTTATACAAGGCAGTGTCTTAAAATCACAACATGGTGCCGCAATTATATTGTGATCTTCTGCTCATTCAAAGGGCCGTCTTGTTGTGATTGTCATATGCCACTTGCCATTGAAATGTGTTTTCATGTTTCTCATCTCATTGAATGTCAAGCATCTCTTATTGAGGAGCCAAATCCATCTGATGATTTTTCCACCCCACTCAAATGGAAATGGTGCATGTGACAAACAGTGGGTATTAACATAATAAAGGAATTCGACTTACAAAAACCTCAACATCTGCCGGGTTGGAGAGAGTAATGGATAACATTTCTTTGAATCAATTGATGGATCTGATGGCGCTTAGACAGTCATTCACATCATAATGTCTCAGGAGAGGCCAATAATAGGAACAACATGGGATTAATCTCAACACTCTCGACTCAGACGAGACAAAATATGCATGGGCCCATAGATCTAAAAGACACTGTTATAAACAAATTTGTTTGAGAGTTTTCTCTCTTTTTTTTTTCTTTTATACATGGAAGCTTGGAGTGCAGAATCTGCAAGCTATAAAGAGGCCTAAAGAAACAAGTAATACCAAAAGATGCAGTATCTGTGACACGGTAATGAATGTGATTTTTCAAGATGAGGCAACAACATGTTCCAGGATGTGCTGAAGAGGAACGTTTTTGTAAGTTTGAGACACACATTTTCAAGGCAATATTCCTAAAATTATGATACAATCCTTCACATTACTACCACAACGGATATCATGTATCATTACAGGCTTCACAAATGTACCTTTCAAATCAGAGGAATCTGAATGTGCATATAATGTGCATGTGTTCCCTGTTATTTCATCGGTTATCAGCAGTTGTTAGTTTATTTAGGTGAAACTGAAGAACTTACTAAATCCGCAAAAATCCATCCATTCATTAAAGGCATTAGAGGAGATTAATTTCCTACAACTTTGAATGTAGCATGCGCATGCGCACATACAACCTCTCCCTCACCCCCATCTAACCTCCCCCCCTCTTAACATTTACGAAGAAACGCCCCCCTTCAGAAACTTGCGTAGCACTCGTGAAGTTGTCTTTACGGCTGGGTCCCCCTGGATCTTTTATCTGCCATTATGTAAAAAAAGATGAGGCAAAACAAGTCGCCAGCTAACTACCGAAGCTATACCAAAGCAACACATACACAAAACACGTAAAGTCCAAGGCGTACGTAATCTACGTAACTAGGCCTGAGCTGGAAGATTTTTGATTGACAGGAAAGGAGCAAAGCAAACGCCTCGGTCCGAGCGCGTTGGATTGGCTGATGTTTTTTCAGGTTCTGCCATGTCCACAGTTATTTTTTAGAAACCATACATACAAGTCCACTAAGGTCAGTATATTTATTTTATGTGAATCAGACAAAATTAAACAAAAAGAACATCCTCCATAATGCCTTTAATACTTTTTTTATTCAGCCCCACTGTAAGCTTAATCCATCTAAAACTGTCCAGCTCTAATGGTAATGGATACATCATTTTGTAGCATTAAAAGCGTGGGAAACCAGTGAATGCTCTTGGTGTGGGGCAAGGTTATTGAAGTGGTTCTTCTAACTGCAGCTAAGGGAGACCCAAATCACAGTAGCTACAGGACTGTAGGGAGAATTTTTTTTTTTTTACCTTACTGTGAACTAAGATCATATTAGTTTCATCAAATGAATTTCTAACTTCCTGCAGCTTTTTGACCACAGGTCACCTGTACCTTTATGACACAGATTTCTGCCATTAGTCTTATTCATGTTTAATTCTGGTGATACGACTTCTCTTTTTGATGCTGTACATTGAGACCAGCCTGATGACTTATGACAGAAGAAGGAAATCAAAGTGAATAAGGAGGAACCATGCTTTAAAATCTGGGGATTGATCTGGCCGACCAAAGTGCATACAGCGACCTGAATCTGGACGGACAGATAATCCTTGTGAGCTGACCTCCAAGACAAGGGTTTAATAATAAATACACCATGTCTGAATTAAAAAGACACTGTTCTACATTTTTAATGTAAATGTATTTCTGCATGCAATTAAAAATGAATGATCACAGAGCTCACCTCCTTGGACCTGAGGCCCCCACTTCAGCTGGTTGACCACGGGACGAGGGGCTGAGACCTCAATATGGACAGACTTTAAGGAAGGGGAAACTGAGGGAAAGAGGGGATGCATGAGTGCTGTCTAGGGAGATGTGTACCTCTATAGAGCCCACTTTAAAGACTGTCCAACCTGTACAAATAACCATGGGAATTTCTGGCTGGTGATTAACGCGCTGGCTGGAGTTTAAATCACTCTGGGCGAGAGATGGCCCAGCGTTTGACTGTGTGATATACTCCCTAGCAGAGCTCCTCTGATGGGAAGAACATTACTGATGAGAAACTAAAATGAGATTGCGGAGAGCGGGGGGCAGGAATTAGGGCTGACCTGAATGGGTCTGGGGGTAACATGGAGGCTATCACATTAACCTGACGGGGGCTCCTTTAATAGGGTCCAGGGCTTAAACTGATATATCAATTTCCCTCCATGTGGATGACTTCAAAGGCCAGAGCTCATTCCCGCCGCTTGTGTTGGCCCCCCATCAATCTCTGGCTGCTGTGGGCATCATCACCTCCAGCCTGAGACAAGCCAGGATAAAGATCAGCTCGGCGGGCTCCAACCAATCGGCAGCCTTGTCCTGATTGTCCGCTCCTGGTCACAGAAAAGATAGCACCTTTAAAGTTCCTGTTGTTTCTTCGGTGACTGTGCACTCACTGGCGCTATCTATCAAGATGGAAAAATGCAAAGCAACACAGTAAATTGGTTGCAACATGCAGGTCAATCAAACACAACACTACTCGGCTTCAGTATCCCAGAATGATTATAATTATAATCATGGCTGACAAACATTTCTCCATCTGTGTGTGCTAACGTCACAATAATTACCCTTGTCACGCGAAATGTGTAATTTAGCAACACAAATCATGGCATTTACCTCTGCTGACAGCTACAATGATAAAGATTCAGTAAAAGCGTGGCAGAACACCTTCCAGTTCATCTCCACTGTTTGTATAGAAAGACTTTTTTTCTCCCCCCTCCAACAACAGAGACGCAAGGAACTCCTTTCTTTTCGCTAAACTCTCTGTTCTCAGAAATCATATCAAAAAGCCTCTCTCGCAGTGCAGGCCCTCCAGGGTTCTGATGTCACTTCCACTGTAACACTTCGCTGATGACTGACATATGCTTCACATGAGCGTGAAGGAAAAAAACACACATACACAAAAAAAAACATACACGCTTACACACACCCTTTTTGTTTTAGACGACATTTCCGACTTTACGCTAACTTGTTTTGTCAAAACAATTCCCGAAGAAATTAAACGACACATTACTCAAGTCAAACCTGAAACCTAGATCTGCCACAACAAACCTAATCCAGTTTGAGCAGTGCCTGTGTTGTGGTGTCCTCGGAGTGTGTGTGTTTCTCTTGAAACATGGCTTAGGTTTCAGGAAGTTTTAGGCCTGGAGTCAGTCATCGAGGGGGGGGGATGTAACGGCGCAAAAACATAGGCTCTGATAGCGCTGATAATGGTCCTGAGTAAACCCCTTTGAAGGACTTTCACTAAGTACAAACAATGTGCAAAAAAAGTCAAAGAATTACTAGAAAGTGAACAATGTGTGCAGCAGCCAGGTGGAAGGAGCAAAATGAACATTTATTTCAGGCTTTTCATTCATCATTCTCAGCAAGGAAAGTAGTCGTTTGCAAAAAAAAAAAATGCCAAGAAAGTAGTCATCTCTGAGGTATTAGAGTGTAAGAACATGCTGAAAAGGGGAGCCTTACATTCGAAGGAACAGAATTAGGTGCGATTAGAAGTCCATATTTGTCACACAGTTCCTTTCAGCTTTCACCTTGTGATCAGAGGCATCATTTAGACAAAGAACAAAAGACGGCAAATATTTTGGGAAGGAGAGAAAAAGGGGTCTGTGTAGTGAGTTGCAAGAGTGAAACTGAGCGGGGCGGTGTGCCAATAGAGCCCGCTGGTGTGGGCTACAGTTTGCAGTGCGTAGCAGCCGAGATCTATGAATACAGATCAGGGGAGATGTGAGGGAATTTTACAGCAGGTATTGTCTGTCACTCACCCCGTCTGTCTGTGTGATCACGGCCTCCTCGGCGGCTGTTTCATCTTTCACTCTCTCACACACTCATACTCTCACACACACACACACACACACTCATTCACTCCTCCCCCAGTGCTACCAAAGAAGACCTGGTGCTGTGGTGTGCCCTTGCCAAAAAGTGACAGGTGTTCCAATAGGAAAACCAAAAATCAAAGGGCCATTATTCCTATTATACGTTATGATTCCCTGCTTATGTCTGGCTTTGTATAAGTTACTGACATCTGGATTTGACTGAGAAGATACCAAGACAAATAATGTAGAGTTTGAAATAAAATTTAGCCATGACATGAAAATTCAAACATGTTCCCATTTTTTTTATATCTACTATTCAGAAGTGTGGTTCATAACACAAACCGATTTATTTTTTGTTCTTTTTCTCATAATGTTAAAAAAATATCTGCCAGTCATGTGTCTGTATGGCCTAAAGCTCTTGAACACAGACTGTGAATTATGCCTGCAGTGAACATAAACACATTTTACAGCAAAACGCAGTGCTGTAGATACACACACACACACACACTTGAAACACTCGCTCCTTCTCATATTTAAACAGCATCACTGCTCAGATGAATCTTGCTCTGTCTCTGCGAAACATCCCCCACTGCCTCCGCGAAAATACTGATAAGACGGCCGGACAGCATTAAAAGTGAAACATTGGATTAAAAAAAAAAAAAAAAAGGGTTTCTCGCATGCAGTCCCCAACACAGACAACCTGCCCGATACAGCGTTTGCTTTTGTATGGCAGTGTCAGTGTTGATTTCTAGCATGAGAGGAGCAAAAACACACATAAAGCTTGCCCAACTGTTCAATCACGGCGCTCTGCAAATGGGAACGGGCCTGCAGTCTCAATCAGCTAAGTGTAGTAGGCAGCTGTTGTGTGGCGGATGGAGTGCGTCGTTAATTCTGTAAATATAGCTTCCCTCATGTGTCTAAGAATCACCCACTCAGGCCACATTTAGGCCAGATGAGCAGCAGCTTTGCCAACGTCTGGTAAACTGGGCGAAAAAATGAATGACTCAACAGAGCAGAGAGGAAATTTAAATGTTCCTTTTGGGTAATCTTTTTTTTTTCCCCTCCGTTTTGAAAAGACCCAGTACAAGGTTGCCAACCTCACTACAAGGTTTTCAAATGTAAAGAAGAATGAAGCAGCATTTTAAACAAATAGAAGTTATTGTTGTCTGTTCATGTTCCAGTTGTAGCTCATTTTATCCAAACTGAACAACAATGAGAAAAATAAATCCTGCGCTCTTTCAGGCGCAGTGCAGCATTCAAAGTGATGGTTTAGCACTTGTATTGTTCTTTAAAGTTGGAGCAGAGAGGCAACAACATTCTGGCTCTTCTTTTATGGGCTATCAATAATCTTTTTCTGACACATTATTTGCTGGGCTGGAGGAAAATAGGGAGCAGCACGGTCAGTGGTTCACCACAAAGACTTCTGGGAGCTGGCGAGGGCAGTGTGCGTGGGCGATGCATCCATCCTGGGACACTGCCAGGATGTCTTTTTGACCAGGCTGCTGGAGCACTAAGGACCCACGACAGAGCTGCACACAGCCTCTGGGAAAAACAGACAGAAGCAATTAGATGACATGACAGTCATGAAGATGATGATTCTTTGGCAGATCGGGCTCAGTGCAGTTTCATTCACAACACATTTTGGCAGCAAACTAGCGTTTTAGCGGCTTGCTGCTACATTAACATATTTGTGAAATTATTCCACCATATCATAATATATGCAGTGACTTTTTTCCATTTTATTATATATAATCTGTCATGTATTACATAAAAGCTTTCAACAGAGCACAGATATTTCTCTTCTCTTTGCCATTCCTCCCAAACCTGCTATTTTCCCCTTGATGGCCATCTTGCTGGCGTGAAGAGTTTTACACCCATATTCCCTCTGAATTCAGCAAAGCTAAGGCTTTTGGGGAAATTAAATAACCTGAGGATTGAGCTACTTTAGGAAGCCCAATTAACATATTTGCCTCTGGAGGAAAATATTGCCTGAAGTTGAATGGACGGTAATTTTACGCATGGATTTTTCCATCCTAATTCTCAGAGCTTTGAATAATCCGGAGAATTTGTTTTACAGAACAAGGGGTTTTAACGTTCGACGCTGAAGCCGGGGTGGTAGAATTTTTAGAGAGCTGTGTGTCAAAACAAATAACACAGCTTCTCAAAGGGTTACATGTTCTGTTGTGCTAATTGAACATGAGTCAGTGATTCAATCCAGTGCAGTTGTAGAGTTTTACTATACTGCACAAATGCAGCTTTCCCAGAGCCAAATCCAAGTTTTCAAGGAGCAATCACGTTTGCGGTGGCCCACTATGGTATATTGCATTTTGACAGAAGCTATGTTTGACCACTGTGATTTTGGACAATCTTCCAGTCTGGTGGTAATCTCCTGTGTCCCTCCCCTGAGTGACTAATCCAAGATATCCATATCGGTTGAGCCTACAATATGTTACACTCCAAAAGCGTTCATCCAAGCTCCAGCGTTAGAGCTTTTAATTACCTCTGTGTTGCCTTTTCTCCACCCTTGTACACATATAAAATGGGGGTCAGATTCCAATTCCAATCTGAGAGTATACCTTCCACAACTCGATGTCTAAATCCCACTGCACAGAGATCAAAGTCTTATAAAGTTGGGATAACCCGTATTACTTCTCATTAGTGGGTAACCTGATGCACACTGACAAGTCTAACAGTTGCTGCGGTCAGCTGCTGATGCCTCCAAATGGCCTGGCCCCTCTGTAAAACGGACTGACCAGACACTGGAGTAGTCCCCGAGTCTAGTCTAGTGTGGCTTAGCATGAACTCCATTTGTGCTGTCGCCTCTAGGCCCAAACCAAAAGGGACTGTTAAAAAATAGGCTTTAAGTCTCCAACGGCTCGGCTGACATCCACTACTACAGATCATTAAGGCTCCACAGCTTCTCCCTCTCCAGCCTCAAACACACCAGTGGAGTCATTAAAGGCAATGTGTAATTAAAGTTGGAATAAACAAAGGCTTTTCTCCAGGTCTTTTATTTCTCTCTCAGCCATGTATGCATCTCTCTCTCACATTTTCACACTTGCTTTCTCTTTCTCTCCCTCTTTGCATTTCTCTTTTCCTCCCTGTGTCTCAGACAGAGTTGACACATAAGAGAGGAAATTCTCATTGGCTCCCATGGTGGTGGTAGGCATGGACGAAGGCCCTCAGCCTAATTAGAAAACTAAATACTCTGAGTAATGCCTAACCCCTGGGAATACAACTGCCATATCTCTTACACATGTGATGTGGAAGGACCCGGAATGCCACTGGGGTGTCTCGCTGAAATATCCTGTGCTGTTCCCCTTTGCACAGCTGTCCACACAGACTCATGCACTTAAGACAGGCTCGCTTTCATAGTTAAAATAGAAATTTGTGTCCTAAGTGCCGCAACACAGCTAATGCTAAATATTTAATTCCCGTGGGTGCTAATTATGGTTGAGTACTGGCAACACGGATTCCCTTTTTTCACTCCACATAACAACTGTAAAAGCAATTTAAGCATTTTTCAATTAATTAAACACATAGTCTTCCAGTAACCTCTTGTCATTTTGCCCTCCAGGACCATAGCTAATTTGTGTAGAATAGAAACTGCAAAGGGGAAGGAGTGGGGGTGGGCGCTGTTTTCATCTTTGCAAAATGCTCCTACAAAGGAATTAAAAGGGAAGACACATAATTTTCATGAGAGTTTAAAAAGATCACACTCCATTATTCTTTTTCAAAAAGCCTGTAGTACTGTAAGTGTAGTTTTGAATGTTATGAACCTACATATCAGATGATTGTAACCACGAGCAACCAGCCCCCATTATGTTATCAAAGCAGTGTGAGATAGTCTGGCCATGAAGCTAATCCCCGATGTATTTTTAGTCACAACTGACTGATGAAGTGAAATTACTACATCAGTGATAAAATGGGAGTCTCTGAAAAGCCTTTACAAGATCATGCAGCAACCAAGAGAGCTCTTTAAGCTACTGCAAGTCTAAATGAACTTGTACAACAGTGGTGAAGTATATGACAATATGGTGAAGATGACTAGCAGTGAATTAAAGATAAGCATACATTATGCGCCTATAATATGCTGAAATTATCATTTTTGCTTTTAATTTCTGGTTCCATTGGGCCAACAGGCCAGCTAAAAATATATTTCAAAAAACACCCCCGCTGCCATTTATTCATAAGCAGTGGGAAGAAAAAGAAAAAGAAGACAATTCATCTCATTTTGTGATTAAGATATAGACACATTTGAAGGATGTGCATAGGTGGCATATAGTATCAAACTTTATATGTTACAGACTCGTATGTACGACCATCCATTGTGTACGTGCCACTGGGTGCATGTATGTATGCACATGCATGAGAGTTATGAGGAGGGGCAACGGCACACCCATCCTCTTATAAAGGCCCCTGTCATTGAAAGAGATCAGAAGCAGGCTGTGAAATCCAGCTAATAGTCATTATGGGATGCCAGTCCCTGTGCACCCTACCTGCTTGCCAAGGCGGCTCCCTCACACTTCATATTTGCATTGTGTCATCTTATCAGCATTCACCCAGACAGAGGACAGATCACAGCGCAGAATGACAACCGCATCACTAATATCAATAAATAAGACTGAGGGAGAGCAGAGTGAGCAGAATTAGGCGTCTGGCACTCAACAAAACACACAAAGAAATCATACAATGGCACCAAAATGGAAATACAGCCGCGTGACAATAAAAATAGCCAGAGAAATATTATTTTTCTCCTGATGTAAAATTAATGTCCAAAGTCTTTGTAGAAGGCCGTAGCGTGCGACGGCTCCCCCCACCCACACCCCCTGTTCTGAGCGGTGAGGAAGGGTGAACTCTAAGAACCCTGTGTGCTCAGTCACTTCTGGGCCCATGCAGTCAATAAGGCTATTTCTGATCTCCGGATGGCTAGGGTTTCAAAGCCTGTTTAAATGGGCTCCCACAAAGCCGGAAGCACCAACCTCAGTCCTCTCCCTCCCTGTCTTTCTCCCTCTCTTTTTCCTCCTCCACTCTTTCTCTAATATTGAGAGGGAGCTCAGCTTGCCTACCCCCTTGGTAAAGAGAAGGGGAAAGGAGGGTGGGACGTGTGTGTGTGTGGGGGGGTCTCCTCCCCTTCCACATGCACGGTGGTGAGGAAAGACAGGGAAGCGCAGGGTCAGGGCTCCTGGTGCTAAGCTGTGAAAGGCAAACGTTTGGCAGAGTAATTACACGGCGCACTGCTCTGGGAGTGATTAGTGATAGTTGTCTGTTCAAAGTGTTTGGAGCTCACAGCCTTTATGGGCTACGCTTGCCTTCCCTTCGCTTAATGTTTAGATTGCATTTGCATCAGGAAGAGAGTTGCATGTGTCAACATAAACAGTGTGCCTATGAAGCTCACCAAGTGTGCACTTGGTTGAGTTAAAATATATCCTGTGTGTATGCGCTTATATTAATATATATGATACTATAATGTGCAAGAAAGATTGCTACATTACTGAGAACTACCTTTTTATAATTTATCTAAAGTAGTTGTATCAATAACTGATGCAATTAAAGGTCCAAAATTCCTCAATTTCCACTCTCAAAATTTATTCCAGAAACAAACAAAAGATAAATCTTCGGAAGACTGATTTCAAGCTCTAATAATAACAACAGTGCATACTCCGTTACCAGGCCTATTTTGCACTTCCTGAATATAATGCCAGCACTTGGCACAGCAAAATCGTTCCCACTCCCAGGTCAGGTGACACTGCGGTGCATTGCAATCACCATGCTCAGGTGGTGCAGCCCAGGCTGCCAGCCTTTGATGTCCTTGCTGTTTATGTTGGCCAGCCATACTGTCCCAGCACAGCCTGCAGATGTGACTGCAAGCTGTAAGGTGAGTAGCAACACTCCTGAGTAACATGTCCAGTTGTAAAGCTAACCCTGACAGAGGGTGTGACGGGGGCAGGAGGGGGCGTAAACAACAGGAACAGATGGATACAAGGTAGAGCACATGTGGGATTAGGAAATTAGTGATGTTAGCATCAGCGATGTTTGATATCAGTATTTATTCAGGGGTAATTACTTCCTTTCTTTGCCGAATGGAAACGTGTAATTATGTGACAGAATAAACTTTTTAGTTCCACTATTCTAAGCACACAAGATCTGTTTTTCTAGTCAAAAAGCTCTGGCTCCTTGACAAAACTTTCTTCTTGGGCTCTGTCCTGTTGAAAACCTGAGATACACTTACAATAGATTTTAATCCCACTGCTATCTTTTGGGGCCTAAAAAAATACCTGAACAAATCAGAATTGCATGTATCAAAGGGATGATAGCTATCATATTTCAACACCTTCTCACCTTAATCCCAACACAAGGATCGGCTGACAGCGGCTGGATAGCTGGGTGGCAAAACAGAGTAGAAACAAACACAGCCGTGGACAGAAAAGGAAATACCTCAGGGACTTTCTGGGATTGGTGAAGAGGTAAGACAGTACCTGTAGTGCAATCCCCTCCAAATCTGCACCAGGTGTCAGGCATTAAGGAGAGCATCTCCGCTTTGGATTTCCACGTCTGGCTCAATCACCCAGGGCAGTGTGTCAGATGTTGGACAAAACGATACTCTCGAAGAAGAGGAGGAAGAAGAAGAAGAAGGCAAGAACCTGAGGCTCAGCACAGTACAGAGAAGAAGGTTTCTGATGACAAAAGTAGAACCTGTACCTTCTCTAATAAAAAAAAAAACCCTTATGTGAAAATAATGTCATTATTTTATAATAATCCTCATCGATGTTTGACACTTAAATATTCAATTACATGTGAAATTAGTCTCCTGAGAATACAATATATTGCAAAAACTGCAATGAGACAATAAAATATGGGAAGCAGAGCTGAACACTTTGAGTTTTAATGAGATGAGATAGTTTTAGAATAACATTACACTGTATCCCATTGAGATTTTCAGTTAAACTACAAAGACAAGTGAGCGCTGCCAATTCCCTGTGTGATAATACCAAGCAAGGAGTGTACTATGGAATGCTTAGATTGGTGTTAATATTACACTCTCAATTATAGAGACAAAGTCTAAATTGGACACCTGGAAACTTCTCAATTTCAAGCAAGTAAGCATTTTGCATGTGCAATTGTCCTGAAACAAAGCAGTGGCAGCGGACTGGTTCAGTATCAAGAGAGAGAGAGAGGAACACAGAGCCATGTTGGCATTGTTGTTGCCACAGATTATACATGACACACAGAATAAAAGCGGCTGATTGTAAGATGTTTAAATGTATCAGAGGCATGGGAGAGGAAACTTAATACCTCAGCACGGGGAGATGGAGAATGCGACCGGGCACGTGTGGAATGCAGAGTGGCAGGAGGAAAGCAGCAATCTAAATTTCTAATGCTGAGGATGTTTCCCATTCTGTGTTTATGAAACATGGCTACCGGGACTACAAAGGTAAGGGGATACAGCATCAAAGCCTGCCCTGACAAAAACAAAAAAGCAACAATGCTGCGGTGGAATGCACGACAGAACATAATACTCCACCTCCTCCTTCTCCTCTCCTCTAAGCAGTCTCATTTGATTACAGTGTAGCAGGCCCCAAATCAACCCTGTAGTCCCAGTTCTCACTCCCCACTGGTGCTGTGAGTAGGAGGTAGAACACAACTTGCCAAAGTGGCCGGGAAGGAGAGGAGGAGAGGTGATGTTGTGGAGGAGAATCCCTCATTCGGAGAACAAAAGAACACGGGAGTGGGTAAGCCGAGGTGTCCGCGGCAGGGGTGGAGAGTGGCTGCTGTCCCGAGTGTGGTGACTGAGGCAGAGACTGCATGTCTGATGATGGCGAGGCGGCGTATCGTTTACAGGCTCCCTCAGCAGAAGCCCCTCGCATGTCCGTCTCCAGCCACAGAGTTCGCCCTCTACTTAAGGCAACAAGAGTCAGGCTCAGCATTACAAGCCTATTAAAAGATACTTTTAATTATGCCCCGCTCTCCTGGGATCACTTCTTCCGTGAACTCTGTGTTTCTTTGGCATGTGCACTTAGGAATGGCACAACCAGAAGCACGTGTTGTTTTCTCCCTCCAATTAAAGGGCATGTTGACAGATTAAGGCTGCTTCTGGTTTGTGCTCCACTAACGCATTTAGGGGAAGATGATGAACATGGAGGGGGGGGGGGATCAGAGAGAGAGAGAGAGAGAGAGAGAGGGACTGATAGTAGCAACAAAAAAAAGAGAGAGAAAGAACATGCACATGAACCCTGAGGGATTAATGTGTTTACATTACCTGGGCTGTGATCTATCACCAACCTCGTCAACTTCTATTATGCATCACATACATAAGCAAGCAACAGACCTGGGAGCCCCTGCAACTCACTCATACTATTTCAATTGGATTAAGTCAGTGCAAATATCTAGGGCACAGCTCCCACACTGTGGTTTTAGCGTTCTGGTAGTCATTTGATTTGTATGTTGTATCACTTTACCTTTGTGAAGGCATTGCCGAAGTACCTCCTACATGCCTCGAGAGCTTTTAAGTAGTATACAATTTCGATTATTGCCACATGGCACCTATAGCACTTTTAAACCAAACGTGCTACTTAGCCAGTTAGACAACACTCAGGCACGGAAGCTCTGAGTTCATGAATCAAAATATGCAGGTGCACACCCGTGAGAGGAATACTAAGGGAAAGTTGAGAATACGGATTCACCAGCTGCGATATTCACTAACATGAGATTTATTTTGTCCCAGATGTACTTTCAGGGCTCTAAAACACTCAGTCAGAGATGTCTGGCATCACTGTATAGATGCTGACAGTGGAGTCTGCAACAGGGCCTCTGAAAGAGCTCATATTCACACTCAGGCTTCATTATAGCCAATCAATATTCATTTAGTCACTGAGCCTATTGACTCATTTCTGAAATAATATTTCAGGTCATCGGTCTTGTCACGGAGCATGGAGGATTATCCCTTTTTATACCATCCTCCATTTGGAAAATGAGGTATAAGGTGAGTCCGGATACACCCCATGGATACAAGTGTAAATAAATATTTTTGATAAAACACAGAAAAATCAGTGGGTGCTTCCTGTGATCCATCCCAAACAAATCAATCATCATCTGCGCAGCTGGCAGTGTGGTGCAGGAGGACGGCGTGGCAGTGAGAGAAGGGTGCAATCTTTGTCTGATACCTCTCATTTTGGAATCACTTCTCATAATAGGGTCATCATTTCATCATTTAGCCAATCCCGAGGCCTGCCATTCAGCCTTGCGGGGATCATGGGTAACAGGGAGAAGAAGGGGTGGGGGGGTGGGGGTGGGGGGGCAGACCCCATCAGGAGGAGAAACACACACTCTCACTCCATACATCTTCATTCAGGTCAATAAAAGAAGAAGAGATCGCATGAACAGAAAAGAGATCAGAATATAGATTCTCTCTGCTGAAAGCCACGGTGGTTCATTGTGTTTCAAGTAAATGATCTGATTTTTTAAAGTCATATCAAGCCATCAAATCTGAATTGTGTATCGGTTTCGTGTGAGCAAAGGGGTTAGATTAATCATATAAAATATGAAAGCTTTGTATGTAAATATCCATTGCAATAGTGGCAACAGCCTCAGAAGTGAGGAAAGCAAATTTAATGTTTTGAAAAGGACAGATCGTTACAATTACAGATGCAGAGCTGAGCATTCTATCAGAGTGTTTCTGCTAGTTCATTAATTATCACTTCAAAAAGTGAATAAAGTAAATTTAATTTGCGAATTGTGTGTGTTGGGAGTTTGGTTTGGGGGCCAGCATTTCACTGACTGCTTGGTGACATTCGAAGACTTCCTCAACATGGATCTGAACGGTTCAAAACAAAGACAAATAAACAGTCAATTATTTTTTTAATACAATGGGGAAAACACAGCATTGACAACTCTGTAACTGCAACATTAGGACTAAGAAAACACACAAAAAACTGCTTTACAGTGGATGTCATGCCAATCACTACTTAAAATACATAAATAAAAGGAGGAAAATTACTGATGTACTTTTAATGATAATCATAATAGCTAATCATGGCTGTACGCAGTTGTTTAGTCAAGTAGCATAGTGCACATATGTTTAATCATTTAATAACCCACCCGTTCGAGAAAAAAAAAGAAGAAAAAAAGCAAGGTCAAAAATAAATTACATCCATTATTTGCAGCAGATCTCCCCAAAGCATTTGGAGCGAAAACTGTTTTGAATTTCAATTGGCTTCCAAGTGGCAAAAGCCCTCAGCTAATACATCAAAGAAAAATTGGTGTCAACTAATCGGTTTAGGACACAGATTTAGAATGGTTAAAAATCCCATGAATACTTCAAGCATTTTTCTGTACACCACTAAAGGCTTGGGAGCAGCGCAGCTGACCTTGTGCGCTCCAGAAACCTGTCCGCCACTCGACATTAACTGACTGTTTAACTCATCCAGCCACGCAATTAGTCCACCACAACGCATAATGTTGCGTAATAATAGCCTCTATATCCAATTTAGATTACACTCGCTCCCTCAGGCATTTTAAGTGGCATGCATCATCTTTCATTCACTTCTTCTGTGCCACGTAAAGCCGTTTTCATGCGTCAAAACCGAAGTCGTTCTCTCAGGGGGGAAAGGGGAGAAAAAAAGAAGAAACGACAGCGAATAGGAAGAGACAAAGTTAGTAGGTATCAAAATACCGATCGCATAGATTTGGAAAAGGATCGGGATAAATAACACGAGGACAGCCCACTTTTACGCATCTTAAAAAACAAAGACGCACGTTTCCACAGAAAAAGCGCAAATGAGCAAAACTGTACTCACCTACACCTCCTCCTTTATCGGTGCAGAGCTGAGAGGCGGTAGCAGTTGCCATAAGCCTACTGCTATTATAGCCTCCGTGATCTCAAATTATTGGTCCTCCTCCTCCCACTACAGAGAGCAACTCGGAACCAAAGCGCCTTAAGGTTGACACATGGCATAGACCCTTCATCCAGGGCCCTCTACAACTTGGTCGCACATCTTATGCAATAAATAAATGAAGGAAAAATAAAATAGTGCCACTAATTCTCAGCTCCCACAATTTGTTTAAAAAAAACGTGGACATTTTCTTTTATAGCTCATGACAGACAATAAATTCACTCTAACAAAATACCTGCGTTTAATACAATGCTGCTGTTTTGTTTTTTTGTTTTTTTAAAAAAATAAAACCGGTTAGAAATGATGAGCACCAGTGGATTCAGCTGGCTCTTCCTGCTCCTGCTATTATGAGAGAAGTTCCAGTAATTAGTTGATTGTCTAAACACTACAGGAGGCTGTGAAACTGGGTCTGGTCGTATCACTGTCATCTGATTAGGCTGTACTGTAGGGTCGCTTTGTGTATCCGTCCTTCTCCCCCTCTCCTCCTGTCTTTCTCTCTCCCTCTCTTTTCTTAAGTCAGACTCTGCTCCCACTGTACCAGCGTCATCATTCTTTGCTCTCTAGAGGTTTTCAGAGCGTAAGAAACACGTGACAGCGTGTGCACACACACACTCTTTAGCAGCGCCTACAGCGATCCCTTTCGGCTTATCTGAGACTTGAACTGGAAAGTCAGTCAACAGAATGAAAACGGCTTTTAGATGTCTGAAACACTGAATAATATTTATAACAGCGCGCAAATATTTTTTAAAGCCATGTTGGTCGTCTAATTTTTTTCTGTTTGCCCTACAAATTTGCACTTTTAGAAAAAAAAATAATAACAATAATAATTTATTTTGACACATTTAGCAGAGATTAAATATATAAAAAAATAATACATTAACTACCGATATCAGTGACTTGTTAAATACTGTCCAGTATTTCAGCAAAGAAATGTATCTGCAGTGATCAAACGAGATTACATCCACTGGTCCAGCCGGATTTGGTGTAGTTGGCACTAATCTGCCCCGGCTTCAGGGTTTATGACTTTCTTGGAGTGTGTATCTGGTTTATTCCTGGATCTACTGCGCAAACTATTTAGCCACAGCCACAGCAAATCGTTCAGACTGGAGTGACGGCTCAGGAAAAAAAAACACTTCTACAATTAAACACACAAAAAAGTCGATAAGGAAAAGTTTGTTTACCTACAAAACACTATTCTGACAGAGTCGTTCGCTCGAGCGTACTTTGCGCCATCTTTTTTTTTTTTTTTTTGTAACTTTTCAGTTGTCAAATATCTTACCAATGCAACATTCGTCTGGCGTTAGAAAGTCGACGTGCACAATAGTAGTAATCCATTTGAAACCCCCATTGCGGATTTTAACACAAAGCGCACGGAGATCACGGAGCATCAGTCTGTTGATTTAACGCACATTTTTAAAATGACGACTTTTTACGCACAAAGAAAGAATAACAAAAAGTGAGCACTGCAGCGGAGCGCCCTTTTTTAATTCCTGCCGGTATCTTGCAAGCCCATATCCTGGCATACAACAGCCGATTTGTTATTGATCAAGTGTGAAAGTGACGGCTTCGTATTTGGAAGAAAAAGAAGAAAGTTGGGAGTTGACAGACTCGCATGATGTCGCCATCCGAAAGGGGGGCTGCCACGCGCACTTGAGACTTACTGCAACGAGCCTTGTTAAAGAGGAGAAAAATAGAGAAATAGAGAATGAGAAGGATTGTTAGTTAACGCGAGAGGAGGGAGGGGGTGAGGAAGAAACCGAGGGGGAGAGAGAGAGAGAGAGAGAGAGAGAGAGAGAGAGAGAGAGAGAGAGAGAGAGGGAGAGGGAGAGAGAGCATAGATTTGGGCAGGGCTGTGGTTACCCAGCATAAGCTTGCCTTTTTCTTCGGTGACTACACCCCGAGAGGAGGAGCGTAGTGTGCAGCGTAGTAGGCGTCAGGATCCTCAATTTCCAACTTAGCATCTTGGCAGGACATTTTCCCAAGCAAAGCCCCCGTCCGACGGGCAAAAAAAAAACTTCTGCACGGGCATGAGAGCGACGGTGCAACACAGATAAGGGAGCAGCAGAAAAACAAAACGAGACAAAAAACCTCCGACGGACAGTGGCTGACTGGCTGGCAGCGACCAAAAATAATTCCACCCAACATCCAAGCCTCTTTTTATTTAAACAATTTACTTTTTTCCTTCGCTATTGTCATTTAGAAGGGGGGACAGACAGCGGGTCTGCAGACACACATCTCTATGCGCTCCAACAGCAGCGCATGAGAAAATAAAGGGGGAAAGTGCGCAAGTTAAGTGGCTTACACTCTCCGGGCTCCAGCATGGCGTATCCTCAGGGCTACTTGTACCAGCCGTCCGCTTCTTTAGCCCTGTATTCATGCCCCGCGTACAGCACCAGCGTTATATCGGGACCCAGAACCGAGGAACTTGGGAGATCCTCTTCGGGATCTGCGTTTGCGCCCTATGCCGGATCTACTGCGTTCACCAGCGCCTCGCCAGGCTACAACTCCCACTTACCATACAGTGCAGACGCGGCGGCAGCTGCCACATTCACCTCATACGTGGTGAGTAAACTAAAGGTGATTATTCAATCTAATAGGAAGCAAAAGCAAAAGGGAATTAACTCGTTATAGATGCCTGCTGTGCGTCCGGAGCCAAGCCATTAACGAGCAATGTGCGTCACCGAAGAGTGCATGGATATAAAATTACAGAATGTCATGTTCAGGAAACATGTTGTACATTAAACACATCCAACCTAATTAAACCGCGTGCTATTATGGTCCTTAATTAAATTGCTTTTTTTTTTCAAAAGAAAAGGTGGCCAGTGTCTTTCCGAAGCTTTTACGCTTCTGCCGGACTGCACCGCGCCGTGTGATGGCAGCTTAGGTCACTGTATTTGTTGTCTTCTAATCCTATTAGTTGTGCCAGTTGTGAAAGTTAAACTTGTGAAAAATGAGAAAGGGCAGTTTTGTTTTGCTTTTCTCGTATTATCTGGCAATGATCTCATGGCAACTAAATCAATTCAGAGTGGCTTTATAGGCCTGGTTACCGCAAAGACTGATCTCTGCAGAATGCGCAAAGAAAAACAATGTTAGGCCCATCATGCGTCGTGTCAGTACCTCATCATAACTGGAAAAATGCTCTCTCTGAATGTGAAGAATAAGAGTCGCTCTGTGCTGACAGAATATACATAAAAACACAATTACAAAAAAATCAGAAAATGCATTTTAAATATCCAATCAAGTTGAAAACAACTCCATAAACATTAACTTCAAACTTGAGCGACTGGATTAAAGCCAGTGTATTCGTGTGCGTAAGCGTGTGTCAGTCGGCGCGTGCACGTGCAAGCGTGTGCGCGTATGTGTGTGTTCAAGACCGTGCGCCCAAAGTTCCTTTAATTGTTTTTTTTTTGCAGCATTTTAGAGAAAATTTGAACTTTTTCTCACTTTTTTATTCTTTTATTTATTTCCTCTTCCAGAGCTCTCCCTACGACCACACCACGGGGATGGCCGGCTCAATAGGATACCACCCTTACGCAGCACCCTTGGGCACCTACCCTTATGGTGACCCAGCATACCGTAAAAACGCAACCCGGGACGCCACCGCCACCCTGAAGGCCTGGCTCAACGAGCACCGCAAAAATCCCTACCCCACCAAGGGAGAGAAGATCATGCTGGCCATCATCACCAAAATGACGCTCACCCAGGTGTCCACCTGGTTCGCCAACGCCAGGAGGAGGCTAAAGAAGGAGAACAAGATGACCTGGACCCCTCGGAACCGGAGCGAGGACGAGGAAGAGGACGAGAATATTGATTTGGAGAAAAACGACGACGACGAGCCAAACAAGCCCACAGACAAGGGAGACTCCACAGACACAGAAGCAGGTCGGTGGTTGCAGGGAAGAGGAAAAAAAAAAGAAAGCCAAAAAAAAATCATCAATTTTTCATCGCAGTCGTTTCCACTCAGGGTGCAAAATTGATTGCTGGTTAATGGTGGTATATTATTTATAATGGGACAATTGCTTTAAATAATAATCACCTTGAACTCCCCTCGTTTGACTTCTCAGGGGCTGAAATTGCTGGTGACGCAAAGTGTTTAGCAGTCAATTTATCTTTAACGGCATAATAAGGATACAGCTGGTGAATTAAGGTGGATATTCGGCTGAAATTGCCTTTATGTGATCATTATTGTTAAAGGCTTGTTATCTTAACCACTGATATGGTGAAATTTTATTTTTAAAATTGCATTTATAAATGTAAATCATGGGCAAAGTGTGTGTTTTACATCCTCTCATATTTGCAAAGAGCAGCTCATTCACCTTTTTAGGCTGGCACACATGTTTATGGGGAGATTTTATTGCACACATAATTGTTTGTGAGGGGAAACGTGCATAAGTAGCCAAATTATTTTTATATATCCAATTTCTGCGTGCATGTGTGTTCACTTTGCTTTCAATCACCTGAAAGCCATGTTTCAGTTTTATCAAGATTTTTTTTTTATTGTTACGCTTATTTAGCGGTAATTCTGTTGTTTTATTTGTGCTCCAGATCACAAACTGCTGAACCCAGGGGACATAGGCTGTGACAGATTTAAAGAAGAGAACCATGGCAAAGACACGGATCCCCTTCTGAGCGACTCGGAGTTAAAAGAGCAGGAGGAGCGGACTACAGAGTTGCTGCCGGATTCCGCGAAACCAACCACTTCGTCTCCCTCGGCGGTGCCCCGAGGGAACCAGAGCGTTGCGCAACAAGACAAGCCGTCAGATTTGAGCCATGCACCGGGTACGGTGACCAGCAACGTGACCTCAGTTATCCACTCGCCCCCTTCGGCCCCTAAACCCAAACTCTGGTCCCTTGCGGAGATCGCCACGTCCTCAGACAGGTGTAAGGGCAGCAGCGACGCGCCACAGTCTTGTCCCGGTTTGGGTCAGAGCGCAGTCATGGGCACCAACGCGTCTCCATCACGGTCCTCTCCTCAGTGTCCGCTCCCCAACAGCACGGTCCTTTCCAGGCCTCTGTACTACACCTCCCCTTTCTACCCCGGCTACACGAACTATGGTGGCAGTTTTGGACACCTTCACAGTAACCACGGCTCGGTAACCACGGGCTCCACGGCACATTTCAATGGATTAAACCAGACTGTGTTAAATAGAGCAGAGGCTTTGGTAAGGGAGAGCCAGAAAGTCAGAGGCCAAACGCAGGTAGATCTTTGTAAAGACTCCCCTTATGAACTAAAGAAAGGTATGTCAAACATTTAATACCTGAATATTTTCCACTCACCGCGGACTTTTATTTATTTTTTGTGGTTGCATTAAAAGAGAGAGAGAGAGAAAAACGAGAACAATGATGAAGCAAATTCTGAGAACAGTTATTTTCTGAGCAAATGCTTATCCTCAAATTTTTAGTTTCTGAATGGTTACTCCTAAAAAAGAAATGTAACAAGAATGGTCTTAATCGCTGCAGCCGCCTGAGTCTATTTGTATTAAAGACTAACATGTATATTTAATGTAGCATTTTTGTATTTAAAATGGACAACACACTATCTTTGAAGTAAATTATGGAGAAAAAAAATCATACTTGTGCAGCGATTATTTTGGGGGAGCAGTTGGCATTGCCTGATATGTGTCGAAAGTGCTTCAAGGCCAGTTAATCTAAGAAATATTAATTCAATTTTTTGTGTGTGTGTGCACCGTGACAGATGCCTCAATGGTAATTATTTCTAAATATTCTGGCAGTGAGAGCTCTGAGGAACTTGAAAGTGAAGGCCTGCTTTCAGAAAGGATGCTGGAATATCTCAACAATAAATGGGTTCAGTTTGGTTTTTGTTGCTGCAAATATTTATAGGGGGTTTTATGAATGAAAAAAAATACTGGAAGTGATACTTTTGGTGTGTGGCTTTAACAGAAGTTTATTTATTTTTCTTTTGAATGCACCCAGGGCCTCCTCTATTTTTTTCCTACCTACTTGAGCACGTTTCCAAAAGTGGATATTGATATAATAACACCACCAAGGCACAGTCATTTAACCCAATTACCTATCATGTTTTATGCAGAGCAATCAGGTGGTGAACTCGGGTAATGAGCTCGATTTTATGCCAAATTTAGACCTCATTACTATTTTCCAAGGCGTGGCAAAGCTGTTAAAAAGGGACGCGACCATGCATTTAGAACATACTGCCCTATTATATATCATTAATGGAGAGTCTCTTTAATGGCGCGTTAGATGTGAAACACTGGCTGTTTGGGGCAAAGAGAGGATGCTGCCATGCACACATGCAGATACAGGGGAGGTAGAGTGAGAGACTGTGCAGGCACTGTCCTCTAACTCTTCCAACTTCCGCAGGTAGGTGTCACACTTGCTCCTAATTTCAGGGGGGGACTCTGTTAATCCGTCACGGAAACCCATCCCCGATCAAATGGCCTGGTGAAAAAAAGAAAAGAAAAAAAGTGGAGCCAATGGGGCACACACAATGATCACAGTTATTATGAGGATTCTAGAAATTTTTTGACAAGTGGATAAAAGAAGAAAAAAATTACATACCTGACTGGCTTGCAGAACAAAAAGGGAGAACAAAATCTGTAGACTTCAACAGAAACTATTAATGTTTTTCTTTTTATTCTGGTGCTATGCATGCAAAGCACACATTATTTTTTATCATTATTATTAATTTTATTATTATTATTATTGTTATTATTATTGTTGTTATTGGGTCGTGATATTCTAACATCTGCAGGCCACCTAAAGGCCTTTTTTTCTCCAAACCTTTTTTTCCTCTTTTTCTCAGTGGCTGCTCCACATTTTAAAGGACCCTGAATTATTCTAATGATTATTATTATTAATGTCGTTATTGTTGACCTCCACTGAGGTGGGACAGCATGCTCTTGTTTATGGCTGCCATTAATCTCTATAGTTTACTTTCCCCTTCTCCAGTTTGAAATCTCCCCTGAGGTTTCTATAATTCCCTTAGCCTTAATGTCCTCTATTCGGGCCCTCTATTTTAATCTGACAGAGTGTGCTGGAGCAGTGACTGCGACACATCAGCCGGCTAAATAGCATAATTATGTTGTGTTTTTTTCTTTTTTCCTCCCCTCTTCTTTGCTGATCCCCGGGGGGATTCAACTGTTCGATGCAATGTCCCCTAAGAGAGCATTAGAGTTTTATTAGAAATTGCGTTGTTTTCTCTGAATTGATTGAAGAAAAATGTTGCACAGGGACAATATTGCAGCCTGCACACGCTGCCTTGTGCCGCGTAAATCATGCGTGAGGCTGCGTAAATACTGGGACGGTTATGTGTCAAATAGGTTTTTCATGTTTGTTTTTTTGCGCGTGCCTGTGTGCGTGTGTATGCGTGTGTGTGTGTGTGTGGTTAGAATGCTGGTGGGCCTGTAATTTTATTTCAAATTCTTATGATCCTGATTTAAAAATACAGATGAAACATTGGGGGAAATGATAATGATGGATTCTTTGGGTAAAGAAAGTATTTATTTTATTTTTATTCCAGCTTTGTCACAGCCATCCATTATTATTATTATTACTATTATTATTATTATTATTTCCTGGTGGCACTGAGGGGTTTTTATGCTATTTAAAGCTGATATTATATTTTTGCAAGATTATACATAAACGCGTCACTGTATTTAATCTCAAGCCTGGAGAGAAAAAAAAAGATAAAAAAGAAAACCCTAACACCAATTAAAACATATATATGTATGTTATCGTTGATTATACTTGTTCTATTTCTGGGCTTGATTTTTTTTTTTTAAGCCAGTCAATTAACCCCCAGATTACTCGAGGAAGCAGAGCGAGAGAATTCGCCATCCTCCATCAGAGGCATGATAGCCTACAGGGGAGCTCCTCTCTGCAACTTTATACAACTTGGTCCCTGGCTTCCCCTCCACTTGAATGGCGTGTCGGTTCATTGTTGCAATTGCTACAATGTGAGAATACTAAGTAGGGGTGAAACCGTTCCCACGTGTGAAAATGGGGGAAATAATCCGACAGGAGAAGAAACAGAAGAGAAAAGAGGAGGATAAGGTCTATACCCTTCACTCCGACTCTGTTACTGTGAAGCAGCTTTGGGGAAAAAAAATAATGCTTCTTCTTACCGTTGTTATATCAATTAAATTAAATGATTTTTCCCCCCTAACCTGAAAAGAAATACCTTTGGCTACACATGAATTCTAAGGGCCGCGACAGACGCCTGATGCAAATCTTACTGAATTAATTCGCAAATATCTCTGCATAGACCTGCACGTGTAAATGCACTTTTCTGTCCAAAAAATCGAATTAATGTGCAATTAGCATTTTTGGATTCCTTAAAAATTGGAAGAGGGGGAAAAAAAACACCTGACAGTCCAACTATATCGAATTCTTTCTCCTAAAACAGCAGCAACCGCAATGCTGTGCCGCTGATTCTGCTTAATTTACGCATTTTTTTAAATTCTAAAAGTAGATTTATATGTGTGTGCTTCTGTGTGTTGGTGTCATGAGGGAGACGTTCAGTGGTGACTGAAAATAGTGCTAATATAGGGCTAATGAATAACAAGAGTAAACCGTGGTTTTCTTGTTTGTTTTCCACACTTTGGGAACGGCAGGATCTAATGAGGTGAAAGTTAAAGTGTGGCATCTGTGGCCCGTATAATCCCTTTATTATTGTAATTATCTGTGCAGCCTAGAGCGCAGGTTTATCAACGCTGGAGCCACGTAATCCAAAGTTTACCTAGCATTCTGTTTTGTTGTCCAATGTGTGGGGGTATTTAGGAAACAAAAAGATGCGATGTTAATGGTGTCAGATTAGCCAACTTTCCAAAAATAAAAAAATAAAAAAACGACTAACCGGATTTTTACGCATTTTATAATAGAAATACATTTTTTTTAAAAATTCTCAGCACAAGTTAAAGCAAAGCATGCAAACATTGGAAATGATTTTTAAAGTGGGTGATTTGATTGCTTGACTCGACTGCTATTTGTGTGGTGATCAGCTACAGATCACTTTACGCATCTTTGATTTGACACTTCTATGTAACGGACCTACTGAAAACTACTAGTCTGGCAGGAGATTTGCTGCAGGGGCAGAGACACTTGGGAGCTCATGGACCAAACAGATTAGACACCTGCCGCTGGACACTTCTGTGAACGCTACTATGGGCTATATCAGACCACAAGGTGAAAACCAAAACCTGTTGATACGCGCACTCCCAATATCAGTGAGGGATTTACGCAGCCAACGCTACATCTTATAAACAGCCCACTGATACAACACATTGGAGCTGGGGTCAAATTCAGCTCAAATTTGTAAATAGACACCCGCTGTACTTGACCTGCACGGATTATTCACAGGGGTATGATCAGCAACACAAGTGCTGCCAAATGCTGTATAAAAAAGGGGGGTTGGAATAAAAGGAGGGCGGCTTTTTCAGAAAAGGAGGTCGTTCATTTCTGACTGAAAAGCCTGTTGAGATATTTCTTTCTTCTCTCAAAATAGCTTTAAAACACCCATGGTCTATTACACAGGGAAGTTGCGTCTTTCTAACTTACATTTCTGCCATTAAATTCATATAAATGTGTTATTTTTATTTTTTTCTAACGCTTACATAAAGCGCCACAATACTGTGAACATTCATCTTTTTTTCCTCCTTAACTTTTAAATGTAAAGAAGCGAGCGACTCCTTCCTGCTCACGGCTATTTAATCATCATTTCCGAAATGAGCAGCTTTATTAAGGTCACACTGTTTCAGATTTAGACTTCTGGCGAGTCTGCACTTGAGCCTGGAGGACCGTAGTCGAAAGGATCCACATTTACGCACCGTGTTTTTGGCACAACGGCTTGTAAAACGAAACCAGTTTTTACTCTGAATCCAACAATTTACTTCTAAAAACGTGCGCAACATCCACCCACTTTTTTTGGAAGCCTTTAAAAAAAAAACTCCTGTCAGTGCAATGTCAGTCTCAAACCTTTGGCACCTCCAACGTTCATGTTAAGTGGAGTTATAAAACGCACAGTAAAGCGACCCAGATAAGGTGGCGGGGAGAGTGATTTACCACTATTTTTGTGCACTTCACGGACTGTTTTTCTATTTCTCCGTAGAGCTCCTCTGGGAGAGATTACACGTGTAATTTTCAGCTGTGAGATGTTTTAAGTGACCTCCCCCCAACATAAATAAAACATCTCTATGAAGGAAAAAAAAGAAGAAAAAAAACATTAAGGAAGAGTGATGAACTATGAAGTCCTCGGAGGCCATGGGGTTGCAGCAAGGAGAATTGACGGATTCAGCTCCAGTGGCAAATAATAAAACGTCTATTTAGGTATGGTTGGACTGTGTTCATTCCCCAGAAATAAAAATAGTTGATTTTTACTTCTTTTAAAGGGTTTCAGATGAAGTTTAAGGTTGGGGTAATTATACAATCGGCCTAAATTCTCCAAATCCTTTCAACTATGCAAACAAGTTGTCAAATTTTAATACACAAACACACATGCACGCACACAAAGCCCCACTCTGAAAGCACCTTGACTCCTTGAAAGGGGGCTGCTCATTGACCAATCTGCTCTGACAGCAGTGTGGCGTGAGCTTCTGACCCTGTGACTGCAAAGGGTCTGTGTTCAGTGGCCATGTAAGGGCTCACTGGCGCTCACACTGGGGGTTTCTGCCCTGCCCTGGAGGAGGTGATGTGCACACACACCGACACAGACACAAACACACACACACACACACACACACTGAGGCATACATACGCAGGAGGGACTTCTAGTCGAACTCCACGCCAAGCCCCCTCAGGTATGCACAGCCACAGAGCAGTAAGTGTGTGCATCCAGTTCGGAGGTGGAGACACCGGCAGGTTCTTCCTCCTGTGACTCTGTACAGGTTCTGTCTACATCCTTGCCTGGCTCCTCCTCCTCTCTGGTCAAAAGGTGAGCGTTCTCAGCGCATCTACAAACACTAATGCTTGTGTTTTTTCACACAACCCTGCAAACCTCAAACAATTCTGCATTCCTCTCAGAAGTCATCGCCACACTTGTGTATTAAGACAATGTAAAATAAAGATAAAGGAGGGTAATTTCTTTTTAGAAAAAAAAGGAACTCTAATTTTACAATACTAATGGTTATGAAGAAGATTGATGAACTGTTTTCTTTCAGTGACTTCACAGGGTCCACATGGGAGGAGGGTTACCAAGCTGCTTGAATGTTTATTTACATTTGCCCTTTTTAAATGATCCCTTTCTTCTCAACATCTGCTCCACATTACCACACAGATATCTGTCCTAATGACCGCTATAATGCCTGTGCTCACACACACTTGCTCAAACATAAGCACTCACGTATCCACTGCCTGTAACATTACCATTAGCCACTGTTCATCTGGGACACTTTACCCTCTCCAAACCACCTTGCACAACAAATGGACCTTCTCTCACTGCTGGCCCTTTTTGTTTGCGCTGAGCTTCCCACTTTTCCTCCCAGTTTGGTGTAGTCTGATGGATGCAAATGGGCACTTACTTAATTGGATCAGTTCCCAAGATGGAGATAAACGGGGCACAGGCTTTTTTTCCTAGCTTCCCCAAGTTATTTTGAGCGGAGCTCAGTTCAGCGGTGTGTGGAGAGAACGTTAATGAGGAGGGGCGAGGAGACGTGGCTGCTGCTCGACTTATTCAAAACTCCCTGCTCCAGACTGGCCCTCACTCCCACACGTTGAGGGGATGGAAGCTGCATGGACCCCATGTGTGACATGTGTCTCAGTGCCAATTTAGCAAAGTGCCTGCAAGTGATGCAACTGGCAAATTGTCCAATCAAGAACAACCACAATGGCTGCTCTGGGTTGAGTACAGGCAGGTAGCTGCGGGATTTTATCACTAGCAGGCAAATCTAGATGTAAACATGAAGGAAAATAAATTAGTCCATGCTTTGACCATGGCACTGGATTGCTCCAGACATTAGCAGATGATCACCGATGAAAAGTATTTAGGAGTTTCTTTTTTCTTCCTGAACCCAACTACTCATCCAAAAAAAAATCAAGCAGTGGCTGCATGCCAGTGGGAGTGTGCTGGCTGCTGCACCCTGATTAACAACGTGGTTTACAGCCAACTCCAATAGGTAATCTCATCAGAGAGGGGCTTTAAACAGATAAAGACCACCCCTAACTACCCCCCTTTTCGCCAACCGCTCCAACTGCATCCCTTCCCACTTGAGACGTCCCTTCTAACACACTAACTGAGAGCTGCTAATACCTGGAGCAGGCTAACATGGCAAGCCACAAACTAGGCTCAAATCATCTATTGACCTCATTTTCAATAAAGGAGCCGTTTCCAGTCTGATGGATGATTTGTTGGTCTTGCATGGAATGGCCATCTGGATGGAAGGATATGCTCTCTGTAGTAGGTATACATCACCTGCCAGCTAGGATTCTCTGCATATACAAAAGCTTGCACTTTGCAGCTATGTGTCCGCCTATGCATCCCACTCAAACAGCTATGTATAAAACCAGACCAGCTTAACAAAAAAAAGAATGGGGAGGGAAAAAAAAGAGGAGCTAATTGAATTTTGCACCATATGGTCACCATTGGCTCAGTTCTTTTCCTCTCAAGTCAAACATGAGGTTATTTTGATCCAATATGAGAAAATCCCTGGTTGCATCTGGAGACATAACAGCAGTTCATTCAGATATCAAAAGCTTTGTACCCGGGCCTCTTTGTTGCAGAATAAAGAAGAGGAATCCAAAACAAATCTGCGAAAGAGCTTTGGCTGTAGTAAAACCCCTTGTCCCACACAGCCTGCCTTTTTTTTGTTTGGGGAGCTCAGATTGGGTTCACAGTAGCTGCACTTTAAGTATAGAAAGATCTGATTTATTAGCTTGTCAGGGGAAGCATTGTTCAAGAAAGCAATCAAAAAGCACTTACCTAGCTCCTCTAAAATTACTGCTTTTTTCACTGGCTAATTTGTGTAACTCCCATGGAGAGGCTGGCAAAGAGTTTGATGAGGCATATAATGATGATTAATGAATTTATTGCCCTGCTGCTCATCAAACGGTTGTAGTATATACTTCTCTCTCTTTCTGCCAATGTGTTGAGCAGGCTCCAGAGTGACAGAGGGGCAGAGATGAGATAGTGTTGCCCTCCTCCCCACTGCCTCCCTTTGGCTGTTAACCTGGCTGACCTGATGGGCATGAGAATGTAGCGGTCGGTCTGTGGGCAGAGTGGGAGCACAATGGACAGTTTAATAAAAGGTTAAACTGGAAATGCGAGTAAACCTGCTGCGAGGGACACACGCTCTCAACTTTCAGCCTCTGATCACTTTTGTGGGAAAAGTGGGAGGAAACCAGATCCTGCACGGCTTCTTCTGCCCTCCACGGCAACCTCTCACAGACCCCCGTGCAACAGTCTCCAATCAAAAAAAAAAAAAAAAAAAAAAAAAAAAAAAGGAAGCACATAGCAGCAGTGACAAAGTCTTAGTAATGAGTCAACAACAATCAATTATGCTTTTACATAGGAAGCGCCCACCATGTTGAAAAATGAAAGAGAAGTGTTCTCATATACCATTATTCCGTGGAAACAAGGCCCGCTCTCATCACAAATGATGATTAACGACTGGCGGGGCGGACAGAGAATGTGTGTGTGTCTGTGCGGTAGTGTGCTTGTGAATCAGTCACTACGAGGTCAAAAGCACTTCTACATATTTGCTAAATAAGCCCAGCCCCTCCACCCGGCCTGCTCCCATAACTCTGGGGTCACGCATCTCTCCGTTCAACATTGTATAGGATGTTTACACTTGATTACACCTGGTGCCTTCCTATCCCCAGCTCTTTGGTCAATTGTGCTTGATTAAGTCCCCTGCTTGTTCACCATCGCAGGCAACCAAAGAATGCATTGTTGCAACACCACCACCAACCCTCCACCACCACCAAACACACACACACGCACGCATCCCTACCCCCACCCCCACCATCTCCCCCTTTGAGATCAGCTCCCTGGATAGACTGGATTCTGCATTCACTGATTCATTAGGTTGGTCCCTTAAATACATCAAAGAGCTCCTTCGCTCACACAATAAACCAATAAAAGCAATTATAACCCCATATCTGCTCGGCAATGTTGATCTCCTGGGTGCTAACGTTAGATAATGAAAGAGTTTGATGACATAAGTTTTCTGAGAAAGCTCACTTTTCTGCCTCTTTCTAGTGTGCATGCTCCTTCCACTGATGCTTTTCTAGGCGTGCTGTGCAAAATAGCACATGCCGCAGCTTCCCCCTCAAATAACATGCATGTAATTTGCCCATATATCATAACCCCAGAATGTGTTGTTAAAATTAGAGGAGAATAAAGTCTTTGCAAGCGTAGTGAAAAGCCTGAGCAAATATAGTGGTGCTTTGCCTATCATGTGTTTTGCATTAAATGTTACCAGTTAAAGTTCTTTAAATATTCATTGCCCTCCCTTGCTGTTTCTCCCGCTCTCTGTGTTTGATGGAGTGGATGGAGGGGTTCAGGCACAGGCTATTCTGGCTCTGATAACCTCTTCTGCTGGCGTGGTGGAGATGAAATGCATTTGTCAAAAAGGAGAAATTGAGATTCACTCAGTGCTGCCTGATATTGCTTTCATTCCTTTTCCACAAAACAAGAGGCGGCAACCCAATCAGGGGAATCGGCATATGCAGATCGCAGTGATAAATTTTTCATGAGCATGTTTCATCGTAAAGCGGATAAAAAAACGAAGAAGGGGAAAATGGTTATTAAACAAAAGATGGAATCAACAGAGTGAAAAATGGCGTTAAAAATGAAGTTTCTAAGTGGGTGTTTTGCTTCACAAGTCGTTTCAGTTCTCTGACAAGTATGCATATAATATGACTTATTGTACTGCATCCTGTATGCTGAATGGGAACAGTTAAAACCTCCTATTATTCAGTTTGGTGGTATTATAATCGAAACTGTGTCATCTTAGCATTAGGCTTTCGGTGTCACAAGTTAAAAAAAGAAATTTCTTCTCCGTTACTGAAAACACACTGAACCGGTCAGCAGGTTCACTTGCATATATCACCAATAAGTTATAATCACACTGGCTGTCGCCTTTGGGAATCCTGGAATTTTAATGAATGACGCTTCAGTTCGCAGACGTACATGAGCTCCAGTCTCTGTGGACAGAGTGAAGCTTGTGGAACAGACCTTGTTCAAGTAGTGTTGGCAAATATTTCATGGTTTATTTCTGCAGATTTTTAACAGTTGCTTGATGTCCCATAGGATGGTTAGTGATATGGCAGTATTCTTATTAAATCACAAGAAAGAAAGAAGTCAATTTACTTCATATTCATTTTATACCTGGCAGCTGATAAACTGAATTGACCCGTTGTAAAAACAAAACAAACAAAAAAACTCTGAATATCAAAACACAAAAAGTAAATAGCAGGTACAATTATATCCAATTTGAGTACATGCATTACATACCCTGAACAAATAAAAGCTGGAGCTTGAAGTAAATGAGCTTGTAAACAACAGGTAATCAGTAAAATCCCCACAATGGAGAATAACACATTCCTGTAAAATGTATTTTAAAAAAGACTTCACTCATTAAGCACAATCAATATGCCTTTGAGCAAGGCATCTATTCTCATGCTCCTCCAGCAGAGTGGTAAAAAAAAGACCGTGGAGCGTTTACCTGAAAAAAAAAAAACTGAAAAAAAAGTTTAACGGCTTTCCTGTGTGCTGGCCCACTAGCAGAGGACGACTCTCCAGTCCTTGACCTGTTGACTGACTCACAAATGCAACGACTTCATTAGCAGGTCACCAGTCAGCGCTCACACTGTCATTAGTAAATACATGAGTATTGACACACGCATATAAAAACCTTACGCACATTATGTCATTGACTAGAGCGGTTTTACCTACAAGGCTGCAGGGCGAGGGGCTGATAAGGGGTCGTCCAGCCAATTACAGCTGTTCCAGCCGAAGCAGTCAATAGCAAGTAAAACCTTGATTCATTACCAAAATTGCACGGATAAAAATGCAAAGTAAAAAGAAAAAAGAAAGATATATTGACCGGCATAATATGCATACAGTTAGACAGTCCTAGTTTGTGCGCATAATTGCTTTAATGTGGGCTATTAAGACTAAGTGGATATGATTTTACTGTCTGCCCTACATTCAGTGTGATCCTTGCCATGATCAATACTTATGATTTGTAAGTCACCAGCCATCGATAGTGTAGTGTGATAGTTAAGTGTTTGACCTTGTGAGGAAGAACTCCTTCCTTGTTCTTGGGACTATCAAAGAGCACACTGATGTTGGAGGTACGAAAAAGAGACACAGACAAATATACTTTGTCTGCATTTCACTTTTACGAAATAGGATCAAGCTTTTACCTCAGAGATTCGGATCTTTAAATATGTACCATGAAATAAGTCTCTAGTATCATAAAGGAAAGCCTTGTGTGGCTAGTTATGATACACTAACACAAATAGTAAGTCCAGTGCGATCAAATTCAAACCACGCAAGCCGGAAGAATGATGTGTGTGTGCTGGGGGGTGTTGGGGGGTGTTGAGGCTTTGGCTGGGCTCCGGGCCTATACATTCTTTCTCAACAAGTGTCTGTTTGGAGTGCCTCGCCGTGTATGGAAGTGACACAAACACACATATACAAACACGCGCTTCAGATTAGACGTTGAGCCTGAGTGACTTACACAAGAAAAGATAACTCTTCGCATGGTGACAGATGGATAAGCAGAGCTATCTCGAGCTGTAATCTTGGAATAGTTTGAGACACTTTGTGTTTTGGCAACAGACGAACACGATATGTGATCTCCTCCTGAATGAATGAGCAATAGTGTTTTAAGAGAGGGGGATCTGTTTTTGATTCGTGTTGTGTCATGTTTTTACCGTAGGCGATCACAAACCAACATCTGGCACGATCACCCCCGAAATCCAACAAAAATGTCATTGTAAAATAATACATGACTCGAAGATCAGAAACACCACAGGTAAAGCGCTGGATTGGTTGCATATATTTCAGCGTCTGTGTATCATCTTTCTCCTCTGGCTGAGATACATCTTTCCACAGTTTTAAGTGTATGTCAGTGCATGCATAGGTATTTTTGAGCACACTAAGTACTAATCAGTCATATCAGGTTCTGAGGGAACGAGACCAATTAAGATGTACTTGAATGCAATCAATAAAGAAAACATCAGAGGGGAAGAACTCCCAGCCTCATTAGTATTAGCAAACCTTGACACTGGTCAATCAGTTGTTGATGAAGAGCTACTCTCAAATCTCCTGTGTGCTTGTCTACATGTGTCTGCATACGCATGTGCATGAGTATTTTACAACAATACAAGGCTTGTGATTTAATATGAACACTTTGAAACATGCTGGGGATATGTAGGCATCAAACACTTTACTTTTAAGTGGTGATTAAGACTCAAAAATAATTTCCGTCGCTCTAATCTCCCTGTCAGCTTTATATGTTATCCACTATAGTTATTCGTGTATCAGCTTGTCCAGAATCTCATGTTTCCTCTCAAATCTGCTCTGACCGCAGGCATTTCTTGACCAGCAGTTGGGGCAAACTTTCAGGGAGTTCAGTCTTTTGCTTGTGTGTGCGAGTGAATGAGGTGGAATCTAAACGGAGAAGGACCAGAGGCACCTAACACAACACAATGATCAAGTGCTGGTAGCATGAGTAGCCAGAGTACACAGGGCTATTAGTTGTGAGTGATACGGTTGAAGTTACTCCTGTGAACTTTGCCGTGACTCGATGCTCGGTGCTGTTTTTTTTGGTGGGGTGGGGGTGGGGGGTGGGGGTGGGGGGGCACTTGAGTTAGGGGGCGTAGAGGAGGGTGTATGGCCTAACAGTTGATATTTATCCCAGCGGCCACACAACTCCCCTCCTTGTTTCCAGTTGGATTCCACTTATAAGTGCTGCCATTCTTTCCTCCACTTAGTGCAGGCTGCACGTGTTTGTGACCGCACTCCCTTTCTTTCTCCCCTCTGTCTTTCTCCCTCTCGATCCCTCTCCACCGAACCCGGTTATTAACACAAACACTGGCTGACACTTGTTTGTGCTTTTAATTGTGTCTGGATGTTATGTCTCTTGTGAACACATACATTAGCATTTCTCTGGCACAGTATAATCACTCCTTCAACCACAACGCCATGCAGAGAGAGAGCACAGGAAATTACCACATGCAATCATGTTTGCTGCACAAGCACATTTGGCTTCGCTCAGCTCCTGTATAGTCTGCCGCGGCCTCTAACTTTGTGTTGGGTTGTGAGTAAGTGCTGTTTGGGATGCCATTTCAGTCCTGCCCACATTTTGCAAGTGCAGTGAAGGTAAACTTCATTACAGAAATTTTCCAGTAATGTCAATAGCGTCTAGGTATGAGAAAAAGTGATGATTCATCCAGCCGTGTTTGATTATCAGCCAGTTTCTATTACCACAGAGTTCCATTTAACAAACAAGGACCAGTAGGACAACAATCTAAGAACATTTAAAGCATCACTTTTTTGCGTTTGGGTAATTATCAAAGGCTTCAAAGTAGTAAGGAAGAGATTGTAACTGTCAGAACACATTTATATTTTCCTTGTTTTCCTCTCACTGATTTAACGTGACCTACACAAAGAAAACCTCCCACTCTTCAGGCCTCTACACATACCGCGAACAAAGCAGTGGTGTGCCAAGGATTACACTGTAAAATATGCATGTCCCAATGAAATATGTATATAGCCGTGTGTCATCAATGACACGGCTTCTACAAAGACTACACCGGCTACACAGGAACGTGTGTTTCTCTGATTCTATTCCCTTGACTTTAATGGGTGTAGACACAAGAAAAGACTCATCTGGGAGAATAATTAAGCCTGACATCAATGTATTTGGTATGCATCTGAACATGTTTTACTGAGCCACTCATTTGCTTTTTTCTTGTTTTAAATAACTTCTCGAATGGTAATAATAAGCCATGCAATAAAGGGGCTCAGTGTGCCAGCCAGCATTGTTTCTGAATTAAACGCCCCAAATATCTTCAGGAAATAAGACTGTTTTCCAGCGGATGGGGGCCTAATCTACTCAGTCATGGTGGTTTGAAGAGGGAATGTTTTCGAGTTTTAACAGGGTTGGTTCCAGCATTCCCACCACCACAATGATCTAACTACGAAGAGGGGCTTCTCTTTTCCTCTCTCCACCACCAAAGGGAAAGGAGGTTACATGGATGAGCTGTGAATTACACCCTGGAACAGCCTAAGCAAAGCAGCTTGAATGCCTAGGCCCTGTGAAGTGTCACTGATGATTAAATTATATTTATCTAGATGAGCGTTGTACCATTTGCGTACAGTATAGTGAAACTTTGTCCTCCAAGTAGAGATTAAAGGAAAGGCTTTTTTGTATTCATTACAAGAACGAAGCCCAAGGCTATAGGGCCACCAGATAATCTCCTCCTGACTCAGACTCCCACAATCAACACAAAAGTATTAGAACCATAACAGTTTGACAACAGTCAAGTACAAGAGAGTGCAACCAGAGGGAAGCAGTGTTAGTTAGTTGCCTCTAGCTGCTTGGCTCTGGGTCTCAGGTGTCTGCTTCTCTACAGGTATGTGTTACCATAATAGAGTAGTTAAGAGGGCCTCTTGTAGAGGGCCCTTCCCTCCTGTCTCGGCACACTGACTCCAGTGTGAACAGGGGTGCCTGGACGATTTAGCGCAGTCGTGTTAGATTGAGTATTGCACAATGGAAACTGTCATGCGGCTTGTAATGTGTAATTGAACTTGGAGCCATTTTGCTTGAGAATATTCAGACCCAGCTCGATTGGATTTCACTTGGAAAAGCCGACAGACATCCCGCACTCTGTCTGCTCAAAGGCTCACTTTTTTTTGGAGTGGGGAACACTTCTCAGAGTTGCTTTTCCCAAATGGCTACATGTCCAGTGCAGTTGCACCCTTCTCTTATGTCCCCAAAACCACAATCTACCCCCGCCCTCCAGCCCCTTCACCGCTTTCTCACAACCCACCCCACCCTCGCTGGGACTGTTTTGTCCTCTGGAACTTTCATTATGCGAAGAGGATAAAAATACAGCACCCTGTGAATTTATGGTTCCGTCACAGTTGCCATTGAAAATATGAACTTTTCAAACATTCACCCTTAAACCAAAGTAAGAAAACAGGGTGACCACAGCGTTTATACAGAGTCACCGCAACATAGAGGCCTGCAGTCACTGCACTCACACTTACAACTTCTTGGTATTAAGGCGTAGACACTACAGGCTCTCCACGCAGATCCACCCACAGCACGAGCACACATTTTGTACGCACACATATAAACATTTAAACATATCCACATGTGCCCATATGAGGAGCATTGCCATTCAGTAACAAATGAAAACATGCACATATCTGCACAAGAGAATAACAAACCCACACACACAGTTACCATAATCCATTACATCCTCTTGGATATGTTATACTAGTTTATTGACTGAGCCAATTTTAAAGGACAGTCCGTATATCTTATTCCTTTCAATTGTAAACCTCTCCTGCCTGTCTCAACCTCAGACAGTGATGACACATCCCTTTAAACATCCCCTTCTCTTGCATGGACATATGACTCAATGATAATGACAGTATTGAGTGTTTTATAGAGAGTCATAATTACAATCATCTAAACCTCCATTCTTGGGAGTTTATGTCCATCTCCACCTTTCCATCTCTCCCTCTGCCCTTCTCAATGACAGCTGCTTTTCCTGGGAAAGTGCCTCTTTTCTCAGACGATAATCTATTGCCGTCCTCCCATCGCTTACATGTAGCTACATGGTGAGTCAGTGCTGTAATTCCGTCATTAGCTGGATAATGTGTGTGCTGTCTGTGTGTTAAAACTCTAAGTGCCAGCTTTGCTGTGACCCCGGGGCAGCCTGTGGGTTTGACTGATGCCAGTCTACCCACCAAGCGTCATTTGAGCTCTGTAATGGGTTTTGTCCAGCTCAGTTTGGCCTAGACTGGCTTTGGGTATCAGGCCCTTCACATGTGTAGGTGGACTAAATGCTGCTTTCTCTTCTACCAGACAAAGCATTTCACGTGTCTAGGACCTGAAAGTTGCAAATCTAATTATGTAGTCTGGACGTTTTAGGAGCTATAAAGTAATACAGACACCCAGTGATCAGGAGATGATCCTGGAGGATTTCAACAAAGAGGATACAAAATGTACTGGGCTTTCTTTTACAATAAATTGGTCTTGAGTACGTGAAAGCTCATCGTACTCCACCTTTTTCTTTTCCTGATGAACTTGTTGACCGTGTTTAGTGACACGTCTTTGACACGGGATTCACTGCAGTTCAGAGTAACACCCAATCACCTCCAACCTCTTTCTCCACAGGCAGCCGTTACAGTGGGAGCATTCACCACACTGCCTGCCAGAGACAGACACCTCTAAATCAAAAGTGGAATTACAGTAAAACATGGGTTGTATTACGCCAATACCTTAAGATACATTGAGAGACACAGCCAAATTGATAAAACATGTCTCGGCTTGGCTCCCCACCTGTCTTTTTCCAATAACAAACCCACACAATTAAGTTCTAAACTCTGCCATAAATCTTCCAGGACGCATGTTTAAAGAGTCCCTCCAGGCAGACACACATTTGCTTTTGATTGCAGCGTGAGGAAGAAAGAAAGAAGTTTGTGCCTGGGTGTGAACTTTTATATAATAGTGATACATATATATATATATATATATATATATATATATATATATATATATACACACACATACACACACACTTGTGTGCTGACATACATCCAAATACTCCGAGGCACATAAGCTCATGTTTGAGTGCTTTCACAGCGTTTGTGTGTGTGTCACATTCAAACACCATATTCAATCACAGATGAGCTCCTACCAGCCCATGACAAATCTCCACCTGTGTGTGGGATCAGTGTAGTTGTACATGTGGGAGCTCGCCCTGATCCCACAGCCTCTGCACTATCACCCACCACCTGAGGCCCTGCCTGAATGACTGACTGACTGATAGGAGAATCTCAGCTGACAAAAACCATCAGTGATTGATCACCAAGGCTCACCTGAGCACCTGAGGGAGGCCCAGCGTGCCAAAGACTGAGGGCCCCAAGAGGGTGCACCTTTCCAGGGCTTGTCCACCTGACTCCCTGGGGCAGATTCCCCAACACATTGATATGTGTGGTCATCACCACGTGTATGCATACACTCTACCACCAACTGCATCATACCAACCCTAAAACACATACAGTGCACCTTGGAGTCAGGAAAATTAATTAGACACTAAATCATTTATACTTTGAGACAGGTGTCTTTTCTGTTGATCTGGAAAGGAGCCCACTGAAGAAGCAGGTCTCGGAAATAACCTTGGGCTATTATACTGACTATTTCTGAGAAATAGGATTTCGCCTCATTAAAAATAAATCAGGCCATTTTACACCGAACAAGAGCAAGCCAAATTGCGCTAAGGAAAGGACAATTAGCGCAGAATCAATCCTTTCCTTCCCGTTTCTTTTTTTTCTCTCATTTTGTTGCTGCTTTATTTTAGCACCATAATGAATGCTAGCAGAGGAACACACAAACCATGAGATTCTTGGAAGACGAAGGCAGACAAGCCCCCATCTCGCTCATAGCTATGTCTGGATTGCCTTCTGCGCTGAGATAGGAGTCAACATGTTTAGCGACATCAAAAGAAAACCTGATACCTTAAGTATAAGAAGATTAACACTTGCAGTGATCTTGAGCTTAGGCTTCTCCAGGACTTTCAACAGACTGTGCCAGAAGGGACAATTACCGATGAATTGGCACCAACATCTCGTAGTTATTTAACAAAATCTGGCACAGTGTATAAGCTCTCGTCCTTAAGACTTCCTTTCAAGTCTGGCCCCGGTATCAGAAGGCTAACAGATTGGGGAATGTGACGAGAGCCGACAGCAGGGGAATCTGCAGGAACACTGAAAGAGGGAGGAGGGAAAAAGAAAGCAAGTAAGCAAGAAAGAAAGAAAAAACAAAGGAGACAAAGACGCAAACAAAGAAACAATCATATCACTCAGTAGACATTTTATTTCCTGACTTTGGGGCTGTGTCATATCTCAGGGTGGATATTTGTGGTGTGTCTAAGCTCACTGGTATGCCTGTGGGTTTTTACTGTGTACCTCAGTGGACTCAGTATGACAACTTCAGGAATGTGACATTGTGTAAAACTCTGAAAACAAATGGCATGACAGTCTGACTGAAAGCCACAGATGCATACAAAGCATGCACATACACACAGATGGAAATTTAAAACTTATTTTACATGTAATAATTTAAATATCATAATATTTCATAATTATTGCTATTTAGAGTAATTTATACTGCTTACATGTGACAAATCCACACACACACACCTCAGCAGCAGAACACCTGTAGGAGATGTTATGTTGCCACAAGCTCTCTGCTAATCCTTACCTTGAGCACCATGCACTCACCACAGGACTTCTCAGGGTTTAGGGAGTACACTACTCTTTACACATATATCATTCCCTATTAATCCAAAGTACATACTGTATGCTTGTACCTACAACGATTTTGTACAGCAAATGTAATCTGCCTGTCAGAAGGGACGCCAAAAGAGGAAGCTGCATGGGGGATTCATGGAAAAACTCCTTAGACAAAGATGTCTACTTCCCTGCATACTCTGACAGCACCCCACAGTTCACATCCACAACATATAGGAGCAACAACTAGGGTTTTGATTACTAACTTGTAAATTGTACTTTTTATTTTTGTCTAACTAGCCATTACCAACATTTTTTTACATTACCATTGAATGAAATTGTGCTCGCAGGGCTAATACCACAGAGAATCATCATCTTATTGTCTTTTTAAGTTCACTGTTTTTGCTAGTATAAGGTAGAATAAACAGCTCATTAGCATGGTAAAATATCAAATGCACTCAGCAAACACTTCCAGACGCGTGAATAAAGACAAAAAAGCTCTGATAAAATCATTGTATACTATGGGCTCTGCATTTAGTGGTAATTTTGAGGTATGTGTGAGAAAAGTCTAGTATTTAGCCTACGTTAAAAAAAAGGCAGAAATATTTATTTTTTTCACTTGATCATTGGGTCAGAACTCCGAGGTGATGTTGCTCTGTGTTTACTGGATGCGAAAGTAGGATCCATAACACCTTATACCAAGATTAAAACCACACAGGTGAAGTGACTAACATTGATTATTTTATGACATCTTGCCATTCGTGTCAATGGTACTTTGACACCGACACCAATAACCTACCTAAACTCTGTTGCATTACAAGCACAACCCCTTGGTGGAAACAGCACTCCCTGATGGCAGCAGCCACCCCCAGCAGGAAAATATATCAAACCACAGTGCAAAAACTGCTCAGGAACAGCTTGAGGAACATGACAAAGAGCTCACTGTGTTAACCTGGTCTCCAAACTCTCGAAATCCCAATTTGTTGAAGAATCCATACGGTGTGGTGGAACCAGGCGTAAACTAACCGTGACGTCACCCGTTGGTTTCAACGCCGAGAAAATGAAGCCCGGATTTTGCTACTTCCTGGTTGCCGTTTTGGATTTTTTGGAGCCAGTGACGTAAAAAGCGTCATCAAACAGACTGGACCGGAGAGCAACTAGGGGCAGGATTGGCTGAGGACTCTCTTATCCCGCCCACATTTTACCGCAGAGGCTTCTGTTGCTGTCTATCAAGTATAGTCACGCCCCCTGGCTCCGCCAACTTTAACGATTTATTTAAAATTCAGTATTGATTTATTTTAAGATCAGCCACCTGATCTCTCATTTTGACCATGAAAACTAACGGGAAAATAATCCTGAGCTGTAGAAAATCAATCTATCAAATCTTATTTTTTCCAAAAATGAATTGGGGTCTATGGAGCAAAAGTTTTTGGAGCCAACCCTAGCGGACGGCGTGATATTGCAAGTTTTGACACTTCAATTCTGGAGCCAGATACTACATCCACTATGTATACAGTCTATGGGTGGAACAAGCTCAGTCTATAAACTCAACAACAAAGGGATCTGCTGCCAGTGTCAAAGTGCCACATACCACAACACATGCCCAGACACCCACTGCCCATATCCCAATGACTAAGAGCTGTTGGTGGCACAAGGGGGGCCAGCACAATATTAGACAGGTGTTTTTAACGGTGATTGTATATGCTTACATGCTGCCTGTGTGTTTGTTAGCTTGTTTTGTGTTTTGCTGTCCTCACAGGACAAAAATAAAAAATAAAAAATAAATCCATTCTCAACACATATTTTCTTGACATCAACCATTCCTTAGAAAGTCAGCATGTGACAACTAGACTAGACTAAACACTGAATTCAAGTATGAGATGGGATTTAAACATAAGCCCCTTTTGGACATAAGCTCTTTTCCAATAAACTGACGACATCCGTAAGTCACAATGGCAATCTCTCTATAACTTTATAACATTTTCAACATGAACTGCACTGAGTTGCATTAAAGGCTAGGCAGAAGAATATGAAGAAACTGCAGATGAGTTCCTTTGTCTTTGATGCTATTGCCACTGTTAGAATGGTTGTTGGGGAGCAAAGGTGCTTGCTAATACGGATTTCATGCTTTTCAGAGTTACTTGGATAGTTTAATAAGCTCGCTGTTAGTTTAGGTTCATTCTTTTGTTTATTATTAGTTCCCTGACCTTTGGTGTACTATAAAATCTCACATATAGCTCAAAAAACCCAAGCATACTATAGCTTTCTCTGTCACTATTGTGGACTTGCATGTCTGAATAAGGCTACCAGAAATACTATTGTGCGATCTCTTCCACACAGAGATGAAGGCAGCCATGTTTCATATCCCATGTTTGAAAAGGGCTTTAGCTGTCTGGTGCTGAAGTAAACTCTGCAGACTTTCCCATTCCCCTTTGCTACATGAACATCACACTATTTTCTGCACTGGCACTAAATGTTGAACATAATTTGCTGTTGCAATTTAGTTGCACAAGACCTCAATTTCTTGAAGACATTGTTGCTTTGGTAACAAGAAAATATGGCATGTGTCATTCCTTGTGAGTATTTGGTTTATATCCAGTCGTTAACTAAATGCACACACGCTAAACCATCAGCTTGGCTAAATTATAAAAAGGCATGATTTGTGAGTGACTTATTCCTACTTAACTTGTTTCCAGCCATTATGGGTCATCAGTTTTAATAGAGCTGAATAGATGCCACGGCACGTTCCATGTTGTAAAACTCCCACTCTGCATTTTTGCAGAAAGCTGTGAGTGATCCGACGCAGAACTCCAAGACATGGTAAAGATAACAGGTGACAAGACAAGAGGCGCCAGTTCATTGTTGGATCTAAAGGCCGCCTTGGGATACTGTGACAGACGTTGGATTCTGACACATCTCCACAGTGGATGGGGAGGAGCAGGAAAACTGAGTGATTTGGCGTTGTTTTGGAGAAATTCCCTCCAGTCATAGTGCTCTCTCATTCCCTAACCCTCTCTGGAGTGGCTTTGACAGATAGACAGAGGAGACGTGACCTGAAACAAGCGGCTGTTTGATCATCTCCGTACCGCTTTCATTCTGTCACAAAGATCTTTGCAAAATCACTTAATATTAAAAAGTTTTCAGTATTATTAAAGTGAAAATAAGCTCACTGGTGCCAATGCATTATACATCAATAACTGTGACAAAATCTATTTTGTAAGTAAACTGATGAGCCAAGAGAAGAAAGAGAAATCGTGATAAGTCTCAAGAAGGCTACAACGCAGGCCATAGAGAGATATGGCATATGTCAGTGTGTGTGCGTCTGTGTGTATTATAGAGAAAAAAGGGGAAAAAGATTTTCGTGATAAAATATTGACTCCTAATTTTGTCCATTTTTCAAGATCCTGAGACCGGTGCATGTGTGTGCACGTCTTTCTGTCCTTCTGAGGACAAATCCAGTTTGCAAACATCACAGGATGAACATTTAAACAATGTGAGGACATTCTGACTGGTCTTACAACTTCAACCGACATAACTTGATTTTAAGGTTCAGGTTATAATATCTGACTCTGTTTACAGAGAATGAGCATGCCTCGTGTGCTTTTCTACTTCTATATGCCTTTTTTTCCTTTAATATATGGTTTAATTAAGGAAACCATATACTGAGTACCAAAAATATATGTATCTTTGCAGAGGCTGATGTACACCTACAGATTCACACACACACACAGAAATGCACTCACTTGCGCACACACACACACACACACACACACACACACACACACACACACACACACACACACACACACACACACACACACACACACACACACACACACACACACACACACACACACCAACTCAGTGCTATCCAACACCTCATAAAGTCAGACCGCCTACACAAATTTAAAACAATCAGAGGGTTTGGCAGGAGCAGACTGCTGTAGTCATTACTCTGGTCCCAGTGACAGCTTGCCCTGCTCACCTCATCCGTCTGCCCTCTATAAAGACCAGCCTTATGGGCAGGCTCAGCGCCTCCCAGCCCCTTCTCACACACGCCTGTGGCCCCCAGACCTCTTCTGTAGATTTAGACTTCTGTAGATTCAGACCTCTTCTGTAGATTAAGGCATGATGGCAGACGAAGGACTTTGTAAAGTTACGTTTCTACTAAGCCTTTCAGCAAAGACTTCACCATGAAGTTTGGTTATATTTAAGTGTTTCTATAAATCTTTCATTCTCAAATATCACATTTTATATTTTAACTTTTCAACTTAGTAGCATTTTAATATGACAAATGTTACGACCTCTAATTTCACTTTAGCATAAATAGGATACTGTAGCAATTTTTGAACAAATGGCAACTTGTGTGTTTGGATGGAGGCAGGTCCAGTTATTATATGTCTACAATGGCTGTAGAAGCTGAGTACACTTGAAATACAATCCCATGAGAACATGAGAAAAACAAAAACAAATTCCTGCATGCTTATGCAATTCACAAAGAAAAAAAATCCCCAACTTCTCCACTCTCTAATTTCATTCCCCACTGTGACCTTCCACTAAATATAATTGTATATGGTTTTGATAAGACATTCAGGGCAATGAGGGCGGCAAAAAAGTCTGCCAAGTCCTCATAAGGCCAAAAACCTCCCGGTGATTTCATTATCGTTCCATTTTCTTTCTTCTTTTACACACCGACACATTTCTGCACAGCCACACAAATGTGTAAGCAAACAGATGGATCCAACTAATCACCTCATATTAACTGCCGCACACTTTCAATCCCCCTTTTTTTCCTGACAGTCACATATTGAAACACTTAAAACTGCACAGACACATGCAAATTTTACCTTTTCCCCTTCGGCACACATGCGGGGACAAATAAACTAACATGCCTGAATGTATGCTTCCCCAACTCTCCTCCACTCCACCGCAGCCGACTTAGCCAGGATTTACGTAGCCCAGTCACAGCGTCTCCATTAATTGCTGAAAGTGACACCATGCACGGTTATTACACGATTACGACATGACAGCTCTCGTTTTTCACTATTAAGAAGCAGACGGGCCCGTGCTCAGCTGCAGCAGGGTGTCAGCGCATGCAAGTGAGTCGGCAGGAAGACAGGTTATACTGCGAAGGCCGCGGCCGCAGCATGGGGTGCTTAAGCTTGCCTATGTGTTGGCACGACACAAGGGTGGCGTGAAGAAATTTTCCATCTTGACGAAAGCATAGACAAATGGCTAAATCCGTGCTTGCTCAACATGAACGGCAATGTGACCGGTCAAGTGCGCTCACATAAAAGTCACAAAAACAAAGCCAGTGTCATTTTTTTTTTCAGTCCTTCATGGGTATTAGAGTAGTAGGAGAGCAATAAAAGCAAATGTAACCCTCTTAGACATTTATGAGTAACAGTGACTGCATGTGAAGCTTTCGGCAGCAGAGTTTGAGGTTTACAGTTTGCATTGCCTTGACAGCTAACATTTCTCTAACATGAGTCTAACTAATATCTGAGTACAAGGAGGTAAATGTCTGAATATTGAGTCAAACATTTCACAAAACGATTTCAGAAATATTTTACTTAAATACTTGATGAAAATTCACCAAGAAGCCTTATATCATTATAGAACTTTTTTTTGCATCTCCTCGATAGACAATACTGTTAAAAAAATAATGCATTGGATACCTTATACATACCAATTCTATTAACATAAAGTGCAGTAAACACAAAAAGGTGAATTAAATTTGCTGTGACTACCCTTTGCTAGATCACCCGTTCTCTTATAAGCACTTCCACATAGCTTTTCAAGGGCCTTTTAAAGGAAGTTTGACCTCGACATCTTGAAGAACTTCATGTGGTTCTTCTGTGGACTTAGGCTATATTGGTGTATTTTGTCTCTTCATGTAATCCCACACTGACTCCATGATGTATACATCAAAGCTTAACGGAATCCTTATCATTTGTTGCAGGACTCTTTGTTTTTCTCATCACTGAGAATCGTTCATGACTCATGGCTGTATGTCTGGGGTCACTGTGCTGCAGACCGAGTGTGGGACTGATCAGATACCTCCCTGATCTTATTACATGACAGATAAGAATCTAAGCATCTAAGGTGCCTAAAAACCTTTGCACAGTGCAGTGCAAAACAGTACAAAGAATCTAGCTCCTGTAAGATGAGGACTTTGATGACATGTCATCAGTTCGTCTCCTGTAGTTGCAGATAACTTTCAGAAATTCCTGATATCTCAAATGGCCATTTGCAAGTAAGTCAAAAGTTTGTAGTTTGCCCACTCCGTTTGCTCTCCCTTGTGTTTTGGGCAATATAGCATAGATGGAGCATTGTTTAATTTCCCATACAGCCCATCACTTGCTGAATAAATATTTGTTCTCTTAGTTTTGGCAGCTCCCAACCAGCACCCTTAACTGACTCAGCACAACCACCAGAAACATCAGGCATTAACAGTCATTGCCTCCTTGCCAAGAAAATTAACATTGCCATTTAATGGCATTATTACAGTACGTCCTCACCTTTAACTACAATTATGAGAGAAAATAGATCCAGCTTGCGGTTCTGCTAATTGCCCACTTGAAGCAAAGACGTCAAGGCCGTATGGATTTTCTGCCAGGGAAGTCGTGTGTGGCTGTCCCTCTCCTGATGCAAGAGCGGATGTGAATAATGCATTACAAGGTATGAGGCTGGTAAGGAGCCGGGGCTCTGGGAATTTAAAGGCATTTGTGTTTGTCACACAAATCAGGAAGTCTCGCTGCGCTGGGAGGCAAATCTGAACCGACGGCTGAGAGGAGGATGACACCACCTTTTCCAGAGAATTCAGGACTGAGAAAGAAATAGTTGGAGAGAAAGTGGGTGTGTGCGTTAAAATGGAAACTAGAACAGAAAAGAGGCAGGAGCTGTGGTTAAAGGGAGCGATGCCAGCATTTTTGAGAGAGGTCAAACACAATGGAAATATTTGCTAAGTAAATAGCCCAACCTTAGCTGAGTAGATGAGATGCATGCACTGGAGGCAACAACACGCTGTACTTACAATTATCTCACAAATTAATTACATTACATTTTTAGAACGTTTCTGAGGAAGGGCTGAAGAGTCACAACTCAAGGACACGTGGAGCATAAAGTTGATAACTGACCCATGGCTTTTGGTGATACTTACCAAATATATTTGGAGATCTTTTAAATCCTCGCTCACCCTCCTGAGTTTCTGTTATGTTAGAGATATCTGCAACACTGATTTTCACAGTCAGAAATAGATACCCATGATTGAACATTTACTAGCAGCTACTCTCTTGAGACCCTCAGATGAATAAGGCCCACGCTAAGGTCAGACATACTAAAGATAAAAGTCACTGACCTCTGCTCAGGGGGAGATTCTCTTCCTGCCTCGCATGCCATACTCCTCTGTGATTTGTCTGTCAGTAAGGTTGTGTGTGCACAAGTCTGTGTAGGGTAATTTATGTGTGTGTATGTCTATCTATATAGCAAGGGTCAACTTGGGCTTCTTGTGGAAGCCAGTGAGGTCGGTGTGAGGCAGTCTGGGGATGGAGGTTGGTCTTGAGAGATTTTCACCTTGGGCGTGGGCGAGTGGACAACTGGGTATGGGTAGGGTGGGGGTGTTGCCCTGCCACCGATGCAGAGGTTGCTGAAGTGGAGACAGACAGGAAGCAGATCACAGGCTGAGAGGCAGAGCCCAAATGCTCCCGGCTCTTTTTGACTCTCCCTGTGAACACTGAATGACTACGGACTTGCTTTATTTTATTTAAAAACCTTTAAAATAAACCCTCAAATTTCTATTAGGGAATTATAATACACAGCTTATGCTTTTAACGGATTAAAAAATGAAAATGATGTGAAAACATCAGATTTAGAATTTTTTCTGCTTCAGTTTATTTCCTTCTGTTTTTCGGCTTTCACATCCCTGCTGCGCAAAGGCCCGAAAAATCAAATGTGAAAATGTAACCACTTCTAAGCCAGACCATCAATTCATGATGAAGTATCCATCAGGACAAAAATGTGGAAAATGTCCAACTACTCATCTCAGAAGTAGTTTTAAGCCATTTCTCGCCTCGCTGCTGACAGGAGATTGTATGTCACTTAAGGTAATGGCACAAAGGCGCGGCTGCCAGGCTGAGGCTGGCAGACACATACCAGACCTTCACTTAAAAGGCCGTGTCAGGGGTTAAGTAGTCATGGAAAAGGAGGCAGAGAGCCGCCGCTGAAGTTATTAGGCAGCATAGTTCCTCTCGTCAGCAGGTGGGAGGTGAGATCTGGTGTGAGGAGCAGGTGCTGCTCAGGGCCAGAGATCACAGCTGAACCTTAGGCTGCGATAAGCCCGATGCCACTTAAATTACACCCCCAGCACCGCTTTGACCCTGCATGGTTGGTATGGTGCTAGAGAGAGAAAGTGAGAGAGTTGAGGATACAAGTGTGAGAAACAAAAGCTCAGACGTGTTTGTATGCGAGTGCATGCGAATGAATACGGGTGTGTGGGTTCTCCTCTTTTTAATGGTGAAGGTTATGAGTGTCTACATACTTTCTATACATTAAAGAGAAAACAGTGACAGCTAAATAAAGTCCAGTAAGGAATGACAGCTAAGGGCATATTTGTCTGTTTATAGTCCCTCTCATTCTTCAAATCCTCTTTCACTTCAAACATTCACTCAGGTGTTGATTTGCCTTCACAAAGTCTCAGGGTGTGGGGGTGGATAAAGGCTGCCAATGAGAATGGAAGACGGAGGCCTATGTGGTTTTGTCAAATGCAAGAACTCATCCACAAACTGGCATCAAGCCACAGATTTCAAACTCTGGTGTTTTGTCTGAGCCTAGTGTTGACACATGTTAACGACATTTTGGAAAAGAAAAAGTGGGGGAAAGGGCAAGCTAAGGGATGAAAGTGGCAGAGTGAGAAGGTGAGGAAAGAGCAGGGGCGGATGCATTTATTTGATGATTACCTCTTTGTTAGCTACAGCCCCAGAGACCCCAGCACCAGAAGCACTTCCAACAAACCAAAATCATAAACAAACAAACCAAAAAAAACTGGTAGAAAAGACCGAGAATGAAAGTGGACGGAGAGCAGAAGCACGGGGAGCTTTGAGGATTTGGCGAGGTGAAGTATCGATCATCCATTGACAAACACAATAGAAATTTTAGATGTGATGTGAGAGGCCAACATCCATAATTTATCAGCGGGCCAAATGTGAGTGACGTGGGGTGTGGACAGGGGGGAGCACTGAGTATTGATTAGTGGAGGGAAAAAAGTGCACAGAATAAGGGGGGCTCCAGAGAGAAGAGAGGGTAGGGAGGTGGAGGCGATGCAAGAAAGAGATGGGGGGGGGTGATGAGGAGGAAGAGGAGGGGTGTAGATGGAGCACAGGAAAGCCATTAAGGATGGCAGCGTTACCAGACACTGGCAGCGACCGGGAGCGCACAAGAGAGAAGCGCGAAGATTGGAGGAGAGAGAAAGACTGAGAGATAGAGGTCAACACACACACCCCCCACCGCCAGCACACCCCCTTTCCACCACACTCCACCCGTCTCCCTGCACCACCCCAATCAATATGACCATGTCAAAACATAAAATGCATGCTTTTGCTCTTAAGTAAAAGGTGTCTAAGATTTTTAAAAGCATTGATTCAGGGACGGGTCGATGGAAATCAAGGCATATTTTCCTGTGCAAAGAGGGGTAATAACACTCAGCTGATAATAGCACAACAGTGGGGACTCGATTGTGTCTGTGAGGAGTGCACTGGTCAGATTACGGCACTCCACTCCGCTGGGAGAGGTCACAGGAAAGAGGCAGGTCAAGGATTTGAGCTCCGCACAAACTGGCTCTGAGATTTGTCTATAGGGAGAGTACGAGAAGGAGGATGAGTTGATGGCACTGGACTTTTATTGAAGCATCTGCCAGAAACATTTTACACATTAAAGTGAGGAGTATCTAGACAAGAAGTTCTCACAGGCTTGTTCCTGGGGGAATATGCACCGTCAAACAACCAGACGGAGCACATCATTCCTGTTTTGCAATGCTAACCACACTGAGCCAAACACATTTAATGAGAATTCTTTTGAATGATATATTGTTGTTTAAACATGTCAGTCATCCTACCTTTAGGTGATATTGCTGTACTATCCTTGTGGTTGAATTTCAGACTCAAGTTCTCAATTATTACTTGGCTGCGAGTTTTCTGTGCACCCTGAAGAAAAGTCAGTAACTGAGGGAAAAATGAGTCTGAGGCAGAAAGGTTCTGGGTGGGTTCAGCGGTTAGGGAAATTTATTTTTTTTCCCCTCATGTGGGCACCACTGAGGCAGAGACAACATCCACGCCAGCACTGGGGACACAGCACCGCCCATGGAGAGCCAAACCCAAGCAGTTAAAACATACCAGGCACAAAGCGCGACAGTAAGAAAAACATACGATGAGAAAAGAAGAAAACAAAATTATGTTCCGTAATCAGAAACAAAACTAGTACCCACCACATAAAGGGCACTGCCAGTGTGCATCCATGTGTCCCTCGTTGCTGCACGAGTTAGCGCGGCAGCCACAAAATAGGGCATTAAAGACAATGGCAATAGAGCAGCAATTAGCCTTATCCCTGGGTGTGGCTATGTTCTGAAGACACCCATCTGTCCATGACCACTAAGGCGCGTAATGAATGACATTGCATTGCGTACAACACAATAAAATAAACAACATCTGGCTGAACTTAGACTGCTCACTTCTTTGTTGACCTCTTAACCTTTCATAGATCATAAAGCAGTCTGTAATTAACAACAAAAGCATGCTGCAACGATTGTTGAAATATGTAACGATGGTGATTAAATGTCATATCGTGCCATCAGCATGGTCAAGCGTTAAACTGAATGTTCCAACTTATGTATGTGCCTTGGTTGGATTTTTAGACTCATTGCTCTGAATAGCTGGCAATCTGGCTGGTAATGTCGAAGTCTGTTCAAATGAGAGTTTTAAAAAAGTTATAGACATTACATATACAAATGTTGTGAATCTTTGTAATTTCAAGGTTTTCTCCAGTTTACCATATGATGCATCACTAAACTGCATTTAACAAAACTTCCTTACAGCACTCACAACCGCACTGAGAAAATATGTCACAAGCTTAACTACTGATGCTCTGCAATCAGTTCCATTACCTCTTGCTACCCCAGATGTCATCCAGATGTCAGTCAGAGCAAAAGGTGAAGCTGAACTTCAAAACTTTGCTTTGTCACATAGAACTCTAAAGGGGAGCAGGCAAGTCACCCTTTGAACAAGCAGTAGTTTGTTGTTCCTTGGTAACTGACAATTTGACAGGATGGTCACAGTGGTCGCTGCAGTCTGAGGTTGAACCTGTGTTCGTCTAGATACCCAACAATCTCACTAACCACCAGGCCACGCTACAACCCCAAACAACATAGTTTTCAGCTCAGAGAGGTGTATGCTTGAAAGCAGGATGGCTCCCTTTGGAACCTCAGCTGTCAAACTTTAAACCTAATGCCAAGACCTTTGAGTCACCAAGGTCTGACCTGAGCATTTCTCTGACACATGTTGCGGAAATCGCAGGCAGGCAGGTTGGTCATTTGATTGGTTTCTTCCTGATTGTGTGTGATCTCTGACAGTGTAGCACATGAGAATGTGGGAAATGGAAGCCGGCAGGAAGATAATCTGGTCACCTGATCCAGGCTCGGCGGAGGCGATGACAGCCGTGCTGTGCCACCGTGTGTCATACGATGAGGGGGCCAAACGGCAGGTGACTGACTCACCCCCTCTTAATGGACAGATGACCACGCCACAAGGAGGACAAGGGTGGGAGGAAGAGGAGAAGGAGAAGGCGGATGAGGTTAAGGAGGCAGAGCAATGGCTTTCATTTCATGTGATTCTTGATAAAAGTGAGTCTGATGTAAGGGGGTGAGGGAGGGACGGAAAGAAGAGGTACTCTGTTTCACATTGCAGTGGGCTGGAAGGCTGTCTGCTGGTACTCCAGCGACACTGTGTGAAGCCAGCAGGTATGGAAACACTGTGTAACACATCTATGTGTCAGCGCGATCGAGGATGCATACGAGCACTGTGTCTGTGTGAGTGTGTGTGCCTGTGCATGTGTATTTAACAGCTTAATCAATTACCTAACCACTTGCCAAGGAGGAAACAGGATTTGCTCAACATGCCTCCCACCTTTCAGAAAAGGAGTCTACACAAATAGCTTATGCTCACAGCTCAAACAAAGAACAAAGCATCTCCCCCTCCTTTTGTTTAAAGGAGACTTCTGGTACATTGTATCAATAGCTCTCTGTGGAAACAAAGCCAGATGACAGTCGTCAGTGCGAAGGAGACCACACAAACACATCTATATTAATATCTTGTATTACTACAGTCACACAAGATAATTGCCCAAAATAGATAAAGGGCCAGGCAGCATGCTAACACCCTCATAAATGCAGATGTTATGCGGATGATTTAATCATGGGTCTAACAGATGTTTTTAGGCTGCCCTCTTTCATTAAAAGCCTGCCGCAGCAGATACAGGAATCAAAGATTATTCTAGGAATTAGGATATGAAAAGCACGTTAGCTCAATTAAGGAAATTAAATTGTGTACATTAGACAGAGCCTTGTTCAACCAGCAGTGAGCATTTTGCCGGCAAGGCCAGGGCATAATAAAATCAAAGAATCACGGCTTAATTGAAATGCACTTAAAAAGGATCATGCTTACAAATGCGATTGTATTGAGGCGCTAATGTGCACACCTCCTGCAAGTCCTCTTTAAATCCAATGAAATTGAAATATCCTGGGCTGCTGACCGCTTCCTGATACAATCAGTCAGCCAGCAGTGCAGCACATGCAAAGGGGAAGAACAAGATGACAAAAACATAGGAAGCAGGTAATCAATTCAGAACAAACACATGAGGACAGCACCTCCCTCACTCTTCTGTTCTCTCACACCCACACACTCAGCGTACAATGTTAAGTCCACTTAGAGATCAAAACAAATGAAAGGTGAAGTGTAGATAACACGTCATCATTGCTTTATCAGTCTTGTCCTGACAAGGGAGCTCATTCACTTCTTTGAGCTCACAGTAACAGGAGGTGGACGCTTAAGATGATGGACCACTTTGTGTTTAACCGAAGACTCAATTAACAGGCCTGTGCTCAGAGGAAATGCACTTACATGCATATTGGTGCATGCCAACACACTGTGACATATACACGCTGCTGTATGTTTCCATACATCTCAGCTACCTTTTCATTAATCACAAGGCAGGATTGCTTACAGGCCCAGTGGGAGTCTGTCTGCAGCCATGAGACACACACTGAGGCATGCGTGGAAATCCATGTCATTATTACTGTTTGTAGAACTTTAGCCTAAAAGACAAGTCAATAATTAAGATTTAAGTACAGAGAATGTTTAGAGGTGTGTGCTTCTTGGTTTGACCTAAAAGTTCTCCCAAATTTTGCGTGGAATTAAGTATCTATGCTAAGTTTTTAAAAAGACATTATTATTGGCTACTCTCAAGGCGCTATCCTGCAGCCTACTTTTCTCAGTACAAAACTGAATATATTAGGTTGGATTAAAATGGTAGCAAAGGGGGGAAAAAAATCATCTTGCAAGTTGAAAATCATGTATATGAAAACAAACAACTCCCTCCCTTAACACTCTTATTTTATTTAGTAGTAGCTGATGAGAACATTGTACTTGAATTGCAAACACTAAATACCTACACACTTTTTGAGCTTACTCTGTGTTTCACAAACAAGCCTTTCTCTCCACATATATGTAAGCTAAACAAAAATAGAAGGTACACAGTTCGACTGCTGAAATGGAAACAAAAAATTAATGTGTTTGCTATTTTTCCTGCCATTAGTGTGTTTGCTGCTCAGCAGAGCGGTACTCTCTGAGGTAATTCTCTGGAGGAGCCACTAGGGGAGCTTCCAACCTCCTTTTGAGCAAACTTGAACAGTGTATGTAAACAGAGGGATGAGCACGAATACAAGCGCACGCACAGAGCGGTGGTACAAATAATAATGCAGAAATTAAGAGAAAAATAGGATAAATATGATCTTATGTTAAAAAAAGAGCAGGACTTTGCCATTGAAATAAATAACATTTATTTAAAAAAATAAGCATGGACAGACTGCACTTCATTTTTTATTACCATCAAATCTGTTCCCCTTTCAGCATTCAGCCATCCACAGGCACTTCTCACAGTTGACACGGCTGTGTGACTTGGTGAACGAAACAGCATGCTATTGTAGTAAAGCCTAGTATAGCGATGGGAATACTCTGCACCCCAAAGTACAGAACACACCTCCATTATGCATTACACATCTAAGATATTTAAGCTCTTTGTAAGAGTTAAGTCTTGGAGCCGTGCCGTGTCATTCTGTGTGGGATGATAGGGGGCTTTAGTCATGTCTGTATTAGCAGGATGACTTCCAAAGCCTCTGGGATGGGGTGTTACAACCACTAGCTCCACTCAGTCCCTGCGTTGATACCCAAACACTGCCTGGCCCTGAGCACCAGATCAGAACCCCAAATAGGCCCTGCATTAAAGGGGATAAGCCTTACCACAGGGACTGACTATTCACCAAATAAGATCAAATTAATCGCTGTAGGTTTATTGTGAGACGAAATAAACAGAAAAGCAATGGTTCAACAGTCCAGCGTGTGGATGGAGCCAAGGAGCAAAGCTCTGAGTTCTGTTTTGTGCATGGGGAAAGCAGGCTGCAGAAGATTATTGTGCTTTACAAAAAGTCTTACGGAGGGGAAATGAGACTTGAGACCTGTGAACATCAGCTGACATGAATTCCAGGACACGTGTCGTCTTCAGAAGTGGGAAAAGCAGTGTTTTCCCTTCTTGGAGCAGGAGAACATAGTTCTTGTTCTAAGATAAATACCGCCCATCTGTCTGGTGCTGTATGGTGGCGGTGTGTGCATGCCAACATCGGAGCCCTTCAAGAGACACTTAGGTCTGTGTGTATATTTTCACAGTCTGATTGAAGTAAAACACAGCCTTTAATGTATCATTTCAAGTGAACACAGTGCCCAAATGAAAACACACACACCTACAAGCCCCACTTAATTGAAGGCTACAGGTTTTCACACAGCAGACAGTTTTTTTTCCTTCCTTTTTTTCCGAGGGGGAAAAAAAGAGCACTTTTTGAAATCAATATTCTCAACTTGTTTTCCTGCAAATTAAAGCTGCCATTCTCAGGCTGATGTCACCAGGGACCAGCACTGAGAGACAGAGAGGGATAAGAACTGCAGGAGTAAAGTTTTATATTTCAAGCAAGAAAGATTGAAACGTAATCCTGCATTATCTCAGAATGACTGAAAGAGAGAGAGAGAGAGAGAGAGAGAGAGAGAAACATTTACACCAAACAGGAGGCCAGATGCTATTTCTGTTTTCTGACAGCATAAGGAAGAATATTCAAAAAGAGTGGAATAAATATGCTCATGATCATAATTTCAAAAGATTCTCATACATTTCTCTTTGAGATACAGCACTATACACTGTCTATTACGATAACTTGGTGTTGACACACTTTCCATCTGTGGGTGAAGAATTTGATTGGTACAAGTGTCTCCCTCATCTTCCATCTCAATAACATGCAATTGCCTGCAGTTAGTCTACATAACATGCAATTTACACACAAGACTGCACTCTTTTTGCTGTCTGCTCCAGTAGACCAGGACTGTGCTTTGCCATAAAAACAGATACTCTTCAGGAAGCTTTGTAGTGCCTAAAAACCTCAATTAGGTTCATCAATATTTGATGGAATGGCTCTGATAAGGTCTGCTTGCTCCCTCCCTCCAGTGCCTCTGTGCTGGCGTGATGTCTTTAATTGTTGGCCCAAAGCACTGGAGACACAGACAAGACTTTGTTTGCTCAGTAATGGATGGCTCTGTCCCTAACACAATATTGAGACTGGTTGTTGTGCAAGCATGGCTGCAGCACTCGTGGCCTGCAGCGAGAGTGGAAAAGGGGAGGGAGAGGGAAGAAAATTGTGGTGAGCTGTGTGATGAGCACTGAACCCCCTTTATATCCCCCAATATGATGTGCATACAGTATGTGAGCGAATACTGGAACTTGATATCAGGACGACAAATCTTCACTGCTCCCTAACTGCCCTGTAAACCTGACATTTCTGATCCGCGTCCAACCTGTACAACAAAGAAGTTCTCCATCACCATGTGAAGCGTAGCAGGCAGGAAGCATCCACACCAAGCCAAGCTCTTTAAAATTATCTTACACATACGGCAGAGCTGTTGAGATAAAACAGGCACAAGAGGGAAACCTGAAAGACAGTCCTCACCCTTCTTGGCTCCTCCTATCTCCTCTTCCCTCTGGCGTGTGTGTTACTTTCACCTTGGCATGCAGTGTTTGCTTCCTCTTTCCTTGCCCATGCTGCTCTTCCGGGACCCCTGAGCTGTCCTGGGAGGTGCCTTTACGAAGGGATTTCTCTTCGTTGACTTCCTGAGTAAATTGATTTTAATAGCCAACACTTGGGGCCTTTTCTCACGGTCTCCTCTTTCAGCAGCGGCAGGCTCCGTCACGCCCTGCCATATTTCTCCACTCAGGACGTCTGGGCTATTTTCCAGGGCTATTGGAATAAGAACTGACGAATCCCTTTCAAGGTCCCAAGGAGATAATCTCCTGTCATTTCTGATTTGCATAACATTATTTAAAATTTAATGTAATGGCATTAAGCTATAGAACTCCCTCCCTTTTCTGTGGCCCCACATCTGTTTGTAGTGTGTGTGTGCGCACGTGCACAAACCTGTGCACTTGTGTATGTGAACACACCGAGGCACTGTGGGGGCTCATCTCTGATGGGGTGACAGGAAAACCCCTTCCTCCCTCTGCTCCACTCTCTCTCTTCCCATCTTCCCAGAGCGACCCCCACCTACCAATCTGTCCCAGCTAACACAGAATACAACCGCACTGCATTGAGATAATCAACAGATAGCTCAAAGCAGATGAAAGAGGTATCAGATCTATCCACACTCAAACACACACACACACACACGAAAGCACACACAGAACAGCTAACAAAGCAGCGTGCACCAGAGCACAGGGCCAAGGCATAGCCCAAAGGACCGAGGGCCGGCCGGATACCATTCCATTTGTCGGATCTGTACGTGTCCTACTTCGGAAGCTGCAATGGGACTCAATTAGGCTGGAACCAAGACGAGCTGATAAGTTAATTTATTAATGAACACAATGGAATGAAGAATGAAGGGATGAGCTTCTTCATTTGTTCGGGGCTGGGTAGGCCAAACAGCTCCACTACAATACTAGGCTTTGATTGGGAACGAGATGGGTCAAACTGGGATTATGCAATGGAGCCTTTAATAGTTTTGTTATGGTTTTTTTGAGAGGAACAAATGTAGATAAAGTGTAGTTTAATAATGTATAACATTGAGCAAAAATACTATATTTAGTGCTTTGTTTAAGTCACCATCCAGTCTTGTGTTCCTGATTCTTTTTTTCCCCTGTTCTGCAATCCCACAAAGCACCATGTTAACACAAACATAAAGGCCTAAACACACACACACACACACACACACACACACACACACACACACACACACACACACACACACACACACACACACACACACACACACACACACACACACACACACACACACACACACACACACACACACACACACACACACACACACACACACACACACACACACACACTTGCACTCAGACAGATTAAGGTGTATACACTGAACAATTAATTTACTGATACAGGCACATAGAAATGTGAAGGTTCACATTCAAACACACAGAAACGTGATTACACTGCAGACAGACAAGAACACAAACACATGCAAACTTGTATACACAACATCTCTATTCTCTGTGGTAGAGCATCTTCCACACATTAAAAATAAATTCATTCAGAGTCAATTTGGGGAATGTTTGGTGATGCAGGGCAGGAATACCATCTAAGCTCTGGGAATTGTAGATCCCCCCACCCCGGGCCCACCCCCTCTCCCTAAGGCATTCTCTTTGTCTATCTATTTGGTGTGATTAAAAATACAATGATGAATGCATATTTCTTCCAGATGAATAACTTGAAGGGGTTGGCAGCAGATGAATCAGGAAGCAGTGTGTTGGTAGAGAGACTAGCCAGGTCAGACGGATTCACAGTCAGATCCTTTGTAGGCTGGACTTCCTCAGCACGGAGAGAGAGAGAGAAAAAAAAAAGAGGAGGTCATCTGGACAACAGTCCACAGAACCACATAGGGCTGGAGCTGGTTAAATTCACATCAAAGCAGCAGGCAAGATTTTTTTTATGTAAAAAAATACAACATGTATCCATCCTAAAATTGAGCTGCACTGAGCCAAGATTCCTGCTCAACACTGTAAGAGACAGAAGTTCACCTTATTTGCCCATACTGATGTCAGATCATGTCAACAATACTGTAACAAGCACAGAGGGTGATAAATGAAGTATGTGGCCTCATACAAAATTGTTTACTGAGCAGAAGTTCATGAGTCCCGGAGTGGCTGAAACCCACCCACCACATCCACTACTAAAACAGATTTAGTCTGCACTGTACTAAATTGCTATCTCTTTCAGAAACAATAGTAAATGCTTCTGGATTTGAAAAAATAACAACCTACCAATTACATCTCACTGCCATTTAGGACCACCAATATATGCAACTGCATATTTTAGTCGAAAAATTATAAATTACGGCAAACGATTGCATTGCATACAACCCTCTAGGCAAACACCAGGACTGCTAATGCAACAATACACAAACACATAGATATATGCATACACATCCAACCTAACACTACACATCCATACGTACAGTCAACTGGGCACCAAACGTATGAAACATAAACCTCCCCAATGGCTAGGTGGGAGGGTCCAGGCTTGAAGGGGAGCGTTTGAGGCCCATATCCCCTGTAGAGATTGCTCCTGGCAGGGCTACTGAGTGTGCCCCCCCAACCACCCTCCCATTGCCCCTGCAAACCAGTCAGAGAGGAAGGCCCTCCTCTCCTTACATGTCAACTTCAGACAGCATGCCTCTTGCTGCCTCAAAGCTTTGATACCAAAATAGTCCAGGAAGCCTCTGTCTTAAAAATGCCCCAGCAGACCTTGATTCTGGGGATAGAGGGAGGGAAAATAAAGAAAGAGGCTGAAAAGAGAGAAAGCAGCAGAAGTAAAGTAGTACAAGGGGAAAAAGGGAAGTAGGGAAAAATGTATGGCTTTTTGTGTGATTGCTTAACACTGCAATGTATGACAAAATGCTTCACAAACACTCGTGCATCTTGTCCAGCAACAAGACAAATTTGATGCTGCGGGACTGAATAAGGCAGAACAGTACTAAAGTTCATTGTATGGAAGCAACATAGGTCGTCTGAGGCACTAGGCTTCCCAGGCTTTCAGAGCATCCAGTACAGTGTATTTATTGATACATAAACATTGCCATTCATAACATCTTAATGAAAAGAATGCATCAATAATAGACTTGGTTGTCATTTTACACAGCAGGGTAAATACTGAACATTGAAGGGCACAAGGCCCGTTTTAAATGATCTGCATATGAAGTCAGAGAGAACATCATATTTAGAGAGAGGTAAGACTGAGGAAGACAGTGAAAGGTTAAGGATGTGTAAAACTCAAATCAAGACCTGTAGAGAAAAATACTTTTGCATCACAAACAGCATGTCAGCTTCTGTGTGTATTCATCAACTTTGTTTCGAACAATGTGCAGGAGGCTTATTTGACCCATTCAGTAAGGGAATGCCTTTTTTGTGATCACAAATCAAAATAACTCAGTACCTAGATAATGAAAGGCACATTTTGAAGGAGGTAAAACTAACTGCTTGAATAAAACTCATACATAAAAATGGGACTGAGGGTTCTCCACTGACATAAGCAGGCAAGTATGGAACACCCAGTTGAATCTCTCCACGAGACTGTCATAGGAGCCGCAGTGGGCACTTCATCTTCACCAGGACTTTAATATTTTGGATTAGTGTGAATACTACACCCTCAAAGAGCACAGCAGCTTCTCCACCAGAAATTCTGAAATGGACCATGCAACTTTATCCTAGAGGGTCTAACTGCTAACCCTCCTTTCTGATGACCTTCTGAGGACTCTCTGCTGACTAAAGACTGACGTCTGTGTACATTTAGATTTTTTTTCATGAAAATAATTCCTACCTACCTTAAAACATCTTAAAATGCTTCTGCTACAACATGCAGATCTATGAAGCCCCACTTCACACTCATTCATCTCTGCCCACTCACTGCAGCTAGAGCACACCAGCTCATCTATTACTCTGCTGGAAAAGTAATACACAATATGCAATTTAATGTTGGAGCAATTCAGCCACACATGTTCAAACAAGTAACCAATTCTGACATAGAAGAATGAAGATCCCACTCTGCAAGTTGGCATGATTCATTTTTAAGGTTTCTAAATCACAAAAATCACACAGAAATCCAAATCCCTTCTTTTGAAATTATCATCAGTACACTGCAATTTCCAGGTGGAAATGCACTGCCAAGGTGTTGACTGCTTGTTTTGTCCACTATGCATTCCACAATACAATTAAAAAAAAAAACAGCATTCAGTCTCTTGTTGCTGTATGTACAGCTATGAGGCCGAGTATTAATTGAATTGTCAAGCCAACAAGCCACTGTTCCAGTACTACTTATACCACATGGTACAGTCCATTTGGGAATGAGGTGATGGAACATTGGAGAGAGGAAAAATGGATCTTCTGCATCCTGCCACCCCATTTGAATGTTACGTTGTCAAATGGCCTAGGTGTTCTCAGCACACACTATTTCCATACGTATCAGAAAGTGGGGGCCTACTATCTCTAGTAGTAAGTAGCAGGCTGTTAAAACTTCACATAACCCCAATTTACTGGCGATGTAGCTCTGATTCATCCTTTGGAGACCTGAAGGGATGGAGGCATAAGTCGGCTAACTATCACCCCAGAGACCTGAGATTAATTTCCATTTTAGATCATGATTATAATTTAAATGCAAGTCTCATTTTGACTTAGGCTACTTGGTCTCTGATGAGTTAGGGTTATAGAGGCTGAGACTTTACTCTTTTATATGTGACTACAAAAGGATATTGTCATTATTTGGTTAGTTTCTCTTTATCAATGATCAGGTATGGTAATGCATCTACTCAGCATACTTGTAAGTGACGGACGTCCCTACGTGTCCATATGTATAGGAAAGACCGCTAACGTTCAAACTGGGTGATCCTGCCTGCATATTTGAGGTCTGAAGGAGTCTTTCAGGCAGTGAGCGGAGAGCCAGTACTTGCAGTCCATCTCTCACTGCTGGACACTGACCACCTCACAAGTAAGTCCATGTTGGCACACTTGCTCATTCTGTGGTCAGACCTATCGCCTCGTTCAGCTCCAAGCTCAGCTGCTTACTCGACATATAGGTCTTGGTTAGCTTGTTCATTGAGCAATGCCTAGCACTAGGCACATGAAAGCTTTTGCACCTGTCAAACAAACTGCTGGAACTGTGATAAATTAATGATCAAATGGCTTGCAGAAGTACAGTGGCACTACTCAGTCCTGCAAGCACCACAGCCAAAGTAAATAAAGGTAGAGAGAAATCAAGAGGGTGGGAGAAAGAAAAGGGAAAGAGAAAGAAAATTATTGAGAGAGAAAGAGAGAAGGAAGGGTAGACAAAAGTATAATAGAGGGAGGGAAGGGAGAAAACCATAGCAGGAAATATAAAGATTAGAGAGGAAGGAAAACTGAAAAAGAAACTGACATCAAAACATCTTCAGTGTCGAGTGTGTGTGCATGCGTGTGTGAAGTGCACGTGCCTTCAAAGTAAGGGGAGCACAGGGAGTATGCATCTCAGCGGGGGCAGCCACAGTGCCCTCTAGTTTGTGAAATATGTACGAAACAGAGGTGGCATGCACTGACCATATTCCTTAGTCTGTACCTGTTTGAAGTCTTTACAGACCCTAAAACTGCTACAACCAAACTGTATCTGCCTACCAACAACCCACAGGCTCTACCAGTATGTTTTCCAACATTGCAGTAAACACAAACACTTTGATAGAAAGGCATTTTTATTAGAGACATACAAGGCAGTGCCATCAAAACCGACTTCATCAAAACAGAGTTGAAATTTATTATTCCTCTGCACCACTTCTGTGCGGCTTTAAGCAAGCATATTTTCTTTCTCTGTCTATGCAATTGGATATACTTTAGGGGGTAAAGGATTACTAATGGCTCCTGAGGAATAAGAGAGATGATGTCAAAAAAGGAGTTTTGTAAACAACGTAGGCTTGTGGGTTTTGCCTCTTGAAAGAGGAAGTCACAGTGACTGACTGGATACTCGGCACATTTCCATCCCTATTATGTCGTCCAGGCATTGTGACGGAGTGCCGCAGCTCATCTTATATGCAGTTATCCAGCAAACTACCAGCCTTTCCCCCTGCTGCTCCACTGGCCTTTGATAAGAACAGAGGGAAATTAAAATCATGAACCTGAATTATGAATCCAATGACAAGATAGCCTCCGAAGGCTCTTTCTCTGCACGGTCTCTCTCAGCTATTTCTCCCTCTCTATCACTTTTTTTGCTTCTCTCTCACTTTTACTTTTGTTCTTTATTTCTCTTTCAATCCTAGTGTTGTTCACCGGCTTTCTTTTTCTCAACCCTTTCTTTTTTGGTTGCAGAGGATTCAAATGCTTGCATATTCCATAACAGCAAGAGAGACTGAGGGAGACAGAGAGAGAGACAGAAAAAAAAAGTTTCAAACGATGATAACACACAGTTTGATAAAACTGACAAGGGACTCAATTAAGGCTTCCCTGTCAAAGCAGGAGTGATATTTTATTAAGTGGCAGCGTGCCATTCGATGGGTACATCAAGCGACACATCTGTAGACGAGAAGGCTGCACCAGCCGAGTAAGAGGGACATGTGTTGCCACTTTCAGGAAACATCAGTAGAAACTCACTTCATCACATCTGCTGAAAAATTAAGAGTCCTCGATATTAGCATGCTCATTTACTTTTTCATGCACCACCCCTAGTATTTGAGGAGAGACTCTTGCCATTCCCCCCTTTTCCCTTTTATTTCAAACACATCCTCGCACAAAGACTTCTCGTATTAGCTTTTGTTACATTACCATCAGAACAAGTGTGACCAAGTTTCTGCCACATCTAAAAAGAAGAAAAAAAAAAAAAACAACCAAAGGCCTGCATTGCTGCTGTCGCACATCGAGCTTTTGTGAAACACGTTTTTAGGGCAAGGGGTGTGCTTGTTTTCTAACTATGTCTTATGTTTCAGTTGTGATTCTGTTTCCATGAATCCTGGTTCAGTGTACTGAAACATGAAAGAGTGCTGAATTATTTCTGTAATGTGTTCTCCTGAATACACTCTCCAATTGTTGTTTAAATAATGACATTTGGCAAATATTTTCTTTATTTAGATGCTTTAAATGTATTCAGAAGTACAAACAAGTGAAAAATCAGCATGTATGTTTGCGTCGTACCTCATCAAAATCAGCTTGTTCTGTGATGTCAGTGTCACAGAGATGCATCATTACTCTGAAAAAAAACTTTATTTCATCAATACAAAAATTATATAATGTCATATTTTATACAACAGGTATTCTATTTTCCTCTGAAGAAAAACTCCTTTATTTCTCTCTTAGTTTTCCTTTGGTTTCTCGTAGATCTGGTGTACTGTGGCTTTCACTCTAACACACTTACTGTTTGCATATATAAATTAAAACTCAGTCTACCGTTGCACTCATTTTAAATCGCTCTGGATGAGAGACTCAGTAAAATACGCAAGATGTAAAACGGAATGTAGCTTTCTTTGTCTACCACTGCTAACAGAGGATTTGAGTATCAACATTACATATGAGCCCTGTTGTTTGTGTGGACAACTGTGTGTGTGTGTGTGTGTGTGTGTGTGTGTGTGTGTGTGTGTGTGTGCACACACACACACACACATACATACATATATATATATATATATATATATAAGGATTCAAAAAGTTCCACACTACTTTGAATTTCCTTTTAAATAAAAGTAAACTTAATCCTTCAGAGAGAGCAAACATGGTGGTGTTGTTAAAAAGAAATCAGCAGTGCTCTGATGTCTGGGAGAGGCTATAGTGTTATAGTAAGATGAAACTTTAATTCTTGAGTCTCTCTTGTAATTGAGATTGCTCTTGTAGGATGTTGTACTGCTGAGAAAAAACAGATGCCCCTGTCCACACTCACTCTCTCACACACACACGCACCACATACTCTGTAGAAATGTGTGTACATGGTTTTGCATGTTGTTGTTGTTGTTGTTGTTGCAGAAGTATGGGTCTACGCTCAAAGTTGCCTATAGTATATCTGGGATGTTCGTGTACGGTTGTTTGCCTTTATCTCCACAAATGCGTGTGTGTACATGTGCGCGTGGTGGAGCTGACACTTGGTTGTACAGGAGCTCAGTGCTGACCATACATAGTCTGTTTCATCTAGAACAAAAGCTCTGTTGGAGGACACAAAAGGCCAGGTTCAAAAGCATTGCAGGCGTCAGGAGCCCAGGCCTAGATACATGAAACAATCAGTGTAAACTTGTTCACAGCTAAGAGGGCTGTGATGCACCTACAACAATGCTCCTCATGCTCAACTGCAAGCACAGCTCTGTCCACATAAAACAAGATTAAAGCTCTGGGTAGATCAAACAGTGTTGGTGATTAGCGCAAAATAATTTGTTTTTGTGTTTCTATCATTGATTAATATGTCGCTCCCAAGACGAGCAATGATTTATGCATGCTGTGTACGTCTGAAACCACTGCACTGTACTTCTGTGTTGGTGATGTGGTGGGGGTAGAAAGGCAGGGGACATTTGTGTGTTTATGTGTGTGTGGCAAGATTTCTCACATGTATGTGTACAAATGAATCTTGTGTGACAATTGTGATGAGTGTGTGGGTTTGTGTGTAACTCCTACTCTAGGCCACATCTCAGTGACAGCTACCGGAGATGCATTGATGGATTCAGGCACTGACAAGCGGTGGTGCTGTTTTAATGAAGAGAAAAGTGCACACACACCACACACCCACAGACACACAAGTGCTGTAAATGTCTGAAGGTCTCATTCTGTTCTCCCTCTGTTATTCCCTCATTTCTTCCCTCTCCTCCTTCCTCCACCACTTTCTCCGGGATATTTATGACTGATAGATCTGTCAGTGTTCTTGCTAAACAAATGAAAGTTGCAGTTTGTGCCATCGAGGTGACGCTTTCATCAGCACTCAGCATTCTCAGTTTGAAGTGGGCCCCCCGCCTTTCTCTTGTACTGCCGCTGAACTTGATGAGCTAGTACTTGGGAATGTGACATTTACATTCAGCCACCACATGTAGCATAACTGTGTTTATTTTTCTGCTGCATAAAGCTGTTCACATATAATAGGTCTGTCACATGATTATATAACAGAAAATTTGTTTTCGTGTGACTGTCTTGGATGTAAAATTGATCGATTGTGATTTTATTACAGCTGCAGGTGCCGTTATCTTTGAGCACTTTATCTCAAAAGAAGTAAAAGAAAGATTCATAACAGCAAAATTTGTGGAGCCATCACAAAATTAGAGTACAACTCAAGTTTTACTCAGTTGAGATAGGTTTTATACAAGGTGGTGAGGTGTAATGTAATTTTTACCAGAGCATCGTAAATTTAGTCCCATTTGAATTGGCCAGGCCAGTAATTTTTATAAACTGAGTGCTGCTGTGCCAGTAAAGATTTCAGATTCTTTTACTTCCAGTTTAATACCTACTAAAAACTTGCCTGGGGACCAGACAGCCTTTATATTGTGTATTACAAATACACATAAAGTCAGTCTGGAACTGCTCCATTGAACCAAATCTAGCCCAGAGGCGGGACTACTGATCACAGCTTGAATTGGAGAGAGCCAATCAGCGTAACGCATGTGTGACGCAATCACTAAGCGACCTAACAACTGCCTTTCCGCCATGATATTTTGTAGTTTTAACAGCTTCCTTCGCCGTACAGGGGTCCTAAGGAAAATCTAAGCTCTCCCTTTCAACAGTGGAGGGCAGCATTACGCATTCTATCGTACAGCCTGCCGGAATTAAAAGAAGAAGAAGAAGAAGTAGTCCAAACAGTTATGGCGACCAGTTTTAAGGACAAATTCAGCCCGTGCAAAACAGAGGAAAGCGCACGAGAGAAACCTCGCTCTGTTAAGGTCGCCATTTCGTTTGTATGCGGGAGGTGCACAGGTGTTAGATGGGTAATCTCGGCCCTGAAGATGACGCATCGTTAACTCCCGCCTCTGGTGCTCCGATTGGTTCGGTCTGATCTGCTCGGAGCTTGACAACCTGTCAAAATGTGTCAATGGAGGAGGGCTAGACCGTATTCCCGTATATCCCTTATAAAGGGAATACAAAGTCTAGCTAAGCTAGGCTAACTAAAAACTACCTTGGAACAGTACTGTACAAAACCCTTGGCAAATGTTAGTCCCCTTCTCAAAAGCATATAAGCACAGCGTCCCATAAACACTGATCTGGAGTTTTCATGTAAGTAAAAGGACCAGTGCAAAGTCTGGCATTGCATACAAACACATTCCTGCACATCCGACTCAAATACTAAATATGTCCATTCATTTGCTCTACCCCGATACACTGCAGTGAGCATGTTGCTGCACCTGCTTGCACATGTTATTGTCCAGTATTTCCAATGTCTACAGAATCTGACACCTTTACATGTACCTACAGAGAAAAAGAAATCTGAATTTTGGTGTCAGATTTTCACTAAAGGGTCACGTCTTGTGTCACTTAAATTTTCATAAAGTAAAATAAAAAAATGAGTGCTGGAGCACATTGCTATTGTGCAAACAGGCTAAAATGTCAACACTACTAAGACAAAGTAGTGTGCTTAAGCTGGCCTTTTTTGTACTCTAGAAATATACTGTGCAGGTGAGAGGCACTTGTTTAAGTGGGTTTTTGCTGGAAAATGTGTAGAAAAACCGTATCCCTACGTTGTACTCCAGCAGTACTCAGTCTGGGCTTTAGAACTCCAAATGATCACAAGATGAATCTGAGAGGTCAAGAGGTGATTAACAGAAGAAGAAAAAAAAGTTCTGATGCAACAATCTTGTTATTTTTTCATTATCATTACTATTATAAAAATTGCATTATCTGAAAAATGACTGAAATTCAATGAGAGAAGTTTACATTGAAAAATTCTATTTGCCAGTGACTCAGACAAATATGATTCAAGAGTTTTTAATTGTCACATGCTCATACAGTATGTGTGGTGAAATTCAAGGTGACTGTTCTCAAGGCTGTGCAATCACAATAAGAAAGTACAAATTTTTATGAGGACAATGGAAAATTAGAAAAAAGTCACAATGCCCTAAGTAATGAGGTAGCGATCTTACTTGTGTGTATTAGGTTTGTTATTTACATTAGTCCAGCATGCTGTAGTACAGATGAAGTGCTTTAGTTTAGGTTTTGAGCTGCAGTCAAAGTTCACAGTCCTGATAAAAGGCCCTATCTATACATCTTTTTTTTTTTTTTTAAATAAAGGCTCACAAATAAAAAGACAAAAAAATAAAACCATATTTAGTTTCAAATGTACTGTAATATATTTTACAAATTGCATGTTTTTGTGAAAAAATTTCATTTGTAAAGTAAAATGGAGCTACAGCAAATTGGTTAAGTAAAAAAGTTCATAATTTGTCCTTGAATTGTATTGAAGTACAAGTAGAAAAAGGCACTAAATGACAATACTCCAGTATAGTACAACAACTTTAAGAAGTGTATTAAATGCAGTACTTAGAAAATGCACTTAGTTAACTGCCTTCACTGAACACAGTTCAAATACAGCTGAACACAACCAACCCTCAGGTAAGTTGGGCACTAAGTGTATTTGTATGTCCGTCAATGTGACTGGAAGAAAACATGAGTGTATGTCTGTCTGAGTGTGTACAATGGTGTAGGTACGGTTTTGTTCCTCCTTAGTACCTGCAGGCTGTTCTGCTCTGACCAGATACCAGACTGTTGTCAGCCCAAGGGCATTGGCCTAGCTTTGGTCCTCTCACCATTACTTTGCTACTGTCGCTTGGAAGCCTGAAACACATCCACAAACCTACTCTCTATCATTGTATTTATTTTTGTACAGTGTATTTCATGGAGGCACCCAATCAGATGACAGTTCTTCACTTTTGGGAAGTTAGTCTCGCATAGTCAGACCATTCTCTAGCACTGAAAGCACTGTGTAGAATAGTCTGGTTGCACCTCATCATCATTATTCTTCATGAGTAAAAATGTTTTTCGTATATATTTTTTTTTTAAACCAAAAACAGTTGTCTCAGGCACTGCTAAAAACAGAATGCACAGACAGTGCTCACTCAAAATAGTGACAGGGGAATTGTTTTGGTAGATTGTTTGTATGCAGAGAGGCATGCACTGGCATGAAAATGGATATTCCTCTGAAAAAGATATATATATATATATATATATAGGTAAAAATTAGAAGGGCTGTTTTACTGCATGATCCAAACCTTTGGTTGCTGACCAGACCTTGTTCTTCTTGATTACTGTAGTGAAGGGCAAAAAGGTAACATGTATGTAGTGGAAGGGAAGAAGATAGCCTGCACCTGCAACTTACAGGACACCCAGTGGATCGGACATTTGTGTTGGTGCTTGTGCAGAGAAGAGCATAGCTCAGCTATTTATACCCACATATGGGACTCGACTGACATCTGGATGGATAGATGAGCCAACAGGCAAATGGAGAAATGGACAGAAACATCTTTCTGTCTCGCTGATGCTTGTCAGTGTTGTGTGCACCATGCTGTTGATTTCAGTCCTGTGTCTTTTGTTTCTGTTTCCCCTTGAGTGACTGTATTGAAGCAGATAAATAATAAACATATTGCTGGGTGTAATTCAGATGAATATCAAATTCAAACAAAGCATGAAGGCCTGTAGCCCAAAACTCCAACAGAGGAATGCCTAAGGGATGCACATATAAACAGGGAGTAGCTATAAGCAGAGACAAGATCACCCTCACATTCAAACAAGTGTGGATGAATATACTTTGTACAGTAAGTCACAGCAGTTCAAGTACAATTCAATATGTTCTCAATGTAAACAAGCTCCTCAGGTAAGAGAAGTGAAACACTGGCAGCTGTTGGCTTCTCGTAAGGCCACATTAGGTACATCAATACTTTATGGTCAGGGAAGAAATCATACCATGGTCAAATAAGACAATAGGTGATAACTGACATTTTCAATCCTTAGGAAATTCATTTTACTGGGTAGCTCACTGACCTCCGACAAATCAAACCTATACTTTGAAGCCCAAAAAAACCATTGCGTTCCCCATGATGACAAACGCTCACTGGGCACTTGCTTAGCTTACGATTTTTACACAACATCCACCTGTAACTGACTGTTTTGGCTGGGCTATTAAGAGTAGCATAGCCTGAAGGGCTCATTCAGCTGGACGAAATCAAACAAAACCATGTGAGTAAGCCCTAGGTCTGACCCTTGTTTACTTTTGGCTTGGCACACGCTCACACACAGCAACACGTAAATACATTGACACACACACACAAAATGTTTAGTCTCCTCCAAATGTGTACGTGTGTATCCAAAAGCGAGAGATAAACAAGTTTAATCATCCTGTTCCACATCGGTTCCACTGACAGCTTATGCTAACAGACTAGGAGATGATAAAGGTGGTGCATAGGAGTTTTAACTTAAGTGAGGAGTAGGTGGAGAAAAAAAATGAAATGAATAAAAAAAACACAACAATGATAAATAGTTAGGTGGTGATGTCACATAGCCTAACAGCACTAATTGGATACACATACATTTGTGGAGAAGAACCTAACGGGCCTTTAAATTATGCATTAATCAAACAAAGCTTAATATGAACTGACAAGGAGTCTGGCAATCTGGCAGCCATCTGGAAGACAGGCCTGTCAGTCACAGAGAGGTGAGAAAGAGGAATGGCTGAACTCTGGGTTAACCCCAGAGAGGGAGGAAGAAATGAGGGAGAGGGAGAGACAGCAAGATGGAGGAAGAGACAAGAAACAAGAGGAAGACAATGAGAGATAGAGGTTGAGAAGACAGTGAGAGTAGTTGGGTCTAGAGGTGACGTAGACAGATATGTGGAACACAGAAGTTGATTTAGACACTGCTAAAGATGAGGGGTCAAGTATCCCTGATGTCAACACAAGGTCACTCAGAGACGCCCGTTTTTGACAGCGTTGGGTGAACAGCATCGCCAGGGTCATCATATCTCAGCTTTACAAATAGCCACATGTATACCCACAAACACACACAAAGTGTTCATTGTGAAGCACACTCCTACAATGGCTGCCACACTACTGCACACACAGTAAACTACACACACACATTAGTAGAGCTACATGCAAATGTAACCCAAACACACTGAACTAAGCCCAGTGCTACACAAACACTCATTTCTTCCTTTTAACAGAACACAAAGCACACACCATCTACATTCCACAAGCATTCAATACACATTTCACTAACGCAGGCAAATGTACTTCACACTAAGCTTGCGGTATGTCTGACTGCTTCCTGTACCTCATGAACCCTGTTGACAAGCCTTGCTGTTGTTGTTAATATTGTTGTTGGTTGCAGTTGTGTGCTAAAAGTATGTTGTGGGTGTAGACCAAAAGCCTACAATCAGAATGTTCTCCAAATGGCACAGTTAGAGCACCAGGCTGATAGGCTGCCATGTGCAGCTGCTTCGTTCTGCAGATAGGGACACAGTAACGAGACGAACAAGAAGAAAACTGACAAGACTGTGATACGAGCAACGAACGCTACTTCTACCAGCTCACGCTGCACTTTGATTCGCTCCCTCCAGTGGTTATAGAGATTTTGATTTTACCCGCCTGTATTGTACTTAGACTCTTTTCCTCCTTTAAAATCTGAGTCTGATTTCACATTGTTCTCCACCTAAGTTATGTATGACAAACGCCTGGGGCCAAATCACCATCAAAGCAGCATATCACAGGAACACAGTGCTTCCGTGCTTCTTAGTGATGACAGATGTCACTTTTGAAGTGAGCAAGGGGATGAAAGTGGCGGAGATGTGACGGGCGGCATGAGGACAGCTTCTCCGCCACGACCTGCCATCATCAGTGCTGCTGAGGTGTAATGGGGAGAGACTGGAGGGGCCTGGAGGCTTCTACAGCCGTCTGGGGCATCTGTCTGAGTGCCCAACAGGGACCAGGTCTTAAACGTCATACCCACCTTCCCTGTGAGCAGCCAGCACCCAACCTGGCAGCCCGTCAGCCAGCCAGCAAGCAAGCCTGCAAGCCAGCCAGCAAGCAAGCCATCTTTCCTCTGCCACCCATTTGGGATGGAAGTGTCTCCCTCCGTTACACTGCCTGTTCTGCCAGTGGATTCGTCAGGGTATAGAGAGAATAACTAATCTGAGGGAACCAGCAGCCCAGAATCAAAGGGGCACTGGCTTCTCTCTTCCTTGTGTGTAGCAGCGCTCACCTGGGTACTATCCCCGGTGTGACAGAGCGAGCAGCAAGAGGACTTGGTAAACAAGGCAGAGCAATGCAACTTTCAAACGGAGAGGCAGCTAGTGCAGGGAAACCAAAACAAACTCTTAACTCAGGAAATTCACAGAACGTTTTCCCCCTGCCTTCCCCACTGTTCCCTGTGTCTTTATTGTGGCTTGATATGTCACCACTGTCTATATCTCCTACTTACTCATGACTTCAAGTGGCTGTCTCTATTTTGCTGGGCCATAAATTATTCAGTGCCATGTGTCTTCTTAGTATCTGCACTTTCCATTGGGTTGCTATCTTATCCCTTCTTCTGAAAGAGGGGCTGGTGCTTTGAGACAGAGTTTGCAAAAGGTAACACAGGAACTTCAGCACCAACAACCACTTTCTTAGTAGGAGCTCTTGTCAAGTACATATATTTCTTCCAGCACAAGGAAAATATGAAAAAGAAAAACAAGAAAAAAGTTGTATCTGAATACAACATGGAAACCAACAAGCTCCACTGCTGCTACTACAACAACTTGGACTTGTATCTGAGCTAAAAATAATGACAGTATTCCACATAGAGGAGTGTGTGTTTTGTTTCCCCCAGCGCATGCATGTGTGTGCATGTGTGCATGTGTGTGCATGTGTGTGTGCGTGTGTGGAGCCCAGGGAGCCCACTGTATGTAAATAGCCATATGAGACTGCATAGCATTACTGTCCAGACATTGAAGAGGTGACCTGATCCCAATTAATCACACAATCCCAGGGAGAACTGTCACATCCCATCTCCATCAGCAGTACCATCCTGTTCTGTCTCCCTCTCTTGTCATCCTCTGTTCCTCCATCTCTTTTCCTCTCCTCTCACACTCTCTCACACACACACACACACACCCAACCAGGTCCCATCATCCCCTCACCAAAATCCCCCCCCTCCCTTTCACCTCCGTGCTTTTATTCAAACTCACAGGGTCTAGAGCTGACAGGTCAGCTGGCATGGGCCATTCGGTCCCCACCTGTCCCCTAGCTTCTTCCCCCAGAAGGCAAAGTGCCAGAAGAGCGCAGAAGAGGCACTTCTATCTTTACAACTGCCAAAACAGGATGCAGCCTTAGGCTTCCCAACCCCCAAAGAGATGGAGTGTTTGCATTGTAACGATATCAGTGAAGGAGGGCATCTATTCTATGGTTTATCTGTCAACAAGAGTACACCGGGGTGAGGATGGTGACAAAAAGATTCGACATACATGTGTGAAAGGCATGTTATTTTATTAAAACGTGACAAGATGGCATTGGTAATGATGGCATCAATAGGTAGAGTGACCGTTCTTTTAGGTGTGGTGTGCACGCATATCTTCACTGCTCTACTGACTGACTACTGCAGATGTAGGTCCTTTGAAGCTCAGTGATGAGGGTTTTGGTGTGTCACACAAATCTGAGCTATAGCCTTGTAAAGAGTATCATTAAGGAAGTGTAACATGAAATATACTGTTCCAAGCGGGTGCCATTTTTATATTTGCACTGTCACCTGGTGTTATTTTTTGGAGAGATTTCATTAGCAAACCTGCAATGTGACAAAGTATGTATAAAAAAATGTTCACCAATGGAGAGATGATGTATTTTGACTCTTGTGTGACCTGGAACTCAAAAAACTGGTCTAATGAGGGTTGTCTGTCGAATCTATCAGCAACACTAAAATGAAACATATCCCCCCTTATTTTCAGACACTGATACAAGTGGAGATCAAAACACCAGGCATGTCTATGAACGTGGCATACTGGATACAGGAGTCATGTCGTAGCTTTGTCTTGATTCATCCTGATATAACCATTTTGAGTATTCCCTTTGAAAAATGGAGAAGTGGCATCTTGTGAAATCACAGAAGAAGTCAGGAGACTATGTATCACATGTCGTTAAAGTTCTATTGTTTCACCCATCTGTTAGTAGACTTTTTCATGTCAGCTTGTTCAAGCTGCTCCCCATTGTGCTGTTACAGATATAGGACTCTGACATAAAATCAGAAGTGTGCAAAAAAAAAAAAAAAAAAAAATACAGGGTGAAGTTGGGTTTTCTGTTCTTACTGAAATTACATATGACAGTTGATAGTTTTAAAAAGTTGTTGTGTTAAGAAATAACTTTTTTTGCTGCTGTTGCTTGGTAAAGTTTAAATAGAATGAATTGTGGTAAGTCACTGTGGAAGACATGAAAAATGTTAAATTATGGTTCACTATTGCCTCTGACTCAAAGAGGTTTTATGATTAGCTCAGAGTCTCACCCTCTCTCCTCCTTTCACACTCATCCTCGACCATTCCTCGCTCATCTGAGCAGCCTCTTCCCTTTCCACTATAGTTCCTCATTAGTGGTTGTGTCTGTGGATGATGAGTGTAATTGCAGTTGTGGTAAAAACCTAAGAGTGAGCTCAGGGAGCAGGAGCTTGGAAGTAGGGGGCCGAGGGGCCACTGCAGGGCCCACAGAGGAACCCAGAGAAGCTAGAAAGATCACATCTTGGGAATCAATCTTAGAGGAAAGAGGAGGAGAAAGATGGATCTGCATTCCCAAAACACTGCAAATTCCCCTCCTCTTACTTTGCCTTGTGTATTTCACTCTATTCTCCCTCTTCTCACCAAGCATACAAAAATTGAAAATTGGGGAAAAAATGGAACAGTGGGATATGTATTTATGATGATAATGAGGCCCCGTGTGGCTTCCTCAATCTTAAATCTTGTTAATCATCAGGTGAGCGCTGGGAATCCACAAAAGACTGCAGCAAGTGAGGGTGCATGCAACAATCAGATACACTTCACTGATAACACCTAACAGCAGCAGCACTATGGGGACATTAACCTTTACCAGAGTGGGAGAAACCTCCGCCTCCTCTCTGAATAAATAAAATTTAAACTTTTCCCCCAAGAAATACCTGCTTCAAAGACACCTTTACCATGCCTGTGTTGTTCACTGTAATGTAGAGGAGATCATTTTAAATCCATCCATCGAAACAAGAAAACAGATTACATAATTAATTTTCACAGCTTTGATCAATTCAACATATACTGTGCAGGTAAAGACAAGACATTGATTATAGCTTCTTTCCCTCCATTTTTTCCTTTCTGTTCCCATAATCCCTTTTAGTTGCTTGACCAACATTATTCATCACCCTAAGCAATTTTTTTTTTTTTTTTTACTATTTTAATGATACCAACACAACTGTAACAAAATTTTGGCTACCTTACTATGTAACTGCAGTTTTAGTTTTTCTTAGGCATTTCATATAGGAATACAGAAATGTATGCCTGACTAGAGAGCTAGGACAACATAATATTTTGACAGTGAATTTGGACCACTTTACACCTAAGAAGAACTCAGTCTGATTTAATGTTCTGTGAATATTCATGACGATTTTTTTTTTTTGAAATAACATTTAAGACAAAAAAGTAACACCATCTAGAGAGATTCCCACAATCTACAGATCCATTATATCCATTTTGGGCCTGCATGTTCATGTACTCTGTTGAACCTTGCATGGTCCAGCTGCTTTGACATATCTACTGTAGACCCAGCCTGGGTAATTATGAGCTACAAAGCTCACTGACCTTGTCAAGATCTCTCTACCCTTTCCAAGCCAACTCATTGTATGAAAGGAGGGGGTACATTCTGCTGTCTGGTTACCCCTAACACACAGACACACAGACACACAGACACACAGACACACACACACACACACACCTGGACCATGCTGTTTACCTGCCAGGTTAAAGGGCTGAAGTCAGTGACAGAAGGAGATTTAACAAGGAAGCAAGGAAGGTGGTAGAGGATGAATATGCAGGAAGAGTAAGAATGTGAGGGAGAGAGGAAGGAGGGTGGAAAGAGAATGACAGTACAAAGCAGAGGGAGTGGGTGAATGGGGGTCACGGAGTGATGAGGGGGTTAAATGCCACAAATGCCATGTCTCAAGGCCTCATAAAGACAAGCTCTCCATTGCTCCCAAGGTCAGGGCATGCACAAATGCACCTGTCCGATCGTGGTGGTGGTTTTGTGCGTGGGTGGCTGCGAGAGTACGTGTGAGTGTTTCAATGTACAATTCACACTGTCTAGCCTCTCAGTGCATGCTGTCTGGGACAAATGGCCTTGCAAAAATAATTGTGCACCTCACTTAAAGGGGATTATAAGGAATATCAAGCTTTTATTCTTGTCCTAAACAAATAATAGAAATATTGTTTGGTATGAGGGCTAGAGGTAAAGCAATGGGAAGAGAGAAACAGATGAACTGTCTAAGTGACTAACTGCTGAGAAGGATTTGTTGTACTGTAACCCTTTTAAATTTCAGGTTTTGAAGAATCTGTATTGTTTAATATGTTATTTGCTTCACTTTTATTCCTAATTTACCATCCAAAAATAGCGTGAAATGATTATGAAGAAATTGTGAGCTCAATTTAAAAATGAGGGATAGACAACAGATATCCCCACAAAGTGACACTTTAGCATGGATCCAGTTTTTTTTTAAAAACAAAACAGGTTCTTTTGGAAAAGTATCATAGAACTAGGGGTGAGCAATTTGACAATCTAAATTTGGCATTTAGTCTGCTTTTCAGAGGAATCTTACAGATCACGGCATTATGTATAAGTACTTTATTGCCAACCAACTTACCTGTCCCATCCACAGACTGGTCCCACCTTGTGTTTCCTGACCTACAGGTCATGCTGGCCTGGTTGCTGGTGTGGCGGTCCTTGTTGCCATTCAGTTGCCTTTCCAGTGAGTCTCTCATACCGCACATGGACTCCTAATCCACTGTGTCCAGCTGCAATTGGTGACGGTAGTCTCAGTTCTGCTGTGAAATCTGCTGTGAGCTCGAGGAAAATTTCCAGCAGAACCTGCAAGAGTTTAACAACTAGGTTATGTGCTGCTACGGCAACAGAAAAAGGGCACTATAAAGTTCACCTGTGGTGAGATAGTTGACTACCATCACTAGCTACAGTTCAAATCAGTGAGTTCATCTGAGGGCCACTGTAACATTAATCCATCCATCCATTATCTATACACCACTTAATCCTCATTAGGGTCACAGGGGAGCTGGAGCCTATCCCAGCTGACTGAGGGTGAAGGTAGGGGACACCCTGGACAGGTCACCAGTATATCACAGGGCTACACATAGAGACAAACAATCACACTTGATTTCACACCTATGGACAATTTAGAGTTACCAATTAACCTGAGCATATTTTTAGACTGTGGGAGGAAGCTGGAGTACCCAGAAAAAACCCACACATGCACAAGGAGAACATGCAAACTCCATGCAGAAAGATCCCGGGAAGGTCGGGAAGCGAACCAGGGATCTTCTAGCTGCAAGGCACTGTTACGTTGCCATATTAACAGTGACCTATAAAGTTATTTTGCAAACAAGAGACAGCATGACAGAGCAGACCAAAAAATAGTTGACCAACATACTGAAAGAAGTTTCAAAGCAGTCGAATTACAAACCACCAGGTCAAAACTTTAAGAATACAGTCATAGTAGACATGAGGTGTAACAAATCATATACACAATTAATCACATGATCACATGAGTTTAACTAAATCTGCAGGGAAAATTGTGATTCAGATCATGGGTAGTGACCCTACCCCAAAAGACTGTCATATGTTTTTCTGGACAGATCGGCCACCCCTGGGTATCACACCTCTCCCCAGCACTCTGCTTAAACTTCTTGCAAGTCACTAATTAACAAAATCAACTAATTTATATGTAAGAACTACAAATAAAGAACCACGACCAAGAGCTGTGGAAGACAGTCTTTCTTCTTATATATTGTGTACCACTTATTACAGCCTAAAAACGGTCAAATAACTTTCTTTTAACTTGTTATATTTCTTCTACTTAAAAACTTTGTAGACTGGTAAGAGGAAAAGATTTTTGTTATTTTTTAATCATCATTTCATAAGTAAAGAAATGTAATCTTTGTATCATTTATCTCCACAACATATGCTTCAGAGTTTGTGCACAAAACCGTATGAGGCTGTGTTGGAATTCCCCTGCTAAAAGATAATAAGCCAAGCGGCAGGTTGAACATGCCAGCAGCCAACCAGCATGCACCAACGTCCCTCCAGCCAGCCAGCTAGGACCCCAGATGGCTGGCCAAACTGTGGTCAATAGAGTCTGCAGCAGGCGGCATTGCAGCCATCCGTGGTTATCAAAGCCACCATGATCACTATGGTAACACAGATCTGGAATCATCTGGAGAGCCAAGTCTTCAATTAGGGGAGGTGGGAGGCGAACACTGAATGTGTGCTATCTCTTGTCCAACAGGCGAAACAGCAGTGAATTAGACATTGGGCACAAGACTTTCACCAACATGCTCTCGGTCACACATGCATGTCCTGTAAAATTCCACAATCACACACACACACAACTGAGGCCCAAAAACGGCAACTGAGTCAGACAATGAAAGCAAAAAGGTTAAGAGTCTGATCCTTTGATCGCTCCCAATATCCAGTAACTTTGCCACCTAAACCATTATTGTCCCATGAACTTAACAGGCAGGGGCAGCTTTCAGCCAATTACAGGGTGGCATTAGCGTTAGGCAGAAGTCTGTGTTATATGAGACAACCAATTAAAATCACTTATGGGCAGGGTAATATCCAGTGATTTAGGCCTGAAAAAACGGCTTTGGTAGGATTATCCCTAGCGTAACCTGATCTCATTCTCTTCCATTCAAACTCACACGCACACATCCAGGAGCTGACATTACAAGCTTTGCAAAACCTTACGCGCACACACACATACACACATGCACACTAGACAGATGACAAGACAACTGGGCCTTGGGCAAAATTCATGTACATGCCTTTGTCATTCCCAGACAGGCAACGACGAGGCACATTCAAATCTACAGTCTACAGGCTCAGAGGATTGTTCGCTAACACGTGCATGTAGACAATTTACTGGTTTTGCCACCATTTGCCATGCTTCTGACCTTCTACCCTCACTGTAATCAAGTTGCATTGTCTTAATAGTAAAATATGAAGCAAACATTTTTAGTTGAGTTACTATAATGAAGAGTCCAGTGAAGCATGCATACACACATCTCTTTAGAAGATATTTTCTATGAATGAGGAACATTGAATGTGGAGTGGATTGTGTAAAAAAAAGACACCAAAGCAATGAAATGGAATGCAAAAAGGACCCCTGGAATGGAGCCAGTATTTTCCATTCTGAAGAGCTTCAGGAATGAAGTAAAGGAAAGTCAGATTTAATGGTTACCTCTTTACAAACTCTTCTGATGTTCTAAACATAGCTTGATCTGTGGTAGCATTTATTGAGATTTCACAATTCAATGAAATTAAGTTTGCCCCCTTTATCAAAATAAACAAAAGCGATATCTAACTGTACATCAAAAGACCTGATCATAGAGATGCTGGAGCTTTAAGAAAAAAATGTTTCAAGGAATACTCAATAAAAAGTCACAATAATCAAATCTTATTCCTCAGCAGACTTCTCTTTGAAGCAGAATAAGTACACACCATCTGTCAGATGTACAATGGTCAAAGTGAACTGTGTCCACAAAGATCCATAAAGTCAGAAATACAGTCTGGCTGATGCCAGTCAATCCCAGGGGATTTACTCTTTATGCTGAGGCCTTCAATCTAATCCTTAACAGGTTTGGCTTTCAGGCCTTGCGTCTATGCCTCAAAATGTTTTTTGCACTCTGGTTCAACAGGACAGATGCCAATTCTGAGAAAATGGAAGGATAAGTATTGATAATACAGCTGAGATCACTGTTGACTTTATACCAATATATATATAAAAAATGAAACAATAAACCATACAATGACGTCATTATGAACACCAGCAGTCTTGAAGAACTGAGACAATATCCATTATTTTTTTCATTGTTCTGCTATTTCTCATTCCTGTAGTCTGGACGGCAAATGCTATCATCTCCTCACTATTTATGCACACCAGCCAAGCCCAGCATGTAGCCTATTGCACAGCCTGGAGTTTGCTAATGAGCTAATGGCTAGTGCTCTATAGCCATTTGACTGACATAGCCAATCCACAAGCTCCGTTTGCCTTTCACCTACTTGTGGCTCCTCTGTACTGCCAAAATTCCCATTAATTCTCCCCATGGGCTTTTTTTAAGGCATCCACAGAAAACCAATGAAACGCAACCTAAAACCTCAAATGGGTATGTTAGTGTGGGCTAAGTTTAAACTGGCACAGTGGAGTGTACTTTCCTGCACCTCGGGACCACTGAAGCTGACCTCGACATGTAGACAGACAGTTTAAGGGATGTGTTCACTGGTGTGCTTTGGCTAGATACGTCTTCTCGATCACCAACTGTGAGGAAATGTAGCATTGTCAGGTTGTTGTGGTGGGCTCTGTGGTCAGACTGGTCCTCTCTTTCCAGCCACCACAACTCCATCTTTCCAGGGGTCAAGACAGGAAAAGAATTCCACTTACGTGGGGAAAAAAGAAATGTTCCTCCAACATCTTGTAAAATACCCATGTCTAGAGACAAATTGTTTAACTCAAATAAGGCTTGGATAAAGAGCTTTTGGAAAGAGAAAGAAAACCAGAATTAGCTGACAAAGGAAGAGCTCAGTAGTTCTACATAGAAAGAGATAAAAATAAAAACAGCTGACTAGCACTAAGCTTTTTAATCTTTCTGGTTTGGAAATATAAATAGCATTTCTGGCAGTCATTTAAATTCATCAGTCTAAAACAAAATCATACAGTCTGCCAAAATGCATGACACAGTCACTCTCCATGAGAACATTAGTCCAGCAATTTGAAACCTTGCACTCACAAATCACCGTACAAAGCACAAGAGGGAACAAAGCAAAACTGACCTTTCAGATGATTAAGCTGAAACATTATCATCATGTTCCCTATTTTTTTTTCCTCTTGTAGATCAGAACAACTGGTTTGCCAGTTCAGAGCTGGCAGGGGCAAAGCCCATCTATGATTTCAGTTCAGAGCTGCTGGGCTGAGGGGCCAAGCTGGCCGGTGCCCATCTGGAGCGGGCCAAGTGTCTGCTCCGCTCAGGCTCAATGCACAGTGGTGATTACTACGATGGTGCGGCGGCGGTCATGGTGGTGTGGTTATAAATATAAGCCCTGGTCTGATCCCTCTTGTTCATAAACAGAGGTTTGGAGCTGCTGTGGGAACCGAGCACAAAGGCTTGTGGGCCTCTGAGGGCAACTGAGCTCCACAGCCACTACACTACCTCAGGTTTGTCTGGCCAGCTGGTGTTGTCTCACCAGCTGAGGACAGCCGGGCAGCAGAGTAGGGGACTGAACAACAGAAAACTGGGATGGAGCAATGGTTGGCACCAAAAGAGATGGTGGCAGAGATATGAAGGCTGCAACATGGGAGCAAAGAGAAGCTGGAGGGCACTGCTTCAAATTAACTACGAGAATCTGCTGCTTTGGGTAAAACAAACAAGGCTTGTGGGATATTTATCCTGCACTAACTGTGACGAAACTCAAAGGGGAGACTAAAGAGTGGAAGGAAAAAGACGCGTCCTTTCCAAAGGAAACTGCAACATTCACAACTTCTGAGCTCAGTCAATTTAATGATCAAGCATGGAAATAGCACAGATAGGTCTAGCAGAGTTGAAGTGTGATTGCAGTCTTTCATCTCAGCACCTGATATCTCTCCAACTTGATCATATTAGCAGATAGTCAGAGCTCAAACCCAAGTCGTAGCCCTCTCCACTGAACAATCTTTGCCATGTTGCTCACTAATCAAAACCTGGATCAACTCACCACCACCAACTCCCCCCACCCTTCTCAACCCCTGCCTGCCAGCGGTCATATGGCTCATAATGCCTGCTCCATGCCCAATCCTATATTAGCATTAGCATCAAGGGTTAAGCCACTAATGCTGCCAGCTGTGCATGGCTGCCCCCTTCACAGCAATCCCTTTTGAACAATGGAACAGCACTGGGGCACAACAGTTGGTGTAGGGTGGCATCCCCAGGGGGTAAGCGTGGCTGTAGTGCCCTCTTGCGCCAAGTGTTTTAACTTGTTCATCGTGAGAGATAACTGTACCGCTAAAACAATAAGAAACTGAATCAATAAAACAAAGACTAAATGAGAGATAGCAAATGTCTCTTTGGATAACAGTCCAATGAACAGCTCACAGCTTCAAAAGCACTCTACAATTGTCTCTACTTTAAAATCAACACTGTATTTGTTTACATTTAAGTCCCAAAGTTTTGTAATCATAAGATTTTCTTCTATTTACACTTTTTAACCTGTAAGAAAGTGTCTAATTGTGGTAAGATATTTATACGACTTGGATTTTAATGGGTAGGCCCAGAAGCAAATGAAACCCTTAATTCTGGCAGTGTCATTGCATTGCTTTACAAAAGCATGTCAAGACAGTACATTGGTGTAAAGCACAGCAGAGAAGGGCATGGCTGAGCTGGCGACACTGCTTTCTCAGTTAAGCTGATAATTGCCCTTATTGATGTATAAAAGATATCCCACAGAGCCTTGTGAAACACCATTAGCAGGCAGTGGCTGAATTGTTCATGAGCTGCCTCCAAATGAGGAAGAAGGGTAAAAAAGAAAAAAAAAACTCTGAAGATTAATAAGACTTCCCCTGGAGTGTGATAATAACATGATGTATGTGTGTGTGGGCCTATGTGTGAATGTGTATTTTCAGCCCAGCCTCTGAAGAGTTTCCATTACTAAAAGACATTATTCGGTGGGAAACTAATCTATTTTAAATCTCAAATTGAGGAGAAACGATGTAATGTCATTTAGCATACAGGAAGGGTGATGGTCATTATCATACGGGCCCTCCTCATTTTGACTAAGGCTTCTAAAGCCTAAATGATGACACTTAAAATGCCCCCAGAGCTGCACAAAAATGAGATGCTCACAGAAATTGTGAGCCACCATGTGAGGCCAAATCCTCCATGCAAACGAATGGTGAATGCCATGCAAGTAAGTGGCCCCTAATAAGGTGGATCTGTGCCTCTGTAGGCTCCTGATGCCCATTAGAGGTCCAAACTCAACTAACAGACGAGTGGCTACTTAGGAAAATAAATGTTGTGCCTTGATAACCACAAAAGGGACCGCGATAACCCTTGATAAGAGATGAGGTGCAATGTGCAGAAACTTAAGGAACAAAAACAGCCATGTATTGCAATATTAACATTAAAATGGCATGCAATGTAAGTTCATGGACAGCAATATATGAACTGAGATTAAGTATGAATTTGCATATAAGAAGGAGTTCTGCCAGTTGCAACACACTACATCAAATCAGAATCTATTTAAACTTTCTCTGCTTCACATGTTTTCGAGCAAGAGCTTGAAAAAGGATGTTGAAGGAACCCATTACAAATATTCATGGGCCTAACTGAAAAAGGAAATTTGTGAAATATTAAACAGAGCATTGCACACTGTATCTAACGATTCCTGAAGTTTCTGTATATGTATTCAAATCCAAACCTCCTAATTATTCAGAAAGGGAAGCCACGGAAAATCTGACGGGGCTTATCAATGAGAAATGACATCTTGTTAAGTTAGAAATTCTCTTTGTGTTAGCAAGGTTTCTCTAGTTAATCTGGCACCTTTCTTGATCTGCACCAAGGTAATTGGAATGCACAGTGAAAATGCCTGAAGTATTGAGCCAGCAAAGAACAATGAAAGAAATGGATATCACAACAGGCATGGGCTTTCTAATCAATTCTCTAACTTACTGTTCAAAAGTAGGCTTGTACTTTTTTAATGAGGACGTGAGGGCTGAATCTTTCTGGCTCCACTAACACTGCAGATTACAGCTCCAATTAGGCAAACTTTCACTTAGACATCAAGTAGGGTTATTTCTTTGTTGTGGAAACCTTGTTTGTTGTTAGTTTTCTCAACAAAAGCCAACAAATGTCGACGAGAGTGCCTGTATCCGTCAAATAGTTGAAGACGGAGAAAACTGAAAGGCAGAAGATGACATCTTAACGTAGGTTTGACTGCGTGGGTTCAAGCGGTTTCTTTCGGCGTATGTGTCTGGATCTTTATGCTGAACTGCTGTGTGTGTGTGTGTGTGTGTGCGCTCAATTTATCTACGTGTGAGTAAATGTGTGTTACCCAGTCATCACACCCCCAGTGCCCTGGCATTAAGCAGAAGGAGGGGTGAGAGGTCAGGTCAGGGGCAGCCACGACCTTTCCGTCTCCGCGGCATAGTGTCATCCTTTGGGCAAGGCAAACAAACAGGCCTGGCCCCCGGGCAACGCAGGCTCAGCAGGATGGCATTGCCAGGTCAGGGTAAAGCCTGGGACAGGACAGGATGGGATGGCAGGGCTCTGATAGATGCTGCTCATTATTTTCACCCCAGAAAACTGGGACAATTACAAACAGAGAGATGCCATGGCAACTGGGGTATGGGGTCACAGGCGGAGGGCTTTTCATCCGCGCTAACCCAACCATATTTGTCAACTCCGCCACACAGAAACAAGTACACTTGCAAACTTTCTAACACTTGATTGACCAACAAACTTCTGTGCGTAGTGTCATAATGGTCACGATCTCAGTTCAAACTTTTGTGCAGGAACTTTAGACCAGTTAGAATTCAATATGCACAGCCTTATGTGTGCTTTCTTCATACACAAATGGAATAAAGAAAAGCTGAATAATAAGAGCATAAAATAAACTATTTTTTTAAGAAAAAAATTAAGACCTAATAAGGAGCTTTTTTTTTAAATTGTCAGTTGTAATACCATTTCTTTTAACATGATACATTGCCAAATGAAAACATCCCCAAAGGCTCAAGCGAACTTGCTCTGAGCATATCACAAAACCGAAGTATCCAGATAACCTGCAAATCCTCCAAATCCCAAATGTAACTCAGTCAAGGAATGAAATATGCCCAGTTCTTTCTTTCAGGATTTCTTTGACCTGCATATTTTCCCAGGTTGTTTTGTATAATTTAAAGAGACTGTAAAGGAATGAGGGGTGTGTGTCATGATGTCTCTCTGAACTACATATATTTACTACTGAAAGTGAATTCTTTATGAGAGTGCAGATATCAAAGACAGCGGGATCAAAGAGGATTTAATAAGCTACCTACTGTTCTACGAAACCTGAACTTTCATGTCATGCATTTTCCTTAGTTTCTTCATTTCGGGCTTTGGGCCAAGAAACTGACACTAAAGGCAAGCATATGTAGTCACATTGTCATTCTCTATTCCTTTAATTTGTTAGTCTGTAAACCTTGTAGCAGAGGATGTCCCAGTGGCTGGCAAGTGCTGATTTTTTAAACAGTGTCAGTTTTGTACACCACATCAACGATCTACTCTACTTACAGCACTCCTGTGGTATGTGTGTTTTCTTTGCTTTCAGCCAAGGTATTAACAGTGTCTTCGTGTGCGTGCATGCGTATGCATTAATCAGCAGCCCTTCCAGGCACATATGTCTCCCCATTGGAAAAAACTAAAACATACAGCAATCAGTACTGAAACAGTCATTTTAGGACTAGGCACAATAAATGCTTCTCTCATTTTCACATTAACAGACTAATTTTTAGATTTGTTTGATGAATACCTGTTTAACCGCAAAACAATTGTCACAAATCTAAAAGAGGTTTCCATCTTATAACTGCAAGATCGTGCCAACAGCATAACACCGGCTACATTACTCAGCTTGTTTAAGACAAAACAGCAGAAACCAATTGGAATATGTAACTCATATTCTTCAAGGCAGAGACTTTACTGTATTTGTAATTTACTTTTTTGTTTATAAAGAATGAATACATATTTTGGAATATAGGTTGTTTATTGTATTTCTGGTCAAGAGTTAGATGGCAGACTTTTGTATTTATGAAGCGACATCCAAGAGAGGGTTAGTTTAGCTGAGCATAATGACTGAAAACAGAAAGAAAGACACTTTTTGGAAAAGAGACATCGCAATAGCACATTACTGAATATATACGTTTCATTTTCCACATTCTCCACAAAACCTCAATGTGAAAGTGAGTAGTGGTTTATGTGACATTTTACAATTTTAAGGGGAATATATAGTGACTAAATTAACATAATATGATTTCAGATTCGCAAGTAATATGGTGAACAGTAAAGGCAATTTTAACTTCATAGCAAATAGGTGTTTTTGACGCACCTAGGTTTATTTCTTATCTATACATAGCAACTCTGTATATTCTTGTCATCACTACAAAGTTTGTAAGCAACTGTTGAAGACTCAAGTAAATTAATGCACCAGGCCAAGAAATAGTCCAACTCTTATCCTGTGTCAAATTATTCCTGTAGGCCAGTAGTCAGTCAGTTCAAATATTACAGTGGAAGTGATGAATCCCTTGCATACTAACACTGACTTGTGACTTTTAAACTACTGACAGATTTGCTGTTTACTTTAATACCCAGAGGACATTTTTTTAAATCTCTATGTAAATTTGAAATTTATTATATTCTGTAAGTGAAAATGCTTAGTTGTGCTGCAGTTACATCCTGACAAAAATCAATAGTTTTAGTCATATTTACTAATACTCACTAGATTATATTCATTATATTATCCTCCGTACATCGAGAAAATAGTGTTTATGACAGGGAATTATATAAAATGTTGTGCTTCCATGTGTCTTTGTGAACAAGCAGAAAACAGATGAAACAAGAGTGTGTGTTTATTTTAGTACTCTGAATGAATGGTAAAGCCACACAGATGAAAATGCACAAAAAGATGAATAACTGTTATTCCAGAGAGATATCAGATAAAAAATAAAAAAAAACGAGGAATGTAAACAGAAAGAAGCTCAAGCTGAGCCACAAATGTGGCTGTAACTCATCTAATGGTTCCTGAGAAAACACTTTAAAATGGGTCAAGCAAGGACAAGAAGAGAAGCCGAAAGGTCAATTTTAGTTGTGAAAGCATTTTCTTTTTAAATACTGGTACACAAAGTTTAGTCTACATGTCATTGTTATACAAAGCAGGGTTTGTAATTCAGCTGTGTAGTCATGGCTTGTGATTAGGAAATCCATGACTAAAGACCACAGAACTTTACCTGCAATAACATCCAATTATCTTTTGCTATTATATAAGAGCCTTTATTTTCTCACTGTAATTTGCCATAGACCACATTGTTATAGTGATCACAGAATTGTGGCTTTGCAGAACTGGTGTATTTATGGTTATTTTATATGGATTTAAAAACTGTCAGCACCAAACTAGGCAGTTTCCTTACAGAACCTGTAAAGCAAATCATGCTGCTATCAACACTGCATGAAGGAAATCTGATTGAAAACACAGTAGATGAAGTGGATGAGGAAGAGAGTCATGCAGAAATAGAAAATAGTGCTTTAAGGTGCCAAGCTTGATTGTTTTCACTCTCAATAGATTCACCGCATACGTTTTCAAAGATGCCAAAGGAAAAAAAAATTTGGTAGTTACAATTATGCTGATCTGCTCATAATGGACACACATTACATATACATAAATTTTAACAGCATGTTATATGATATACATACACACACACACACACACACACACACATATATATATATATACACACACACACTCACACACACACACATATATATATATATATATATATATACACACACACACACATATTGGTGTGGCTGCTTCTCCTGGTTTGCAAATCATCTAAGGGCTAAAACCTCCTCCTCTTCATATACCAAATATAGCATATGGAGGGAATACAGCTTTCCCCTGGATTATACACCCAACCTAATCTCTTCTGGGTCCCATGAGGTGATGGTCCCCTATGGAAGAACCTCACAAGACACTCTGATGTCATCCTGGTGCTGTGTATTCAGTGCCCTCCTCCCCAGAGGATTACAGCAGCTCACTGTACTGCTGTGTATGTCAACTCGTGTCTTGAGGGTACTGGCACATAGCTGCCGTACTGCAGTGCACTGTGCCTACTGTATCCAGCAGTACTTTGAGAATACACTAAAGCAACATGCAACATAGCAGAACAATAATGCAGATGAAGTTCACAGAAGTGAGTTTTATACAGTATGTGATGAATTTAGCATACCAAAGTGCAGTTGAAGTTGTGCTAAGAAGCCTACCCGTTGTGAATACACAAGCCGCTTCGAAAACCCAAAATGCAAATGTTTTCAGCAAAGGTCTACAGAGACTTACACATGCAGCATGCCAGTTCCATGCTATTTGTATGCTTTCCTTTTTCTAAGCATCATGCACTACCTACCTGATTTGAAATGTATAAGCCATTTACATGATAGATGTCTAATATATTCAAAATATGTTGAAATACAACATAGAACTTAGATACTAAGCTGGTTGGTTACATGGGTGATTAACATTTAATGTTAATGATAGGCTTTTGTTAAAGGCAACTGCTCTGGGTTTAAGCAATGATAATAGCAGCGTTGGCCACACCACATATGTAATAATGCTGTCTGCAAAGCGTGATGTGATGACTGTGAAATTACTACTCTCTGCATCGTTTACCGAACAGTCAAACAAGCACTTTTACTGTCAAGCTACCTGGTCACAAAGGCATACACGATCACACACATCAAGGAGACAGAGATACACATACAGGCAACACTCACAGACTTGCATACATAGTCAGAAGGAAAGGGAATTCAATGTACCCTGGTACAAATGAATGAAAAATGAGTGAAAATGATGTTAAGCAAACACTGAGAAAAGGGGGGGATTCAGCACTACTAGGAATGAAAAATGAGTGAAATTTTACATGATGCTATTATAGTTTCAGAACAATGCTGAATTCAGTTTGAATCACTGAAGTTGTGGATGATCAGACATGGTCTTCATTTATTAAGCTGTGTTTACTGAGACGATGAAACAACAGCATCAATCATTCTTAAAGACTAGTGCTCCGATGGGGAGAATTAGAATGCATTACAGATGTCACGCATCATCAAGCTAAACATCTCATTTCCACCTCGCTGTGCGCTGTGTCTGGGGCTTGGATCTTGCTCTGTTTGTGGAGCATTTGTGTGTGTCTGTGGCTGTTTACGGTTAAATGCTCTTGTGGCCATTCTCCCTGGGGCAAGGTATCCATCACCGTCCAAGCAGTTCTTTGACTGGGCACAGCTTAGGCCCTCAAGCCTACCCTGGTCCCCTCAAAATCTCCCTGGGGTACCCCCTATGTCAGGGATACCACCTGCACCAAACACGCACGTTAAAACAAATCACTGTGACCCTAACACTCCTCTAATGCCCTCATTAGGTGATTAGTCCCAGAGGCAGGACTAAACTAACACTGCCTACTTCCAAACACCCACTTTTGCCTCTGGGGGTATTGTTGGAGTCATGTGGGGGGACTATGCACATAGACAGACAATAGGTTGACATTTGTGCGTTTCTGCTAGCCCTTACAATGTATTTGGCATTTTCATATATTGTGTTCTACTGGGAAATATGAATTGAAGCCAGCTTTCTATTACTGCAACACTTTCTCTTAGGTAAACTGCTCTACTTTAGCAGACAGAAACAAAGATTACAGACTGAAAATGGTCATGTAAAGTGTAAAATAAATTCAAATAAATTAAGACCAGACAATATTACCAAGAGCGAAAATATTATAGGAGGGGATCGTTACATTATGAACTAATTATCCTGAGTGTGTGAATATCCATGTGCCCATTTATGCTTGGTAGGATAGAGGTCATTTGACTATCCATATCATTCCATATTTATTAATTCACCCAACGGTCTTTCAGCTTGGTGCGTCACAAACAACAATGGGCAGCAGCAACCTACGACAAAAGTGCCTCTCCAGGAATATTACAGTCAGTGGCTTTGCTGTCATAATTAACTATGAAATATTGATGCCTTCTTCTTCTTCTATGGTCCCTGTGAGCGAGCCTTTAAGACACTGGGAGAAGAGGAAACTGTATGCGTCTTCAGGCTTGCAAACCTGAGTCATCTATGAATAATTGACAGCAACATAATTAGCTCGGTGCGCTATTGTGTTAGCACGTTTTCCACATATCCTACAAGCATGTTCTGCTATGAAGAAAAATGTCAAACACAGGCACAGAGAGATCTCTGAAGATGTATAATTGAAATGAGTTCAGAAAGTGCTCTTTTGACCCCGTGTTGCATGTTCAGTTAACAAATAGCATGATAAAAATAATTATGATGAAATGAAAATGGTTTTGTTCCCAATCCTTAAGCACAGCAGGAAGAAACATCTGTACAAGTGAGTGAAATTGATGTTTCAACTCTTTCATCTATGACGAGACAATCTTTTACTTTACTGACACTGCTGAGACTCATTATAGGTTACAACAGCTAAACTCTCTACTCTGTATAAATGTCATGAGGTCATGGTTGTCATAGTAATGCTACAACACAGGTGGATGCAATCTGAAACATGGGAATACTATCTTGTTCACTGATTATGTTGACCCCATGTATCTACATTTGTTATGGTTTTATTCATGAGCTCAGTGGCCTTACAATTAATTTGAATTTCCTGACTTGCATTTATATACATATATTTTTCAAAAGAAATTCTCATCAACATGTCAGTTGTTTGATGTTTGGTAAGACTGGTTTGTTGTCAGCTGAAAGGGAGGTTTGCTACTTTTTCACAACTAGTCCTGTAACCGGTACATTTCTGATTATGTATGTAAAAGAACAATTATTAATAAATTTCCAATAACAATTTGACAAATAAATAAGCATACATTATTAACCAATAAGGCAGAAAACAAGAGGTATGCATGTCAGAAAAATGTTTTATAGATTTACCGTAGGACCCGGTTGCACCATCAGGTGGAGTCTCTTGTTGTTGAGCAAGAGGGAGTTAAAGGTGCATTTACTGACCGCCTGTAAAAGTCCCATAAAATGTGCTCACCTCAGTGTTGTCTAACTGCTAACTGGGGCAGTAGTGCTGTTAAACCTCTGCAGCTCAAAGTTGTGGAAAAAGTGACTGATATATGTCTGGTTTAGCTTAGTTTTAAATCAGGATTTTTAAACTGTAACACACACCCGGGAATGAGTGTCTGTCAGCAGAGAACAGCTGTAGTTGCTAACACTACTAATGTTCAGGAGAAGCAGGACTCTGATCACATATTTCAAATAACATTAAAACTAAAGTGATGAGGTGTACACTCTGCTTTGAGTATAAACAGACGTTAGAAGTGGACGTCTGTTCCAACTGAGTGGCTGTTTCGAGCAGCCAGACTATCGTTAACTAGAAAGTGAGCAAGAAACTCAATCATATAGATCAGGTATGAGGATTATTTTAATATCAAACTTCAAATTGCTATGAAGAGAATGTTACAAGTTATTTACTGTGAGGGAATGGAGCTTGTTTGCTGCATTTATTAGCAAAGTTGCAGTGTGCATTTAGTACCAGTTGTTAAAATTGTAGCCACTAGTAGCATATGGAAAAATATCCACAGTATTTCATTCATTTTAATGATTACCAATTGACTATTAATGTGGCTGGTCATTGGTTAAGGAAACAGTTTCCTTTTGTATTTACCACACTGAACCACTCTCTTGTTTAATAGATGGAAACCTTCTTTATTGTCTGTATTCCTCCTTTTTTTGTATTCCATAAAATGTCAGAAATGACTTAGGATACACAAAGCCGTTTTCACATGCACATACCATTTTAGATTCAACTGCCTAATTTTCATTTGTCATCCTGGCCAATTTTTTTGACAGTGTTTGAAATTACACTTGTTCTGTTACTATGGAGTCAGTGCACATTCTGCTTTGGGGAGAGTTATTATTGTTGCCCAAATAATATAACTTCAAAATGATCAAATAAAATAGTATCCAATATAATGGCATGAAATAAAAAAACTAATTAAAAAAAATAGTCAATAGGTTTCTTGTCAAATGGGATGTGAGAGAATGAGACAAAGATTTGCCACAAAGCTGGTCCGCACCTTCTAAAAAGATGTGCGATGGGTAAACAAAGCTGTTAGCAAGCTGTGTCTTATCCGGGCTGACACTCATATGAAGATAAAGAAATTTTACAAAACCATAGCATCTAATACCGCAATCTTATTTTAAGGTTTCAAAATGCAACTTAAAGCAAGGTGGCTGTTGTCCCTCATCACCTGCAACCCCTGAAAGACAACATAACTGTTCAAATGTTGACAGTTAAGACAGCATAGTACTCTAATAGGCAAATTCATGAAAAATCACAAGTGAATCACTGGAAGCCAACAAATCCATAGCTAAGTGAGGGCTGTCTGCGCAGTACCATCCTCATGCCACGGAATAAAATAATCCCTCTCATCTGCTCGGACTTGTTAACAAAGCTGTCAGCTTGCTTTTACAACCAAACAGGCCTCAGTCAGACCCTCTCACTGACAGTGGAGAAGGAGCAGACTCTGTATAGTGCTTCAAACAGCAGCGCGCACACACACACACATCCTGCTTCCCTCTTTCTCTCTCGTGTCGACTAAATGTCAACTCTTCTGACATACAGCCTTGTTTGCAGCCAATGATTACCTCATAGCTAATTAATCCTGATTCAATCAATGTGAACTCTTCAGATATTGTGTGTGTGTCTGTGTGTTTATGCTACTTGTATATGTGCGCATGTGCGAGTGTATGTGAGAGAGAGGGACGGAGTAATCAGACGGGAGGACCAGTAGGTTAGATGATGATGGATGGCACTCAGTGAGAGGCCTGTTCTAATCAGCAGGACCTTTTCCCTGTGGTGGAGGAGGTGGCAGCACAGAGGATGAGGATGGCTGATTGACAGTGGAGGAGCGAGTGAGTGAGTGAGTGAGTGAGTGTGTGACTACCTTGCATGTACAAATCATGAATTTAAGTGAGGAGCAAACACAGCTGATGGTGAAAAAAAGTGCAGCAAAACCTCATAATCAGACAGACAAGACGAGAAGAGAGCAGTCATACGCTACACACGTGGACAAAATTGTTGGTACCCCTCAGTTAAAGAAGGAAAAACCCACAATTCTCACTGAAATCACTTGAAACTCACAAAAGTAACAATAAATAAAAATTTATTGAAAATTAAATAATCAAAAACAGCCATTACTTTTGAATTGTTGATTAACACAATTATTTAAAAAAACAAACTAATGAAACAGGCCTGGACAAAAATGATGGTACCTCTATAAAAGATTGAAAACTATTTGACCAGAGTGACATGATTAACTCAGGTGTGTCATTTAATTGACATCACAGGTGTTTCCAAACTCATAATCAGTCAGTCTGCCTATTTAAAGGGAGACAAGTAGTCACCCTGCTGTTTGGTGAAAAGGTGTGTACCACACTGAACATGGACAACAGAAAGCGAAGGAGAGAATTGTCCCAGGACATCCGAAAAAAAATTATAGACAAACATCTTAAAGGTAAAGGCTATAAGACCATCTCTAAACAGCTTGAAGTTCCTGTGACAACAGTGGCTCATATTATTCAGAAGTTCAAGACCCACGGGACAGTAGCCAACCTCCCTGGACGTGGCCGCAAGAGGAAAATTGATGACAAATTGAAGAGACGGATCGTTGGAATTGTATCCAAAGAGCCCAGAGCAACCTCCAAAGAAATTAAAGGTGAACTCCAAGGCCAAGGTACATCAGTGTCAGATCGCACCATTCGTCGTTGTTTGAGCCAAAGTGGACTTCATGGGAGACGACCAAGGAGGACACCACTGCTGAAAAAAAACTCATAAAAAAGCCAGACTGGAATTTGCAAAAATGCATGTTGACAAGCCACAAAGCTTCTGGGAGAATGTCCTTTGGACAGATGAGACCAAACTGGAGCTTTTTGGTAAGGCACATCAACTCTATGTTCATAGACTCAAAAACCAAGCATACGAAGAAAAGAACACTGTCCCTACGGTGAAACATGGAGGAGGCTCAGTAATGTTTTGGGGCTGCTTTGCTGCATCTGGCACAGGGTGTCTTGAAAGTGTGCAAGGTACGATGAAATCTGAAGACTATCAAGGCATTCTGGAGAGAAATGTGCTGCCTAGTGTCAGAAAGCTTGGTCTCAGTCGCAGGTCATGGGTCTTCCAACAGGACAACGATCCAAAACACACAGCCAAAAACACCCAAGAATGGCTGAGAGAAAAGCGTTGGACTATTCTAAAGTGGCCTTCTATGAGCCCAGATCTGAATCCCATTGAACATATGTGGAAGGAGCTGAAACATGCCATTTGGAGAAGACACCCATCAAACCTGAGACAACTGGAGCTGTTTGCTCATGAGGAGTGGGCCAAAATACCTGTTGACAGCTGCAGAACGCTCATTGACAAATACAGAAATCGTTTAATTGCAGTGATTGCCTCAAAAGGTTGTGCAACAAAATATTAAGTTATGGGTACCATCATTTTTGTCCAGCCCTATTTCATTAGTTTGTTTTTTTAAATAATTATGTTAATCAACAATTCAAAAGTGATGGCTGATTTTGATTATTTAATTTTCAATACATTTTTATTTATTGTTACTTTTGTGAGTTTCAAGTGATTTCAGTGAGAATTGTGGGTTTTTCCTTCTTTAACTGAGGGGTACCAACAATTTTGTCCACATGTGTATATCTGACAACAAAGTCAAAAAGAAAGTAATCAGTTGTAGTGAACACATGTATGCTCTCATGTATAGGAGGAAAAGAACTACGCAAACTTGATCAGCAAAAGAGACAAGAAAGAGACAAAATCATCAAACAAGACTTTTTTTTCCCAAAGAAAAATTAAGACGAAGAGAACAAGTTGCACTGATTAGTGTACAATGCATGCTGTGCGCTTTCTAATGAAAGTGAAACAGATGGATTAAGGCTTTGTTACCCTTTAACGCCCCCATTCACCACGTGTCACAGAGTTAGTGTTACTTTGGCATGCATTCTAAAGAAAGACTCCTTCTAATAGCTGCTCTTTTTATAGTTTCCCCTCTGCACTGCACCAAACCACAAAGGGTCTTGGCATACATCTTATATCAAACAGCCAAGGCCAGGAGAATTCAAGAAGAAAAAAAAATGTTTGTTGTCTCCTTTCCTCTGTTCATTAGCAGCACTCGAGGAATTGTCCCCAGGTAGTCTCGTTTTGGTTGTTTTCTGGAGTGACTTTAGAGAAGTTCTATCAACGGCATGTTTAAAAGATCATTTGTAGATGTTCAACACAAACAAACCCACCTCATTTAAAATGTTAGGCCATAGTCTATTTACAGGTCTTGTTTGCATTTGAGAAAACATAGTGGTGCAAACATGTTATAAATATGTGAGCATTCTTATTAATGAGGGATTTTCTAACATAATTAAAAGTAATTAGTTAAAAAGTATTAATAAGTGAGGAAAAATCTGTCGCATTGCCTTTTTCCAGATGACACTGAAGGGGATAAAAGCCTGACCCAGATATATATACACAGTTCAGCCCAAACTTATTTGATAGCTGTGCCAAATTTTCATTTATATGAATTTTTATTTGCTCAGTAAGTTTCTTCTGGAGATGGCATACAACAATGAGAAAAGACAGTAAGGCATAATATTCAAGATGTTAATGATTTTTTTTTCTTTTTAAACACATTTTTGGTAAAATGTCATTTGCATATTTTATATCCCCTGACACTGTCAGCAATTTTTCATAAAATATCAGCTTCTATAACATTTCAAATTGACTTGGTAATGTCAACTATGGTCTAAAGCTTTCTAAGAGTCTATAGATCAAAACCAGCTGAAACCGTAACTGTCTAGCCAGTTACTAGTCAATTGCAAGTTATGGCTAAAACCAAAGAGCTTACTGAGCTCGCTATCATGGTCAATCAGTGAGACAGAGATGCACATTGTGGCTGCTTACAAGACGGGTTAAAGGCTGTAAAACCATATCCAACTGTTTAAAGTGCCAGTGGCCGCAGTACAAAGCATCATCGTATCAAACGTACAAGAAGTTCCTCTTCCACTGTGTGGTAAGAAACCAAAAGTGATCTCTGTGCTGGAAAGAATGGTAGTGTGAGAGGTAAAGAACAATCCAAAAATCACCACCAAGGCCGTCCTGATTAGATAATTCTGGTAACAACATCTTAAGGACTCCAACAGACAGTTAACAAGGAGGACTCCACTTCTCCAAAACAGGGACACAAAGGCTAACCTAGCCTATAAAAGCTCACCTTGAAAGCTTCTGGTCATTAGATTTGTGGTTAGGTAAAAGAAAAACGGAGTTGTCTGGACATAGAAATGTGGCTTTCATTTGCCAAAGGCAAGTACAACCATTCAACTTCAAGAATCCCCACAGTCAAGCATGGTGGAAGGAATATAATGCTTTGGGGGTATGTTTCAGTCAGTGAACCAGGCAGCATTTTCAGAGTAAACACTGCTGTAAGAACAGAGGACAACATTAAGATTCTGGAGGAAAACATCATGCAGTCGGCAGAAAAAGTTGGCCTTGGGCAGCACTGGAACTCCCAGCAAGACAATGATCCAAAACATGCAGCCAAAGTGGTCAAGAAAGTGCTTAAACAAAACAATATCATCATTCTGGTGTGGCCCAGCCAGAGTCCGGACCTTAATCCCATCGAGATCCCAAAGACCAGAGCAATGGCAAGGAAGTCTTCCAATAAAAGATCTGCAGATCATCACAAAAGACAAGTGGTTTAAAATGTCAGCCTTGACATGCAAAAAAAAAGCTTATTAGGTATTATAAGATCCATTTGCAAGTCATGGTAACAAAAAAGGCTGAGGAAAAACTTAGAAATTGTTCAAATCAAATGTATCATGCACATCCCTAACACAATGTCTTATCTTTTCCCTCGGCACTTTAAACACTGTACTTTTAATTCTAACTGATGTTTAGATTCACTTTTGATGTACTGACTTTTCATTTCAAATTATGAGCGAAGTAGTGGGACAGTGGGTTGTCTCATGGGATCCCAAATGCAAAATTTAATGTGATACTGTTTTAAAAATAAGTGGACAACTAATGAAATGGCCTAGACTCCAGACAAACTTAAACTTACTTTAACGGTCATTCAAGCTATACAAGACAGTGCGCATTCAAACGAAATTTTGTTGCATGGCTCATTGCAGTATGAATAAGACTAAGCACCCTCCTTTAAAACAACAGGTGCAAAGGTTTTAAAAAATTAAAAATGTTATATACATTTAAAAGCATAAAATTGTATTATGTATTGTGTACTGCATATCGCACAATACCCATACACACATATGTTAGATTTGTCACTTGAATAGTAATCACCTAACAGTTTTTAAATGTAAAAATGCAACTCCACATCTGTCACTGAAGCTAAAAAAAAATGACTATGATTAGTAAGCACACAAAGGTTTGCTTGAACAGTATGTTGTGAGTACTATATGTATGAGGAATTACTGAGCATAGTGGTGATTTTGGAATATTCATGCTGCCTGATAGGTGTTCTTTAAGCTTTAAAATTTAGACCACAACCAACAGATGTGAAAGCTGGAAAGAGATAGTCAAAAAACTCATTAAAAGTATAAGTTCTTCCTCTGATCATACATACTAATGAGATTTTTAGGTTTCAAGGCATGTTCTGATTATCAACTTGTAGAATCTAAGTTGCACAGTTAATCTAACGTGTAATTGTGCACACTTGTTTTTGCATGTCACTACAATTTTTTTTATAAATATATGAGGAACCATTCAACAGCCAAATAATACATAATTTAACCAACAACATGTTTAAAGAAATAACTGTTTAAGTATGTCTGAGCAGACTGAGACTTCATTGACTCATGACTAAACACTGAAGGCTTGAATCAGACTTGCATAAGCGACTACTGGGCTGACACGATCACTCTTTTCTTTGTGCACATTGACTGAATTCTCTCTCCATCGACTACCACTGAGGTCATCTGCTTGATGCATGATGACATACAAGGCAACAGCACAGAGTTTTAGGGACTCAAAAGAAACCTTTCTGAACGTGTGTGCATCTGCGCTAATGTGTCACAAACTGTGTGTTAGCGAAACTTGTGTGTGATATCACTGGGATCAAAGGCACTGACATACACTGCCAGTGAGGATCAGACTGTCGCAATTACCAGAGTCATTAGGTATGGCGAAATAAAAAAGAACACTGATGTTTCAATAGCCATTCTGCTCCCTCTGGAACAGCTTCTGGAGGTGGCTGATTACACGCACGTATACTAATAATTACATGCGCAGGCACTTTCCCATACTAACATGCACAAAGATCTACACCCACGCACCGCTATTCACACATATGCAAGCGCACTAAAACATCCACAGGCTCCCTACGAGAGCTGCACAGGTGGTGCCTCGTATGAGGTCTGCACTCCACATCAAAAGGACACCTCTGACATCTCAGATCGCTCACAAATGATGATGCACAGAGATCTTTTGCCACTACAAAGACAGAACAAAAGAACTGACATGAAAGAGAAGTCAATAAACATAAGGCGTTTAATAAAACATTTTTTTTCCTGCTGAATTCACTACAAAGGTTTTTCTCAATTTTTTTCTCTCTCACACGACAAACATAAAGAACTGTTGAGTCACATGACTGACTGAGAAGAGTGGCAGCAATCCAGTCTTTTTCTATCAAGATGGGCCTGCCCTGGTTATAGTGTGGAAATGTGATAGCAACTGAAGGCTATGTTGTCAATGAAAAGACGTGTTTGGAAGAGACTTGTGGATAACACACAAACCCAGCTCACAGATGTCATAAATGTGAATCTCTCTTTTAGTGTAGCTGAGCATCTAAGTTTGCTAATTTGTTTACTCTCACAGTCACGTGACATGTAAAAAATCCCCGTTGGAATGACATGCGGCACATACGCACATGCAAACACGGTGACTCACAACTAAATATGACCAGCGTCAAAGTATGCTGCACACAACCACTGCAGGAAACACGCATATAAAGACACACACACACACAGCAGCAGCAGCTGCACAGAGAGCCTGTGCCCAATGCAGAGGCGGCTGAGTGAGTTGGAGCTGTGGCTTACAGATGTTCAGTGTCCCACAGCAGTTGTTGGAGCTACAGTGAAGTGTCAGCCCAGGAGGACGGAGAGCCGAGGCACAGCAGCATAGAAACAGAATGGAACATGAGGTCACACTCAAAGCCTCGCAGCCCAAAGCACCTCAGACTTCTGGCACTGGCATCAGCCTGTGAGAACACATCAGTCAACACAAGGCATGGGGGGGCTACACGATGACACACACACACACACATATATATATATATATATATATATATATACACACACACACACACACATACATGTATATATATATATACATACATATATATACATATACATACACACACAGCGACAGCAAGACAGATAGAGAGGAACATTGCACTGAAAAGACCGCTTTTCTAAAATATAACATATTTTTAATGTATCTCACGAAGCAAAATAAAACTACTATCTCACAACGAATTATTTGTATTAACTTCATTAATGCACAAGTAATTTCAAACAATTACTTTCTGCACCTAAAACAACACTGAGTTTTGATTACAGAATATCTCTTCTGTGCAAAGTGAGTTTTATAAGCAATATATAGAGTAATTTAGCACCCGTTTTGTAGCTAACTAAACAATTACAAAATTGTTTCTGCTGGTATTTTTTGGATATTCTGTTCATGAAATAAAGTGAACTTAATACCTTGTATGTCCACTGTAAATCTCCTCAAACACTGAGTTCTCTTTGGGGGTTGAGTGGCAGCAGAATTGCTCCAAAGTTAAACGGTGGGGGAAGCTGCATAAACGGTGGTTAACATTAACTCATTGCTTTTCCAGGTGGTCTCTGCCAAGGTGAAAATAGCTCAGGTCAGAGGTCAGTTTAGATTTTTCTTCCCTTCTCTCTGATGTGGCACTGTAAAACGCCTGTTGAAGTTTAGACACCTCTCAAAGCCTTTCCTCTTACTGAGCCCTTCACATCGTTTGTGTCCAAGTCTTCCCATGCTGAGTTTGTCCTTATACGCCCAACCCTGACTGAATGAAGTATCCTGAACACAAATCCAGATAAAACCAAAGGGTGATTTCCTCTGTGTTTCAACATTCTGTGTACTATTTCAAATATGTGATGCAATATAACTCAAAAGTTCACTTGATTCGCTTATTTTTGATGTTTAAAATGACTAAGCCAATTCCTCTTTTCTTTTTTTTTCCTCATTTCAAATATTCATCGTGGGGTCCTCAAACTTTTTCATGTTTGTGTGTGTGCAGATGTATCAGCGGCTGTGTGAGCGTTGCGTTTGTCTGTATGTACATGCTCGTGTGCGCGTCTGTGTGTGCTTAAGCCGAGTGAAGGATCACACGCACACGGTAGTGTTACATGAATATTCTGCTTTGGGTCTGGCTACCGTGGTCTCCCTCGGTATGGGGAGCCGTGTAGTTGAAGGTTGGAGGGTGGGGGTCGGGGAGAGGTACACTCTCTAATGGGCTACCCAGGGACCCGACGCCAGTCTCCGGAGACACATGGGCTCCATACATCCCAAGTCTGCAGCCTTTGTCAAAATGCACACTTCCTCAGATATTCCTTTTCAAATCTATTAGCTACAAACTCAAATCCACACCTAATTAGGCTAAGCAGGCCGACTTCATAGGGGCTGTATGAGATGTGTAACATGAGAAAGTTCTGATGCGCAGTGTGTCTGAGTGACTGTGTATTTGCTGAAGATTATGTGGTGTGAAAATGCAGTCTCAATTAGAAGTGATCCCTCTGATAAACTGTGCTCACTTCTGGTCAAACATGACTATTATAACTGCTCATCAGGATTACTGCCACTGTTCTGAGAGAAATAATTATCAAATTAAGAGAAAAAAAAAACTGAAAAACATGGTGCAAGAGTTATGTCTGAATACCCACCATGCTTCTTTGAGTGTTTTAGTAAAACTTTCCTTTTTTTGTGTGAAGTCTCAGTTAAATTTGGGTTATATGTAAGACACAAGTGTATATGAATCAGGTTCTTCTCTATATTACACATTTATGTTTGTGCAAACAATTTGAAGATGGAATTCATGCTGTTCAGAGCAGTAATTATGTGAATTATTGGTCTCTTCATGTTTTGTATACATTTGTGTATCTATATCAGCATTTGCATATGAGTCTACAAGTGTGTGTGTGTCACCTTTCTCCATGACCACTGCAAAAAGCAGCGTGTCCCCTGCCCCTTTTAATCAGAGTAGCACAATGGCGAGGCTAAAGCCGCCTTATCTCGACACAATCAGATTAGAGAGGATTGCTGCTCTGCAAAGCAACACAAAGTAAAGCACCCCACCTCTCGGATCAAGATGATTTGATTAATAATTCCCGATCATATTATCCGTTAAGAAGCACAAATTGTTTTATTTTTATTTATTTATTTCCCATTTGTTTCAACATTCCCCCCCCCCACTCCACAGTTCCTAAGGCTAAACAGAGATTGAAAGATTATCTTCCCCACCTGAGCAAGTGCTCTCTCCTCCTCCCTCCCACTCGCTCTCCCTCGATACATTTTTCTCCTTCACTTACTGGTGGTGGTTGTTGCTAGTTCTGCCAGTGACCAGATGGGGGTGCCATGCCTGCTGCACACAGCCGGGGTCTCCTCCACACCTAATCTCATCAAAATAAACATGCCAGCAGTTGTCAGCTTCTCCAGCAGCGAGAGGCAAGGAAGGGAGGGTGCTATAGAAACAGGTCAGGCTAATCATGCATATAATTGCATTTTGACATTTTGGGCTACTGGGACCAGACCTTTGGATATCAGGTTATCCTCGAAGCACTTAAGTGATTAACAAATGAAAATGCAGCTCTGAAACTTAATTAGATATTATGTCTCGTCTATGCCTACGGGGTGGGGTTTGAAGGTAGCTGGTGTCAGTGGGTTGGGTGGAGAGGAGCACAATGTACTTAGTTAAATCAGGAAACATCAAGAGCTACAGGAAGAAGGTTTCTTTTCGTTTACCTCTTTAAGACACATCCCTGTGCAAATACGTGGAAATGAAAAAAATTCCAAAATGCATCACATCCACTTTGGTAATATATTAATACATTAGTTATTTAAACAAATCTTTCAATACGCATTGCAGATGGCAATTAAAGTATTCCTGATTTATTGTTTCCACATTGTATATATGACCCAGGTCGCTATCATTAATAAACACAAATTAAATGGGAACACTTCATCATTAGCTTGCTTTAACTTCCTTGTTTGCTCTTAGGAATAATTAGAATTACCCTCCCTTGTGGCACAGTTAAAGAAAAGAAACATTTATCCTCCATTTTCATCAAAAAGGCACTTTGGGCAGTGGAAATCCTTCCTCCTCTCTCTCTTTGCCTTGCCCTCTCTTTTTCACTCCCTGTGAGTAAATTGCTCACATTAGTGAGGTGTAAACATCTGCAGGTCAGCACCATACTATTCTGCAAAATATACACTGAGCTGCAAAGATGCAGCGACCCCAGGATTAAACTGCTTTGCTGGCCTGCAGGATTACTATCCTTACCTGGAATTTTACTCATCAATGAACAGCACTGGCACAGCTAAACTACATGACTCTCTATAGGAGAATTCAATTGAAGAGGGGAAGAGAAATTACAGCTGGCATAGTGTGAAATGAAACAGCTGTGAACTCAGCAAATGTGTGTGTTAAATGTGATACGAATCATAAATAGTCCTTTCAAAGGAAAAATAATAATTTGTGTTATTTCTGTAGTACACACAGAGCAAAACAACATTTACTATTCAATCATGTTTTGGTGACCCAAACATTAAATACAAGACAAAAAAAAAGTATATCAGGCTATAAAATTGAAAGGTTTTATGGCCCTAACTCAACAAAATTCAAAATGAAATTCTCAGAAAATGTTGAAATGCACTGTGCCTTCCTGATAAACTCTAAAAACCAACTAGGTCTTACCCAAACGCAAAAAGAGTTTAGCAGAGTCTTCCCAACTTTTCTACCAGATCCTGCATTTCACAGACAATGATACACAACTGTGATGTTACTATCCTGACACTATGACTACTATGATTACAGTAAGACTCAAATAGAGTCCTCACTGGCCACTACCCAATTCTCTGCTCACCACTCATCTTATCCCCATGTTGGAATGAGCTCTGGAACATGGTTAGCTACTTTTCCACTTTACTAATTTATGGGCAACCTAAGCCTCTGAACACCAAGGGCACAATTCATCTCCTTATCTGGCTTTATCATTCTCTCATCTATTTCTACTGCTTTTATCCTTGCAAAATGCTCCATTTGATTTTCTGGACTCAGTCACCCATCACCATGAGGTTCACGTTTCCACCTAGAACAATGAATTCTACCGCAACGCTGCACCTCAAGTCCACCCTCCTTACTTGACTTTTCATATCTTTGCTCTTTTCTTTTATTACAAGGGAGACTTGTCAAAGACTTTGTTTTTAAACAGTTACACATTGAACAATAACTACTAAGTATTGTACTTCTGGAACATATTCTATGACCTATAGTATATCAATGGCAAATATATCTCCAACAAATAAATGGAACATGTTATTTACTTCATTTTTCTTATTATATAAGCCATATACTGTCTTGTGTACCTAAGTCCAATTACAACATGAAAACATCCTAGTGTGAACTGACTAAACAAGTATATGGCATCACAGTCCCAAACAAGCTGATAAATTTGTCACTGGCACATTGACTGTATCTCTTTGTGCTGAAGGGAGATTAATTTAACATATTACATTTCCACCACAGTGATAACAAGACATGGATCTTCAGTCCGACTCTGTGTCTTGCAATATGTTCTACTGACTGAGTAGCAGCGGTAGAGTTCATGAACAAGAGTCCCACGTAATTTAAGCCAGAGTCTTTAATGGATAAATATTCAAAGTATATCAGCATTCAAGCATCAGTAGCATTGCATATGATGTGGACATGTGAGCGCTGTCAGCCCCCTCTACTCTGTCCCATTCAGACCTCATCATCAGCACAAAGACTGTGATGAAGACATGGCTCCCGACAGACGTCCTGGACCATGTCTGTGATTGTGCCTCTGCTTCACGGGACAACAAGAGCCATCAGTCAGGGAAGATAGGCGGAGAGAAGGAGGGATGCTGCGGGGGGTTGGGGATGAGGATGTGGGAGGGTGGACAAGAGAAGACTGGGCCTCAGCTGTCAAGTCTGTGTACTCACATATGGCTCAGTGTCCTAGTAGCACTATGTAAAATGACAAAGCGCCTTCCCTCTCCATCATCACAGACAGACACACCTTTTCGGAAACCCCAGTCTGTAGATCTGCACACATGTATATGTGCAAACACACACCAACACACACACTTTCAGATATGCATGATACAACCACACAACCGTACATATATACAAGTATGCACACACAAACATGCCACAGAGCACATTCACAAGCAGGCATACTCATCTCCTGCATTTTGCATAGGTGACACTTTTCATTATTCAAAGCATCTTTCTGGGGATGTGGTGTGCACATCGAGAGGCGACATGCACTCTCTCCAAACAAGGTACACCTTAATTATGCATGCTCAGACTACAGGCATTGCATTTGGGTGTGTATGTGTATAAGTGTGTGTTTCTGCGCGTATTTTGTGTTTATTTGCCTAATTGCGACTGTTTATATGGGGGATATATGCATGTGTCCGATGCAGCTTTAGTATATCTTTGTGTCTCTGTATGCCTATGTCTGTATGTAGATTGTCAGCACCTCTCTGTACATCACGTCTTCATGTGTGACCTTAGAGGTCCACAAGTGCAGACGAACATCCGTGACAAAATCTTGGTAAAAATTCCCTGCTATCTTTAAACAAGTCACAATAACTTCCAAGACATCAGCTCAGTGGTACAGAATCCTGGTTGCACAAAAACAGCTTAAGAAACCCAACATTAGCTAAGCTGATTCAGTCTGAACAGATGAGATGCAGTGTGTCATAAAGGGCTCCCACCTGACCCGCCCCTCGTCAGAGCCAACTTCCGCTGCAAGCCCTCAACAAAACCTATTTGTCTTGTTGTTGTTTGTTTAGTCTCTTTATCCGCCTGACAGGGTTTCAAACTTGCACGTCTCTCCCTGAAGAGACAACAGTGATGAAACATTTCGAAAGATGGCGGCTCCTGTCTTTCACTCAGCGTTAAAGCTCACTGTGAAACACACGAGCAAGCTTTCATTTAGGCGATTACACCAGATTAGAATTCCCACTAATGTTAGGGAGCGCACGTTGCTTTAGAAGAGGCCTCCACTTTGAGTGTCGACACAACGGCACATTAGAACAGTGAGCATCACATTAACCAGCAGCACTGGCAGCTCAGAGGTGCCGCAAGACAGGGATTTTCAGCTTGATTGGGTTTTCATCTCGGAGTAAAGGGATGAATTATTTATTTTCCAACTTGAATGTGTGTGTCAGAGAGTATACGAAGGAGAATGTGTGTGTATGTGTGTGTTTGTGATGGATGAAAAAGCCAAGCCCAGGTAAATACTTTAAAACATTCTACATTTTTCTTGATGCAGAAAAACAACAAGCTTCAGGGTCAGAGTGCAACATTCCCAAAAGTGAAATTCCAGCAATTATTCACGGGAGATCCACAGCGGGTGCTCAGGGCAACATGTCCGCACCCTTGAGTGGGCAGAGGAGACTGACAGGCCCATTATAAAACGGCCCACGTGACAGATAAATATTTCAGACACAAATAAATAAAGGATGCCCGGCGTTTTCCCTCTGAATGACTTTTCACAGCCGAATGCCCACGGCCGCTTGCCCCGGGATCTCCTGACGGCACCCTTCACCCCTCCCTCACTATCACCCCACTACCTATTCCACCTCAGGCTCTATGCGACACCCCAAAACAGGCCACCAACCCCTGCTGATGTTATCCCCCCCACACCCACACGGTGCGCCTCCTTCCATGCACATATCCCTTGGGCCGACCGCCCCGAGCAGCAGCATGCAGGTGAAGGCACTGCTCTTCCATTTCTGGGTACAAAGAAGCAATTAATCTACGTGTCTGAGACAGGGTGTCTAGGAAGGCCTTCCTATTGTGTTTGTGGATCTCTCTGTCAAGCTAGCTCAAAGAGCCTGGGCCTATTGTTGCCCAGTAATTACTATAATGCGTAGAATGCATGTTGAATTGTAATGACTTAGGTTTTTCTTCTTTTTTCTTTTTTTGGGGTACCTATGAGGTGCTTACAAATTATTTATTTCAAAGCTTCTCATGGGATATGTTTAAAAAAATACTGAATTTCACTTAAAAGTAGATAAAGTGCGTTAAATATCTTGACGTAAGAGGCACAGCTACGCGTCTCCCATTTCCTTCCCAATAGTTTCTAATGGATTACCTCGTTCCACTTTATTAGGGCAATGTGACATCCCAGAGGAGCGCTGTGTGATAATTCAATTAAGGGGGAAATTATGAGATGTTTCTGTGGTTACCATCTAAGACAGGCCAGATTGAAATCGCACAGCTACCCTCGTCCCTTGCCTCCAAGCAAAGAAGTGGAGAAAGAGTGACGAGCAAAAAAGATGAAGCAGGAAAGAGATAGTGTCCCAATTGTATCAGCTCTTTTCTCTAAGGTATATATTGGGAAAAGATAGGAGACAAGGATAAGATGAGAGATCAGAGTAAGTGACAGGAAACCTCAGATCAGCTTCCTCAAAATGTAGAACACCATCCTTTGTTGAGGCTACATTTTTAGGAAAGTTTCAGACAGCTGAAATCCCAGCCATGAATACTGCCGAGAATGACTACTGCATTACTACTGCATGAAAACCATGTAAATATCAGTCCTAACAAGAACTGTAGTTTAGGTATCAGACAAGTATTGTATCTGGCAAGTATGCAGTCATATTGACAGGTTTGCCTGTGCTGGAGTCGTCCAAATGTTTCTACAGTGTGTACAGTATTTTGGATATCAGGTTTTTTTTCTTTGATGTCCTGCTGGGCGGCACAGAGAAAGCAGCTCTTCTACCAATGGGACTATTACACTAGACAAGTTGAAATCCTGAGAACACAAGGTCTTTCTCACTGTCTTTTTGTCAGTCTCTCCTTCTTTCGCTTTTCCTCTCTCCATCTTTCCCAGTATTTCTCTTTTCACCATCTCTCTAACAAAAATCGTGTTGAGCGGTGTTAGCATTGAGATAAAAAGAACGTTAAAATATTAATGGAGGTATGCTTTGTTCTGGTGAGCACAGAGACGTTGAGATGGAGTTCTTCTGACTGATAGAAACCAGGTCTGATTCATTAGTTGGGGTGTCTGTGTAAGGAGGTCCACAGAGGGCTGCCACATCCACTGAGAATGCTGGGTAGGCCACCCCCCAACCACCATACCCCCTTCCAATCAAGCCCTCCCATGCACTCTCTCTGTCTCTCTCCTCCTTCGACTTCATTCTCTCTATCATTATCCTCCACCTCCTTATTCTCTCTGTAATGCCTTAACCCCAAATTCCCTCAAAACCGTGCTTCACTGCCTTGCGAATTCTTCTCACATTATCTTCGCATCCTCCTCTTCCTCTCAGTGAGAAGATTCCATTCACCTCCCCCCAACCCGACCCTCCTGTATGCATGTTGTTTGTTCTTTCTAATGCATCTCCAAATGTGGAAGAGCAAGGGAACCAAGGGAAAAAAAAAAAAAAAACTGTCTCCTAGCTCCACTCGACACTCGATTTTGGGGTAAACAAGCCTGAGACCTCAGAGCGAGGAACTGGTGTTACACTTTACCCTATGTGACTGCTTTTCAGAGGTAAAAGCACTACGTATTCATACACATTTGAATTATACCGAGCTGTGCTGGGGAAGACTGTACCACAGGGAGAGTCCAGCTTCTTTTTACTGTCTCTCTTTTCTCTTATCTTTTACTCTAGCTCACTTTCCCTTTCCCTGTGAGACAGGGATGATCAAACCATACTGAGTGGACACAGTCTCTCCACAAAATGGAAGGGAAAAACCTAGAGAGAGTAACTGAGAAAGAAATGGAAATTACAGACTCCTCTAAAACTCCTTTCTTCCACAATCCCTTAAAACGATGAGCTGCTTCCCCAATGAATAGGGAACAGCTCATTGGGATAGTCTAAGAACAAGACTCAGGATTTCTGGGATATGTTTTATCTTTGTTATGCTCTCATTGAAAAAAAAAAAATCAATACAGCAACATGAGGATAAAAAGACAAAGATAACAATGAGGCTAGATAAAGTAAAGTTTTCACACATGTCTTGATACTTGTTAGGAAAAGTACTACACTTATGACTTTGTTGCAGGATTAAAACTTATTAACTTGGGTTTCTGTGTAAGACAACTCTTGAACATCAGCGACTTGCCAAAACATCACGCTGAAATCAGTGTATGACGACTTCTCCATTAATAGGTCAGAATTCATAACAGATGTACACAAGCTTTAATGTCTGTTGTGGTTTACGCAAATTGTGGTTTGCCGTTCTTGCTATTCTTGCTCAGATAGCTTGTAGTAGTCTGTTGGGAAGTTGGGGAAATATGGGGACACTTGTTCTTCGTGTAAACAAGTCTTGACAACCTTACCTGACGCAATGCACTTTACAACAGATACTCAACACAACATTTCACCGTCTGAAATAATTAATTATGAGCAGACAAGTGCAAATGACGTTTCACACCCTCCTCACAGCCACCATGTTTGCTCTATTTTAGCTCACATCAAATTTCTATTATATTGAGTGAGCTTTTTGTTGTTTGTTTTGTTTTTGCTCAAGTCAATGATATATGTTTTATTAGATGCATTTACATGCACACAAGTGACTGCATTATGTACAAAGGCACACACAATTACACGCAAATACATATGCACACACTACACATACATGCTTGCGCTACACACACACACACACACACACATTTACCCACGCAAAGTGCTCTCTCTCATACACAAGCACAAAGCAAGCAAACAAGCACACAGATGAGGCACTACAAGCTCAAAATCCCTTTATTACCACTCGTTGTGGAGAGGGTGCAGAAGTGGCCCACCAAGTGCTCCTCTCTCTCTGTATATAAACCCTTAAAGCCTTGTCCCACACCCAATGAAAGGCTACTGCAATCTGTAAGCAACCCTGTTCCCATATGGGCCAGCCTGCCATGGGCCTCGTTTGCCTTTGTCCTGTGGCTCTCTGAGGGCCAAGCCCTGCACGCCCCAGCCTAGCTCCAGGCATTTATTAAATATGCACCTTCCAGCCGCTGTGAAGAAAGATCCCAACCAGCTAATCTCATCACAGACCGGGGACCCTCCACATATGTAAATCTACATCTGTTCCCCTTCAAAGAGAGAGATTCTCCAGGATTATCCCGCACACAGACCCAGACGCATACGCATACACACATGGAAATGTACTCACTCACAAACACACATAAGTACTCTTTCTCCCACATGGCCACTGCCAATCAAGATATACACCCTCTGCCACATGTACTAGTCTGCCATCCACAGACTCCAAACGTTCCCTCCTTTATCAATTAGCTTTATGACAAGCAATGACCAAGAAATTGCTTTGTGTCATTGCTTTGTGTTTTCCTTGGAGGGAAGTGACAAGGCAAAGCCTTACAAAACCTGGCCCTCGCCTAAAGGCTACGGCTGGCATTTGGGTATTGGGGCTGGGCCAGGACTCTTAAAGAGTAGCGCCAGCGGTCCAGGAAGTTGGCACCATACAGAGAGGAACATCCTATAGTGCCCTGGGATATCATTATACATCCCTGCAACACAGGATTAGCTTGCTCCCTGGCTGGGAGCTGCCATTTGACAGTCCATAGGACAGACAGCTTCATCAAACATCACTGTCTGATTGACAGATGACAGGAGAAACGGATAAATGTAAGGTTCTATGGCAAACTGCATGCAAATGAAAATTAGTAACACCATTCAGCTACTGTAATAAACAAGTTATAAATCTAATGTGTTTGTGTATGTTGCATGTGTGACTACATGAAACAAAGCCATTTTAATACAGACAGAAGTACAAGTAAAGCATAAGAATTAAATAAACACACATAATTGCAACCATACACAAAATCATTTCTGTTTTACATTTGTTGTATTCATTGTGTTTCTCTATTGACTGAATGTGTCTGTAGGTTATTAAGGTAACTGCATGTACAGAGATCCAGTTACAAAGATGGGTTTTATTTCTTATTTCTGAATCATTAAAGTCTGACATAACATAGAATAGATTGTGTAGATTTCAGTGCCATTTTGGAAGTAAACTTACATAACTTGCATATGTAAGTTTACCTCCAAAATGGCACTGAAATCTATTCCATCATAAAAGCAATAATTTCTTAAAATATTGAGAACATCATTAGCTGATCACAGTACACAGAAGTGTAAGTGTATAAAAGTGTTACTGTAAGATCGGGATTGAGATATTATTGGATCTTATGTTTACAATCAATTTCCCAATTATCAGAATCTGTACATATCTGATCCAATTGCCAATTAAATTAAAAACATACATCTTTTGGCTCTAAGGCAGTCACCACAACAATATTTGCTTTGATTACACATTACAAATATATTGTGACAAATATATAGATATATTTGAAATACTTTCTCATCACACAAACATGGCACCTATTTCACATGCTCGCAGTAAGTGTAGTATTGACATAAGCTGCATAGACAGGACTATGATTTGTGACAAATGAATTGGTCTGCTTATTTTCCTGTCATATCACTGTCTGGATGTAAACTTCAGGCTATCAGACTGTGGTTTCATGAAATGCAGGTGGCACAGTAGTACTTTAAACCTTGCTACTAGCCAGCACTACAGTACATACTGCTTCACCAAAATCAGTCAGGTATATGTTAAACTTAATTCACCTTGAGATGGAACAGCATGTTCACATGAGCTGGTAATGTATAATTAGATTTTTTTTTTTTTTAAAGCGGCTCAAACTCAAAGAAAGACCATCTGACACAACATAACAGCTACACAGAGAATGGTTGTTAAGACGTGTTCGATATATCCGATTTGCATGTTTAATTAAGCTATCAGCTCAGTACAACAGAGACCCAAAACCTAAAGCCGCAGAGTCAACAGCCCCTGTAATAACACCTCCCTCCGGTCAGAAGGGCTGAGGAGAAGTGCAGGGAGGAGGAGGAGAGGAGGGAGGCAAAGAAGGGAGGGGGTGGTGATGGTGGTGGTTGGGGGGGGGGGGGGGGGGGGTGTGCAGTCAGTCACTAATACACTGAAAGGGAAAGCGCAAAGCTTTTCATTAACACCCTGTGAAAGGCACATTCACACTCCAGCCCACTAATTAAGTCAGGCCTCACTCACCAGGGAGCAGGAGTAAAGAGGAGAGAGGGGAGAGAACGACAAGTAGAGTTGGGAAAAGGAGAGCAAAAAATGAGGAGACTTGGAAAACTGAAGAGAGGAATGTGGTTAAAAAAAGTGAAGTGGAAAGATGGAAGAGAAACTGACACACACAGTGCGGGAATGAAAAGGAGGAGGGAGGTGCAGAGATAATATCACTGCCTCTAATCAGGTTGATTTTAAAGTCACCCGTTGCCAGTCCACTGCAAGCCTCATTAACTCGCCCCTGGCTGGCATCATTGTTCAGGCAACGTTTGAAATCCACCAAAGGAATGGAGATTTGCTTTAATCCGGGCCCATCAAAGGTAACACTGATGCTGCAGTGACGCTGCGCCTCTGGATTAGGCCAAGCTCGAGGGGAGAGAGAGAGAAGTGGAACAAGAGAGAGACCCATCCTCAAAATTTAACCATTTCGAATTCAGTAGGTGACAGGTCTCAAGAGCCTCACCGGCACTGAAGATGACACTTTCAGGCTGCATTTGAATAATCTGGATGGTCCAGGTTACATAATTATGCCATGACAATTTGGGCACATATGTCAGAGTACAGCCTGGCAGCCAGCATGTCAGTGTGGGGAAGCTTACAAGGGTAGGGATAAGCGCCACACTGTCCCTGCATTTACTCTCCACCACTGTGCTCTGCTAGGTGCTGATTTGGGAAAATTTGCAATTCAAAACAACTTTTTGAAAAGAATATTTTTTCCCCTCATGAATACAGAATTTGGGAGGCAGGGTTTAAATTGCACATAGCAACAATAGGAGACCATTTTGTGTTTAGCCTACCTCTGGCTGTGTCAAAAAGATGAGGACTAAAGACTGGCTGCATATCTGGGAAATGACAATATCATGGTGCGGTACTTTCCCCCATGCTCAGTGTTTGATTTGTCAACCAGGAAGCCCATTCGAGCCAACAGGAAGTTCTACATGTTCCAAAAGGACAGTCCATCTGGATTACTACAAACTAAGATAAGGTTGTAGGGGAAAAATACCAGCGCTAGAGGGGAAAACACCACCGATGAGCTTTAGCCCCATACAGAGTGAATGATGGTGCTTGACAGCTATGATAAAAGGCATGCTGAAATACATACTTTTATCACTTTCTAACTGTATCTTGAAAACATGCTTGCTGAAAGAGTAGCCTCTTCTTACAGAGAGAGCAATCTCCTGTCTAGGAGACCTCTGAGCTCTGGGTTTAAAACATCTCATCTTTATTCATGAGAAAAGGCACTACAGTGGAAATTCAACTACACTTTCAAGAATACCAAAGAAAAGACCATCTGTCCTGCAAGGCTGCATTCTTGAATTCCTACATTTGAAGCAAGTGCTAAAAGGACAAGTCTACCTGTTCACTCTCAGAACGCCAGTTCTTCACACAATGTTTAGACACAGGATGGTGGATGATGGGGGGATAAGTAGGAGTGGCAAAGAGGTGAGAGATTGTGGGCATGAGGGCCCTAGGCTCATGGGGGAGCCAGGTTAAGCCAGTTAAAGGCATTAGACCTCCAGGCTGATGAAAAGAGGTCCTCCCAGATCAAATTGAAGTAAATCTAGCCTAAATCCACCCTACAAAAGGAGTTTAGACTTTGCCATTGTGTAGGCCAGAGTAAACAGGGGGTCCTTGGGTAAGCCTCCCTTCACAGGGGACAAAGGCAGAGAGTTGAGGAACTGATCTTACCCCAGTAGGCCAATGTTAGCACACAGATCACAGGGTTAGACACACTCAAACCTATCAGCTGCTACACAGGCCTCTACGGTCTCAACACTCTCCTAAGCCTTAAACAAGCTATAAGTTCTCCACTGGTGCTGACACTCCAGCATGCCTCCCGTGACTGCTCACATTTTGCCCTGAAGACAGGAGTGAAGATAACTTTGTGTTCAGCTGCTGGCTCTTGCACATACATCTTAAAGGGCAGTTTCCTCGCCCTTCTGGCTGTTTCACACATCCTGGCATTTTTCTTTCAAAGCCTAAAAGGATTGTTATTGCATTGTGTTTCCACGACAACTGACGAATCAAACCTCCATCATCCTTTTCGTCGAAGCATGAGGCGATTTTCCCAGATGGCCGCCGGGCTTTGAAAGCAGGATCACAGTGGCAGAGGAAAAAAAGCTCTTCATTCACTTAAAAACTTTCCAGAAAGGCAAGCACAATCATCCTGTTAATGGTTCTAATTGAGGCATCATCATACCCGTCACACTCCAGCTGAACCTAGCACAATAAATATGTGTTCAATTAGGACCCATCAAAAGCTCCTAGCCACTGCTGCTGGAAAAACAAAGAGGGCCTCTGGCCCATGGGTCTCATTCAATTCACCTGGCAATCATATTATGATGCTCTCATTTTTGACCTGCTTCAAATTATCTCTGGGAAAACAAAATCCTTCTCCTTTCCATTTCTGCCAAGACAATTGTTCTTCCTCTCTCGAGTCAAAAACTTTGGCAGATTATAGCTTCTTTGTGCTTGAAAGGTACTAAAGTAAGTGTCAGCTACTATTACAATCAAGGTCTACACAAGCATGCACACACACGTGCGCACACATATAAACCCACACATGCAGAGGTTACAAGCCCAGCAAGTGTTTGAGCCTGCAAAAAAATATGACATTGCTTCAGTAATTATCAGCCAACGAAACCATAACAGTGTTCACACAAGAGAAGAACGCAAAAACAAAGGAGCCATTCAGCAGCAGTAACACCCAAGGTGTTTTCATAGTGACGGCCATCTTGTCAGCTGACATAACCAGCTGAAAGAAATGAAAGATAACCACCGCAGGCAACCAGGTGCTTCTTCCATTTCCCAGGAGTCTGTTCACAACATATTGGGACTGGCTGTGTGTATGAGCATACATGTGCTTACTTGAAGCTAAAATAAATGAACTAAGTGAGACAACTCTGTCCTGAACACACAACTGACGGTGTGGGTCTGAAACACAAACTTCCTGGTCTGTTTTAATTAGCAAAAAATATTGTGTGGGTATACGGTATACGAGTAGTATTTCTATGCTAGTTTGCATGTAAATGCACAATATTAAACTCAAAGTAAAACAACAACTCTGAAGTCACCTGTTAGCTTGTCACTCAAGTGAGGTAGCAGAGGCACAATAAAGGAACAGAAGCATGTCAATTCTAAAATGTGGTTTGTGGTTACGCGGGTTGCATTCTTCTAAACAAAATACACGCCAGTTGTCTTTCACCTGACCTTGATTCTTCTGAAAAAGTGAATGTCCTAATAAGAACACTAGTACATACTGTACAAAAAGTATACCTGTCTTTTCTTACTGTCAATTGTGGGGAAGGAAATTTTTCCTTTTTTTTTTTACTTGTCAAATACAAAGTATATCAAACATACTGTAATACTAAAGAACTATTGCTCGGATTCCTTTGAGCTCACAGCTATTTAAAAGACAACAACTACTTTTTTTTCTAAACATTTTAATGTGAAGAATGAAGCCAAAGTGCAGCTACTTAGCAAACAGATCTGAAAAAGCTGCATGTTTTCCAGGAGTTTTACCACATGGCTGCATGTCAGTGAGTGTGCAGGCTCCAAATGAGCAGGAGGCGGGTAAAGGGGCAGTCACAAGCCTGGCTATAGGAGATGATAAATAATCCAGCTGAAGTCAGCCATAAGGAGAGTCTGCCTGTCAGTCCCCTTACCCTAGAACAGCCTGGGGTTATCATGACGTGCCAGCACATTTGGTGTGAGCGTTTGACTGCTTCACCTCCTAATCGTGCCTCCTCCGGGCAGCGCTCTCCTGGGAGACCTCCCAACCTCTTCTCTTCCTGCTCCCCCTCATTCGGCATACTCTGCTGTTACACTCACACAACTGTGGATGGAGAGAGCTTGCCAAGTGTGAGGCTTATTTCCAAAACTAGATGTGTACATTCTTACTGTGTTTGCACTTTTACATACATGCTACGACACTTATTGGGAGCAATTTCAATCTTAGTGTTGCATTTTAGTTTTTGCCATCTTGACGAATGTGTTTTGTCACAAACACCGTCACTAGTCACCTAATGTAGTAGCTCTGTTCTCCCAGAAAACCACCAAAGCAAGTCCTTGCTGAAATAATAATAAAAAAGTTTCAGCACAGTAAAACCCCCAATGTAATGTCTCCTATCTATATGTGATATTTCAATGATGATAAAACATGCACATACTTTAAGCAAATGTGATGTTCTGAATACTATTTGGTATTGGATAATTAGTACATTTAAACCAGGCCTAAATATTTTTGTCTGATTCTTACTAAAAGAGACCTGCAGAATAGATGGTGAGCATTTGTGCTGAGCAGTGAAATTGTATGGTTAATAGCACATCCAAGTCTTAGTGCTGTGATAATAACACATATTGATCTTCACAAAATTAAAAGAATCTGTCTTATAATGTGTAGATTCCCCTAGTCTCATCATAGCAGCTCCACAAGCCCTGATGGTTTGCTCACACCATTACTGAACAACTTTTGTAATGCCCGGTAGTATTATCCTGCAGAAAGAGGCCACTGCTATCAAGGAGCATTGCTGAGACAAAGTGTGAGTGGTCTGAATTAATGTTTAGGCAGGTGCTACACGTCCAAATAACATTCATATAAATACCAGGATGGATCCAAGGTTTCCCAACAGAACATTACACGGAGCATCACACTGTCTCAGTTGGCTTTCCATTTTCCCATTGTGCATTCTGCTGCCATCTCTTCCCCAGGTAAATAATGCATACACACCTGGCCACCCACATGATGTAGAAGAGAATGTGATTCATCAGACTAGGACACCTTCTTCCATGCAGTCAGCATGGACACTCGGACTGGTCTGCAGCTACAAAGCTCCATGCACAGCGAGCTGTCATACATTGTGTCCTCTGACATGTTTCAATCATATCCTGTGATAAGGTTTTCTGTATTTGTGCTACAGGAGCTATTCTGTGGGGTCTGACTACATGGGCCAGTCTTCGCTCCTTCTGAGCATCATTGAACATTCAAGAACTTGTCTCTGTCTCACTGGTTGTCCTTCCCTGGACTATCGTTGGTGGGTACTAACCACTGCATACTGGAAACCCAAAGACGACCTACTGTTTTGAAGATGCATCTCAGTTTGGCCCCTTTTAAAGTGGCTCATATCCTAATGCTTGCTTGTTTTTACTGCCTCTAAAATACCATCTTTCAAAACTGGATGTTCGATTGCTGCCTGATATTTGAGAGCAGCCACTGTAACAAGATTGCCGATGCTCTTTACTTCACCTGCCAGTAGTTTTAATGTTGGAGGTCACTGGTGGATATACTTGTACTCCAGTCTCCACCATCACATTGAATATAGCTTTCCATATGAAATGTTTTGGCTGTTTTATTAATGAAAAAGGCTTGTTTTCCCATATAATTTATTTTTTCTTGTGTCTAATGAGCATTTTCTGCAATGTAACAATACATAAAAATAGTTCCTCTATTAGAGGTTAAATGTATAATAAAAATGCAAAGATGGAGAAAGGTTCGTTTATATAACATATACTGTACATCATTTACTTTTACACACATACATTGTAAAAACTGCAAAAGACAGCACCAGCTAAGACTACATTCAGTATCAGGTAGGCTTGTATGAGAAGACTCAACCACTCGGAATACCATTCCCAGCTCTACTTATTGTGACAGTGTCACTACTATTTTCTTTCCCCATGTAAGCATCTATTTCCGTGGCAAAGACGGGCTGTTTGTATGTGTCCTCTGTGGCTTGTTGTTCTGTGCATTTCTGAACCCACCCATTTATTTTGGTTTGTCTTAAACTATATTTATCTTTTTCTCTCTGACAAGTGGGACTTGAAAAAGAACACAGTGTAAAGAGCAAAACTCGAACAGCTCTCCACCTCTGGCTATCTCTCCGGGTAGAGAACTACTGCAAACCTTCTATAAGCCACCACTTTGATTATTCATACTTTACTTTAACAGGCATGTAATTCTAATTTGCAAAAGGAATTACTTGTCAAATTACTGACAAAGACATGGAGTAAATATGCTGTCTAATGTTTAACAAAGCATTCTTGAACAAAAGCACTGGGGAACCAAGACAATGCAAAGTAGATTTCTGATGGAAATGTCTGTATTCACACATAACTGAAACCATCATGATGTTTTGATCTGGACACCACATGTTACAGAGTGAGCAGCCAGGTATCACTAGCTTTCATCACATAACTACACACTTTGCACTCTGTTCTAACATTTTGTTCCACTCAGTTTTATCAGAGTTCTCCTGCCAGTTGTTGGCTTACTGGCCTTACCTGCTCTTTCCACGACTGTGCTGTGATATGATTGCAGACCATTTTACAGACTCAATCACATTTCGTTGGGGGTGGGGGTAAATGCCACTCTACTGATCTTGAAACAGTTATGAGTTGATCCTAGACTGGACTTGCTTTGACTCTTGTTGCTTTTTAAAGAAGCATGCTGACTAAAAGAAAACAGACACTCATGTCCACCCACACAAACTTCTCTCTTATGCTAAAAAATTTGACAGCTCTACTCCAAAGAGCACTGCACAGACTGAGCGAATGAGCCATGGCTAGAACTTGGAGGCTTAAATGATGCAAGAGGGTGGGCAGCTACTCAGGAGGATGAATCAGAATTTCTCAGTGCATGGGTATACACTCTAAATATGAATTATTAAGTGGCTATCATACCCCCATAGTATGAAAATAAATCCAGGGGTGGATGGAATGAGAAGGGGCTGAGGTAGTGGACCTGAATACTGATGTGAAAAGAGATCCCAAAGGAGGTACAGGTACTAAAAGGCCGCCTCGAAGCCTCCTTGGATCTCCTGCTGCAAGTTCCTGATCATGCCTTTTAACCTTTGACATGGCGAACGACAACACCGAATGTGACAGTCCTTGCTTAGACATCTAACTGGACAGTTTGAGTTTTCCTATAGGATCTACTAAAGCAAGTTGGCAGATATATCAAAATAGCCAAAGAGAAGAGTCTATTTAAAGGATGCACTTATCCTACTACTGTATAACTAGCTTAAAGAAAAGGATTATTAAACTTAAGATTTATGTTATGAATAACTATGACAAACTTAATGCCAATTTAGGTGGTTGACAGTGATAAATAGTAAACAGAAAATGTGGTGACTACATACAGCAGTTTAGAAAACTTTAAAATACTGAAAATCATCATCTTGGAATCATAAATAGTAAGAATATTAGTATTTGTATTTCAGGCCAGTTGGACCTTTTTTTGAATGGTGCAAACATTTTGGAAAATCAAAAATGAAAACGTACTGGACTGATACGTTTCCAGTATAAAATGTAGTGATCTTATAGCAGAATTATACAGATGACTCAATCTATATTAGATTATGGTATTTGAGATTAATATATTTTTCAAAAACATTTGAGTTATCTTGTGCAGTCTAACTGTCAAACACTACTACTTCAGCAAGGCACATGTAAAATTTAGTGTCTCAGGGAGGAGGACAAAAGAAAGTGACATTACAGTGAGTCGATTCAGACTGTGGTTGCAGCCTGTGAGAGACGAGAGGCTTGAGAATATGGAGGTAAATGTAATTGAGTCTTTCACCACAAGATGGGGTCTGTCTAAGAGGTCTTATCCTCTTTATTCATACCCCTGTGGCTGTGGGACACTCTGCCTTGGGACTGTCACAAACCAGAATTACATAGCAACACAGTTTGTGTCGGTGATGTTCGCGTCACATTCCTTAAATAAACCCATCCCCACACAGAGCTAAACTGGTCTTGTTACAACACCATATTTTGGGATAATGGCTGTCAAGTATTAAAATAGGTCAGTCCAAGTTTTTTCTCCCAACTTGCTCTCCAATTAAGTGCATGTGAATTTAGCATGTTGAGCATATACTCAATAAGCACCCAGTGTTTTAGTGTACAACTGTAAATTTCACTTACAAGTAAGTCAGCAAAAGTATATGTATGGAAGTATGAAGGTATGCGGAGGCTTGAAAGAAGATCACTTTCATGCGAAAAAAAATCATGAAAAATAAAGAACTATAAACAAAACATGATATATTTCTGATATGATCTTTTTATATGTCTGGATTCAAAAGCACTGGATTCCTTTGTAGGAAGGACATGCTGATCAAATCTAGATTTGCAATTCTACCAAGGCCAATTGCAATAGGAAAACATCTGGAAAACTGTTGCCCAATAAAGGGCTGTTGAAATAAACTGAGATTTAAGAGGCTACAATAATTTCATAGACATAAAACTGTTTGTTATAGTCAAGAGATGAAAAGCAGAGCACAGGAGAAAAGGTATTTCATGGTGCTAGGTCACACCATATCTAAGGTGTAATATCTTAACACATCACAACTGATCGGTTGGCTTTAAAATCCTAAACCCTGCATGGTTCCCCCATAGAAAGACGTGCTAGACTGACACTTTGGGAATGAAGCCAAACCACAACCATGTGTGTAGCAGCATCCAGCCAGTCAGTGTCGGGTTCAAACCATCATATGGTTTTAGCTGATGCAAAAGTATGTGGAATATCGAAATTACTTACTAGGCTCTCTTTTCTTTTTTCTGACGCTGACGATGTTGAATCTTTTTAGTATATCCACCTGTGGATCTCCCATGAGGACAGTCAGGAAAACAGTTTTTGACTTCACATGATGTCCCAGGCTTTCTGTGAAGAGCACATAGCTACAGTGAGCTTGTAAATTCTGAGTTGAAGTAAAAGAAATATAATCAGCAGCACTGATATCATGAGTCCCGGCATCAGAACAATGTTGCTATTAAGAGCAAATATGACGCTAAAGAAAGAAACTGTACCTATAATGCAAGATGATTTGTGTTTAAATATGCCAACACAAAGAAACAAAGCAAAAAAGGGCATCACAGAATCTTATACTTCTCTTAATACTGTGTCTATTATTTAACAAAATTGAAGAAAAAACAAAGCCAGTAAGCTGACAATAGATGCTGTAGATAAATGCGAGAAAAAAGAGAGAGAGAACAAGAGAGACCAGTTGTTGCTTGTCTGACCGTTCTTCGGCCCAGTAATTCACTCTTTATGTTGTGATGTCTTAAAATGGGATTTTACAGTCACTGCTTTTATTCCCACATAAAACAGAGTCTTATATAAGCCTGTTAAGAGACTATCCAACGGTATCTTGCAAGCTTGGTCCCAAAGCACCCAAACTACACAACAAAGTATAAAGCCTGCACTGGTGCCGGAGTCTGACCGTCTGCTTTCACTATCACAGCCGGCTGTTTGTTCTTCTCTTCTCTATCTCTCTTCTTCCACACCTCCTCACCACACTAACCACCGAGAGGAGAATAAAGAAGGGAGCAGGCCAAGATGAGGAGAGAGGGTTTTCTACAATTCACCTTTTATCTCACATACAGTACGTGGTGAGCTGAGTGTAGGGAGGGGAATGGAGCAATAAAGTGGAAAGGAAAATTAGAGATGAGAGATGCAGAGAAAGAAAAAAGAGCATCTGAGGAGAAGAAAAAGAGTGGGGCCATATTTCTTCTCTTCAGCATGGATCCTATGTTCTCTGATCTGAAGAGGAAATGTTAAAAAGTTATCCCACAGAGATACAGAGACCATGGATATGGCCTTTAATTTCTACATTACTGACTTCCAGCTTCAGGAGGACTGCCTGAACTGCTAACCAACAGATACTTTGTAAATTAACAGAATTTATTGATTTCTTGATTCTACAACACCCACAATCCAATTAGAATTTTTATTATTGCACGTTTTTATATCTAAGACATACAGCCGAATCTAAATTAGCACAGGAAGCTAAAAACATCATTTTACCGCTGCCCCACAAATTATGCTCCTATAAGCTCTCAGTAGACAACACAAATGGAGCTGTAGCTGTTTCTGGGCAACAGCTTCCAGGTACACATCCTCTCTGTCCACAGTAAAACTCAGGTTAATTCACGAGGCTGCATGACGTGTGGTTTGTTTGCTTGGGAGTGTTTTAGCTGCTGTCAATCACTAGCTACCCTTGTCATACTGGCAAAACACAGCTGTTGGACTACAGGAGAACCTGGTGTATCAGCTATCTGGTAGAGACGCCACAATAAACCACTCAGGAGAGTCTCACAATCACATCAGAGTAAGTGATAATACACTTTTGAGTGGGAGAGTTTTGAAGCCTGTCGATGCAAACACTACTGGCTGGACTGTTGAGTGCTATAAGGAGAGGCTGATTCCCTGCTGCTGCTAAATGACTTGACAGGTGAAGACAGGGGAGGGAGAGAACGGGGTTTGGGTCTCTCTAATGGTACATTACTTTGGCAACCAATGAGAGGGACTGATGAGGGGCTTATTGACTGGTCTGGTCTGATGGGCACTCAGTGACTGACACCGCTGCATGCAGCATCCTTCAGTGCTAAACTAAATGGCCAAGCATGATCAAATCCTTTGCCGGCTAACCTCTTTACACCAAGACACTCCTGAGATTTCCCTCCAACCTGCTTTCTGCACTCACTTCTCTCTGGCAACAGCAAGCCAAGCATTATAGTGATCGATGCCATATATGCCATTTTCCTTTCTCCTTGAAAGTGTGTCACAGGAGGGATTCCAAAAACAGTAATTCAAAGCCTGTCTACCTGTCCTGGCACAACCTTGACCAAGGACCTCATTTTGTGAGTCTTTTTGTGAGCAGAAATTTACAGTACATTGCTTTTCAGTGGTCTAACAAAAGGAAAAAAAATAGGTTTGACTTTGATTACAGTATTTTCCTAAGAATTTGACTCTTGTTTTATTTCATCCCAAATAACAGTCGACAGTAAAACAACATTAATTAACAAATCTGCAGGACAATTTGGAAAACATGAGGTCAGCTTAATCAAATGACATTCAGGTACAATTACATGACTACATTCATACATTTGCTTCTGCAGGGTTTTCTTTGTGAACGGCTTTGAAGAAATTCAATCTTCTGCTCTGAGGTAAAGTGATGTGTTGAGGACAAACTACAAAATAGCTAGGCTCTCTCTTCAGGCAGACTGTAAATTGAGATGAACCTGCTTCAGATGAGCTCCTAATCAGCTGCCAGACACAGACAATCTCTCTGATGACTGGTGAAGGGTATTCATTGGAGAGGAGTTTAACATCATTGCGTCTGATTGACTGGGCTCTCAACCACTGTGGGTTAAGGGGGCTCCTGGGGTTAGCCTGGTCAGACAGAACAAGAGGGGGCAAGAGAGAGACAGAGAAGCAGAAAAAGAGAGAGAGGGGGCCCTTCAGTAAATAGGCAGTCCACAGAGAGCTGTGCAGCAGTCTAATGGAGCCTCTCACGGCCAGTCTGTCAGTCAGTCAGGTGAAACAAGGTCTAACGGGGTCTTAATGAAGACAGCTTCACACCAAGTTGTCTTGAAACTGCCCAGTTAAAAAGCAGACACACTTATTATCCATCTTCCATACTGAAGAATATTACCCACTCAAAGTCACTAACAAGAACAAAGAAAGATCCAACTTTGTGTCCAAGGCATAACAGATTTTGTTCATTCTCTCTGGAATGAACAAAGTTGAGAAACTGCAGAATACAGCTACACTGCTGTAACACAAATATCTGCAGGTTGGATGCTGAAGACAGCTGCATCTTTGACGATACATACAGTGCAAAGTAAAATGCATACAGTGCCTAAAAAAACAAATGTCCCAGGCTCGTTACTCTGTGTATCAGCACTCATGTAAGGCCACTTAACCAAATAAAAAATAAATGGATTTATCTGTCAACCCTAATATAACAGTTTTAATCATTTTGTTTGGACTTTTCTGTGCTGCTTTTGTATTGTATGGTGGGCTGCACCAAGCTATAAGAAAATATTAAATATATAAATTACTGCAGTTTGCCCATGTTTCCCCAGTGTTATTAATAATACACAACCATGACATTGCTTAACTGAGTCATTAAATATGCATATGCACACTGGGATACAGAGTTTCCGCAGATTTATCAAATATTCCCTACTAAATGCTCCTGGAAAAAGACTGCAACAGGCCAAAGGGGAATTTGGAAGATAATTGAAAGACAAAACTGGAGGTAGATAAAAAAAAATTATACTACTTTTGTATTCAAAAGCAATGCATCATTTACTACTCGGGCCAACCACAATAAAACCACTTCTAATGCCCAAATGGGAAAATTTGGTCAAGTATACAAGTTTCAACATTCTCCTTCTCAAACCGCTCCTGTAACACTACTAAGTTTTCCTAAAGGCAGCACACACAAACCACTAACACTTCAAGGTTTCGTGGTGTGAATACAGACAGACAGACACAGGTCCTTCATGGTGCTCCCCTGATGCTGTCTGAAGCCCATTGTACAAGTGCTGAAATCTGAAATGCTTTTAGGTTAGTGAAGAAACAGTAGATAGGCTGGAGAGTTAATCTTCACCCTACTGTCCATCCCAGCCCAGTAGCATTGCCTCAGGACACAGCCTCTGGGTGGCCCCTAACCAGGCCTTGGCCTGCTGTCTCTATGGTAAGTGCTCTGTCACGAGGCTGCCAGGGGCTGCAGCATATGCCATCAAATCCCTGGCGTATCCCCCATGGTAAACAGAGGCCCTGCTAATGGAGGCATGATTCTCTGTACGTACTGTATGCATATCTGTCTGTCTGTACCTCAGAGTGACCTTCATCTGGCCCACACCTACTCTTCACCGCCAAATGGCTTCACGGCTGGATGACACTGAACCGACTCGCGACATGTGGGAAATAGGGAAAGACAGAGAAAAAGAGAAATGGGAGAGAGTGAAACAGCGAGAAAGACCTCTTCATCTCTCCTTGACCTCAGGGTTCAAAGGGAGGCAACATTTGCTCTGCAAATCCGGAACTAAACAACACAAGAGCAAACTGTTCAGCATTTGTGCACATGGAAGCAGGTTTGCATACACATTTACTCTCTCTCTCTCTCTCTCTCTCTCTCTCTCTCTCTATATATATATATATATATATATATATATATATACACACAGAATCAAACACTCGAGAATAAAAATGACCACAATCAACCACACACACACACAAAAAAAAAAAAAATCACTAAAAACATGCATACAAGAGATCTGTCCGACCTGAGAATGGGTTGAATGTGTATGACAGTAAGATAGGTCTGCATGGGTAAAGTCATTGAGTCTGTTGCCTTATTTGATAGAAATCTTTGCCTTTTCTTGTGATTTGGATGATTTAATAAACAAAAATGCTTATCTTAAAGGAAATTAAACCTTCATTAACAAAAGCAGTTAAAAAAAAACCACACACACTTACTTATCGTTTTGATCTCTTGGTGCAGGGGATTTTCCTTTGCCGAACATCTTTGGGCGGTGACAAATATTTCTCTCTGCAGGAAAAACCCTGCTCACGAGCACAGTATTGTATCTAGAACTCCCTTTGTGTATTGAAAAATCCCCCCCCATGTCAAGATAAAAGACACTGACTGTATGTAAAACTGTGAGCATTAAAATGGTAATACCAGGGTTGCAATACTGCTGCAGAAGGAGCTGTAGAACAAACCTGTTTACTTTGCCCCAGGTGTTATGATCATGTGCTATAATCACTGTTGCTGCGTTTTCATTGTTCAACATAAAAAAACCGCAATCTTTTCACATAATGAAAGGCTTCTAAGCCATCAACCTATGCATAAACAGTCTGGACAGACCGCTGCACAGAAGATCCTATGAGTCTTGGCATACAAGCCTTTCGATGTATTTATGCATGTTGACTTTGTTAAGTCTGCATGTCTGTTGTCAGTCAAGCTTGCTGCTACCCACGCAGTAAGTTATGTATCCAAACACAATCATAGAGCAAAATAGTTTTAATAGTCGCTTTGTACTTCTTTTACTCACAATGGCAAGTGCCCCAGTGTGTATGCCATTCTGTGGACACCTAACATAATTACAGGGCTTTGTAGGTTTGTAAAGGAGTATTGGGGCTAGATAAAGCCATCATTACTGTACATATACACTGTCGACACACAACCCCAGCGCTGGCAACAAAGCAATCACTACAACTGTATTATCTTTCCTGTACAAGTCTATAATTAGTTTTCCCCTTGTTACAAAGTGGGCATATGTTTCATGGAAGAATGAAAAGAAACAGATTAGTTCAAACCTTAACCCTGTCCTATTTCTTCAAGATAGTTTTATAGCAGGCGAAGATAAGAGAAGAGCTACAGGGAGGAACTTTATAATGTGTCTCAGTATCAGGGAGTATGTGGGGAGTTCAGAGGCAGAGTGGAATGACGAGCCTGGGGCTTACGTCTTCGAATCACAGCTTTCCCAAGCACAGCCTCTGCTTTAAAAGTATGAAGATGCTAGAGGAACAGGAATTAGTTTTGACAACGTACATCCATAGATGCTTTTGGAGTATGTGTGTGTGGCTGCTCTTTACACATAGCCAGTAATGTAATATCAGTACCAGCTTACAATGTCCTCTCCAATGGCATCTGTCCAATATGGTGCAATTAGTTTACAATACACTTCCTCCCTCATCTCTGTGCAGTGTTTCAGAGTGAAGGGGTTTATGCTGGCATCCATAAAACATAAAGGGGTCACATTAAATTGCAGGGGAGAGAGAAGATGAGACAAGACTAACTATCTTTATAGCCTGACAGCAATATTTTATTTAACTTCTGCACTGGATCCTTTGGCATGTTGGCCAGTGGACATGAAGAGACTGCTGTTTGGTGTGCAGCTGAGCAGGTATTTGTCATAACTATGAGGCTAAAATGACAATAGTTACATATGCATAATGCATTCATTCCTTCTAGTGGCATGGATCAAGTACAAGAGGCAACGGCACCAATTCCAAACACATATTTGTCACTCTTTTTTTTTTCTCTGCCTGGTTTACGGCTAAGAAAATGACAGAAGCCTGGGACAAGATGCCAGTCAGAGGGAAGATGAGGCCATAAGAGAAAGAAGACTTAAGGAGAAAACAAAAAACTGAAAAATAAATTGAGCGAAAAACCCAAGAACAGAGAAGAGGCCAGGAGAGTGGTGCCATGGGAGCAAAGAGAGACTAGTGCCATGCTATTGAGCGCCTGGAAGAACACAGTCTCTGATTTCTTCCCTTTCTGTTTCTTTTCCTTTCAAAGAGCACTTGAAAGCTCTTCTGTGGTATCGAGCAGGTGGGAGTGTATGCTGAGGCGGACTGGGGCCGAGAGTGGGCAGGGCTGTGTAAAGCGGCTCCCTCTTTCTCTATCCAATGCACAGAAGTGGAGGACTCAGAGGTCCAAAGGCCCAGTGGCCCAGAGCTCCAGCCAAGCATCTCTGAGGAGCCTTCAGCCGGGCAAAGGGGGAAATTGGAGGCGTGAGGCTGGGCACCTAGAATGAAGGCTAACCACAAAAGCTGCCTAAAAAGTATCCACTCTTGGACAAAGGGAGAGCAACGGTGATACATATTTCAAGAGATAGTACCTTGACACTTCAGATTTCTGTTTTGACCAAAACTGCAGAACATTTGAAACTTTCAACTTCAAACCTACAATGAACCTGTACTTTCTCCAAGTGTTTAATCTGGAAAGTTTCAAATAACTGTAATCATACAGGAAGTATCTTATTAATACAGTAAAACAGTCAGGTGAGACAACCGAACAGTGTATTTAGACCATACCAGTAAGAATATGATGGTATTGTTGCAAATATGTTATATCTGTAAATACACTATACAACATACTAAGCCATGCAATGTTAATGAATTCTTTAAATCTGAGTCATGACATCGACTCCTCTGAAAACATGGATAATTGTGCTTAATTCAAGTAGGCTACTGCAGAAGGCAGGATTGATACAATTCAGATTTTTTTTTTTTTTTTTTTTTTTTTAAGTTTGCACTTTAATATAATTGATCAAAACAGCAACTCGCCTTTGAATGCTTGGTCCTCTGGGAGTAACTTCAAACAGTATCAATAATAGAAATCGGCGCGTAGGAGCGGAGTCAATTCCCTATCAATAAAGTATTCAGCGGCAATCACCAGGAGATTAGGGGAGAGATGAGCCAAGTGCAAGCCCACAGGACTGCCTAAATCTACTGCATAGAGAATGCTCCAGTAAACTAAGTAGCTTCAGATGATCAAACAGGAGGTATTCCAATCAAACACTGCACAGAGCTACAGTAGCACCAACTGCTAATACAGTGTTAACCTTTGGGGAGCTGCTTTCAAGCTTTGACTGAAACGTGAACTGAGATGTGGCACAATACAGTAGTTTAAGAAGCTGTCCGCTAACACTGTATCTATTGTCAGGCTATAACCCACCTTTAATAGTCTAAACATCCTGAGAAAATAGCAAAAATATGGACATAAAGTGAAGTATGTACAATATGCTGGCAAAGCAATGTCAGTGCCCATCAGTAAAGAAGAGATGCTCAGTCAGTTTACAAAAAACTAAACAAAACACAGAGTCCATATCAAAGTATTAACTGGAGCAGTTGACAACTGAGACACTGAATTTTTTGTTATTTTTCTTGAGGCAAATGTTTTCCACATGTACACAAGGTAAATACACAAAAAATAAACAATCACATTCCTGGTGTATTTACCTTTAGTTCTACTATATGAGCTTTTCTAGACCCAAAGAGGACCCTAAATGGTCAGTGGAAAAATACTTAGAAATGATTCATACTTGTGTTAAATTTAGGTTTCTAATGTTTTTTGTTCGTTTTTGTTAGACAAATAGGTTTTTCTGTCTGGAAATGACATAACCAAGTGAGACAACAGCACAGCATTGTGTTTCAGATTTTAATGACAAATTGAATAGAATAGAACTTTATTTGTCATTGCAACAAGTACAACGAAATTTCAAAAGCCCTTCAGTCAGTGCAAAACAGTGTGAAGAAATACGATAAAAGGTGCATTGAACAACATGAGGTAGTTATAATATAACAGAGGCAGCGGTGTATATTGCACATTTCACATTAAAGGCTATTAGTCGTTGTTCAGGACCCTTACTGCTGTTGGGTAGAAACTGTCTCTGAACCGGTTTGTCCTTGCAGTGACTGACCTGTACCGCCTGCCTGACGGTAACAGATTAAACATGTGGTGTCCTGGGTGAGAGGGGTCCTGGGTTATTTTTCCTGCCTTTCGGAGGCAACAGGAGCGGTGCAGCTCTTCAAGTGTGAGGAAGGCAGTCTGATTTTTTGGGCTGTGTCGATGATTCTGTGCAATGAAGCCCTCTGAGCCACTGTGCAGCTGGTGTACCACACGCACAGACAGTACACCAGCATGCTCTCGATGGTGCACCTGTAGAAAGACACCAGCAGTCTCTGGGAGATGTTGTTCTTCCTGAGCACCCTCAGGAAGTCCAGTCTCTGCTGGGCCTTCTTCAGTAGCTCGGAGGTGTTCACAGTCCAGGTCAGGTCCTTCTCTAAGTGGACTCCCAGAAAGCGGAAGTCCTCTACCCTCTCCACACAGTCCCCGTTGATGATCAGAGGTGGAATGTCTGTTTTAGTCCTCCGAAAGTCAATGATGAGCTCCTTGGTCTTGGCTGTGTTGAGGAGCAGGTTGTTGTCTCTGCACCACCCAGTCAGCTGCTCCATCTCAGCCCTGCATGCGGACTCATCCCCTCCAGGGATGAGCCCCACAACTGTGGTGTCGTCGGCGAACTTGATGATGGCGTTACTGGGGTGCATAGAGGTAATTGCAATTGCATATTATGTATGCTTTTACATTTCTACTTAAAATGCAATGTCCAGAATTACTGACACACCTTTTAAATTGTCATCAAAACACAAGCTCTATATCATTTTAAAATGCCCGTGGTCATTCCTACCATGTATTGTAATACACTATGAATTGAGGATTGCTGAAGCAGTGGTTCTAAAATCAGTTACTAATCAACTGCAAATCATATCTTAAACCAAAGAGCTCAGTGAGCTTGCTGATATGTACCATTACTGAGAGAGAGTTGTAGATTGTGGCTGCTTGTGGCTATGAAGTCCTATCCAGGTGTTTGGAAGTACCAGGGGCCACGCTGCAAAGCATCAACAAAAGTAAATGGTCAGCATTTATGTAATACTTTTCTACCTTATTGATACTCAAAGCGCTTGACAGTGTTTCACATTCACCCCCTCACAGACCCCAATGGTGACAGAGCTTCCATGTAAGGTGCCTGCCATCAGGAGCAACTGAAGGTTCAGTGACACTTTGGCATGCAGAGGAGCCGAGTATCAAACCGCCAACTTTGCAATCAGTGGACAACCCACTCCATCACCTGAGCCACTTGCAGTGTATGATAAAAGCCAAAAGGGACCTTTGTGCTGGCAAATTTGGCAGTGTGAGAGACCAAGAAGAATCCAAGGATCACCACCAAATTCTGATGAATTTGATGAGTTCTAGCTTCAACATCTCAAAACAGACACTACAGTGAATGCTGAACAAGGCTGGCCAACAAAGGAGAACTCTTCCTCTCAGGCAGGCATACAAAAGGTCACCTGTCTTTTGTAAAAGATCACTTGAAAAAAGAAGAATTCTGTACTTGGATGAGACAAAGAAAAGAAAGAAACAAAAGGCATGTAACCCCAAGAACATCATCCCCACAGTCCAACAAAGTCATGGGAATGTAATGCTTTGGATTTGTTCTTCAGCCAATGTGCCAGACAACCTTCTGAAAGTAAACGGCATCATGAGAAAAGAGGACGAGATTAAGATTTTAGTGTAAAACATCTGTCAGCAGAAAAGCCTGACCTTGGCCAGCATTGGACTTTCTAGCAAGATAATGTCTGAAACACACAGCCAGAATGTTCAAGAAATGGTCAAACAGAAAACAATATGAACAGAGTCCAGAGCTGAATTTCACAGTGAATCTGTGTAGGGAGCTAAAGACCAGAGTGAAAGAAAGGAAGCCTTCCAAACTCAAAGACCTGGAATCATTAGGCAGTACAGGAGTAGAACAAAATTGCAATGATTAAAAAAAATAATAACAAAAAGCAAACTGGTGAGCAGCTATGCTGTGACAAAATAAATGATTTGTCAGTGGTTGACAAAAAAATGAAGATAATTTTGGGCAAAACATTTTTAGTAAAAACAACACTGCATCATGTACACCTCTAATACAATGTCTTACCATCTTCAGTCACTTGTTATTTCCAGCTAAAAGAAACCATCCATCCATCCATTCTCTACACACCGCTTTATCCTCACTAGGGTCACAGGGGGTGCTGGAGCCTATCCCAGCTGACTCGGGCGAAGGCAGGGGACACCCTGGACAGGTCGCCAGTCTGTCGCAGGGCTACATATAGAGACAAACAATCACACTCACATTCACACCTACAGGCAATTTAGAGTTATAAATTAACCTCAGCATATTTTTGGACTGTGGGAGGAAGCCGGAGTACCCAGGCATGAACTAACCGTGACGTCACCCGTTGGTTTCAACGCTGAGAAAATGAAGCCCGGATTTTGCTACTTCCTGGTCGCCGTTTTGGATTTTTTGGAGCCAGTGATGTAAAAAGCGTCATCAAACAGGCTGGACCAGAGAGCAACTCGGGGCAGGATTGGCTGAAAACTCTTATCCCGCCCACATTTTACCACAGAGGCTTCTGTTGCTGTCAATCAAGTATAGCCACACCCCCTGGCTCCGCCAACTTTAACGATTTATTTAAAATTCAGTATTGATTTATTTTAAGATCGGCCACCTGATCTCTCATTTTGACCATGAAAACTAACGGGAAAAAAATCCTGAGCTGTAGAAAATCAGTCTATCAAATTTGATTTTTTCCAAAAATGAATTTGGGTCTATGGAGCAAAAGCTTTTTGGAGCCAACCCTAGCGGACGGTGTGATATTGCAAGTTTTTGACACTTCCGGGTGGGCTTCAATTTTGGAGCCAGATGCTACGTCCACTTTATATACAGTCTATGGGAGTACCCGGAGAAAACCCACGCATGCACAGGGAGAACATGCAAACTCTATGCAGAAAGATCCCAGGTCCAGGCTGATATTTGAACCAGGGATCTTCTTGCTGCAAGGTGAAAGTGCTAACCACTATGCCACTGTGCAGCCCCTAAAAGAAACCAATCAAAATAAATAAATCATGTTCAAACTAAACATTTGTCATTTGGAATGAATAACTTTGGGCTTAACTGCAATTGAATATTTTAAGTGTTTTTGAGCTGCAAAACTCAAAAACCCCCATAATATATGGTTACGTCAACCTCAGAAGTATCCTTCAATGTATTAATCAACCCCATGTGGGGTCACAACCACAACACTGAACAAGTTTTTTCTCTCTCTCTTACACAAAACATATCTGCTATGCAAAGAAACTACAAGTAAGTGAAATAATGCAAAAATACAGAATTGTATGGCAGTTTATTTAAGCCACTGATCTCTGATTGTCTTTTTGCAATGACTTCTTGTCTAACTGCCGATTGAACCAAAAAATAACTATTTTCAGGCTAACAAGAGCTTATCATTGTGGGTCAGTCAACCAGAATTTTTACAAAGAACTCCTCAATCTACATTAAGAAAATAAAACTGGTCCACTTTCTATGCCTGAAAAGTACAGAGACAAATTGTTTGTTTTTTTTTTTTTTTGCAGGACACAAAGAAATAAGAGCATTAATCTTTAGCTTAGGCTTGTTAAACAATTATGGTTAGCCCTTATCAGATTATCTACTGTTGACTTTCACGTACAAACAGAAAAATACAAGGATGCTCACATGCACACATTAAAACATACATCCGCTCCTCCACAGTATCAGTGCTTCACTGTATAGATCTATTGACAGAGCCATGCCATATCAATGACACCTTCAATCTTTACAGGCCCCTCTCCCCAAAAGCCTCTGTTGCGACACAATCATTACAAATTGATTGCAAAATAGCTAACAATCATGATTAAATCATTAAATTCTTGTCTACGCTTCAGAGAATGGGGAGAAAATTAACTTCCCACCAACCTCATTTTTTTCTGAACACGAAATAATGATTTTCTGCCAGTCTAATTACAAAGCCAACATCTGATCAAGCCCGCATCCAGAGGGGATTATCACATGCACTAGTATTAGACCTCATTACCAGCCTGAGTGCAGAATTATTACATCTTGTAATTGGATGGTGAGATTTATATACAGATCAGGCCGGTTTCTGTAAGATTGTAATTACAGGCTTCGTTGGTTAGCTACTTATCACTCAGCAGTGGAGTGCAGGAAATCAGCGCGTGGAAGAGCATTTCATTAACCCCTCACCCTGTTGGAAGGGGAAAACGCTGTACCTTCCATGTCTGTTTTAGGGACAACAGCATCATTCGCACATCAAGTAATTTATCACCCCCTCCTTTGGCCTGCACCTGATCAAAGAACCCTTCACTTTCATGAGCTCTTCACTGAACAATCATGGGGAATTCGTCTGAATAAACCATCCGTTTTTACTGTTAACTGAGCCCTATTTTGTAATTACCCACGATAAGCATGTAGACTCTGCCCTTAACACAAGCTTCACAAAACACCTTGCTTCAGAATTAGCTGGTTTGGGTTAACAGGCTAAAAGCTCATTACACTGTAGCATGAGAGGAGTGTGTATCTGTGTGTGCATATACGCGTTTGTGTATCCATGCTTTTGCCTTCAACCTGATAAAAAATGCACAGTATCCTCCCCTTCTCAAGTGACTGAAGACTGTTTTAGGTGCCTTTAGCTCATGTAAATTATTAAACACACTTTCTCCCCCTATTTTTTTTCTTGAGAGGCCTTTAATTAATGGAGCGGGACACTTCTTAAACACCTTACTTTCCATGGCACAAATCTGCCAAGTGTGATTAGACGGGGCCAGCATGCTCCAATTCATCAGCAGTGCCAAAGAAGGGAGATAGAAAGGCTTCTACAGCCATCATCATCTTTCCTCATCACAACTCCAGCGCTGGCTGCTCTACTTACAAACAGGTCACTCACGATAAACCAAAGCAAATCTGCTCTGACAGTGTCAAGCTCCAACACCTTTCACACATGGTAATAAATTGAAAACTGGACTCAGGCAAATCTTGAGCCAAATGAAATGAAAAATGGCGGCGGCAGGAAGAACTAGAATTGCATGTTGTAACGTGAAACTGATGGAACACAACTCATTTGCTATTTGCCATCCTGCAACTCAGCAAGAAACGCCTTGATTCGCATGTCACGGTGACACTGGCGGGGAGGAAGAAAAAGAAAGCATCAGCACCTCTTCACAGTTAACACCCATACAACTTACTTTGTGTCTGCATATCACAGAGCCCTCCCCTGTACCAATCAATACAGGCCTACATTTTATGAGACAAGGAGTTAACTTGTTCAATTATGCCACAGACAGCTCTATTCTTTTGTAACAAGTAATCTGGGTAGTGAAATCAATACTGACAGGCTCACGGCATGCTAGCTAATTTCATATTACCTCCAGCCAATGGCAGAGGAGCTCGTAATGGAGCTGTAGTTCCACTTCATTATAAGGAAGGAGGGGCGATCAATACTAGTGCAGACACACACACACGCCGACGTTAACACACACACGCGGAAGAAAAAGGTCTGATTTTCCACACACAGACCAACACAAACATGTACGGGCAAAGAGGGCAACTCTGCTACTTCAGAGCTCCCGAGGGGCTCCAGAGCTGTCTGATGCAGGGCAGATGGGGCGTGTGGAGGATGGGGGTCCAGGGTCATAACCCCCCTCAAAATAAATTACACTTGCAATCTGCAGCAAGCATGCACACACAACCACAAGCAAATACACGAGGCTCTTTTTTTGTTTCAAACTGTCAAACAATCATGAGGGAAATATCACATTTTTTAAATTCACTGATCTTCTAGAAAGCACATACACACAAACACACACACGCACAATTAACACTTGACTTCTTCACAGCAAGGTCATAATCTGATTAAGAGGTTGTCTACTCAGAGGGAGAGGGAAAAAGAAGGGAGCAAAAAAAATAAGGGAGGATAACCTTCAGATGGCGGATCAAGTCTTTGACCTCTGTAGCTAATTACAAATTAAACTTCATATCTTCTTTTGTAAAAAAAAAAAAAAAAAAAAAAAAAAAGAAAGAAAGAAAAAAATATCTTCATTCTTTTTCCCCATTATTGTTATCACTCTGTAGGATTAGCTGGGGACTAAGGGGATGATGTTGTCTAAGCCGATGTCAACTGTACAATTACTCGACTCATCCATCCCTTTCCAAGAAAAATAAGACACTGTAGATTAAGATAAGCGGTTTTGAGAAAGAAAGGAGATGTAAAGCCTTTGACAATTACTAAGCACACATGGCACTGGGTGACGATTGCTCTTGGTAAACAAACTAAATACTCATTAGACTTAACTCTGACATTCCTTTTTTTCATAACTTCCTATTATGCAATTTGGATTTATTGCACTCATTAATAATCTTTACCAGGTTATGCTTCAAACACTGACAGCAGCAACATTTAGCTTTAGTAAAGCGCTCTCGCACAACAAACAGATAAGTGAGAACACCTCTCATCTGCGTTATGCCGCAACCAAATTGAATGCATTTTAATCTAAATATCCCTCAATATGCTTTATTGTTCTCCTTTAATTTCCTTGCCACAATTCCATATGGAGCTCCAGTTATCAAGTAGACAGGCTTTATGAGCCCGACAGAGTTGTGCAACACTGGGGCTCATCAGTCGTCAGCCATTAACAGGCTGGCAATGTCTCAGCAATAGGGGGCATAGGCCTATAACAAATGCCTGGCTTTTGGTGGGAAGGCATTAAAGAATCAGCTATTCACTGGAGATATCAAACATTTATTAACAATTAGGTGTATACAGCATCCATCACATGCTGCAATCAGACTTCGGTAGTATCAACTTTTAATGTGTGCATCATTGTGTGGTTTCCCTTATTCAACCCTAACCCAGAGAATTTTCCAGTTGTTGTCATTTACTTTATCATTGTGGCTTAAAGATGTTTAAGTCACACATTTTATGCTAACTTGCACTCCTGCACTACCTCCCTTTTCAGCAAATTGCCTTTTCATTCCCTTTGTATTCATTTTGTCACTGCAAATTGACTGTGCCTATCCAGATCTTTGTGCAGCTTTTGCAAAAGAACATTGACATTTAGCTGCTGCTGCAGCAAAGCGGCATGGTAGAATTATTGGGATGTAAGCACAATTTCTTTAAGGATGGAATCCAGCCTAGTAGTGGTCAGCCGTTTAATCATTTATTAGTTTAACTAGAGTCCCATTTTTGATACAAGTTATTTGTGACTTAACATAAAGTTATGTCTAATTATACAGTAGTGTGCTTTATGAATCTTGCTGTATATTTGGGCTCGTCGTTACGCAGTGAAATTTGGGGGAGGCCAGATGGTGCTGCACAGTGAATAGGAAGTTTAACATCTTAACCAACTTTAACCTTTTCACAGTTCTTAATTTTTCCTAACAAGAGCTCAACATGCATCTTTAATTGGCTCCACCAGGATCTCTAAGGTCTTCTGTGTTAACTACTGCCTGATATAAAATGTGTTTTAGAATTGTTCTACAAAATACAATAATTTCTAAGTTTGCAAGTGCAACTGTTTTTGACATTTCAAACATTATACACACGATGTGGCTGGTCAATGTACTCCAAGATAAGTCCAGATGTGCTGTGGAATTACATACCAGTTTACTAATCATGCACATCAGATGATAAATGGAGACAGTGAATTCAGTTCTAAACAAGAAAAGCACTCAGAGCACACAGTACTCTGCCAAGGCTGCTCAGTCGTATCATTTCTGACGGCTGAAATCTTGACAAAAGTCATAGCAGAAATCATGGCACCAAATAATGTGGCCATTTAATATGATGTACCTACATACAAAATGACCTTCCGCTGAGTACAGACATGTGTTATGCATGTGTATGTTATGTACAGATACCGAATCACGTGATCTAAATATGTAGCGGGTGGTAGGAATAGATGGGACCTGAAAACACCCCCATTATTTAATCAATAATGATCAGTCCTGATAAGTCCGCAATGGTTCATTTGTAGTAGGATCGCGATCATGTGATCGTCAGCAGGCAGCTGACCTAGTCTTCACTCGACGCCGTGCCGCTATCTCACAATGATGCAGAAATCTTTAACAAATCTGTGGATCCAGACTACGTATAAGCTGCATCACGGCCAAAAATCAAACCAACTGGTCCTTGTTTCATTTCTGACCTTCCTTGAAACTTTCACCCAAATCTGTTTGTCAGTTTTTGAGTAATGTTGCTAACAAACAGACAAACCAACATCAATCATCACATAAAACTGCCAAGACGCTGCCTCCTTGGCGGAATAATAAATACCAGTATTGTGATATTGGAGATAGAAATTCTGTCTTGTCAGATCTGTTGGTCAAAATTTGAGTTAAATGATTTTGCTTTCTTTGGTTTGGTTTCTACAAATCTGTGGTCAATAAGAGCTTTCATGTCCGGATAATTACTGAGAAGGTATTCTGAGTATTGCCATTTTAGTACCTCAGTCCTAGACCCTCAGCAGATCTAGAGTCTTGACAAGAAAGGGCTATTTTTTAAAAACTTTTTAAACCAAAATAGATAAAAAGAGATAGCTCCATCAGAACTAAAATAGTATTTTTTCCATTCATGTAATTTATCAGCAGTTGTTTAAGAAAAACAACCAGATGTATAATCAGAATAATGCTGAATATCAGAGGTGACAATTTGCAAGGTCAATAATTACTCAATCCCTAATATGAAAATCTAAATATACAGAAAACCTAGTTTATACTGTACATTTTATTATCTAAAAAAAAATTGACAGTGCAGACAGGACCCCACTGGAACTGAAAGGACACGATGTTACTGGGTGTTTTCCTATTCACACTGCTTTGTACATGCAAACCTCAAGGATTTTATGTTTCAGGTATTATTTAATATTGTTGCATAAGGCATTTTTTTATTGTCAGTCATTGCCAAGCTTGAAAGAAAGAAGAGCGTATTTTGGCAAGACTGTCCAAACCTTACCAGGAGGGCAGAATGCATGTAGAGGTTCAAAGTGCATCCTCCTGCCAGATCCAACCCTTTCCACACAGAAAACCCATCCAACCAGGTGGAGTCACTGATGCAACAACTTGGACATGATCCCTCACCACCTCTCCACCTGTAATACTGTCAACTGAATGAACACTCAAGACATAAAGAACAGCCAAAATCTTAACCTGAAATCTCTGCTGTGATGCTTTTTGTCTGCATTTTTTGTTACCCAAGTGCCCCGAACAAAACATCAAAATCTGGACTCAAAGAAACAAAAAATGTTTGATGTTTACTTGAAAAACAGATATGCTTTCATTCATGTGTATCACCAGTGATCCAAATTAATATTTCCATAATGATCTCTCTCTTTTTATTCTTTTTTTTTTTTTTTTTTTAAATCACTTCACAGTTAATGTGCAATCTTTGGTCTACATGAGCTGACAATTAGATAAATATCAATTAGAGTAAAATGCGGACAAGTTCCAATAGGGACATATGGAAAATAGGATGGATCACCTTTTCCAGGACAAGTGAGGGACTGAGATACTGAGACAAGCAGAGCACGACTTGAGAGATTGAAGATTCTAACTCACTCTCACCCATTTTCACCTCCCATTATCTGATTAGCCTCCCATTTCTTCCCCATCAGTGCAGTGACCTGGATTTCGGTAGGATAGTGATGGTCAGCCAGGGCGGGGTCTGGTGAGTGGGGCCAAACCATTTGGGGGTGGCGGAACCATAAATCAGCAGCAGCGGGAGAGAGGAGCGAGGGGGATTTATAAAGATGTTGTGCTCGGCCAGCCCACTTGTGGACACTGTGATGAATTCACAAGCACATTGCCAAGGCAAACTACTTCATTATACTATGGCCCAGTGGTCATTAATCTCCCTGGGAGGCCAGCATCCTGGGGGATCGCCAGACCAGAGAATTTATTCAGGCCTGGAGGTACCCATTTCATTAGCCATTCAATCTGTTCAGCCCCACTTTCATCCTTCCTTCTGTCCATCACTATAGTTTATATTATCTAATAAATAGTAGCACAGTTTCTTTTCTGTTTTTTTTACTTTCTCTTTTATCCTTATTGTATAGAAATACACATTCTCAGAGCATGCTCTAAGGTTTGGACTGCATTTAAATTGTGGAATTTTAAAAACTGGTCAGGTGTCTCTGGATAAACCACATGTGTATATGTACTAAAGCATATATGCAATATAGTGTTTGTCTTCTGTTATTACAGGGAGCACAGGGAAATATGGGTCTAACACTGCAGGTAAAAGTGGAAAAGACAAACTACAGCTGTTATCACAAGGAGCTAAGGCAGAATGGAGACAATAGATTCCCATAGGTAAGCTCTCCTCTGGTTACTTCAGCCCTGTAATAGTGTCACTACTGAGGGCAAGTGCTGCTGGCCCAACATGTTATGGGTGGGCCAACATCCAGTGATTACTTATTAATGCTTGGACTCCTTATTCCACACACACCTAGTGAAAAACAAATGCGCTATCCTATCTGTCGATTTCTGGGATCAAACAGATGCACCTGGGCACCTGAACACAACTGTACACACACACACGCTTCAAGGTGAATCTGGGTTGTCTGTGACATTGTGAATGCTGGAAGATATCGACATTCATCTTCAGGCAGGGCTTGCTAAACAACGGAAGTTAGCTGTAGTGGCAGTATGTGGAACGGCCAGTTGGTAACAGTGCATCAGAAACCACAGCACTTGGATGTGTTTTATGTCTGTCGGCCCAGGAAACCTACACTGTCCTTCCTTGTAAATTCCACCCCCATGTTGTGAGGTCTGTAATACCACCATGCACACAAACACCCTCAATGTGTTATCATGTGATCAGACTTTGCATATAAAATGTAGGGAAGTCTTCATCTTTCTGTGTTGCTTTGCTCCTCTCCCTAAAGGATTTAACCATATACACATATATATATATATATATATATATATATATATATATATATATATATATGCGTGTGGAAAAATTTCATCAACCATGCTCTGTCCCGATGGACCCTTTCCACTTTAAACACTTAACGGGCTAAATAAATAATGATGGCTTGCGCACTGAGTGTGCGTATGTCTGTGTGTGTGTGTGTGTGTGTTAACGCCAACGGCACCAGCCACTAGCCTCAGGTCCCACAGCAGCAGGAGTCCTTAAAGCGAATAATTTGCTTCCGTTCAGGCCGCCACACTGTAACCATTCGCCAAGCAGATTATGGGCCTTTAAGTAGCAGCCAGGCCTGAAATGTGACTCTATAGGGCCCAAGGGCTGCTAGGGAGGAGGCATGACTCCTTAGAGGGAGACAGTGGGACAGGCACAGAGAAGGATGAGGAGTGAGAGTTAGCAAATAAAAAAAAAAAGTCTATAAATACATAAGCAAGACAAAGATGGAAGAAGAGGTGAGGTGGCGTGGATGCTTGCAGAGGTAAACACACGAACAGAGAACAAACTCCTTATTGAGGAATGCAACAGGTACAGACGGCCAACACAACAGTCTAAACTAATGTACAAAGTAAATAACCTCAATGGAAATGAGACTTCTAATTGTGAAAGTGTCCCATCACCATGTCAAAATAAAGTAAGGCTATTTCAGAATGTGTGTAGGAGATGAATCACAGTAAGAGATGTTGCTTACCTGGATGTCAAGTTCCAATTTGTGAGTTCACCCAAACTGAAGTAAGCACCTGTCGCAGATACATCTACATCTCCTTTTACTGTAGACAAAACAAACAATTTCAGAAACTTTATGAACTGAATTCAGCAGAACAAAGTGATAATTAAGATTCACATTTTACTACAAGTCATAGTAAATGTGGAGTTCTATATCTGAAACAGTTGTTTACATGCAGTACTGTTTCTGATAACTGGATGACTGGAAGCATAAAGAGTACAACTTGCAACCTCTTCTTCTCTTCAGCGCTGTCTTTACAACCTCAATCTCTGTGCCAAGCGCAACTGAACTAAAGTACTATCCCATCACCTGCATAACGTAAGATAACTAGAATAATTTTTTAAAAAAGCAAATAAATATGTTTTTTTATAAAGTGTTGAACACAACAGACCACTTCAAATGTTCTACTTACTACTATGAGCAGAAGCAATGTACTGAGATCACACAGCAGCCTCCATAGTGATAAGGTATACACAGTGACGCGTGTGTGTGTGTGTGGGTGTTGTCATCTGTGTGTGATATTGTCTGTTCAAAACCCTCATTCGGCGTTTTGGAGCTTACAGTGATAACCCCATTAAGATATCAGGCTTTAATTCAAAGAGCTTTCCTGACAAAAAGCAATAATCAATAGCATCTTTCCCTAAACCTTTTGTAATCTCAGCACGTTTTGATTCCACTTTACATCCACGATTTCAATCCAAACTGCGCCAAGCTCCAGTAAAACCCCAGAGAAAGGAAGGAGACACCATCAGTTGATCTATCGTGCCATCTCCTCTCTGAAGAGAGGACAGAAACATCAAATCCCCCCAACCGAAATGACATCTGAACATCAATACGTGGTCCCCGCCCCTCCAATGTGACAGTAAAAGCCGTATTGATTTCCACCCAGATTAAGGATACTGTTGGGAGCAATTTAAACATACAAGCTGAAGTGTCCTGGCCCAGCCGTGAGTGATGTCTTTCAGCGTGTATAATCATGTCGCCGCCTTGAATTTTTGGAGGAGAAAAAGTCTGGATCATGGAAATTTCAAGAGACAGAATGACCTCAGAGAGATCAGAAAGGGAATCTATGACTATCTTAAGGGTGGATAGATAGATACATGGAATCAAAAACAAAACAAATGACAACATGCGGTTTTAAGTTCAATCAAACTATACTTCTACGCTTCTTCTTTGGGGTTTTACGACAGATGACATCCTTTAAACTGCATTACTGCCTCCCTTTGGCCTTAACGGTCCACTATTGTCTTATACTCTTACCATCTAATAATCAATATCCACTTCTCCCTCTCCACTACATCATCCCACTCAATCAGATATTTAAACCTGGATTCCACACCATGTAGCTTCTGCTACCCTGCAGCCATTTCCCTTCCTTCTTCTTCATATTTCCTGCGTGAAATTAGGACATGCTCCACTGTCTCTTTATCTTGACACCGATTACAATGGCCAGTTGGGTGATTACCTTGGATAACATAAAGTGTACAATTCAAGTTGGTGTGACCGGTCCTTAATTGGTTTCTAATTACTTGTTCTTTCCAGTCGGTTCCACTACTTCCATGCATGCATTCACTACGACTCAGCTAGCTAGAGGATGCATTCATCCTCAACACGATTCGCTTTTCCAATTAATGGCAGGTAGCATCAACTTGAAGGTGCATACTGCCACCTGCTAACTGTCCCCAGAAGGACAAAAACCTCTCAAAGAGCAAAGTTTCTCAGAGCTGACTGAAGTTTCTCATTGTGTGCCATGTTCTTATTAACTCTTGAGTGCCAGTAAGGCTTTCATGCCACAGCTTATGAGAAGTTGCAGCTTTATATATATATATATATATATATATATATATATATATATATATATATATATAAAAAATTCTGTTTGCTGTAGAGTAAAAAAAAAACAAAGTTTCAGATTTGATATGATAAGGATAGGGAAAATAAATGGATTGAAACCTGCATAACAAGTGTCCACCATAATCTACAAGAATTATTCATTTTCTTCTTCTATTTTATTATATTTTAAATAAAATGTTTTATTATTCACATTCTACTTAACTGTCATTCATGACTCATGTTTACACTATGAAGACAGATGCCTGCAGATGTGCAAGCAAATGCATGCACACACACACCTATTCATTTCAACCAGATTTTCCTTCCCCCAGCTGTGCAGCAGTGCTGAGGCCATGTATCCTGATGGCACTGATGGTGCTTCATGCAGCCCTCAGGTCTCTGAAGGTTAACGCCCTGACCTCTGCTGGCTCCTCGCTGAGCGCTGTTGTGATAGATAGGCCTGCTAGCAGACAGTAGAGAGGCTATCCTGTTTAGCTGAACGGAGACAGCACACAACACCATATTCTAACCATTGCTTCACATCTAATAATGGATGGAGTACATCTATAGAGATTGTTTTTAGCTCAGCGTTGCTCAGTTAACTGTCCCTGAAGATTCTTTTGAATATACGGTTTGCATCATGCTGCATCTACTCGTGATACCACTACATAAGCAATACTGGTAGATAAATGTGATAGGTGTAAAATTTTATTGCACCTGTCGCCCAAATATGCATTGTAGTTTTTGTTGCGTGTGCACGGTCTGTAATCAGCAGTATTTCTTTCTGTTTATGGCCCATCTTTGTACACACTGCCTGCTAGGCTTTGTTTTGTTTTTTACACAATATCCCATCTAGGGAAACCAACAAGGTGAATTAGTAAAGGTGGAGGAGAAGGAAAGCAGAGGAAAACAGTGGGGGCTACGAAGGGGGAATAACGCAAGAGAGAAGAACGAAGCATAGAGTTGAGACTAGGATGAAAGACTGCGAAGAAATCAAAGGCAAACTATGTTTCCGGCCGAAACTAAATGGTATCACATTCAGCGCTGCACAACAATCAAAGCCTAGGTGAGACCTGAACACGCATGCACGTGAACTTGGCTAAATGTTGCTCTTGAACATGTGATGGGTGCCGGGAAAAAACAAGCCATTAGAGCCGGTTCAGGTAAACAAAATAGGACTCCAGCAGGAACAAGCAACACTGAGGAGTTGGGGGGCTGGGTGGGTGTCTTTGAAGTGGCTCAGAGTATTCCCCTGACACTTCTGAGATATTTATTTGAATAATGTGCAGATTCACACCCGAGTGAGCAGAGATCTGTACAGTGGGTGGGAAGATGACAGGGTTTAATTTCCAACTCTACTGAGGAGCAGTGAGAGCGAAGGAAGAAGAGAGGGGAAAGAGAGACAGGGGAATTAAACAGAGAGAGAGAGAGACAGAGAGAGGCAGAGGGGGAGAGAAATAAAGAGCTAGATATGAGATGAGAAAGGCAGATGGAGGTATATCGGATTCCCTAAAAACATTTTGACATTTTAAACCTCAGGCAGTTTGCAGGCAGTAAATAAAGGGAAGGGAATCAATAGCAGTCAGTGATAAGGGGATAAAGCAGCTAAATATGAAATACAGCCTAACAAAATGGTATGGATTTCCAATGGGGCCACGTGACACAAGCTGCTTTGAAATGCAAATAGTAACTTATGCACATTGTCCTTCTCAGGCCTGGCCACCTATTGATCGGCTAAAACAAATTCTATTGATCATTGAATATTTAATGGCGATAATTAAATCTCTCATGGAGGTACTTACACCCCATTTCCAGTTTTCATCGGCTCACTCAGGAGACCTTCCTTTGACTCACTAAAGATCCGGGGACTGCTCTGTGAAGAACAGAATGTAGCTAATTGCAATAAAACTCAATACTGAGTTCATGTTGAGAATATTGCGCAGGTTGTTTCCTGTCAACCTGCGTGTCCTCACAGGGGAAGAGACATGTCTTCTAAAAATGTAAGGTGAAAATCCCCTTGTACGCTCTAAATGAGGTGTCAGCAAATGTAGAACAATGTTCCTGCCTTATGCAACATTTCAGAGCATTAATGTGCTGAGAATTACACACAACTTGGATTTGAACTATGTGCTGTTAAAAGGAATTATTAAAGTAACTTGGTGAGAAACAACTCCTGCTGGGACATTAACAGTCATCCTTACAATGCAAAATCACATACATGCGCCGAGTTGTGCAACGGGTGCACTTGTAGCCACCCAACCAAAACACTTTGCGCTCACACTACAAATGGAAAAAAAAACCCATAACACGCATTTGTAGCTCGCACATTAAGTTACTTTGTTATGTTCAGCATTGTTTCTGTTAAGCTGTACTAACGTTTTGTTTGTTTTACCGGTGCTGGGACATCTGGTCTTCTCTCACCTTCTGGCTGACTTCCGGGAAAAATTGGCGTCCATGCAGCGCCAGCTTTTAAATGCCAGTGTCGACAATCGGACCGTACCAAGTGCCTTTCACCTTAAGGTTTGAACCAAGTTTATTTGATTTCAATTTTACTTCATTCATTTGATTTGTGCTGGATAATTGGACATATTTGGGTTTTGGTTCTAGTTATTGTTGCAATTAAGTATCATAATTGTTCTTTTTTGAGTTTTTTGTTGTTAGTTTAGGTGTAGGTGTTTTATGCTTCCCCTGTTGCGTGTAACCGCTCTGATCAGCCAGTATATCCCTTTTGGTCAGTGTTTTTCAAAATGATTTTTGATCAGTGCAGGTGGTTTGCTGGGTTGTTTTGTTGCTTTTAACCTCGGTTGAGTTCCATTCATTTGACTCCTTTTATGGGCCTGAATTTAGTATTGTTTTTGTAACTTTATTTGTCTTTGTTTTTTGTTTTGTTTTTGTTTTTGTTTTTTGTTTTTTTTTTGGGGGGGGGGGATAAAAACTCTGTTTTGAACTCACTTTGAAGCCCTCCAGCTTTGCAACTCAGTCCTTCACAAGTTGCAGCATGCATCTGAGACGGTAAGTGTTGACTGCTTTGCATTTTATTTGTACTTAATACAGCATGTTAAATTACAAATGACTGAATTGGTTTAATATTTTGAATGAAAAACTGAATCTCTTAAAATTGTACATGTATTTCAGGATTTAAGTGTTTGGCCTTTCACTATTTCAGTATTTTGATATTATTGCCTTTTGCTTTACTAACATCAGCACTTTAACTGTATGAACTCCACAAGTTTGTTCAAACCTGATTACTAATGCTATAATGTTGCCCAGCATGATCTAACAATATTCCCAAGAGCTTCTTGTGCTGTCTGCAAAGTTTGGCTTTTTTTTTTTTTTTTTTTTTTAATCTTCAGATGCTCTGCTGAGGGCTGTACAGTGGTGTAAGTGGTTAGCACTTTCAACTTGCAGCAAGAAGATCCCCGGTTCAAATCCCGGCCTGGGCCTGGGATCTTTCTGCATGGAGTTTGCGTGTTCTCCCTGTGCATGCATGGGTTTTCTCCGGGCACTCCGGCTTCCTCCCACAGTCCAAAAATATGCTGAGGTTAACTGACTATTCTAAATTGCCCGTAGGAGTGAATGCGAGTGTGATTGTTCGTCTGTATATGTAGCCCTGCGACAGACTGGCGACCTGTCCAGGGTGTCCCCTGCCTTCTCCCGAGTCAACCGGGATAGGCCGCAGCACCCCCTGCGACCCCAGTGAGGATGAAGCGGTGTATACAGAATGGATGGATGCTCTGCTGAATGTTTAGTGGAGTTGAGGTCAGGTGACTGTGAAGCATTGTCCATAACAGCCAGCACATATTGGTCTACTTTGGTTTTCAAGTAGTTCTTTGAAGCTTTGAAGTGTGCTTTGGCACGTCATCCTGCTACTTATCCACAAAGATGCAAACCAGAGGTTGGAGCTTATCTCTGAAAATGGAGGACCTCTTCTTAGTAAAGGTGGAGCTGATTCTGTGCAAGTGTCCATCTCCAGAGAGGGTAAAACAGCCTCAGACATGATTATTCCAACTTCCATGTTTCACAGTGGGTTTGATGCATTCTCTCCTGTTGGTCAAAAATGGGGATCTCAGAAACTGGAATGTATCAGTAAGTAGAACTTCTTTTCCATCATCCACTGTGAAATGCTGGTATGTCTGAGCCCACTCAACGCGTTTGACCTTGTTTCCCTGCCTAAGAAGTGGTTTTAAAAACACTACTTGTCCTCTGACACGCTGCTAGACCGCTTTCTTTTGATAAGACTTTACTGATTGGAGTCTTGCATTCTTTATTTAGAAAATTCTCAATCTGTGTTAAAGCTGTTTTTCTGTTCTCAATGAACAAACTTCGTGTATTGCCCTTCTGGTCTTTTGGTTTGCCTGACCATGCAACAACTGATCCAGTTTTCACAAAGTGTTTGGGAGTGCCATGCGCTGCCCCCTTAGAAACCTTCTGTCTAGCCATGATTTGACACTGAGAAAGCCCCTGTTCGTTCAGAATAACAATCTGACTTCTGACACTTTCACTTAGTTCTGATGCCATGTTTCCCACTATCACAATGCTTTTTAATAAGTAATGTTCTGCTGGAAACTTGAGCCACAGCCATATTTCTAACAAGTGCACAACGACTGCAAGTTGATTTGCTATGACGAAGCCCGTGGTAAGTCAAACAAATCCAGTTGAGTGCTATGTGAATGTTGCTTCATTGGAAGAATACCCCTCAAGAATCAAATCCTTTGGTCAAATGAGCTAACATGGTAGATGTATTTAAACTTGATTACAGACTTAAAAATAGTGTAAAATCTTCAATTTTTCTTCATTTTCCATGTCTCAGGAGTCGCTTTTCTTCTCTGTTCAGAAGCTCCAAACTAAAAATGTCCTTACACTGATGGGGGAAAATGTGAGAGAAGAAAAATGTCCTTAATTGACTGACATAATTTATGACATTAAGAGACTGGCAAACAGGAAAAGGTTGCTGTCGGGATAGCATTAGAGGGCAGCTCTCACTGCATGGGCCAGTGTTAAACAAAGTGCCAATCAATAGCCCTTTTATTAGTGACCGCAATCAATGTACCGGTGACTGAGTGAGCCAATTAAGGCTATCGATCGCCCGGGCAGAAGAAAGAGAAGAGGAGAGGAGAAGGCAACGGTGGCAAAGGCGTGAGACAGCAAAGAAAATATGGGACGCAAGAGGATGAGCTGCCGTGCTTTCCTCAGGTCTTGTTTTCCTTCTCATCTGTAGGGAGGAGGGCTGTCTGTGGAGTGAGAGGGCCAGATTCCCACCAAGTGAGGGGCCCCAGGGTTCTGTGGCTGAGGACACCCTGACAGAAAGCAGAGGCCCCCTATCTCTCCAGAGGAAGTGAGTGAGTGTGTGTGTGTGTGTGTGTGTGTGTGTGTGTGCTACAGTGGCGAGATGAGGGTGTGTGGTTTGGAGTTCAGTGGAAGCTGCTGCCCACCCCCCTCACACACACACCCCCATTCGTGCACATCATTTACCAGCACTGGGGGTGAGCTGTACTGGGAACGCAGCACTACTCCTCTTCTCACCACTGGTTCTGAATAGTAATGAGGTCACAGCGCTGTAAGGTCTCTGTGCACGCTCAACTCCAACTTACTCCCCAAGAGGCTGACCGGTGTGTGTGTGTTTGTCTTTGTGTATCTGTGTGTGAGATAACTGAAGCTTGGGGACATATATTACATAATTTCCTCAGGTCTCTGTATAACACAAAAACTGCATGTGACATTAAATGTCAGGGCTGCTGGACGTGCCTGAGCTTATCACTACTGATAAGGAACTATTCCAGACAATGTCCTCATCGGTGCAATTACCACCGAGTATAGAACGAGATCTGTTTTCAGCTTAGTTTCATCTTTTTTTTAACTTTTAAAGCTATTAACAGAACATGTTAGAAAGAAATAGTGTTTCATTTGGGCTGATTGGTTTATATGCTTCCAGTTTATATTTACTTTATTCATATTTTTGGGTGTTAGTGAAACATTGATCAACAAGAAAGAGGGGTCTGTAACTGTGCAAGAATTAGTATAAAAAGTTAATTTTCAACTGTGTCAGTCGCCATACGTTAGGAAAACACATTAAAAGTAGACTAAAATTTATTTCTTAAAGTTAACTTCTGAAAGGAAACAAGTAAGACTCAGCAAAATGACAATAGTTGTTCACAAACCACAATATTTCATTTTTAATGTTGTCTCCATCAAATATATTTGTCAAACTTCTTTCTGTTCCCATCAAAAATATCCAGACTGTGATCAATTGTGCTGTTCAAAGCATATTATATTACAAATATTTCTGCAGCAATACATTCACACTTTCTTAGGAGGTAGGAACTGCTGACATTCAGGCCCTTCTATGTTTTTGTTTGGGTCTCCTGTTCCCAAAGAGATAGGGGTCAGGAGGACTCCTGCTTCATGTCAACTGGCAGTGTAACACTTGTCTCAGGGGTTATCAGGCTGCTTCTATCGGGTTGTGGTTGGAACATGGACCTCTCCTTCCTGGAGGAAACTCTCCGAACCAGCTTGTTGACAGCTTGAGGAGTTGCTATGGAAGAGAAAGGCGAGGAGAGGAAGGACTGGAGGGAGTGGGAAGGAAGACGATGGAGACACGGATGGCTAGCAGAGAAACCATAGGAAATGACAATGTATATGAAGAGATACACCCCTGGCAAGGACCCCAACATGCTGCTAGAGGTCTGAGGGCTACCAGACTTCAAACTCTGTGTTCGGTCCTGTTTCTGTCCCAGATGACCAGCCCAGCTATTTCACTGCTGAGTGAGTAGACAATACAATATCAGTTTCAATTGTATCAGTTTCACATAATTGAATTGCATGTTTTACATCAATTTTACAGAACTTTTTTTGAACAATCATAATATTAATCTAAAAATACAACAGGTACACAGTTATTTTTGCAATTATTTGAAACATTAGTTGCTGAAGTATATTGAGCATGTTGAAAACTGACATTTTAATTTTGTATGTGGCTGATTTTAACATGTGTTACAATATGTGATATTATTTGCCAGGATTTGTATTAATCATTCAACATTTTTATGACGTGGGTTCTTAGACGAGCATCTCTTTTAATAAAATGTTCCAAATATATTTATATATAAATCTAATCTAATAATATCCAATTAAAAAGGAAAAAACATGAGAGAATTAACAACAGTGAAAAATAGTAAGGAAAAGTACACATAGTCTCATTTCCATCATAAAATGAGTAAATGTTACATTCTCAGACACTGAGTTTATGGACACTAGGAGCTGTTAATAAAGTCATGTCGTGTTTTTTATGATGCTGTCATTTAAAAATAAAAAGAAATACAGGCAAATTAATTTCCTTCACCACCCTTACCCTTTAAATATCCATTATATCCCAGTACATCACAGCCAGTAAACATGAGAAATTGAGCATTGCACGTCACTACTGTCCTATCTCACATATTTATGTCTTTATTCAGTTATTATTTGTATCTGCTAATGAGATTATGAACACTCACATCACAGTGTGTTCACATTTCAGCAATCTCTCATCTGAAATGCAGTGTTTTAGTCTTTTGAGGATTACAATAGTGCTGACACAGGCAGGGGCACAGGTCAACTCTCTCTCTCTCTCTCTCTCTCTCTCTCTCTCTCTCTCTCTCTCTCTCTCTCTCTCTCTCTCTCTCTCTCTCTCTCATACACGGTGAATATAATATATAATGTACTCTACAAGTCTCCTGTATGTGAGGCAGCAAAGGTTCCCATCTCAAGATATAAACTTCACCTGCACTGCTGTAGGGCTTCTACAGATTGTACGTATGCAAAGGTCAAGCCAGACTAAGTACAGAGAGCTGATAGAGGGAGAGGAGCAATGGTGGGAGCTGGATGTAAATGCAGTCAGGCTCATCCCACAGATATGCAGTACAGTATAATAGTGGGATGCTACACCGCTTAAGATTAAGCTTAGAGAAGATAGATCAAGTGAAGCTGAGGACCTAAAGAACAAAAAGAAGGAAGTGAAAAGTTTACGAAGAGTGGCAGAGGGGGAATGGAAAAGGGAGCGACAGATGTACAGAGAGGCAGACGAGTGTATGTGAATGCAGCCGGGCTCCAATCGGTGAGAATGCTGCCAGCAGTTTGTGATGTGGGAGCTTCAGATGAAGCGGAGCGAAGCGAGCGCCAAAGCCAGGGCTAAGTGCACAGATTAGAGGACCACACAGTGGTATCACTCTTCCACTGCATTTGCTCTCCTCCTGGCAAAGGTCAAACACATACTACATCCTCATAGTCTGCAGTGTGTACACACACTCGAATACAGAGCACAGTCACCACACACAGACTTACAAGGCAAAGTTAATGAAGCCATGCAGCAACAATTTGAGCCTATTAAAAAAGCTTGTGGTTTGATCTGCTGAAACAGTGTAACATGTGGAATGTTGCAGGATGTATCAAAAGTTGCTTTCTGACAGCTGCAAAAAACATTTCTTTTGCACCTAATATTAGTTATTGTTCGAGCAGAAACACTGTCAGGGTATGTCTTTCAGTTTTTCTGTTCCAGAGTGCAGAAATAACCCCTAGAACCTCCTTTCAACTAATTGCCTCTCCAAAATCATTTAAAAATCATGGCTCAAGCTGATTATTGTTATTTATTTTTACCTGAACTACTGAACAAAACTATTAACTGCTATCTGGGTGGGCAGCAGGACATTTTTTTTGAAACTTCAGCAAAGATTGCATGTTTTTACTGTGTAACAAAGAGCAGCAGGATGAGAAGGTACATCAACAATGTTGCATTACCTGTGCGTATAATTGCCAGCCCCTTGTATTCACGAGCTAGCACTGAAAAAATTCACTGACTGCAACCTGATAGTAAATAATAGTCGGAATGTGTAAATATAAATCTAGATCTCCAGACATTTTGAACTAAGCTGCAGTTTGTCCAGTCAGCCTCTGAATATATACTGTTTGCTAACATTAGCATACATAACGTCAGTCAAGATCATTTATTATATCTGCAGCTTTAAAACTGTTTTTCCAAGTATTTTACATACCAGCAAACATCACTAAATGTAAAAACATCTTTGAAGGCTTCATATTATAAAACTTCTTCACAAGATCTGTTTTGTTCTGCTACAGATAATATATGTTTCTCTTGATCTAAGGAGAAGACTCTACTTTCTCCTCCTCGTTTTCATCATATCATTTAGTATTATCTTTGTGAATATACTTTATTGAGAATGATTTTTGAAAATTCAGTTTTTAATATTTAATATTTATTTTACAATTATTTTGTGTCTCCCAATATGTGCACAGCTTAAAAAGTGTTAACTTTCCTTTCAGTGTAAACGTGTTCTAATAGAAAAGCATTAAAGAGCCCAGTTGACCCCCTTCTAGAAAGTCCTGACTCACACTCTGCTGTCTCTTTCCCCTCTGCTGAAGTGCACATATCCTCAGGTGCAATCACTTCCTTTAATATTTGCACTTTATAATAGAAAGCTCTTATAATAAATGGGTGTCATAAAGTGTTATTATTTGTTCTCATTTTCACTGCTCCTAGGTAGAGCTGTTGCTCCACTTTGTCACTGATGTGCACTTCAATCTCTGTGTGTTCTTTCCCCTATTTAGCCTAAAGGTAACACCGTATATTTACTCTCAACACCTTGGGGTGACACTGCTGTGCTTGCCGCTTGGAATTTAAGCTGTACTCCTTACTAAAGAGCTGTTCTACAGCCCCCTTAGACGCAGCCTGTGTCGATTTGTTTTCCCACAAGCTATGTAAACACAACACTTGTTGAAGGACCCTCATTCACCACATATTTAAAAGGAATGCTGTGACGCCCCACCCTCCCCTCTTGCACTTCTTTCCATATTCTACCCCTTATCCTTCTCAGAATAAATGTCCTTGAGATAAGTCGAAGGCACGTTGACATTGTAGACACCTAAAGTTCAAAATGGAAAACATCTTGAACTAAGCCAGGGAAGAGGATTTAAAAGAGAGCCGTGGCACATTTCAAGGATGGTGCCCCCTTATTTAGAGGCATCCATGTTATTCCAAAGAAGGGGGCCTTGTGGAGATCTGATCCACTCCTCTTTCTTTTTCCAAAGTAAGCTTGACAATCTGCAAATCAGAAATTAGCCTTAACAAGCCAAAGTTGAAACAAAAGTGTGTGTTTCCCCCCCCCCCCGTAATCTGATGATGTATTGGCTAAGAGGCCAAGGTCAGGGTTCACTCAGCAACCATGTACAAAGCTCGTTTGCATTAACCAGTAAAAAGGCTAATCAAAGGTATATGATTTCACCGTCTCTACAGTTAGCAGAATCTTTTGATGTTGGCAACCATATAACATCTGCTTTTAAGTTGGAATGGATTGAGGGAGCCACATTCTTTTTTTCATCTTTTTTTTTAATTTAAGGTAGATCCACTTTGGTGGATGATGGAATAAGACAGAAAAATCTTTTCCCAGGTCGACTTGTAGTGCTTGAATTGAGGAAAGAGAAAAATGAAAGGGAAATGGAATAACCATGTCCGAATGGAAAGCCTACTGATGAGGTAGAAATTTTAGGAAGCACAAAGCATAACATCATGTTGGTTGACCCTGGATTTTATTAGTGTGAGGCTGCATTTTTTTGCTCAAAATGCACAGGACTTTTTCTTTCTTTTATCTACTCAGTGATAACCTTGAGAGACTGAAGTACAGAATATTTTGTGTTACTTTCAGATGCAATAAAAATCATAAAACCGCCAAGATAGTTTGTGAAATCTTCAGATAAGAGAGCTAGGTCTTGTTGCATTGTGTCATACTGGGTGCTGAGCTTGTCAAACCCTAGTGTTTGTTAACACCAAACCCATCAATGGATGTCAGGTTTTTGTCCATGGCCACAGAAATATACCATCATTAGCTTTGCAGGATGACATGATGTGGCTGTAGAGGAGTTGAAGACAAAGACAAATGTTGCACCAAAAAATTTTTTTTGGGCGCATCTGGATCTAGTTGGGAGTCGACCATGGAGGAACCTCCACCGACTCAGCAGCAAATGAGGAACAGAGGGTCCAAACAATTGAACTGTTATTGGTTGAACTGCGATTTCCATCCTATCAGGGGCTTTGGATGAGACTTGTGTATCTGTACAGCTTACACAAAATTTGTTCTGGTATTAGTTAGTGTTGTTCTGTACATGAAGTCAATCAGGTACATTTTTTTAAAGACTTGTAGCAAATCAAGAGTTAAGTGATGATGACTACCAGTTGATCGCTATTTCGTGTGCAATCCAAACAAAAAAATTGAGCCTGCAGTAACATTTTTTCATCTGTGTAATACAAGACTAATTCACCTCACTACATAACTTTACTTTTTCCTTCCGTTGGTGTTGACTTGACCTCTGGGAGTAAAATCAAAGTGGATATGCACGAGGTTTAGGCAGACAGACATTTTCTTTACATTGTACTGGGCCTCTGAACTTTCAGCTGAACTTTTAGCATGTGTTGAACGCAACGCTGATGTTATCGAAATCGACACTGCTATGCTATGAGAGAAAAGAGAGCAGCTCAGCATTCTCCATCATCGCACCCCAACGCTCCACACACTCGCATATACACCCACTGAAAAGTTCATAGTCCAAGCTCACTGCCAGGAACAGAGATGAAAAATCCAAAACAATCTTCTCTTTTTTATTTTTAAAGAAGAGCAAATCTAACTGTCAGCTCAGTGAGGATTATTCCACCACGGCTGGCTCCCCAACTTCCCCACCGTAATCCACCCAAAAAACTCTTGGTGAAGCCTTTCAAAACAATTTATGCAAACAAACATCAAGCTCAGCTATTTGTATTGGCACCATTTTGCAGTAAACCAGACTGAACCAAGACCAGATGGGACTGGGCCTTTTCTGTCTCCATGTGGTGCAACACTAGAGGCAGCTCAGCAGACACGCTCAGCGCTGAGCACTGTCTTCTGTAATGGAGAGTGTTTCAATATTTAGACCACTTCTCATCACTTTTCCCACTTCTGAGTGTGCATGTATGAGACATTGCCACAAGGATATATAAAACCTCAAGGGAACTATTGCAGCTATTTCTCTCTCATATTGTTTGTTTCGCTAATTTTTACCTTCTTTCACTGTATGTGTCCTTAAGCAGATTATATACATCGGGCTGGAGGTGTCCTAATACTCTTTGATCCCTTCATACTCTGCGCAACTCTTAACCTCACATGATGACTAATTTATAACAAAAGATTACATTCAATGTTGATAACCATGTGCTTATGGTTTAAAGCTGTGCTGCATAACATACAAGATCCCCTGCCTTGAACTTATGGCTGTACATGAGAGAAAAGATGCCGATACATACCATGACTGGTCTGGTGTTGACAGCAGTGGCTGTGCTGTGGCCGGTAATTGGACTGACAGTAATAGGAACTGTCTTTCTGCCTCTGCGGGCCCAAGAGATGGGCCACAATGCTGCTGTGGATTTAGCAGCTGCAGTCAGATGGAAACCATGTAACTGAATTTTCCTCGTCTTCCTTTTTCTTCCTCCGTTTGAACGCTGACATGATCATTTATGAGTTGAGTGAATTTCATGACCCTCGGGCCCTTGAAACCTGGTCAGCCGCCAATATGCGATTTCAGAAATACATGGTTGTCAATGAGAAAATGAGCCCTCCATTCGTCATTCCAGAGGAACTTGTTTTTTTGCAGATACATGTATTTACCCGACGGCAGCGTTTTGCTGCTGCTGGCCCTCCGCCTTGAGGGAAAGTTCGGTTTGAAGTCAGCATCCATCTCGGCGAAGACCACACATACACAAACAGGGGCATAGTAGCAGGGAGGTACACAAGACTCCTTATAACCAACGACTGAAAATACATATTTGATCATTCCGTGTCCAAATGTGGAAGTTAATTCACAAGAGAACAGATCTACGCTACGCCACCGCAGAAGCCTTGACACACCCAGAATAGACATGTACACACGCCACTTGCCGACAAGAACACACATAGACATAGAGCCTAAGGCCTTCACATAAAAGAAGACACATGGATACATAGCCTACATCTTATGATCGACCCACAGCCTACCTGTACACACACACACACACACACACACATGTCCAGACACCCTGGGGAGAAAATAGACACACATTTCTCCCACTCTTTCTCTATCTCTCTCACACACACCTACACTCACACAAGCAGTGCGAGCCAGGCTCTCTAAGCAGTTATTTCCCAGAGTTACTGCCAGCACTCCCTCTCTCTCACAGTGACAAGCTACAAATCCCTGACACCACCACTGATGATAGCTTTACAGTAGAGCCTCAAGGGGACTCTGCCAGCCAGCGCACACAAACAACACACTCATGTCTTTTCTGTCTTCTCCCTCTTCTCTCTCACTCTCTCTTTCTACCTCTCACCCTCTCCCAAGGGCCCCAGGGGCCTCAGGGACGTGCGGCTCCCAACTAAAAATGCCTAGGGTTTGTTTGAGTTAAACATCTGACTACATGCAATCAAAGTGACAAAGATACAAATGAAATAGCAATTACGCCTGTCCATTCATGTGCAGATCCATGTTTAAATGGTGGAAAAACAAAACCGAAGAGATATATGTGCAATTATGTTCTTTCAAAATACACATTGTCTTTGTAACTCCAGTTACCAATCAAAGCATACCGCACCACAGTGGCACTGCTTGTGCTGCAATCCAACTTGTACTGTCATCATATACAATTATCCTTTTATTCTCTAAGCCAGATTGATTTATTGAGACAATCGTCATAATGTCATATTCACTCTACCCCTTTTTCCTCCGCTGTTTGATGAAGCTTTAATGACTCCCTCTGTGAGCTGTAATTACTCGTCAGCCCTGATGTTTGTTTTGGTGTTAACCGGCCACTGCTGTGACCATATCCTCCATGCTTCTATTATTTCTCATTACAATATTTATTACTTTTCCTTCCATTTTGGATAATTTAGCAGCACTAATAATGCTCTTCAACTTTGCGTGTATGTGTGAGTGCGTGCGTAGGTAATAATTCCACATCACAAGTGCCTTGGATTTATTGGCATATACCAATTTGGCTTTAATGAGATCACACACCTCCAGGTAGGTGCTGCTTCATCCCCTGCTCAGCTCGGGGTTCTCCCTCCGTCTCTCCGTCTGTCTGCCCTTATTACCATTTCATACACTCCCCCTCTACCTCCACCACCACTGCTGCTACCCCCATCTGATGAAAAACCAGAAAGGCTTTGTGTGGTTCATTAAGTCAGCATAGGAAATGTATTAAGTAGGAGAATAGGGCTGAGAGCTATTGAGTGTTGACTTAACCTTTCCAGGTTTTTTTTTCTTTTTTTTCTTTTTTCCAACCAGTGATGCTTCTAATGGAGAATGCGTGCATTACTCAGTCTCATTAGTAACCACTTGAATCAGTCAGAACAAGACATTATGGTGGTGGTTTGGGCTTGCTTACTCTTAAATATCGTGAGTGAATGCGCCTTAAGGGCGAATGCCTTTGTCTGCTAGTAGTTAAATGTTCTATTATATGATCAGTCTCGGGTCAAATGGTGTGTCTACAAATTGCAACTGCCAGACTTTGTTGCAGCCTGTTTCAAGTAGAAGCATGACTCTTTACTTATTTATTTTATTTATTGCAACAGATGAATGCAGGTATGTCAAATACAAAACACAGTAAATCATTTCTTTGCTGTATTTTATTGGGACCTTAAATTCTGTTTTTGTTGTCCATTCTCATTGTCCCTACAAATATGGTGCCACAAAGAAGATCATGTCAATTTTTGCACTTTATTTCTAGGCTTTATTTCACAGCTTCACAATCACAATTCTTGCTGTAGGAAGTTGCTATTCGTAACAGTGTATCCCACCTATTGCATTAATCCTGTTAGCAAAGGCATACCTGCTGCAAAAAAACAAACAAACAAACAAAAACAAAACAAAACCTTGTTTCAATGTAATTACTAAGCAATCCAGACAGAACATTGCAAAGAAATGGCTTAATGTTGGGTTGTCACACATTTTAGAGGGAAGGGCACTGTGGTCAGTCTGCCATTGCAATTAGCGTTCATTTCGGCCATATTCAGTGAGATCTACACTGACTGCTGGCCATGCATTATGCATGAATGTGTCCATATGCACTTGGACCATCATGCATGCCCTTGTAGAAATGCATCGACCACCGGCATGCAATTACATTTAGCTTGTTTCAACCTTCTCTATATATACATTCTACAGTAATGATGTTTTAGACTGAAAATGGGCATTCTTCTCATATAGGTTGTTATATTTATCATCCTTTAGGTTACTGAAATGTTGCATTTTGCTGACTGATAACATTTTTTTATCGAAATTCTCATCAGCATATGCAGTAATGAATAAAATCTGCAATACAAATAGATTTTTTTTCAGATTAACATAGGGCAGAAGTGTTCCCTTAAAGGTTGAGAATGTGTCCTTTAAGAAATAAAACAAAAGACATTTGATATTTAGAAACTGCGCTACCACCAAACAATGAGATATGTTGTTTTGCTCATTCACACACACACACACACACACACACACACACACACACACACACACACACACACACACACACACACACACATATATATATATATATATATATATATATATATATATATATATATATATATATATACACACTGTAAATGATAAAAAAATGTAGTGAGTTAAGAATGCAGTTTTGTTATAATCAAGTTCCCTTTTATTTGTTCATAGAAGTGATTTTAAGGTACATGTAGTGTCTTCAGTTTTACCAACCAAATAACATAAGGTGCAGAATAAGTTTTGCCTCAAGTTCAAATATCTTTAAATGAGACTAAAAGATGATGTTGAACTTAAACAAGCTGGCTGGAAAGTATAATGATTCTGCTTTAGGAAATTTCTAATACTTTGGTAACAGGAAGAATAAGACCAGAGTCTGTTTTCCAACAAGTTTCCCTGCTGTAGCAGAGTTGTCTGCAGATGCAATGAGCACTTGTCTGAACCAAAGGCGTGGTGTGTGTGAGAGCTGCTATTGCCTGTGGGTGTTTAAAAATGGCACTTCCCAGAGTCTGGACCATGACCACTCTGTCCACTTTATCTCTGTGGAGAATCTCTGACGGGAGATCTTCATCTCCTACACGTGGCTCTTTAGCGCCCCTCGGAGAGAAAGCCCGTAATCGCAGATGCGTCTCCTGGGGAGTCAACCCCATTCATCAGTCAGGGAAAGTCGGGGCAAACTGGGAAATTTGGCACAAGGTAGCCTATCAGTCGTAACAACGGAAAACCAACACCACTCGAGACAGCTAGAAACGGGCACATCAGATGACTCAGTAGGACTGATCATCGCTGTCACTGTCAATACAAATGTAGTGTGTATGGGGGGAATAAACAGCCCCCTCCAGCCCGTCCCAGCTCCACACACGAGGAGAGGGCGCCGCTTGTTTATGTTTGTCGAAGAGAGTGAGAGAACTCGTGATGGTTGAGCTGCTGATCTAATAAGCCTTAAAATTATTTCTACTTTCATTCACTGTGAGGCAGCATCATTCCTTACCCATCTTTCAAGTGAGCATCATTCAATTAAAATGCAATTCTCGTCGCCCCCATCCACGGATATTTAATTAGACTGGGGAGCACGGCTTCCAATGTCTTTTTTTCCCTTCTCCAGCACAGCTCTTCGGATTTCACCTCTAAGGCATATTTTCACTCTGTTACTCGTTGGTTAAACAAGGGCATGTATCCATTTGTTAATTGATACAATTACGCATTACGCGTAATGGTCACGTAGGTCTCCAGGCGCGCATCAATCACTGGTCTATTGACCTGCCAAAAACCCCTCTAACCGTTCCTGCTGGGATTGCCCCTTTCTCTAATAGAGAAAGATAGAAACATCATCGTCATTAACTCCGGGACGGACCTCTGGCCAGAGAGCCAGAAGCGAACAGAGGTCGAGAAAAAAGTATGAGAGGTGTACATTTAACCAGATTTAGTTCTAGCAGACTGTAAATAAAATGAACCTTTTCTGGAAAAGTGTTATTTAACAGAACGCTGCAGGAGATCTGTGTGATTTATATTAGTCTGGGTAAAATATAACTCACAAACAACAAGTATAATCAATGTTTGTTTTTTTCTAATTTATTCAACTTCACAAAGGCTTTTCATATGTTGCAATTTGATAATGATGAACAGGAGGGCAATTTTCAAAGACTTTATCTGAGAAAATCGGTGTAGAAATCTATTACAAAAGCGAAACAAGGCTGTGTACAGTGCACCTTAAGAAAACCCTGTGTTGGACGTGATTGGCAAAGACATTATTCTATCCTTGGTACCCTGCCGTTCCGGGATTACAGTGACGTCACGCTGATACCCTTGCATGGATGAATGCTAAAGAACTATAGAGCCACAAATAATAGCACAAGCAGAGTCCATATCTTGGAAGACTTACGTTATCCTTTAAGCCTCCTTCAGCGAACACAACAACATTTTTTTTTGCGTTTAATGACGCTTAATTTCATTTCTTATCGGGTCCTTGGGGGGATTATTCATTCATATAAAACAATCTGCAGCTGGTGCCAGCCTAAAGTCTCCCTCCTATGAGTGAAGTCATCTATTATTGAGCGAAAGGCCGTGCGTGGAAATGTGTGTAAGACGGTGGATTTGAAGTAGAATTGGTTGCAATCGATCAAGGGTGAAGAATATTCCTGATGGTAACAAAAGAAGCAGCTATGTCTTTCTCGCAATTTGGATACCCCTACAATGCAACTTCACAGGTAAGTCACTTTCCTTCTTATTTCTCCTAAGTTGAACGTAAACGTAAACCAGTGACTTTTTTTTTTGCATGTTTTCCTTCATTTCACCAATCAGATGACTTTTCTCTTTTATGAAACATCTCTGAATGAGTGACTGCTTTGACAGTATTGACAGCTATTTTCGCGTGGTGCTTTTGTTGTTGAACCAAATATCGATATACACGCACCCGTGTCCAATTACACTGAATTATGAATGAACTCACGTGTTTTTCTGATGACAATAGAGATGAATGTCACCTATTGCGCACTGGGCTACGAGGTGTAATTGGGCTGTTACGCATGCTGTGCACATTCGCAAACTTTCTGTGGAAAACACTGAAACGTGTAGAATGTGGCTATTTTTGAAAACGTCGTGAAAACTTTATTAAAGCGGTTTATTTACATTTCAGGAAGCTTTGATTGCTTCCAATGACAAGTTCGAAGAAGTTCAGGTCGGTGAGGGGACAGAAGTTGCTCTCCTGGCAAAGTTATTTTCCAACTTTGAGTCTGATGATATTTTTAACACATGACTTTACATATAAAGATTTAGGATTTTTAAATTGAAATGTAGAACACTGTTAACTTGACAAACTGATTTTTTTTTCTTTTTCTATTGGGAAATCATAATTTTGAAGTCGGTGATAGGATGGAGCAGGGCACTTTTACGCACGTATTACGCACAACTCTTCCTATCTTAACATGTGAAAAATATATCAGTGACACTTACATTCGTGCAGTAGCCTGTGAAATTCATTATTTTATTAAGTAGTAAATAAAGACAACGAGGAGGTATGACTTGCCGCACCTGTTTCCGATGTAAGCTACTTTCTGTCATCCCAGTAATTCTCTGAAAAGTGACTTACCTTGAATTAAGGCAGGTCACTATTTCGGAAAATGACACCTGATTCGTCATATTTCAACTGAAGTGCACCAGAAACAAACGGAATCAGCTCACGATTTTTTTCACTCGTTTTCAGACTTCAGCACACAACACACAGAGCAACTTGTTAAGATGGATATCTTGTACGCGTCACCCACAGTCACGTCAGAGTTGTCATACACATCCAGATAAGAGCTGAAAACAGTAATGACCATGTCTATCCACGGTTCTCTTCATGCAGTTTTTCGTGTCGGCAAACCCCAGTACGACTTGCTGCGATTCGATTTCCAGGTCGGTCTCTGACGGGACAGGCAGCTCCCAGACCGCCGCTGCCGCCGCCGCCGCCGCCTCCTTCTGCTGCCCGTCCTACGAGAACCGGCTCCTGGCGAGCAGCCGGACGGAGCTGAACGCAGCGCTGGGGATGTACAGCTCTCCCTACGCCGCAGCGGCCGCAGCCAGCCAGAACTACGCCAACTACTTCCCCTACAGCACCGATCCATCCGCGATCTACTCCACTCTGGTGGGCTCATGTGAAGCGCAGAAGGGGGGAGGGGGGCTCAGGCTGATCGATCAGCTGGGTTTATCAATTTATCTCACACTGGAGCCATATCCATCCAGACAAGCCGTTTAATCCAACAGCCGGTCTGATGTTCTCTCAGCTTAAAACAAGCAAAGTAAAAGGAAAAAAAATCTTGTCACACAGATGAGGGGAGAAAGTCTATAAGCAGACTCGTTTGAATCAAATTTCATTCTGATGTTATAAAGCTGAACTCCTCGTCCTGCTTTGTTTCAAAATCTTGGCACTTGTTTCAATTGCTGGACCAGCTTCTGAAAAAAAGTAAAATTACATTAATCCTCTGTCAATATTGCCAAGGCTGCTTGAAAAAAAAAAGTAAGAATGTGTAGTGGATAAAGGACTAAAAGATTTGGTAAATGGACTTTTTTCTGCAGTGCTGCTGAAACTTTTCTGCCTTTCTTTCCTCATATTTAAACCTGCTCACGTTTGTTCAAATTTACTGTCCATAGAAATGCTGTAATTTGTAGCTGAAGCAATATCAGTCAAAATATAAAATTATAAAAAAAAAATCTAGTTTTGGATCATAAATTGTATACTTACATACCCTGTATCATGCAAAATAGCTGAATACAGTAATGTATGTGGTATATGGGGATTCCTTTCTAACGCAAATCACTCTAAGTTTAAATGAGTCTTTTGTGATTTAAGAGCATAAAAATAAAAAAAATCTAATTTATATATGAAGTTATTCAAAAAAAAATAATTCAAAATGCTGACAAATTACCTTGAAGTCAAATCTCAGAACATTTTTAACTAATTAAAAAACTTTCTCTCTTCTACAGAATCCACAGTATGACATTAAGGACAGCACGGGCACTTTACACTCTGGCATCACTCAAACAGCTGCCTACTACCCTTATGACCACTCACTGGGACAATATCAATATGACAGGTAAGTTTTACATTCTTCTTTTTTCCCCATGTTATGCAATGTGATCTTAAATGAACCTGTCCAAAAAATATTCTACCACTGACCAATAAAAGCAGCCATTCACTGGGGGAATTTGCCCCATTCAGACCAAAGGTCAGAGTGTAACTCCATACGGATGCCTGCATGGAGTGAAGCTGTATATATTTCAAACAGCAGGGAACAGGGGTATATACTTCACTAACTGCACTAATGGCAACTGTCTGAATGTGTGTGTGTGTAACCAGATACGGGACAGTAGACTTTAATGGCACAGCTAGAAGGAAGAATGCAACCCGTGAAACCACCAGCACCCTGAAAACATGGTTATATGAGCACCGTAAGAACCCCTACCCCACCAAGGGAGAGAAGATCATGCTGGCTATCATCACCAAAATGACCCTCACCCAGGTGTCCACCTGGTTCGCCAACGCCCGGAGGAGGCTAAAGAAGGAGAACAAGATGACCTGGTCGCCAAAGAATAAGGCCAATGATGACAGGAAGGATGACCTGAGCAAAAGCGACCAAGAATGTGTCACCAAAGGTGAATATCTGTCTACTTTTCAGTTCCAAAAAAAGAAGCAGGATATGCTGAACTTAAAATATTGGTAGACAAATACTAAAAGGTAACAAAGTACCTTCAAGGGTGAAAAGTATATTTAAAAGTTTTCCAAACAAGCTGGGGCAAACAATACAGCCTAAAATTCTTTACTTTATGCAGATTCCAGTGATTGCAAAGAGGAGAAGGATCTACATCTGAGTGACCTGGAGGACATGGACGACGATGACTGCGATAAGCTGGACAGTGACTGTGAAAAGGTGGCAGCAGATGAGCAGGACCTCCACAGGGCCATGGCAGTGGCTCCTCAGAAAAGAGACTGCAGCTCTGAGCTGCACCTGAGTTTAACTAACAGCTTCCACTCCTTCCCCTGTGCCATCAAAAGTGTCACCACGCTCCCTCCTCTCCCGTCTGACTTCCTGGATCCTGTGGTGTCCAAGACTCCCTCCTTGACCGGCCCAGCAGCAGGGACGGTGTCGCTGTCTCACTTTGAAGCATCAGATAAGCCACGGATTTGGTCTCTGGCTCGTACGGCTGCTTCGGGGGTCATTCTGAGCCCTCAGCAGCATGGCTCTGAGCTGAGGACAGGCAACACCACTGGGGACTGCCAGCTACAGAGCACCAGGCTTACTGGGGCTCCTACTGGACAGTGTGGGGGCATGAGAGGCCTCCATGAATCTAGCAGTGTCACCAACACTGAGAGCCCCTTCCCGGAGGGTTCATCCTTGCACTCCAAAGTCTACGGCTCAAGCAGCTACAGTCACAAAGGCCTCCAGCTTCACTGTTCATCCTATTCTGCTCTCCCAGACACATGTCAATATTCCACTATTGAAGGTACGTCTGTCTTTGGTTTAACAATCATAATAACATGGATCCTTTTAGAAGAAGTTATTCTGACCATACAGGGACACAAGCAAATATCTATTCACTTTGCTGAACCCTAGCACTGATAAATAGATTGTATTTTTCTATTTTTGCACATTTATTGGCCATTAAGAAATTTGTAACATCAACAGTCTGTAATACTGTGAAGTGATGAGACATTTTCTGCCATCTTGCACTTGAGGCAACTTTCTTAAGATGTGTTTTTATTCGGGTGTGCAGGATTCTCCGGCAGCAAAGCAGACACACAGTCGTCTGACCTCAGTGAAGCCTGTGGGACCATGCAGGATGACAAGGTCACTGCGTTCAGACCAGTGATGAAGAGGTGAAGCAGGTGAGGGTCTGCACTGACCTGGAAGAAACCAGTGAAGTCACACGTACAGACTTTCACACATAAACACAGGAGGCAAGAAAAAAAAACATTAAATACTCACAAGTGAACAAGTACTCAGGCATTTCCTATTTTTTGATCAACATTTATTATTTTTTAAATCGCATAGAAATATATTAATTGCAAATCTATCCATGGGAGGCCACAATTATGGATGATGTTACAAAAAATCTAAATATCAGGCAAAATATTCACATTTCTGCTACAAACCAGCTTACCTTAGGAATCTTTGCTAGCTTTAATCTTAAAAAAAATGTCTTTATCATAAAGACTATTTATTTATTTTTAATTCCTGGGACTTATTTTAATTCTTGCTGCTTTTTTCCTTCTCCTCCTAGATCTCTGGAAAATGTACCACAATAAATAATTCGACATTTATTATGCACTAAAGGACACACTGGCTGAGTAGCGGCCTCAGTAGGACACATGGGAGCTACCTGGCGCTGCTGCAGTGAGAGCTGTCAAACTGTGGACGTGGCTATCATTTTGCACAACATTGTTTGTATGGTGTTAAAGACTTTATGCAAAAATTCTAGATGCAAAGGTATGAGAATGGCCAAATACAAGCGGCCGAATTTGTGTATGGCAATCGTGTAGTGTGTAGCAAACTTATTTATTTCTCTGTGTATTTATTATTTTTCTTATGTCGTCTGCTTATTATTCTTATTATTTAACGTGTTTATTGGTTGGATTTGTATCCCCTTTAAGTATTTTGTTACATGTTTTACTGTGGCTTCGTGTCATTTTGCCTGATGTAAAAGAGAAAAAGCCTGTCGGACTTTCTGGACTGGATCCGCTGTGTTACGCGTGGATTTTAAAGATTGTTTGTCGTTGTGTTCAAATGTGAGCTTCTCCTGTGTTTGCCATTCATGAATTTTTTTTCTAACAATACAGTTTTCTTTTTTCCAAGAGCTTTGGTTTGTCTTGTGTCCTGGTTTATTTATAGAGCACGAACGTCTAATCAGCCAATTAAGAAACATTTGCGGATGCGCATTTGATCAAAGTTTCTCATCTTGACTCGACGCACAGAGCCGCGGCGCTGATGGAAGGTCATAATTCAGAGGAGGACGTGAGTGAAATCCACAAGTTGCGGAAGAAAGGGGACATCATCTCTCCATTGTCAGCATCTAATCAGAAGTGGCATCAAACACTTTGTTACTGTTCAGGCCAGGCAGCGAGGCAGGAACACAGGATGAATGCCGCTTTGTCCCCTGTGTAGCGAGCCGCTGCACTAACTTAACATTGTGTTAATTAAAAGGTCATTTGTAGGATCAAACCCTGCAGAGAAATTCACATGGTCCCTCCGAGTTCCTTTGATTCGGCTGTTTTGCCCATCGAGCATCTCGTTATGGACTAACTCTTCCGCCTCTCCAACAGGCAGCTGTAATAAGATGATCACTGTAGTGGATGATCCGTGCTGACGGTCTAAAAACTTTTTTCATCTTCACATTTCAAACTTTTAAAGTCAAATACGTCCGAAGCAAACGACAAAGAGGTGCTGTGTGAACTAATTGCTGTTGGGACACTTATTTTTACGCACTGTTCTGCTGCGTAATGATCCAAAAATATCCAACTTGGAAATTTTCTTCTAAGGATAAAAAGTCACTTTTAAACATAATGTCTGGCTTTTACCAGATTTGTGGTACAATCTAAGTGTGATAACCAAATATAATGAAATCAATAGCGTCCTCAAAGGGTTTATTTTGTTGTGTTTCTGACTCAATCTCTGCCCTGAAACCACTAAGTCATTTTGATATCAACAGGCAAACATTTGGTTTTTCGTGATTTGATTCCAGATCACTGCTGAAACAAAACCTGCAGATATTCTGCAACACCACAAAACGTCATTTGAAGTCGGGATATGTTTGTAATAAAACTCCTTTCCGTGTTAGGGCAATTCAGGCTCAGGTCTGAGGCGCTGTGGTCATCCTCTGTCCTTGGCCAGTGGCGGAGCTGTCAGTGATGTCCGTAGCCTGGCAAATCCAGGAAAATCTACATGATGAGGATGAATAAGGTCACGAATAATAATTTACGCCTATTTAGATTTTTTTCCAGTTCAATTTTTCCCCTCTGTGTTAACCTGAAAGCCAATAAAATATCTGCATGAAGTGGAATCCAAAACAGATATATAGAAGAGTATACAGACCAGGCTGTTCATAGATCTAAATCTTAGGTTTGCCAACTGATTAACATGTACCTGCCAGAGACAACAGAGGCAAATTAATCACTGATATGTCAACAAATTGAAACTGACATATTTTCTACTGATGGGTTACCAACAATGTGGGGAAAAATCAAGAAAACGTGCAAATGTATGGAAGATAAAAAGTGCCAAAATTTCTCCATCTGTGCTAAGGCAGAAATTGCATTTTTTGATTTGAACTTTCCATGTTTAAATCACTCAATAGACTGATAAGTGTAACAGCAGGCCCTCTAATGATAAGCTGCTAACAGGCAGCTCTCTGTCCTTCTCAGCAGTAATCAGTCATGATGCCTGATGGGCTGCTCTTTACATAAAAATGTAGGGTAGCTGTGTATCAAATATTTACAACCAAATTTAATTAAATAGCAGGCTGTAAAGAAAAGCTGCCTTACGCTATCGAAGGTAATGATGCATGCACAATGGGATTACCACCATGGCGACGTACCTGGGGGAAAGCATAGATAATGGCCATAATGGGCTCATATAGCAGCGTATGCCTGAAGCAGCTAACAGGTCAATTAGTCCATCCTATACACAGTGTTTTACATATGGCTAAAACATCTACACACAGAAGAGACACTCTCATATATCAGCCAGCTGCAAATGGAAGCTGATCTGGATGCCATGAATCAGACACTTCATTATTATTGTTATTATTATTACATCTACGGTGTAGGTAAAAGGGAATCATTTTAAGGAAAAATAAAATAGAGTAAGTACAAGAGTGAACAAACAGGCATTTAGCATAATTTTTGTTATTGTTGGATGCAGGGGGAGGGGACAAACATGATTTTTTGTTTGTCTGACATGTTTTAATCTGAGGCGAGACATGAAATCTGTGACAAAGTACAGTGTTCCGGAATAATAAATTATTTAGGTAGCCTATGTGCACAACTAAATCTCCCTAATACACGCCTTCCTCTTGGTAAATTACATTTTTCATTAGGGAGGGGTGGAGAAATGGCAGTTGCCTATGAGAGCATGTTTGCATAATCCAAAACAGATTTTAGATAATCTGTGAATGAGGCACAAATATGCAAAAAAAGAAAAACAAGCTATGGTAAACATGAATACTTAAATAGGTTTGACAATACTAATCTGTGACCATCCCTTGTATGAAGTCAGAGGGTGTCTTTACACTCATATGGAGTTTATTATCAAACACTTACATTCAATCTGACCCCCTCCTCTCTCCCACCCCTACTGTTCCCGTGCTGTCATGCATCGCTAGTCTTTTCTGGGCCAAGTTGCTGCTTGAACCTTATGCTCTTTTCAAGTCAACAGGCCAACTGACTGTCAGAAATGACAGGTGTTCTGTTAAGTCGGTGTTTGGAACTCATAATGTGTACAAAAAGGAGCAGACTTATAATTGTGAACATGTTTATTTAAAGGTGGAGTCCTACCCATCCCGTCAACCTGCATCCTCACTTTCAAATAAAGAGTAAATGCTATGAAAGATTTCACGACAAGTCAAAACAGATCATCACATTAATGCATCTGATCAGTTTTGTCTCCTTGAGTTTTGGTATTTTTTCAGTTTCTCAAAGGATTACTGGAAGTAAGTGATCAGAATTGCAGTGTACAAACTGTAACAATGTCACCACATAGAGAACACTTGGGTATTTGTAAATTAAAGCATAGGAATTTAATCTGTAATCTATAGTCTTCTAAATACCAGGGTAAAATATTTACTTTTAAACATGAATTTTGACACTAACTTCAAGAAAAACTCCTTCAACTCATTTACATGAATATAAGTTCAAACAGCTGAAATTTGTGGGAGAAACAAATCCAGTGAGTGCAGTCATTTAAAGGTCAACTTTTTAAATTGTGTTGGCTTTTATTCTACTACTATACATCATTTAAAACAGCTTTCACGATAACACCTAAAGGTCATAAAATAAACAATGCATACTCAAAAATAATGCTGACATGTAGAATTCCCATCCATAACGTGAGTCAGAGTACAGTGTAAAGCATACAAACACACCATGGACTTGTTTTATGTATTTATTATTTTTATCGCTTGTTCCTCTTACCAGGCTCATAAAGGACCTGACACCAGTTTAACAGTGACTGTGCGCGTTGTACGATATAATGCGATAGGTCAATGAGGGGTTAAGTCCAGACAAAGCACTGTCAGGGACATCCATCACATGTGCTCTTTACATTTAGGCCCCCACTTAATGAGCATGTGCCTGCGATGCAAAAGAATATGAATTATTCTGACACGATATCAATGGCCTCTTTGTATAAATAGGAGCCATAATAACAACAACAACATAGCAAACAATAATTTGCCCTCTAGTCTGACAAAAGAGTCCGCATGGAGGTGCCATTTGATGTGTCCCACGCTGGGCAGCTAAGGCTCATAAAACAAAGTCTTTGTACCAATGGCTCAGAGTTCAGATGAGGGGGACAATATACACACTTCATTACATTTTGTCAAAAGGCGCAATGAAATGTGTGTGGGACATTGTTTCTGTGCATGTCTCCCTCCATGGAATTTCTGATTGCTGATGTTGCTACAAGGTCTCTGCTAATGAGTTTTGTCAAAGACAATTACGGACTTGGTGGAATGGCCAGAGAGGGGATGAAAAGCTGGCTTTGTGGATAGATGTTACATTGTGACCCTTGATTCTTTCTGTACCCTGTGTTTGACCTGTGCTTCAAACACATGTCCGAAAAAAAAAACAGGCCTCAGTTTCGTCATCAGTGTGGTGGAGTGATCTGTTCTTGCTCTTGTTCCCTATTATATACATGTCCCCAACAGGATCCCAGTGTACCCTGCTGGGATTTGGAGCATGGCACAGAGTGACGTTAGCAATGCCATTTCCCAGGGCCTTAATTCTTTCGTAGAGCTCATTCCATTTAGAGAAACTGGGGTCTTCAAGTCTACTCTGGCCTAAACACTTGTGCCCCAAATGCTGATGAGAGGCGAAAGTTCCAGTGTCGGTCGGGTTCAGTCTCATCTCAGTTCACTGATAATCTGTTACTGCCTAATTGAATAGTGTGGCGTGTGTCTTCCCTCTAGCTCAAGTAATACTACAGTACGAAGGAAAGAGTTGCCTTGTAACAAAGCTTTGCATATTTACTTTCATGGCTTTGCCAATGATTCTCTCCTGGTGTTTGTTTCATTACTAAACCAGTGGGCAACATCAATCTAACCCTGTTTGTCCAACTGTAACAAGTGAAAGGAGCACAAGGGGTGCTCAGAAAATAATACCACTGAGGATCACCATGTTTACTTTGAACACATACAGACATAAGCAGGTTAAAAAGCCTCAATCACAAAACAAAAGTCAAACCCACAAGCAGCTTGACTCTCCGCATTGCCCACATGGAGCGCTAAACTCTTCGTGCTCTTGTTGCCATTGTCTTGATTGTTGTTTTATTTTTTTCTGCTGGACTGGCAGTTTTCTCTTGCTAACCTTAGGTCAGCGTCACCAACATCACAATAATCTTCTGTGCCATTTTAATGCCCTTTGATAATCCCCCGCATCTCATTTTTTAATCTCATGCTCTCCTTCTGTTTTTCTTCCCCTTTATGATGGGCATCTGTTGGCCTTTAATGCCAGCTGTTGAGTCTCCATTTGACTTTCAAACTGGATATATCGTGTTATAGCTTGACCAAATAATGGATATGCAGTTTACACAAGCCATGTAATAGTTTTAAATTCAACACTAATTCGAGCTATGAAACAAGCTTGTATGCAAGTATATAAATGACATGAAAGAGGGGGCAGACATCCTTGACATGGCAGACAAAGAATACTGATGCTGAAATAACAAGTTGGAGCCAGGCTTTGGTTTTGGCTGGACTGCTGGATGGTACACTATATTAATTCACCTTAATCACTCACTGTTCGTTTTACACTTTCTGCTGTGGGAACTTTCATTTTCATTTAGAAATGAAAGGGAAAAAATGACAACATAGCCACATCCTTAAACTGCATTATATATTTGTGTTGTTGTTGTTGTTTTTATTTGCTTTTTTGTTTTAAAAAATGCCTATCGTTTTTGTTCATTATTTACTTTTTGGTTGAATTTGAGTGAATCTTACTAAAACTTCATTTTTAAGCATTTGTTAAAATTGGAAATTACTGCTGCTTGATTCTTCAACATAAATAACAAATAAAGCCAAAGCAATTTATTAGTCGGGATAAATGGTGATTGTGTATTTTTCAGTTAGTTGTGATGTTTGACAACCCTCTGGTGGCCAAAATTTACTCAGCGCAGCTTTAACCAAGCTTACAATAAATGACTTTAGTAGCTTGACCTATGTCTTGAGCTAATAGTGATAGCATAGAAGATGTTTCACTGGTATTTATTACTGTTTAGAGGAATATCCAGGATATGTCTGTTTGTGTTATGGTTTAGCTCTCTCACTTATGGTTTCAATTTTTAGATAAGGCTTGACTACACAACTTTTACTTTTCATTGCTGTTTTGAAAATAGTCCCTATGATGTCCACAGATTCAATTCTGAAACTTTACATTATATGGATGCAAATCTCGCTCAGTGTCGAACTTTTGTTTTCAGATAATTTGGGATGATTTCCAGAAAAATCAAGCCACAATAGGTTTATTTTTGTGGAGCGGTGTAGGTGACAGGCTGCAGAGCGGTTCATTTGGACTGCAGACAGAAACGATGTTCAGCAACAGAATTCTGCAAAGCAGCAGCAGCACTATCAATTCTCTTCAATTTATGTCTCCAATTTCCTGAGTTCAGCTTGTGCCAACACCACTGTAGATTTGACAGATGAAGTCCAGCATGTGAAGCCAGCAGCTTGTCTCTCCTGGAGACTCTGCACCTGACATTTTTTCCCCCTTCTTCACAGATATGCAGTACAATGAACAGCAGTAGCACCTATAATGAACAGCCTCCCCCACCTGAACAAGGAGTATTTCCACTACATTAGTTTCATTGGCATCATGCGGGCAGGCGGAAAACTCACAGCAGGGCTGTGTAACAGTATGGCGTCGACAGCACACTTCTCCACTGGGCTCTGCTTGGGGGCCTGCCTCTCTGTGTGAAGCTCCTGTGTAGGATTAGACACTGGTGTGCAAGTCAAATGGTTCCTAGCTAATGGAGTCTCCACACCTGCCTGATGTCTACATCAGCTCTGCTTACTGTTACTCATGGCCCTCATATATCAAGCAGACACACCAAGGAATGTGGGGACACTTCCAAGAACAGTATCTCCATGATTGCAGACTGTATCATTACTGTGACAATGCTGACCTCAAAACCCTATGCATGCGGAAAGCCATGTTGCATACCTACAGAAGGCTCCTGATCAAAAACAAAAGTAATTTATGACACTGAAGAGAGCCTTATGGCCTGTAAATCAAATTACATCCTTTAAATATGTTGTATGGAGGCCATGAAATGTGAAAAATGGCTTTGTTTATCACAAACAAACTGAATGGGCCCTCATCAAGCGGCATCAATGCACGGACCTTAAGCACCCCACAACAAGCGAGCGGGGCGGCTCAAAACAAGGCGTTGTTGTTGTGGTGGAATGCCTGTAGTGACGTGGCTTTGATTCAGCGGAGCAATAAGAGGCATCAAAGAGGGGCTATTGCAACACGTAGCAAGGTAAACAGCTGAAGGGAGAGAACCAGGAGAAGGGGAGGAGGTGGAGAAAGAAGGGGAGGTGAGAGAGAGAGCAGTGGAGGGAGGTGACACACGGACCACACATTCTCAAAGTTCACTCTTAAACACAGTACGCTCATAAAAGTACAGGTCCCATTATTCACGGGTGGGATTTCTCTCCCTCTCTCTCTTACAGCATGCAGGCAAACAGCCCAAACCCTCGAGCTGTGTCAAATGATGGAGCATCATAATTACGCCCTTTTTATTGGCCATCTTATTCCAGCTATGACTGATGCAGCTCCCAACCATAAAGTGTTTCCATTTGCACTTTCATGTGGCAAACGAGCAGAGAAGCCATGGCTCGCCTGCCTTTCAAAGGTAGGCTTGACAAATATTTATGGCCTGACGCAAAGTCACTTTTAATCAGGGCTGGTGACCTGTTCCTGAGGAATCTGGCTGCTGCAACATGCTTATCTCCTTCGTAATAAATGAGCCTTCAAAGGGCCCGCTGTGCTTGCATTATGCGGTTGTCTAAAAATAATAACTGACACATTTCTTTAGAATCACTCATAATCAAGAACTCAGAGGAGCCAATGCAGATTCCTGCTGTAACATGGCAGAAATAAATCAATGACCTCCCTCTACTGGTCAGAGGCCAAACTACAGTAGAGTGAATTACCAGCCCTCTGACTGTCTGCTTTCATGAGCAGGGGAGAAAAATTCAGGTAAACCGATCCAGGTCTGGTCAAGGAAACATTCTGTTAACATAAACCATACTTCCCCCTTTGTGTCTTGGATAACTGCTCGCGTTAAATATTGCATTTGTTTTATGAGTCATTGTAAATAAATTATAACCGAATCACATATCCACAGTGGAGGATGAAACCTGATTATATTTGAAGGACAAATTATCCACATGCTGTGAGCCTAAATCCCTTTAAAACGCTCAGATAACTTGAATTATGTTGCATCAGTGAAAAGTTAGGACAAGTCCTAGTCATTTTTAAAATGTGTTTTAAATCCCCTGTACATAACTGTGGGCAGCTGAAGATGTGACAGATAGCAAAGGAAGCCAACATGAGATATGTTGATGAAGTACTATTGATAGAAATTACCTCAAACTTCCAGATTTCGTATCCAAACCAGTCAAGGCTGTAATCCTTTGCTCTGGTTGAACTTTTTTTCAGTATTGTCACCGTCTGAAAACCTGCAGTATGTTTAAGCTGTCTAGTTTGAAACCTAGATTTATGACACCAATATGTTCTTTTCCATGCTTTAACAGCCTATAAGGCATTACAGGAGGGCTCCCATAGTGAAAACAGATATTTTCCTCCATATTAGGAGTTATGGGGAGAGCGATCCTTAAAAATGAAAGCCATAAATCATTTCCCTCCCAGATTATACCATTAACAGGAGCATGGTTTTGTCGTTTAGGTCATGCTAATAGTTTGGGCTTGAGGTTGTGGCCATGGAGCAACTCATGTTCCTATTTGCCAGGGAGAGGGGAGGCATTGCGAGAGCTGAGTTTGTCTTGGTGGTCCTGTGTTAGTGCTTCAGCTTTCTTAGCCTGGTCACTGTAGACGTTGTTAGCATCTGCTCTGGATTTCGCCTTTTCTTTTTTACCCCCGTCTTCCAATTGAAGTTTCTATATTGGGCCTGGTTGTGGTCTTCCAGAGAGACCCCGCGACAAACTATCACAGCATTTTGCACTCTGCAAAAAGCACCGGATGCCAGCAGAGTACATATTAAATTTGTTACTAATTTTAAACTTGGCATGATGGGCCACGAAGCTGCCACTAGCTCACTGGAAGCAGGCGGGTTCAGCCCCACTGCGACCACAACCACAATACAAACAAAGCATATGGAACAGCAGCTCCCAGTGTACTACTGACAGTAAATGTTTAGAAAAGGAACTTTTAAAAATAACCCAGTGTAATAGAATTAGTGGGGGAGAGGCGCCTGGCAGCATGTTTTCCCTTTTTCTGACTCATGTACTAGATTAAAATAATAGTTTGAGAAGAATAACCAAAACAAAGGAAAGGATGAGGCTGCAGTTGTGTTTTTTATTTAGTTTTTTTTTATTTCTTAGAGATCATTCTCGTGCGTTGCTTGCAGCTCCGAAATTCTCGGGTATCTATTTTACTCATTTCTAATGTCCCCATGAGACAAACTTTGACAGCTAAATCTTGAAAATCTAAACTCAATAACGTAACTTTACTGTTTTCATCTTGTTTTAGATAATAGCTAGGATATTAAAAACAGCTGTGAAAACACACCAGAAGCGATGGGATTTGCATAGACTTCATTTCCTACTAGATCCGACAGCAGACGTGTGAGCTGCAGACATGGAGTGTTTGGTGTCAGTGTGAAATCACTGCTTTTTGCTCCCAGCACAGCTTCACCTGGACTTGGAACTTGGAGTTATTGGTGACAGGGTTGCATGGTTTGTTTCATGGATCTGTGCAGGTCTGTGTGTGGCTATTTGACAGCTTGAAACTCACTGTGATATTCTCTGCTCCTCAGCTCATGGCTATTGTCTAGGTGGCTCTGTTAAGCAGGATGTTGTTGCTGGCCCCAGCTGTGTCTGTCACCCATGGAACTGCAGTGACCTCTAGAGACAGTTCTCTCCACATACAGTGTGGAGGCAACCTGAGGTGTTCAGGCACAAATTAGGTGAGGTGAGATTGTGTGTTTGTTTGTGTGTGCAAATTTGCTACAGAAAGAGAGAGATCACAAGACAGTTGAGATCGCAGACGGGCTGCAGGGCCAGACCCGGATGCACAGTTAAATGTATGTGCACACATTGAGACAAACATGAAAACAGAAATCGCACATGCAAAACATCACACACACACACACAAACACACACACTAACTTGCATGCACATCGTTAGAAGTGCACACCAGTGCTCACATGCGCTCACACAGTTAAACAAACACAAAAAGACAAGACCCTGGGCCACCCTGCAGATCACCGTGATCAGTGTGAGAGCCACGTCTCCTCTGATCTAATATGTTTAGCAAACATTCATTTATTCTCCCCAGTCAATAACACAGAGCAGCATGTGTTTATGACTCTGCCTTAACTCACTCAGTTCATCTGCAGTTCACTGAAGCTGCAACACAGTTCTCCCCTCTAGCCTCCTCCAACCAATGACCAGTTTATCACTTATCTTTCCCTTGCAAATTTGAGCAGGCTGGGATGTTATTTTGTGTCATATTTTCAGAACAACTCTGTCTGTCCAGAGCTTTGAGTTAAAATCTTTGACACAACTACTGCAGTAGGAGAGAAGTCAAATAGTATTTTACGGTTCCTCTTAGCAAATAGAAAATGTTTTGATAAGGAAGCAGATGGAGATATACACATTTCCAACTCATTTTGATGTGCAAAACCACCACACCAAGAGAGAGAGGGTAACCTTCAGTTGCACTATGAAAGTAGAGGGACTCAAGCTTAAAAAAATGATTTTACGGCATCTTCAAACAGGCTGAATGATTCGTTATGGAGCCTTTACACCCCAAAATTCCCAAGGTAGAAAATTATCCTGAATAAAACGTTCCAAAACGTAGCCGTGAATCAACATCAGATGCAGGCTGAGTTTCATTTGAGGGAAACTGGTGCTTGCTTTAACTCTCCGCTGAGGAACATAGAATATCTAGGAAAGAATAGAGCTCATTCATAGTCCCAAGCCCAAGTGCAGCATGAAGGTATTTTATATGGGTAGTTATTATTGTTATCATAATTATCATTCTGCGTGTACCATAAAAGTGGATGATGGAGGATATATGGATGACTGAGGCTGTAAATAACAGTTGTGGTGGAGGACTGTAAAGCTGTCCCCTCTTTTCTGTGGTAAAATAAATAATGTGTGCACGTGCTCACTGCACATTTACATCCTGAAATCTGTTTCTCTCTGTGAGGTCAGTAGGTACTGTGATGCTAACTGTAATATTTATTGGCCTTTTCTTTAGATTTATAGCTCCAAGTGATTAAAGTCATTTTGTTTTTGGCTTTTTTTGTATGATGGGTAATCCTTTTTGTATGTGAAAAATGAATTCATCTGAACCTAGCAGATAACAGCATGAGCAGACAATGCATATCCCAGGTGTGACTGCGTGCAGTACTGTATGTGTGTGTGTGTGTTATGTATTTACAGTGCAGTATCCCATTAGCTATGTACAGTACAGTACGGGGGCCGATGCACAGATGCCCTGAGTGGTGCCATACGGCCGGTGGCTCATTAAAGCTCAGATGGAAGACATGAATCAAAGGACGAGAGGAGAGGAAACAATCAATCTGCCTAATGGGAATCCCCTGTGAGGAGCTGGGCCAGCCGTCCCAGTGCAGCTGTAGCCGTTTTTATATGTGACCTCCCAGCTTAAACGACCCACCAAAACGTCCCCACTGCAGCCGTAGCCACCGCCACCGGAGAGCACAGGACACACACACCAAAAGACACTAAGCCTCACAACAAGCTATTAAGCGCTGAGGCCTCCCACTGAGTATGTGGGCGCTGAGTGGTGGTGATGTGGTTTCGAAAGCAGGGCCTGGGAGACGTGACGCTCCCATTCATCTCCGATAGTCTCCCGCACATGTGTCGTCCATATCCTTCCTACCAGGGAATGACACCCAGCTTGATGTGGGGGCCAATCAAAGAAGCAACAGGGACCGGATTTATAGCATGGAGGGCGCCTGTGTTCTAAGAGGCATGCACAAATTGTATGTTTACAGCCAATGTGTGAGGTTGCGATTATGATTAAGACATCATTGTTGTGGTACAAAGTAACTAGCATTTCACGGGGTCAAGGTTAGTTTTCATGCCGTAGTTTACCTGAACGTTCCCCCTTTCCACTTTAGTCTCGAGACAGCTTTCAGAAGCTTTGATCTGCTACACTGCATGCTCTCTGCCTGCAGAAGACTACTTATCTATTCAGTGTGGAGTTGCCACCAGCCCTTTAAGAATCGAGTTATGCTAAACAGAGGTTGATTTAAACCAGAGGTTGACCTCTGACCTTAGCTTAGAGGATAATGTCCCAGGCAAGGAGAGCAAAGTCCTGTTACCGTCCATGAATCAGGCCCCCACCGACATTATTTCAAAATTGCTTAGTTGCATGGAACTCCCTTTAGTGCTGAACGGACTTTCATAAAATTGATTTTCTGAGTACACCCTTTTAGCAGCTATAAGCTTGAAATATGAACCCTTCATTGCTGAAAGCATTTCATTTTTTGCCCCTGTGACTAATGATCCAGGGAAGAAGTGTGTTTGAAATTCTCCTCGGCAGCCATTTCCATAATTAAACACTGCTAATTATAGAGCTTTGGCTGACTTTAAACAAACAGGCACAGTTGCCGAGCATGCTTTCACGCCTTCCATTTGGAAATTTATGCAAATTGTACCCATATCGTGTGTTTTCTTAGATGAAACTGACAACATTTGGACACACTGCTCATGCTCACAAAGATCAGACACCAACACAGAGAGCAATGCTGAGGAGAAACTGTCAAGCCAGTGGTGGATGGAAGGAAATACCCTGCACAGGTATGATGTTCTGGACAATGAGGATCAAAGCGTGCACGGCAAAAATGTCAGATGATTCAAAATGTTCACATACATGTGTGTATGTGTGTTTGTGCATACATGAATATGCATTCACTCATTACTATGAGTGCCCTGTGCTTGAAAAAAGCCCCTGTCTTGGCCAACAAACAGTTCTGCGTTGTTGATTCTAGTGCAATGATACTGCTTGTCAATTTATCAGCCTTTGACAGCAAGCCACTAGAAGCCATTATATCAGACAAATGAAAATTATATATGAAGATTAACATCAAGTCATTTGTTAGGGAGAAAATAATACTGCTGGAAATAAACAGGGCACGGAACTGAGAGCTATGCTGCCAGTAATTCACACATCAACAGCATTTAAATTATTAAAAAGATTGGAAATCATAATTGGCCATATATTTTTCCCATTCTTCTCAACACAAATGGCTCGCCTGGGGTACTTGACATTCAACAGTGGTTTGTAATGTAAATGACAGAACGTATTTTCTCCATATCTTAACAGCGGATGGAGTGATTGACTACTGAATATAAGCAAGCTACAGGTGGGGGTCAATTATCATTTGAATAATCGAGCATCAGTGGCTGCCTGGCTTGACTGTGAAGTGTGACACATTTTTATCTCTATGCATTTCAATGAAGTCAGACTGGTACATAAAAGGTTATCACCTAGGAAACATATTTGCCTAGGCGCAAGTTAAACAGGCAAGTGAGATCAGCATAGATATTCAATTTAACCAGTCAACCCTGACCTATAAATATTTCAACAAAACCCAATGAGGACCCCTCCCTCCTCCCCAACCCCCTTCTTTCCCTCTTTGATCCAATTCCATTTCAGCAGCGGGAGATACTAGGGGAAGAGAGGGAAGAAGGACGTGGGGGGAAAGAAAGAGGGGAGGTATGAGAAAAGAAAGTCAAGCACATTGTAGCTTATCTATTAAGTGAATTGTTTAATGCATCTGCCATCTTCTCACCCTTGGGATGAGCAGCGAGCAAGAGGGGAGAAAGGGGACAGATTTACACTACAGGGCATTGGTGGCTCCAAAGTTGAGGAAGAGACGTAGACTAATCTATAGTTGTGAGCTGACAAATCTGGCTTGACATGGTGCTCTGTAGCGGGTAGACTCAGGAGATGGGCATTAATCACACCGTGTGCTCTGCTGAGAGCACAGGCACACTGGGGACACCTCAAAGTGAGCTGGAGGTTATACAGGCGAGAGGATTAATCAATACAGCCCCATAATAACAGCCAACCACCAGCACTTAAAGCCCCACCGGTACCGAGCTACAACGCTGTCACCCCGGCCAACCCGTTCAGACACTCGCTGTCAGATACACGGAGGCAAAAGAACGCACGCACACCTGTACGTTTCCCATTCAAGACTGTGTGAAAGACATTTTGTAGTCAGAGATCTATAGAGCTCAGTGCACATTCAGGAACATGTAGACACCTCGGGCAAAAAGGAGCCACAGAATCAATATAAATGCATTCATTTCCTACCTTTTGTCAGGAAAGGTTCAGTATAAGAGGTGAAAAGTGAAGTAAATTTCACTGAGTGGTAATAATTACATACAGCTTTAATCGTATTTCGGTGCATTTATTTTAAATGGAATTAAATGATTCTGAACAAAGGGCAGGTCATTTTTTTTAGCAAAGGAAATCAAAATTTGCACTCTGCACAGAGGGCCTTTCACATGCATACAGACCTCCATCTCATAACCTCACGTCACCTGAGAACTGGATATACATCCTACAGTGCCACTCTGTGCTGTGATTACACCGCTGCCTTGCCAACACCAAGCTGACAAGCCCTCTCAGCTGGGAGCATGCTAGATAGAGGGTTAGTGGGATGGTGTGGGAGTCGGAGAGGGGCACGGTGCGAGATGACTACAGTCACCAGTGTGCAACGAGCTCCAAAAACTGGCTCAGCCATTCTGTCAGCGGCCAGCACCACCACACCCCTCCCTCTTTGCAGGAGTCTGCCACCCAAAGAGACCTCGATCAGCGGCCCCCAGCCTGACAGTAGATCTGTTAGCCCCCCCGCCTTCTCACTTCATACAGCCAGTAAGCAGACAGTGTAGCAGGAGGTGAAAACTCCAGCTATTTGTCAACGTGGCGCCCGTGTCAAAATGTCAGGCCCGGGGACATTCCCCTGTGCAGCTGGGCTGTTAGCTAAGGAGACAGGCCGTATGGTCGGAGCAGGAGCATGCTGTCAGCGACCAGTCAAACTGCCTGAGACCGGCAATCAAGAAGCTCTTTCCCTCTCTCACTCTGCCTCTTTATCTATCTATCACAACTCTCCTCCATGTGCTCACTCTGACTCTTATCTATCTGCAGCTTTTTTTCCCCACCGTTTCTCTCAATCTCTCCTGTTCACTCTCATGCTGTCATCCTCCTCAGCCTCTCAATTTTTTTAAATCTGAATCTTTCAGTCCTTCACATTTCCTCTCCTGTTCATTATTCATCTCCAACCTATCCCTGTTTATCACTTTCCTTTTACAAACAGAGATGGAAATATAGATTATTTTATACATTCAAAATTATTGAACTGAGGAGGCCGACGGCATATACATTTTCTCTTCAGCACAGTTGCAGTGTTAAAATACAACTGGGAATAAAAAAGAAAATTAGGTTGACCAAAACAAAAGCAAAAGAGCACAAGAACTTCCAAAATTCTGTATAAGCCAGAAGCACTTAGAAAGATTTAGTCGAAAACTGACAAGGGGCTACTTCAAAATATTTTTTGAACGTTCTGAATTGTGTTGTTTGTGGCAGACTGATAGAATGAAAACAACTCTTAGGGGCAAAATCTCATATAGCCAAACAGTAAACATCTTTGTATTTGCTTGAAGTGCCAAGTCTGTAGTAATTTCATTGTCTATCAGCCTGGCTGAGATACATTCTCCCAGGAGAGTACCAATCCGAAAAGATTAAGAACCGAAATAACAATAACAGAAAATCAAATCAAGTAACATATGAGACGTGAAAAAACAACATTAACTGTATTCATGAGCGACAAATTCATTGCTCTATCTTTTCTTAAGCTTCTTTGACTTGGCATTTACTAGGAGAGGGTGGAGGATTTACTGTGGCAAAATGCAAACAGGGTATTTATGGGTCAAACACAGCCTAGCTGGCTTTATGGCAGATTATGCCCTTTTTTTCCAGGGGAGAACACAAATTCAGCTCGATAGCGCTTTGATAACATTTTACGGCATTTAATTCTGCATTTTATTAGGTCATATAAGCAAAATTGTATAGGATTGGTGCAAAGCAGGGGGGAGTGTGGGTCGGGGATGACTGATCTTTAATGACAATTTTGACAGTGTTGTGATTGTTTGTGTGTGGGTGTGGAATGTATTTTGTGTCTGTTCTTCAGGCTTGCCTACCTCTCCCCTTTTCTGTCCATTTTGTTTTTCCTATCTTAACACCCCTCCCAGAGTCCATCTGGTACCTTTTGCTCCCCCTCAGAACGTGGGCTGGTGGAATTCCCTGGCCTAATTAATGAGCAGACAATCACAGACGGCCAAAGGCTCACATGTCTGTCTCTGTTTGCCACCTTGCCTCAGGAGGCCCTTTATTGAAAAGGGAAATAAATTTGATCAACTGGACAGAATGTACCAGCCAACAGCATGAAATGTTACACGCAGCTTTTGACTGAAATAGCTTTTTGAAAGGTGATTAGATGCTTTCAGACTGCTGTTGCTGATGGCTAACATTTTGTGATAATAGTCAAAACCTTTGATCATTTTCATTTGAAGCGGTACAATGTTTCTGTGTTTATTCCAGAATTCTTCAAAAGTCAAAGGATTACATTAATTTTTTTGAACATCTATGGGATGATAAAGGTCCAACATATATTTAGAAACTGTTATTATATAGCAGAAGCCATGATGGTCTCACAGAGTCTGTGTGGAGTTATGTGCACTCATGTTTGCTTGGGTCTTCTCCAAGTTATGTGATTTCTTACTCCTGCCAAAGACAAATCTACACTTTGATATGTGCAACTGACTGACTCATTATCTGTCTTTGTGTATTTGCCCAGTGATGGACAGTAGATTTCTCCATGAGCTTTTTTTTGTTGTTTCTCTTTCTGCATGCTGGGAGGCTCAACTCCAAGCAGAACATGTTTCTACAAAAGTCGAATGGATAATGTAATAAAGTCATGAATGCTGAAGCAGAAATGCAAACTGCAAGGCTACTCAGACTTCCACATCAGAATCCAAAAAATTATATCAGTGATTTCATCACCCTCTCCCTTCCCAAGTGCCAAACAAGCCCTGGAGAGCTTGTGAGACAAGAGTGTCAGGAGTTGCAAAAAGAGCCGGTCAGAGAGTTCTCTTGCAGTCTGTCTGGCAGATTGAAAATGAACAAGAAATTATGTGTTTGAAAATATTTGCCTTTTTCTTGTCTCCTTTTGAGCTGTGACATTATTAGTCATGTGGTACATCAATCATGCAGTGAGTTAATGACACATCCAGCCCATGAATCTTTCAGCTCCTTTCCCCAACTTCAACAGGGCATGCTGGGGCTGTTCCTGCTCAGCAGCTGCTGGAGTAGGGCCGTGCTGGAGCCCGAGTCTATTTGCCAGCACCAACACTTTGATCTCAGCTTGTGGAACAGATAGCTGTGAGGCTGGGCCTGGATCTGGCTAGCCTGGACCTCGATGCTGTACTGGTGCACTCACAGGAGCTTGCTCCCACAGGGCCTGACTCTCCCCCACTTACTCCCATAACCCTGGTATGTGGCCAAAAACTGACCAGAAACTTACTTACACATGTACAATGTTTCTTCAGTGCTGCAATTAAATGATCAGTTTCAATATGTATGAAGAAATCTTTCCTTGTGTGCTTCCTTTTCATGTTAATAATACAAAAATGCTCAGCTTGAATAGAATAAAATTAGTCAAATATGCCAGCTTGATCTTTGACACTCTACACCAGCATGTTGCTGTAATAATAAAGCCAATGCAGCAGGCTGTATTTACATGTTTTTGCAATCAACCCTACGGCCCTACTTCCTATCAATTTTGTTTCCGAGGAGCCAGGATTCAGGAACAGCCTGCTCCATTCACACTCCCTGGGCAGCTCCACTGACATACTTTCCCTGCTAATGGGGCCACCTGCAGGTCTGCACAGGGTGCCGTCCGGACAGTGTCAGAGGGGAATGCAGACAGAGCAGGCGGTGACGTGGGCGGGTGGTGGTGCAGGGCATCTGTGACTGGCACCAGCATAAGAGCTCTTTCATTTCCCCCTGTTCTGTTGAGTGCCATGGGCACACACACAGAGCCAGGCACTGGTACAGGCCAGTGCACCAACACATGTCAGGAAATACTTTCTCTGTGATCTGAGTGAGCGGGGCCCAAGCTAATGTTCCCCTGACATTTGGACAGCCAGAGTGAAAGCTGCAGAGAATGTGAAAGAGAAAAGGATCATACATAAATTCCATAGAGAGGCCACTAATTTTACTCCCAAACATTTTAAACATCAGAAAAATGACATACATTGTAAAAACGGCATTTCTATGTGTAGAATCGCTTGATTGTTGGTCATTTCAACCCGCCTGTTTGTACTTCATTTAAATGACATGTTACATACATGTAAACTTGTCAAGGAAGGATAATAAAGACAAAGTTATTTTTTATTGTGTGCCCCTTCTTTCTGTTTATCTCCTCGTGGCTTTGATGTTTACCTTATGTTTTAGTATGAGGTGACACAAACTATGCAATATGATACAATGCAATTCTACACAACACAAAGGAATGCCATGCAACACAATACAGTAAGTAGCATTTAGGTGGAAAATACTTTGGCTAGAAGGAATGAACAGCTGTCTCCTATGCTAATGTATGGTGTTTGGTTTGCCCATTCATCACCCCAACCTCTTCTCCATTGCCACTTCTTCCTTCTCCCTTATTATCACAACAGCTTCAGCATTTTTTTCCTAAACGTGCTGTTTGGAGGCACTTGTTGTTCGTCTTCTTGGGAGCACAGCCTTGATAGATTGTCATATAAGGTCATATGACACAATCCAATACAATACATTATGATGTCGGAAGACAGAACAACGTACAATACAATGCAAGAAGATATGACGCGATATATTATGATGCAATCCACAGTCATATTATACTGCACAATACAATACAGAGTAACACCTGACAATATGACATGACAGCATGTTACAATGTGAAGTAATACCTTGTAACTGGATATGTCAACATGATACAGCACAGTGTCATAATAGGAAAATATTATATTGTTTACTAATCTTATTTTTAACCCATTCAATCATAAATGACAAATCTTTACATATTAACTAACTGCAAATAAGACATTTTACACAGCATGTGTAATTGCCTGTTGGGAATGCTTGAGTCTTAAAATAAAGGGCCAGTATGTTGGATACAATGTGACATATTTGCAGAAATGAAACACAATTTATATATTTTTTACTTTTGCAAATAACCACCAAAAAATAAAAATATAATTGTGTTTTTGTTACCTTAGAATGTGTCCATTTTTGCTATAGACTGAGCAGGTCCTTTTCCATGGAGTCCGCCATGTTGCACCATCTTTCTATGGTAGCCTAGTGGTGCACCATAGCTTCCTTTACCCACCTTAAAATCCTATACAATGCATCTTTAAACTTGCACTGAAGAACCCAGAGTCTTCTACTGGAGGGTAAAATCCATAATTCAGAGTAGTGGATAAGGTTGCTACTATTTTTTTAGTCTGTCTGATTACAGACAACTCATTGCAATAATTGTGTTTTAATTTATGTATTTATAGCTATGATTGCAAAAATAAATTTCACAGAAGCAACCCACCGAGCGGCAGTGATAAAAAAAAACAACAACATTCAATTAAGAAAGCCTGGGAACGCCTGCTATCTGGGGTGTAATTTCCTTAAACACCATCCTCAGCAGTCAAAGAGGGGTGGTAGGGAGAAAGCACTGCAGTTCTGAAACATTGAATTGGGCCTTGAGGCAGACATGGAAATTTATGAGTATACTTTGCCCATTCCAACAGAAAATACTAATTTATTTTTAAAAGGAAGCTTGTAATTTTCTTGAGTGCTGAAGTCCATAGGTTTATTTATATTATTTAGTCACTCATCTTACAGTAAAGTTCAAGTTCACCGTTTTTAAAAAAATGTATTGCACCTCCTTGTACACATAGAAATAATGAACAAAACTATTCTCTAAGGCCTTACTTTTATCTAATACTGCTTTTTCATTCTTGTGTGCAAAAATAATGCAGACACATGTTCACACATGCTGGATTGGCATCATATTTGGTAGACATTATTACAAATACAGTCTATTTATTATTGTATCATACCCATCTGTTCTTTTCCTCTCTCAATCACTAACACATAAGCAGTGCTAACAATACACTAAAATATTGTTGGGACATTTATCGACAGAGCAAATATTCAACCTGGAATAATAGTACTGTTTGTGATATTCATAAGCAAACAAGAAATATCAATAAAACAGTGCTTTACAGTGATTACTTGACATGATCTAATCACTGAGCCATAAATCTTGTCGACAGGCTACTAAACATGCATTTGGCTATACACAGTTCACAACACAGGCCATCACTGAGAGTGGAAACCCGACTCTCCATTCAGAACAAAGTGGAAAAACGCAGGCCGAGTTGAGAGGGAATCAAAAGGGGAACGATTTAGAAATTCAAGGGGATCGAATGGTAGCTTTATTAGGAGCTGAAGCTGCAGGGCTAGGTGGAATGAAAGCCTGGTCTGTGCTGGGCCTAACTGGGCAGGTCAGGCAAGACACCCAGTGAGAGAGAGCACTCAGGCCTGGAGGAGCCTTCACACCGTCAACCAAACCCTCAGGGGTCATCCCACCCTCCATAGCCTGAGCATACCGCTGCACTAATGTCTTTCTCAACAGGTACAGTGAGCGGGGGGGCAGCCAGGTAACCCAACGCTGATGGGATCACTCAGCCTCACTGCAGGCCGGGCGGTCATTTTTTGTGATCATCGTGTTAGCACGGTCACTTATGAGATGGCAAGCTTTAAAGTGAATAGGCTAAATGAATGAGGAAGCCATTGCTCTGAGCAGCAAATGCAGGTGATGACAATTCAGGTCAAAGATTATCTCGCGTCTTGCAGGGGCGTGCGGAACAAATCCAATTTTTGCAGCAGGGACAGAAAGTAAAGCAGGCCAAAGAGGATATCATTCATAATTACAAGGCTTAGCCAAAGAAAATGCTCCCCCACAGAGAACTGCAACAATGGCCTTAATTACATTTTTTCCTCCAACCCCACCTCAAAGTAAAAACATGGATGACAAATTTGGCATTGGGATTCCAGCTCATGGCTACTCTCTGTGCCAATTTCACTTTTTTGCTTGTTGCCAAGACAAATCATATTAACACATTACTAAAGAATCCTAAAACCTTTTGGCAACACACCAACCTACCGGTGCCAGTAAAGTTCATTAAAGCGAAAAATGCTTTTAGGAAACCTTTTCTCAGTTGCAATTATAAATAAGTTCCTTCATGGAGCCCCCCGTCATGGGTGGGCTAGCAGCCCAGGGGCCACTGGCGTGCAGACAACTGATCACTAGTCTGAATGGAAAGCAAGCCCAGGGAGCCAGCTCAAGTAACTGCTTTGTTACTGAATAAATGTCGCTAGCAACAAAGTTCACAAAGGACCATTTGTCAACATGTTTATGCAATAAAGGTCTATAACTATGGTGACGACAGCCAAAAAAAAAAAAAAGTGTCCGAGCCCATCAGGGAAAGGCAAATAGCCGTTCTGACATAACACAAAACAATCTGGGCGAGGACTGGCTAATAGTACTCAGATTGAGCAGCACAAAAGACTGCTTGAATACTTGATCCAATGCAAACGTGTAAGGTGAGATGACTAGAGCTCTTGAGCACAACAATACAGGAGACTCTTACATATTTCCACCAAAAGTCTCCGTCTCTGCCCGTCACTACTGATAAAAATGAAAATCTCCCTGAGTTGCTTTCCCTAATTAAATCTACTTAAAACACACTGAATATGCAATTCACAAGTGTTCCACAAATCTGGCAACGCTCACAGTTTCTGCCTCCTTATAGACCCCAGAGGTATGGGCAGGCACATAATAACATATTAATTTAGTTTTAAATTGCATTATTTATTACTTCATTTATTTGCTTAATAAGCACTGGGAAACGTGTATGTTTTACCTACCTGCAAATTAGCTCTCTGTTGAGACATACACATATACTATGCACATAAATAAGAGTCAAGATTTGGGTTACTGGACACTTAAAACACTAAAAAGTCAAACAAACAGCTCAAAAAAAATTTAAATTACTGTGGAACATTTTGTGTTTCGAGTTTAGCCTCTTATTGTGCAATCTTTGGAATAAGATTATGACACCAAATCTTCTTTGGTGTCATAATCCCCGTAACCTGAATTGTCATGACAAAAACAGACAAAGACACTTCCTTTCTCTTCTTCTCTCATTGAAAGATAATTACAAAAAAGTGTGCTGCGTTAAAGAATACAAGTGAATTTTGTGAAGGACTGTTGTGCCTTGTGTGATAACATGTTTCTACAAGTTGTCATTAAGAGAGGCACTTTTCAAGAAGGTATTGAAACAGCAACTGAGAGTTTCCCTCAAATGGAGCTCCTTTTCATATCCTCATTAGATAAGGAGAGCTGCTGAAGGTTGAGACCCACAGTGACAATGTATTAGGGTCTTTTTTTTATCTGCTGCTGGCCTCTTGAGACTTGCTCAAGTCATGGCTATGAATGAGGGAGCTGTTCCAGGAGGCCAACCAGAGGCAGACCGCTGTCCTTGCCACTCCATCACTCGGTGACCCCTCCACAGGACACGCCAGACCAATCTGCAGAGAGGCCCTAAAAAAATCACCGTACCTGTCCCAGGCAATCCCCACTCAGTTAGCAGACCCCTTCCTGATGGGCAGGGCCGGGGCAACTGGAGAAAGGCCTTGATTTTGGAGAGGTCATTAATCTTTCTTCCCTTCTCTTTCTGACACCTGAACCATACCCACCCAGCAGTCAGCCACTTCACAACACCCCCTTCTCTGGTCTCAATAAGATCTGATCAGAGCCACGTGGCAGGCTGCCTGCAGAGAACCAGCACCACTATGCTACCTCCAAACTCATGCACAAACACACACACATACCATGTAAAAAAAAAAAATACTGTATATACTGACACAAACGTACACTTTTCTCAGCTCTCTAACAGGAAACCATCTGAGACTGACACTGACAGCAAGCCGATCCCTTCCCCTCACCCTCCCACTCACACACACACAAACATCTCTGTCTCAAAATTTCGATCATCGTAGTCAGATGCCAAACGGAGGGAAGCTGGGGAGGTTTTAGAGATGACTTCCGACAGTCACTGCAAACGAGGCACCTTAAAGATGCTCTTGAGGATGGGGGTTTACCTAAATGCATGTTTGTTTGAACACACACACAGGTGCACTGAAACCCAGATGTTATTCCTGTGTTACTGACAGTAAAATGATGTTTCTCGCTAAAAACCCTGATACTGATGCTTCCTCGTGAACTGGGTGGATGATGTGATGACAGTAAGTTCAGAGGATGCTGATGATGTGCAGTGATACGACAGCTTACAGCTGTGATACCTGTTTAGACAAACCCTCTGACAACAAGATGTGTCACTGAGCAAGGCTTTAGCACAGCCGATTCCCTCATAACAAGATGCGGATTTGCTTGCCTTAGAAGTATGGAGACTAGTCTCGAAGCCTCTCTTATGACGGTTAGTGCTAAGCCACAATGTTTACACAGCCCCTCCGGGCTATTTCACTTTCCAGCACCAAAATAGCAGTCATCTCCCAAATCTTCTTGTGAGGAGAGAAAGTCTCATTGATGAGGATAAGAGGAGAAAGGGACAAGACAAGCTTGGGGATTAGTGGCCCTAAACTCCTGCACAGCACACTCCACCGTCTGGTACTGTGCATTGAGCCGTCTTGACAGGAGGGAGCCGTATGGCAATTGAGGGGGTTAGACGGGGTCATGGAGCGTTGCTCAGCAGGGATTAGGAGGCGTGTGGCCCCCTTCACTTTTAATCAAACCCTCCCAATCAGGTCAGATTACAATAGGATAAGCAGGGTCAGCACATTGTGTGGTTAATACTTCTCTCTTGAAGGGCCTCCTAAAATCTCCTCCTCCATGCAACAAGAGGAGGTCTGCATTATGCGAGGAGAATGTGCATTGTTTTCATAATTACACGATGAAGCAACATCTAGAAATACAGTACTGTTATGGCGACTTTTCTATGATTTATGTGTAGCACTTTGTTAAATCCTTTTTTGTGTTACACCCTTTTTTCAAAGGGCTTGCAGGAGCTTTATCCAGTCCCTTTACACCTTTGCTCTTTTTTTTTACACCAATGTCCCTCAGGGCAAATACTCTACCCTTTAATGCTACCCTTGTACTGCACCTTTGATTAAATTTGTAGAAACTTTATGTTCAGCAGGTTAGTCATGGCTAATTCTTATTTGCTGGTTGTAAACAACACCTGACTGTCAGGCAAGTTCAGTTCTCTGCAGGTTTGATTAGTGAAGAAAAGACAATTGGTTGGCGTCTTAGATGTGCGCTGCTGCTGGTTTGATTCACGCGCACCTCTTTAGATCCATGCGAGGCAGATCACAGAGGGGTTTTGTCGCAGCTCACTGTTTTACTAGTTGTTTCAACTTCGCAGAGATTTTCTGAAGAGTTAGGTAAACAGTGTTAACAAGGTAGAGGTTTTCATGGTCTGACTGAACAAAAACCAGAGACGAGGCACTTTGCCTGCGATACCATCCAGCACGATCACTATGCTTAATCTGGGAGTCTGGCTGCATACCTTCTGATTTCTCTGTTAGAACATGGATAGAAGAGCGGTCCGTGGAACTTCAAAGGGGCAGGGAGACGCACGCGGCTGCTAATTTTTCAGACTGGGCATATGTGGCGGAGAGCGTGGATTTGAGGCTCTCCTCTCACTTCAAAGCCAGGCGCCTTAAAAGGTCTGGCTGTGTTTTGACGTGGATCTGCAGAGGTGAATGAGAATCAAGCACCCGCTGCAGACCCTTCAGAAGTCAGGCTCACTCTGTTTAACCCCCCTCCCCAATTCTCCCTCTGCACACATTCTCTCCTCCCTGCCTTGACAAAGAGAAGAAGAAAAACAAGAAAATTCAATAATGCCTTTGAGAGGCAGGATTACCTGAGGAGACGCCTGCGCTGCTATGCCGCGAGTGAAATCTCATGTGCCCTCCTCTCCTTCTGCTCTCACCACATCCCTTCCTCCTTTCACTCCTCTCTCTCTTCTACTCCCTAGCTTGGCTAAAGACAGCCCTCAAAAAGCACATCAAAACTCTCCTTTGATGCCATGGCAGGCAATTAACCCCTGGAGTCCAAAATTACAGATTGCTTGGGATGTGACACATTTTGGATGGGTGGGGTGGCAAGTGTACATGTGCCTGATTCTAGGGGGTGAGGGTGGGATTGGGGTGGGTGGGTGTATTGTTTGTTTGTTTTAAAGCAGGCTACTTCTTTAATGAAGTGATGCCGTGGCAGATTTGAGACAACCCATTTCTGTCAGTTTGAAAAGTAAAGTAGGGTAAATCTCTAGAGAAAGGGCTAGCTTCACCGGAGGAAGTGTTTGCACTCGATTATTTGTACTCCTGCTCACTTCTGATGAACAATGCTGCAATACAGACGGAACAAAGGAGCCAGGCTCCTTGCGAATTTTAATTAAGTCGTGGGCGCAGCCAAACAATGATGAGGTCTATCCCAATTTCAACTGTGTTTTTGTGTCACTCACTCCTCTTGCGTTGCTTTGCATAAAAAATAATTAGGCTGGGTTGGTGCACTGGTGTTGGATGGAGCTCACAGATAAAGCCCAACATTCCCATGACTGATGTAGGTGATGAAGTACATTATACATCACTGGGTGTAAACTGAGAATTAATGCCATGTGTGGCTTTGGCACTGCAAAACGATTTACAAAATGACTCTATTTTGGAGACTTGTCAGTTGCAGGGCAGGTGTGTAACAAGCCTTGCCAAGTAAGGCAATGGCACTGTAGTGGAGGTGTGACAAACGCTACACGATGTGACAAGATGTAAGCCCAGTTATCCAGTGTGCCATGACTGGTGACCCCTGGCAACGGGGGCTGTTTTCCTGTATGGCTGTTACCGTCCTCGCAGCTGACATTAAAAACATCAAAACACCTGAGACCTTCAGCAGAAGGCAGTGAGGCCCAACAGTCTGTGATCGCCAGATAAAACACGGCACTGGCCAAATAGCACTGTTAAAGCTGAAAAAAGGACTGATGAAGATGTGGACACACACATACACACATACAGGCCTTTCTGTTTTTGCTTGTACATTTTATTAGTCACGCGAGCAAGAACCCAACACAGCTTTGAGGCCTGCACCCAAGGGTCTTCAGCAAGCTAGCGTGAGAGTTACTGATTCTGTCAGTCATATGGCAGTCCTCCCCTCTGTTGCATGTGTGACAAGAGTGTCTCTCTGTGCACTGCCAGGTAAGCAATCGCCTGCACGATTAGCCAGGTTCGAGCACGAAGTTTTAGATCATTGTTTCTGATCTAAACAATTAGTGCACATCACAGTGGCATACGTCTGCAGCATTTCTCTGCTAAGGACGAGTCATTTTTCCTCCTTTCCTGCGAACTCCCATCCTTTTTGCCCTGTCCCACCAGCAAAGACTTCTGATCTTCTCAAGACATTGTTTCTTTCCTTCGCGCCGCCCTCCCCTGGCAGACAGTGAGATTACACAGTGATAATAAGCAACTCAATATTGTATGACAGCCTTTTCCACGTGAGGGACTTACAATCATGTTTCATTAATTCAGCTTGAATGAGGCCTCATTTCAAGCATAGGGAAGCTTAAGATTTGTGTGAAATTAATAACATAACAGATGTCTTCAGACTATTGGATCTCTGTTATGAATATGGGAAATCAAATTTTCTTGAAAATAAAAAAATAAAAACTTTGGAAGTGGGCTGACAAGAGTGGCACCTTATAGTTCAAGAGCTCTTCCCTTATATCATGCATAGTAAGGTACCAGAGGGGGTGTCAAGTGGCAGATTTGTATCAAATGGCCTTATTTAACACTGCCTTTCGGCTTTAATACCGGCAAGCCAAAACAAGCACCGTGTTGGATATTTCAATAGGATGTAATCACCCGGGGAGCTTGCTGAAACATGGTATGCATCAGAGCTTTCCTTTTTTTTTTAATTTTCATGAGTTGCCATTACTTCTCATCTATTCTTTTCTTCTGTAACAAAATGCATCTGTGTTTCGAAAATGTCTCACGCACTTTGTTCAAGCTCAGGGAGTCCTACACAAGATAGCCTCAGGCCAAAACTGCTGTACTCCCTTTCCCTTTTGTGTGCACTGTCTCTCTGCATAGACTAAATATGGGGACAAGAGCTTCACAGCCTACTGTCTTGCATGGTGCTGCCCTCCCCAGGTACTCCACCAGCGCAGCTCAAACAGAGGCGGTGGGGAGACAGCATTTCTCCGCTTCAAAGAGGGGAAAAAGATAAATCATTCAGGTTGGGCTTTTGTTCCAATATGCCACGGAGCTGCGATCACAATCCCTTTTTCCACTCCCTTTGTTTCCCAAACTAAAGCGTCTGGATGTGACAGTGAATCTAACTTCCTTTGCAGGTTGTTTATGCAGCTCAATCACTATAATTCTTCAAATTTGAAATGACACCATTGACATGCTTGCTTTTAGGAAAGTGGAGCCGTGAGATCTTCATGTGCAAAGATTACCGACTTGTCACTTAAAAAACAAGTATGTACACATATACAGTGTGTATTACAGAAAAAAAAAAACTTTTGTATATATCTAAATTATTTATTTCTCTCACCGTACAATAAAGGCAATGCGGAGTGACAGTTCGAAGAGGGAATGTGATTAAAATATAATTAATAGAAGTTAAACTGACAATAATCTTTGTAATTGTTGAAGCTATTTGAGCTGAGACAGATAGTGATTTACTCTGTAATTAATTTAATCACATTTATTCTGCTCCACTAAGTCGGTTGAACCATGAATTCAACTTTTTGTCATCCTCACTGAAGAGGGCCTGTATTTATTCATGCTCTCAGTCAGCGATGTGAGCCCTGTGTACGTCTTTGTCAGGCGAGGCTGCAGAACCCCAGCCTGGTTAAGTCATTTAAAGGAATACAATGCAAACAGAAAAAACAATAAAGGAAAATCAGAGTTATTAAATTGGATATTGCAGTAATGCATAATCTAACTTCATCTCAATGGATCCGATGGAAATTCTTTGTTTAGCGAGAGAGCTGAGGCACTCTAATCATTGAAAAACCAATTCAAATTTATATGAGAGCTGGGTCTATGCAAAAATGGGCGGCTAGAAGAATGAGGTGTAGGGGTGCATTAATCTTTATAACGTTATTATTTTTTCTTCATTTCTAGAATAACAATTGTCTGCTGTATAATAGGATCAAAGTGAGTTTGCTAATAATGTCTGAAGAAGAAGGGGCTTACTGTATGTCAGTCAAACACTTTCTAATGGCGTGTAATTCAGTCTGAACTCAACAACCCATTGCACTGCTCATTCTGCTTTACACATCAGTGGGCACAGTGGCCCTCCAGCTCCTGCCGAGAACACAGTGGGGCAGAATAAAACACAGCATTGTGCTAAACTGTCTTTAATCTATTCACTGTTAGGGCTCGGCTAATGTTCAGTGTGTCTGTTTTATAATGACATCCAGGCAACAACTAGTACAAATCTTAACATTCGTTGTACATTCTTGCTACATCGCACCGTCGCACCATGGAAGCTGTAAAGAAAAAAGTCTCGTGAAAGAGGGCGTGCTTGCATAAATTCGATATTTTTTCTTTGACTGACATCCAGATACCTCAGGTCATGGAGGTGGGCTGGGATGTGGTGGAGGGGGTGAAGGTGTATCAATGCGACATGGTGTTCATTTACTAATAAATAGGGAGAGCGAGGGTGACAGAAGGACCAGAAGAGGGAAAGTGTTCCTGCTCATTGCCCCTGGGGTGATGAGTGGAGAGACATGGAGCCCAGAAGCTCTGGCCACTTGCCAGCGCTAACTGTACTTGTCCCGCTCCTCCCTGCTGAGAGAACATCCATCTCCCTCCTCAACCTGACACTCCGTTTATTCCCACATTCATTTGTCATGTCCCCAATCAGCTGGATGAATAGAAATGCTGTGACCATGATGGATGGTGATTCTAATTAAGACACCCCCCTCCCCCACTCGAAAAAAAAAAAAAGATCCACACTCAACTTCAGATGCTATTTTCCTTTTTTCATCCTTTCTGTTTAGCTAATAGGAGGGTACTCCCGTCTTTTTTTTTTCTTTGCTGGTGGTGACTGATGGCCTGTGCGCTCACTGTCAGTCAGCTGTAGGTCATCTGACAACAGAAAGAGAGAGGAGAGAGAGAGGCAGAGGTAGGACAGGGAAATGGGGGGCAGCTGAAGCAACTCTAGACCCAGGACGCTTTTGTTTGTTTGTTTGCTGTGTTTAAAACAAAGAGCGCATGGCATTGAGAATTCCATCTGAAGGAACTCCCCTCAGAGATTAGTTATTCAAAGGCATGCAAATGACATTGCCATGTGCTGGTTTACAAGGGGGTTGTGTTCATTTTGGATCTGCTTAATTGCTTCATTTCTAAAATAACTTCTCTGTTGTTTACCAGCACAATACAGATAAAGGATGTGTATAGCCGAGCTGTAGCACATTGGATGCTGCCTTTTTCTGTTTTTTTTTTCATTATATGTGCATTATTTTGCTATTTCGTCCACAATGTGTTAATAAAAAATTCATAAGGCACTTTTAAAAAAACTGTCATATTGTAGATGGTTTTTGTTTTTGACAGCAATGCTGTAAACAAACAAACAAAAAATAAAACAAAAATGCACAGAACCACATTTTGATCTAAAAATTATAAACGGGCGTGTAACAATTTAAGTTTTTTTTCTATTCAGACTAATTATTTTATTTTCAAAAGCCATTGCCATGCTAGAACCTGCAATGCTTAAAATGCATATTGTATTCTGCAAAATCCTACATTATATCTCTCCTGACAAAATCCATTTATTCAGCTTTCTGTTCCATTTCAACAGATGGATTTTTATTGCTCACTATGCATAGTTCGAATAATAAAACCTACCTCTGTTTTATCAGCGCCTGTCTGTCCATTTGCTACATATAGGATACCAGAGTCATACAAAATAACATGAAATCAAACTAGGAAGCTACATACAGCAGCTTCTTTCTCCCTTTCATTTTTACCACAGTTCAAAAAAGCTGCTTTCACAGAATGCATCTATTTTGGTCAGGCATTTTAAAAGTAGCAAATATGCCAAAAAGGGATTTTAAATTTATGGAACAAAATCGCCTACAGAAAACCACAAAAAAACAAGCTTAAAACCAATAACATCCACATATCCAAAGCCCAGTCAGTGCAGAATGTATGTACAGAATGCGTGTCATTATGCATGAGATTACATGGAGAAAATGATAGTCACTGGGCGTAATCCTGCAGAGGAAGCCCAGCAGCACTTGCGTCCGAGAAAGTTAATCACCTTGGTTAGGTGCAGAAAGGTTGGATTGAATTACAAGAAAGCAGCATATCTGTGGAGGTAAGCCATGCGTGACATGCCTGCACTCCTTTTAAACATGCAATGCCAGCAGGCACCTCAGAATTTTAAAATCATTGAATAGAATCAATTACTGTAAATGCAACAGGGGCAGTCAAGCATGTAACGCATAACACATCTTTGGGGAGTCTGAAGTAGCATTTGGAGTATCTATTGTAAAATTCTACAGGGTAGCCAGCATTATTCCAACATAATATCTGAAATACATGGCCCATACACCCCCGCAATGAAACATTTCTAATGCATTTTTTGTGAAGGTCTAATATCTGTCAACAAAGACTGTCAGATTTGTTAAATCCTGGTGATATTTTCAGCTGTCGTTCAATCAAAGCCGCTAAAACTGTCAGTTTAGTGGGGGAAAAAATCATAACAACACCACTAAAGTTTAGGACACAATAATAAAATATTTACCTAAGTTAACAATTTTATTTTCAATCCATTTTTATTCACCATGTTTGCAAGTCCCCAGTGAAAAGCAATGCGGGGCCGATGGCTTTCGGATTGCTGTGCTCGACTAAGCCTTTCAAAATAACCCCAATATTGCCTAAATATTCTTATTATGTACATCACATAACCTTCTTTGCTTCCAATCAGCCCAGAAGACTTACTTCGGCTTTTTATCAGCAGTGACATGCCTAATCCCATGTTAAAACGAATAACACATAATAAAAAGAAAAAAATAAACATCATCCCGTGGTCAACGCCTAAATCTCTTTTCCATGTCCGTCCTGAGTGGACAAGCAATGTTATTTATTGCGGAACAAGGCGGGGACAAGGATCAGAGCTCCTCTTAGAGCACCATCTGAGGACAGAACCACTGTTTTCACATCATATCCGAGTGTATACAAGCTGTAAACCCGCGTTGGTGAGGCCTAGGCTCTTTGTTAACACTTGTATATTGGCCTTTCCCTTGATCAGACATATTCACAAATATTGATTGCTACAAATTTTTTGATATTGTCCTCATTGCCAGAACAGCAACCTTGAAACAATAAGGGCTAATGCAGGGTTGCCTATCTAGCTCTGTCGGTGTCTGTGTTGTGGAATGACACCTCTCAACCCACTCCTCTTCCTCAGTGCCTGTGGATGCTTATGCTGGCTGCTCTTGTTTGAGGGGCATTGCTTGATCATTCATTATTAGCTCACGTCTGTCAAACCAAACAATGAATAGACTGCTCAAAATTGATGACTATATAGAAGTGCATATGAGCAAAAAGGCTTTCATTTAGTGCCCTACTCTCCATGTAGGAGGTGACAGCCATGATGGATATGACACTATACACCAGATTTATCTTGGAAATGGAATAATTATGCACTTAATGCATGACTGGTGGTCTGCATTTATACTGATAGCTAACAGGGCAGGCAGCAGGATAAGCAGAGGGGGTTGGACAGCAACATCCCTGAGGCCTCATAGCCTCCAGCCCCATTGGAAATCTTTAACTACTTGAAAATGCGTTTTCTTTGGTCAAGGTTGAGATACAAGTCTGCACATGGCAAGTAACACCCTGACAGTGTCACCTCCACAGGGACAGCCGGCTCATTGCAAGGTGACCTTAGAACAGCTAATGGTGACTAATACCTCTGTAGAGAGAAGCTAGGGGTCGTAACATGCCACACCACTTACAGGAGAACGATACAGAAGCACCAGCTAACACTGATCAATATGCTGCATTACAAATTCCTCCATCTTTCTTTGTTCCTCTCCACAAGATCCGACATAGAGACACCTAATGTGGAAATAATGTAGATTTCCATCCAATCTCTTGTGAAGGCAGTGCATAAACATCTGGTATGTAAAGGCTCAATGTTTCAAGAGAATGACTTTCCATTACAAGTTCTCAGTTTGGCTGTTCTGCTCTGGGAACTGAACAAACAGCCTTACATGCAGTGCTGCCTTTATAATTGAATGTGCATTTCGCAGACATCAAAATGATCTCAATGGTGTGGTGGAGGCCTCTCTCTTCATTTTACCTCATCCTAACTTCAGACAGGTTTTCTCTTCTTATACCCCAGAGGGGGAGGATGGAATCCCTCAGTAGTGTCACGGAGTGTTTTGTGTAACACTAGACAAATAATCCTTCCCTCTCGGAGGCGTGAATGTATTTTACAGGTATCCGTCATCCAAGTGTCAATCCTGCCGGCAGATTTCACACACCACTGGCACCACTGCACCTCTGCCTGCTCGCTTCCTGATTGCATAAATACTCCCAGTGACACAGTGGACTGCATCCAATTCCACACCTGCTCAGACATCTCAGGGAGAGGGGGAAGAAGAAACATTAACTAAAAAACACAGAGTGCCAGTTAAGGACAGGGTGAGGCTTTCGTATGCAAGACTGGCTTCTCGACTCCTGTGAGGTTGTTAAAAAATACACTATACTCAAGTGATGATGTACGTTATCAGCATAAAAATGAGAAAAGCTGGGAAATGAGCCACTTGGGAAAAGGGTCACCAGAGCGCCTAACAGCTCGTATTAGCTAAATATTCTATGTCTCCACACCTCAAAGACAGCTACTCTGTGATTAAAGTAATTGTCGTCATTAGCCTTGCATTTTTTTAATAATAAATACCCAGCGGCTTAGTATGATTACATTGTTGTGCTGAGGCAATTTGAAAAGCTACAAATCCACCCCGGTGCTAAGCTTTGTACAACAAATTTTACAATGCCAAATTCCAGGTACAGGATGATGAACAGCAGCTGAATGGGAAAAGGGTTCAAATCCATCTGGCGGATTCCTATTCATTTCTGTTCCTGTGGTTTTAGGAGTGTGCGGTGGTGGTGCACTGCCATGCCTTTGATCAGCTGATGGAGACAATGCAGCTCTCCTCAGCCCTGTGGCACGGGGGTTTACCTGCTGCTAAGTCAGGTATCACAGCCAGGGACCCAGCACCTTAAAGAGGCTTTAACCCTCCTCTGGATCAGGCTGACATGATTCATGTGGGCTGGGTGTGGATTTGAGTCCCTGCTGTGGCACAGCGTCTTTCATGTCAGGCTGTTTATGAGAATATGGAGATGGGTTTTGCGTGCTCGTGGGTGTTCCTTAAAGCAGCGATACGACCTCAGGCTGGGCTTGATCCCTGACGAGTCAGAATCTACCTCTCGATGAATCTCTTGTAGCACACTTAATACCCATAAGAACATGGTGCACGAGGCCCCTCATCTTGGTAACAGAAAGGAATTTGAGAGCAGATTAATATTATGAACAGTAATATTCCCCCGGCGGCATCTGCATGCGCCTGGGATTACAGGGCTCTGGGGTGATTACCGGCAGGGGAAGTGGGGTTACAAGTCCAAAAAACTTTTCATCTTCATCCAGGGCACAAGAGCACACACATAGAAAGACGTATAGATGTGTAACAGGGCTTGTGCACATGTCTGTTTAAATCTGCGCTTTGTTACGTTCGTAGAAGGAACATCGAAATGTTTCTCCAGATGTTTGCCCAAAAACATCACTAACTGACATTTAGGCATCTCCTCTCAGCATGGATGCAGACACTGAATTTTATTTTCGTGAATAGGTGAGTAAAATCAGCCTCCAAATGATTCATTCCTCTGCAATAGACAGCACAGGTAATTACAGTGACACCTTTTGTGTTGTGAATTACTACAGAGCAGAGCGACACGAACGCTGCATGTGAACTAATCCCAAAGCCTTCTCCACTATCCTCGCGATGCATGAGATTGCACATCTGTAACCATGTAAAGTTAAAGTTGAAATGTATAAGTCTAATCCAGTAGTCACAGCCAGTGTCTCCTCGTGGCCTGCTGGCTGTCCACTCTGTGTGGGTGCAAAAAAAAAACATTCAGGTATTCCAGTCAGTCTTATGCACATTCATGCTTGTGCACACTGACTAGTCGAACAAGAGAATAAGGGTCATTGGGCACTAAAAGCAAGAAAGTTGGTTAATTTGGCACATGCCGTCTATTCAAGTATGCTAACGAGCTACATATCAACAACCTTTCTCCAGAATTGCAGATTCCACCTTTAACATAACCAAGATGGTGACAGCAGTACAGAAAAATGCAGACATAGAACTTAACAATGCATCACAGAAAAACTACTTGTGAACAATTTGACATATTATTAGTTTTTGCTGACTATGAGGATTAAAATTTTCTCATAATTTATAAACATTTTCATTAAAAAAATTTAAACAAACCTGAAATGAGGTGCCAAAGTGAACACTGCTGTTGTTCCATTTTTGCCTTTTTAATTTTTTCAACATTAAAGTCAAAACTGTACAATACTACATCTAATCTTCACAGAAGCCATTTTCTAAGACCGTTTAATGTCATCTTTTTTTCACCCCTGATGTGTAGGAACATTATTAGTTTAGTGAATTAAGAAAGGAAGCCTACAAGGTGAAGGGTTGCTAAGCTAATCTCCCATAGAATGGCATCAGAGATCCCTCAGGGTTCCATGTCTGGCCCACTGTAGATATCAGTTTTCAGTGGAGCACGAAGACCTGCCAGGCTTAAAGCCCTTCTCACTCTAAGCCTCATTATTCCCCTTGCCACCGGGCTGACGCCAGGCCACGCGTGCAAAGCAAGCCAAGGAAATCGCCTCAGGACTTGTCTTATGACAGAAGACTCAGCAATTTCCTCAGCACCTTTTGCATGAGGATAAGACACACTTTGACCATGTGTAACCAATAAGTTGGCCTAATGAAGGCCAGACCTTGCAAGCAAAGGGGAGTAAAAGAGAAAGCTGAAACGGGCCTCTCATGTCTGAAATTATCCTGAGGAAAGCGGTCTGACACGCTGTTTTGCTGCTAGGTGTTGGCGTGAAAGAAAAGAAACAACACTGTTTCCATTTAGAGTTAAGACAGAATCACAGAGCGCCAGATTGCACACATTTGTGAGGGAAAACAGCAGGCTATTTCCTTTCTTTAGACTGCAGTGTTGACTTTGTATATTCCACAAGGTCTCAGGGATTGAGTAGAGGAAGGAAGGCGAGGGGCACTGCAGCACGCTGCCATGCAGAGTCTGAGTTTGTCAGCAGCTCATAAGCTTGAAGTTCAAAGAGCAATCTGATAGAAAATCTGTCTTGGCAGTGGTTTCCTCCCGTGTGTTTGCCAGCACACTGCTTCCGTCAGACTGCACCCAGTAGTCATCAATTAGAAAACTGAAGGGTGCCATCCACACACCAGCACAGCCACTATGTGGACATAAGTTGAGCAGACAGCAGTGGTGGAAATATTTCGTTCCTTCAATTGCACAGAACCAACAATATTACATGACAGGAGCCTTTATCAGGCTGCAGCTTACTCAGCAAAACGATCAGTGTGCTGTAAAGTGAACAGTGTCTTTTATGTACAATATACCAGTCAATAGCGTTCTGTAAGCATAGGTTAATTATTCAGTCACATTTTACTTGCAGCAACAGATATGATGAAGTGCACTAATGCTCCAAAAGAAAGGAAAAAATAATTCAAAAGTCTCTTTTTGAGCCTGTATACATTAATTATTTATGCACAACATGTCCATGTATTTCACAAAATCCTGTTCTCAGCTGCAGAGTTTAATATGAAGGAAGATCAGTACAACAGCTGTTGTATTTCACCAGGCAGGATAGGGCCATGTGAGATTCCCAAATGTAAAGAGAAAGTGAATACTGTTGAAGTAGTACATTATTCACACGATTACTGGATCAATTTTTCTCCATTTATTTATTCACATGAAGACATTGCCACATTTAATAATTTGGGGTTTTCTAGCCAGTGATAGCCTGCCTCTGTATGAGTCAAAGTGTACTGAAGGCAAGAATGATTGACATTTTGGTAACAGTACATACATTTTGTTACATACGTATGTAGTTGTTGAACATGAAAACAAAATATGTTGCTAGTAAGTTTTTTATTGATTTAGACAGAATTTTAACGTGCTGGTGTGAAATGAATTTTTGAAGCCTCAAATGGAAAACTTTGGATGAGTAGCCGTTGATGATGAAAACACAGAAAATTATCACACAAATTGGCAAATGTTCTCAGATCTATTGAGTATTTTAGGTTGTTGTAGCTGTCTGCATGTGCTGCCATACGATTTAAAGGGGAACTTCGTTTTTTTTCAACCTGGGGTCTGTTTTCATATGTCATTTCATACATGTGAGTGATGGAGAAATGAATTTTCAACATAGCGCCAGTATTTAGCTGGAGCTAAATACTGGAGCTATTCACTTTCTCTTTAGCTCCAGTATTTAGCCAGGCAGGCAGCTTAGCAGCTCAGCTAGCAGCTCAGCTAGCAGCTCAGCTAGCGAAAAGTATGGGGCAAGAGGCCCCCCCCCGCATCAAAGTCCGCCCTAACATGCTTTTTTCCCCACACTGACCGGCTCGGATAGTCTCAACGAGTGTCCCACAACATACTAGAGATGAGAAGTGAATGAAAACCTCCACATTACCTGGCGATCTGCATGTTAGGGCGGACTTTGACGAGGGGGGACCTCTTGCCCCATACTTTTCGCTAACTGAGCTGCTAGCTGAGCTGCTAAGCTGACTGCCTGGCTAAATACTGGAGCTATGTCGAAAATTCATTTCTCCATCACTCACATGTATGAAATGACATATGAAAACAGACCCCAGGTTGAAAAAAAACCGAAGTTCCCCTTTAAACATTTTAATCTGTTTTTTTGTCTTACCAATATTAGCCAGAATGTGTTTACAGTGCAAAGCCTCTTCGACAAACTATACCAGTAAACGTAATAAAGTGTTTAGCTGCCTAAAAGCCCAAACTTTCACCAGCGAAACAAATTACTTGCTATAAATAAGCAATTCTTTGATATTCCATATCAAATTAAGCCCCCAAGTACAGGTTTAAGGTACTATTTAAACCAGATAAAAATTTATAGAAAATGAACAAATGTCAAAAGAAAATAAAGATCACAACTGTTTTAGTGCCATAAATTAGAAGACAAAGGCCTGCTGAGACAGTAATATCTCTCTATCTGTCACAAACAGCTTTATGATAATAAACAGAATCTCAAATTTGCAAAAACAGCATGTGCATAATTTGAAAAAGGCAAATGATCCTTGGACCTTTTATCTAAATATCATTTCAAGTCTTGTGTGAGAAAACATCCCGATTCATAATTCTTGGAATACATCATTATTGGGAGAACACTCGAGATGAATTACTTTGCAAACACCAGGCGCCTGGAGGGTGACCTGTGACAATTCCACGCAACACCTCTGCAGAGCTGAAGGAATTCATTTTCATTTCCCCACTGACTGTCCTAATCACCATGTCTCAATGTGACCAAGAGTTTGCTTTAGTTGATAATGTATTAATAATATTATTTTAAACTGGTTTCACTGATGTCCAGTAGCATCTCTGTATGAATAAAACAGATTTTTACTGAATTCCAACAGACATTGTCATTAAAACTGCATCCTTTCCCCTGATTTTCTATATTATCCTGTGGAAAAGGTGTGGCCAATTTGTAAAGACATGGTTTTGTAAGGTGCAAAGGTTAAAATCAACATCTCACAGAGTAACTTTTACAATATATCATCAAATACTGGATAAGTGGATGATATTGAGAGAGGATTAGCATATAGGACACATCACAGAAAAACCATCTGTTCTAGCTCTGTATCCTCTTAAATCCCCTGATCTTCAATTGACACATTTCAAATCAGTGATGAGATATACAGATTTGAAAAAAAAATCTGACTGTGCAAGATTATGAAGTATAATAGACATTGTTAGCTGATTAGACTTACGTACAATTTAAATTACATACAATGCAATACTGGTACCTGTTTTTTGTAAAACATTGAGCAAGAAACCACACAAACAAGAACTGTAAACCATGGAAAAGTTGCCCGTCTTTGTTGTTCCAAGTTGTTTTAATAGTGACAACAATTCTGGGATTAGAGATGTGAGAGGAAACTAAAAGAGTGATACAAGCGTGAGAGCAGGGATGCTGTGAAAATCAATACAGCATTGCATTTGCATTGCTTTGATCGTGTACAGCAGGACCAGGAGATAAAGTAATACAAATTCTGCTGGACAGGCCGATCATTAACGCTAGGTTGCAATCTGTCTGTGCATCCACTCGTGCTGTCCATCGCCTTGGGAAAGACAAGTGTTCTACATAAGTGAATTTAAGAGGGCATGTGTAAGACAGTGACTAGAACAGGCCAAACAGAGAGCGAGGTGAGTCTGTCTGTGTAAATCATCGTCTGACTGCGATCTCACCTAACCCAGAGTCACCAAAAAAAAAGACAGGGGTCCAGGTGAGATCAAGTTTCCACGAAAAAATCATCATTGGATCATTGCGACTGAGGATAAATAGAATTTCAACCTTTGACCTTTGTGTCACCGGTCAAACAGATCTCAGCATCCCGCTGACTCCTGGCTTACTCACCCTGCTCCCTCCAATCCTGTCTAGGGTCATTCTGCTTAAGTGACCCAGTGCACTGATCCAAGGACACAAAGCGCTTTCTCGTATGCCAGCGATACTCACAACACTCTACACATGACTTTTCTGGCCACCGTCTGCCCCCTTTAGCTTAGTCTCAGCACAAACACTCACATGAACAAATGAATTACAGAATAAAATCAGGTCTCAATATGGCCCAGTTGTGGAAATTACTATCCCTGATACATTACAAAGATCTAAAATATAATGCAGTGGATTAGGCTTTGATATCAGCTCTTACTTACTATTGTGTGTCAGGGGAAAAACACCTGCCCTCTATTTCAGTAGGATCAGCGGATTAATCTTGGTAAGACGTAACACACACAGATGGTCAGACAGGAAAAATTAGAAAAATATGCAATATGAATACATTTGTCGTGTGTAATATCAAATCTGATTCATCTATCATGGAGATAATGGCTTGATGCATTGCTGTACTTAGCAAAGAGACAAAGTTAATTTCTTTATAGGCCAAATATTCCTACCAAGATCCTCCTGTAATAAAAATGATTCTTGTGGGAGTATTATCTAAATTAAATGTAAGCCATCTATCTGGTTTGCATAGTAATGGCAACAGGGCTACCTTGTGCTTTGATTCATTTCTAGTTACATTTCAATGCTGCAAACACAGAGCACTCAGGAAGATAAGTTAACGCCTGCCATGGGTTATTATTTTATATAGCAATAAATAAACTCTGGTGCAAAACCAAAGAAAAGACCTCGTCTACTCCTCGTCTTAAGGTCTGATTTTTTAAAGCAGAACAACACATTGAATTTTACATATTACACATTTGGCTTTGTTGTTTATTAGGATGTAGACAGAAATGTGATATGGTAATCTGGAGAAGCACGATCACAACTCCCCAATGGGCAGTGGGCCTCAGCTTCCTGGCAAAGGTCTTTTTCAATATCCTGCAAACACAGACAGCGTTGGCATGCGTGCTATCTGGTAGTTAAAACACAGGGGGTCTGTAGGTTGCAGACACAGTCCTACAACAGCACTCAGATCACAGGTAGCAGCAATAAGAGGAAGCACAGCTTCCATGCAGAACAGTGGCTCATACATCGACACACCTCTGCTGTCAGATCACCCAACAAGGCTGTTTTCATGCAACACACTCCAGAAACAGGCCTTATGGTAGAACAAGGCTTTGCTGTTGATAGTCAGTATTTTGCAGTTTTGACTGTGAAATCAGTGAATCGCTTTCTGTCAATGCAGTATTTATGTGTTTTTGTAACAGTACAACTTTTGCTAACTACTCCCAACCACTACAAGAATAACAGCAAGAATCAGTCTGTGTCACTGACTTTTCTTATGGCAAAGGCCAGAAACTGAACTTTAAAGACTCAACATCTATATGTGTTTTAAAATAATCGTATTCTGTTTATTGTTTGCTCTTTGTCCCTTTACAAAGGGGCAAACACTGTAATAAAATGACATTTATGAAACTAAAACACATCTTTTAGCATTGGAAAAAAGCTCCATAGCGTTTGGATAGTATTATCAGAGGGCCGTCAGTCCGTCATGTTGTGCTGTGAGTTTCTAGGACGCCTGTAGGGGACTCACCAGAGGGGAAGAAAATGTAATTCAACTCTCTCTTACTAACAAGGTGACATGGGGTCAAACTGGAAAAAAAAATACAAAAACTTTATTGAATCACAGTCCCTCGCCTTCAGAGGTGACATCGAGGTTGTTATTGACAGAGAATAGGAAATTCACTTTTGTCTGGAATTTGTGATGGTGGGTCCAAACCAAAATAATGAATGACCTGTTGAGACGTCAGCTGTTATCTTCCAGGAAGGAGGTTTGTTAAGGTGACTGTTGGGATTTGTTTGAGCCACTTCAAATGTGACTGATGTCTGACTTTGGAGCCAAAAAAAAAAAAAGAAAAGGAAAAAGTTAAATTAGGTCCAGGTGTTGAAGTATGCTGCAAGACTCACATCAAATCCAATTCAGTCTTTTAGTCTGTGTGTGTGTTCTAATCTGATCAAAGCTGCTTACCTGAGTGTATTACAATTTCTCAGAATAAAGACCTGTCAGCTTCCCAAACACAGTATGCATTAAAGTCAAAAACATGAATTTGAAGTTTCAAATGATGATACTGCATGACAAATGCAATATATTAAAAGGAGGATATGGAGTTTTAAAGGAGCCAGGAAAGATGTTTCCAGGCCTGGTCGTCGTCTTCCTTTAATGAGTAAATGGAAATGATGAATCTGATTTCCCAAAGGGTCTCTGCTGTTTTGGAAACACTATTCGCATTCTCTTTTAATGGACAATTACTTACCTTCTGATTGTTTTTTTCATTTCTAATTACACTCCAAGGGGGAAAAAAAAATAGCATTTGCATTTAAAAAAAAACAAAAAACGGTGTTAATATATGAACTATGGCTGCTGTGGGACCCTCAGATTATGAGCCAAAATATTTACACAGGAATTGTTCCAGTGAAGGATGAAATATTGAGGTAATAATTGTCCCAGAGTTTACCAATTAATATATTAAAAGCTAGCAGTACAGAGCCAGAAGCTACCAAAGCTGACATTTGCTAACAACATAATAGCTAATGTGTGGCACTGCTCTCCGAACTGCCAGGAGCCCCAGACAGACGGCAGCAGTTCAACACTCCTTTCACTCACTTGCATCATGCAGTATTTCAATTTCATCCAACAATTCAAGTAGCAATGTTCCTGACTTATCAAGGCTATCCATTTACGGTGACGGCCAAATCAGATCACTGCTGAAAAATTCATCCCCGAGTGTCAACTTGCACACAACAAGCAAGAGCCATAGCACTCCAAAATACCGCTGTGAATATTTTAGAATTACTAAAAGCAATCCAAGGTAGACATTTATATTTCATATGCATGTCCTACCACCTCAAGGTATCTTTGAGAGTAATTTGTCTTTGATGTAAGAAAGGTATCAATATTTGATGAACAAACATGCTGTTTAGTAGGCCTAAGTTGTGATGACTAAAACTCCAAGCTCAGATTAAACTTGGAAGTCGAATATGGTTTCTGAATCAACAATCTTTAATAATATAGCATTACACGGACCTTCTATGAAACTGGAATCTCAATACAATTCTATATATATAATGAATAAAAAGAAAGTTCTAGATAAAATAATATGTGCACTTGTCGTACAGACTCAAACACTGATTTAAAAATGGATTAAATTGCTGCAGAGATATTTTTGGAGATGAGAGAGAGAAAAACATTCTGCTGAAAGAGACCACTAACTGTGAAATAATGCACCAGGGTCAACGCTGCCTTCTCCTACTTATTTCCATCTGCTGTTGCCAGCCTCTGCCACAGAGTGGTGCCGATGCTGTCTTGGAGTGAGGCAGGGCCAGCCCCGTGTCCCATAAACACACACAAATCATTTACATGCTGTACTCATCAAAGGCAACTCTTCCTCATCTCCGCTGAGGCTTGCTGCTGATCTGAGCTTCCAATATTGCATCTCAGAGCGTCGCAGCTAACCTTTGCAACTGCCAAGAATGTGATTAATTTTTTAAATACAGCTGTTGACCTATTATTGAGATGGAGAGGAGCCACGCGAGACACTCATCTCCTCTCCCCTGTATAATGGAATGCATTATTGCATCAGTGTTTACAAGGCGTGCTAAAAGAGAAACAGAATGAGGGAGAAAGCATTAAGTAAAGCAATTCGGCTAATGTCGCTTTGGGCCTTGTGCACACACAAAATGTCAATCAAAACCCGCCATTCTTTGATTCATTGCAGTTTGCTCTGGCAGTTGCATCTGAGAGAAGAGTGGTGACACAATGTGGAACAATAATTACCCTGCAGTGTTAAAGTCCTCCAGTGTCTTGGTGCATTCATAAATAAAATATGTTCAAGATAATGGATTTATGTTCAATAATTCATCATCAGAATGTTTCAAACCGAGTGATATAATATGTGTCACAGTATTCTGTAACACAGTGCTTAGCCAAGTTAAGTTATCTTGAAACAGATTTATTGACAGGGCTGTTGCTGCATTCATTTACTCAGCAACCATTGCTTAATTACTCCTGCAAAGCACATAAAACAAACAATGCCAATAGACTGATTCTAAACCACTCAGTGTCAGTATTAGCTCCACACCCAGGCTAACTATGCATTCACTGAACTAAACAGTGCAGAACATTGCGTATGATCCTCTCGAACACTTTGAACAAGTTGGGGTGAGAGGAGAGCAGCAGGACTGTGATATTTGTCATTCATGACCTTGGTGCTAGCCAGCCATACAGGCAGTTTGGTTTGATGACCCATCAGAGAATCTGTGGAGGTCCTTGCAAGAGCCAGAGGACCAGGGTGAGGAGAGAGGGTGACATCCAGGTCTGCGGTCTGTTCAGCTGGACGGGGGTCAATCAGTGGGCCTGAAGATCCCGAGCCAGCTGGAGAACCATGATACGGCTGGCCTTCATGTCCAGAATGTCCCATTCCCAGTCGCAAGAGGAGGCCACACTGGCATGCTTAAGAAAGCCGCTAGTCCGTATAATTAATGACATGAGTTTGTACGGTGTAGGACCAGAGCAAGCATATTGCAGCATTGCATCAAGTTGCTTTTGTAACACAAATAGAAACTACTGAAAATCATTTAAATTAAACAGAAATCGCTTGTAATGAGGACAACACATGTGATTTGTATGCTGTGGTGTAAACACTGAAATACAAATCAGCTGTAAAGGATTCCATAACACCGTGGTTGTATTTAAATCAGCCATCTCAGTCACAAGCAAATACAAATGGAAGAGGTGCACTCGCAATCAGCAGCAACAAGACGTTCACTTTAAGAAAAAAAAGGCAACAGTATTTCATCCAAACACAAACACACACACACACACACACACACACACACACACACACATTGTGAGGTGCTTAAATCTAGAGAAAGCTTCAGCATTCAAGAGAGGCAAAAAAAGAAAACAATTTACATGCAAATCAAACTTTATCATCTCAATCTCTTTATGCCACTTTCGCCTGTGAAATTGCATTCATATGCACAAAGGCATTCAATTACTGTAGCTGTGGCTCAACTTCTCACATCTCAGCATTTTCTATTTGGAGAGGCAGGCCCATGTACATTTAATAGGTAGGCATTCTGTTCCCCAGCTCTGCGAGAGATCACTGTGAGTGTGTCAGTTAAAGGAGATGGCAGCATGTATCAGTGCATGAAATAAAGCTCCAGCTCCAAAGTGACAGGCCCTGGATATTGTTGGCAAATGGATGTTAAATTCGCTCTGCAACCACCAACAGCAGCCCCAGCTATGAAAAATTAACTGTACTCTGGCTAAAGGGAAGGGAAATTGCTTTGCTAGATATACCGCAAAATCCTGTTTGCGAGCTATCCATCTGTCAGATCTCTTTGCAAAAAAAGTCCTTCAGCCCTCTCTATTAAAGAGTCCGATCTCATATGCTGTTTGGCGTAATCCAGTATGAGAGCGGAAACAAAGAGATGTCAAAGAGAGTTAGAGTAAATCCAAAATCTATGCAGTAGATTACAAGTCAGTAAAGAAGACTGGCTCCAAGTGTCACAGAACAGACAGAGGTGCTATGTGTCTGTCAGCCACCAGAGGGCAGCAATCCTGACGAATTCCCATAGACTGCATATGTCAGGTAAGTATTACCTGCACATTGCAGTCTTATAACTCCATACTTTACATTTTAAAATTACATTAAAAAGTGCATTCTGAGCATTATCCTTAAAAGGTAATCTCCAGTGGGGAAAAGCAATTTTGGCAATCTGTAAATATTCTATCCGCATTTGCCCTGGACACTAATGGCCTTTTTTCTCCTTTTTCATCTTTCACCTTTTCAAGTTTACATGTTTACCTTCATAGGTAGAAACTAAATGACAAAAACTGCTAAACTGGCTGGAAATTACTTCTAAAAAAAAAAAAGAATGTGCTCATTTATTCTGGTCTAAAATAGTAATTAGATAATATCACATATGCATTGCAGTCCAACAACTAAAAAAAAGATCAGGATATGTCAGTGCTGTCAAATTTGTGATCTTGTAGACTTATTTTTATGTATTTCACTGTTCTCCATTTTTCTGTTTGCTTTTGACCTGATACTGAAGCCAGTTTTCACATCCCACCAGCAGATGTCAATATATCACTTTAAATAACTTATAGCCTTTTGCAGCTGGGTGTCGCTGTGTTTCTTTACTGGTGAGGTGGTTTTTTTGTGCATTGGGATGTTATGTAGATTTTAAAGAACTGGCAGCTTTGCATAGAATTTCCTACTAATCCCTTTAATTGAGCTGAAATATGTGCTTAGTAGAAGAACGGGGATGCTGATCAGCTTTCATCTGTGATTTTAAGCCAAAACAGTGTAAAAGGTTTGCCAGGTGTTGGGGAAAAGGGAGGAGCAGGGAGGCAGAAATAAACAGATGTGCAAGATACAAAAAGGTCTACTTGAAACAGTTGCAAAGCCCTGTGCAAACTGTGATGTGCATATGACAAACACAAAACTAAGGCACAAGTTTGTATCATTTCAGCGCACAAATGTTCATGATGAAGTTGTGTTCTCTCCTCTCTGTGTGTATGTTGTATTCTAGTCTACCTCCACTGAAGTTTTGAGAAGAATCTGAATTCTACTTCTCATGCAACACACACATAGAGCAGAATCAGATCAAAGAGTCAGAAGACCTCCAGGTTGTTCTGATTCTTTTAAATTATTTGATCAGTTACACATTCTGAGTGAGTTTTTGGTTTGTTGGTTGAACTTTCCAAGTGCACCAGCTGGCCCACATATACTTTCTGGACGTGAGTCACTTCAAACTCATATTTACTCTTTTGAAAACTTCCCCTGCCCCCATTCGAGGTTTCCAGTCTGTATAAACCAGACTGAATGAGAAGTGGAACCAGGAGTGCATCGTCCTGTGTTTGGTTTCCGGACTCCCCCGCTTCTCTTTCCCAACCTGGAGACTGCGCACAAACAGGGGGAAGAAAAAAAAGTGCATGTGCAAGCAGAACTGAGAAAGTTCATAGAGCCGAGGTGCAGGATGTCCCGTTAAAGAGGGGGGGAAAAAAAGTCTTCCAGAGGAGCAGAGCAACGCAAGCTGACGGGCTGAAAGGACTGCAACTCAGAGCGGACGGCGTTCAGCACTAAGACCCCGTTATCCTGCGCAAAAATGGGCTCTCCGACGATATTTAGTTGTCGTCGGATTGTTCTCAAAGTGTTTTTGCTTTCCTTCATTGCCTTTCAAGCAACAAATGCTCGTCCTTCTCCTATTATTAGGTTTCCTGGAGACGATACAACCCCCAAAACAGACAAAGAAGTTGCTCTGGTAAGTTTATTGTTTGTTTTTTTTCCACCTTGAAACTCTAAGTGGGTCAGCCAGCTGTGAATGAAGTTTTTATTCTTTTGGTCCAAGAAATTTACTGTACTGTTGGAGAAAAGTTTACACATGTTTATGAAACCACTTTTCATGTCCATATCTCTGCTCTTTTTTAAAGCACTATCTGAATAAGTTTTATGGATGCCCACAAGACAGATGCAACCTCATGGTGCTCAAGGACACCCTAAAGAAAATGCAGAAGTTCTTCTCCTTGCAAGAAACTGGAGAGATTGATGCCAAAACTGTGGCGATCATGAAAATGGCCCGCTGTGGCGTCCCAGATGTGGCCAATTACAACTTCTTCCACAGGAAGCCCATGTGGCAGAAGAAAGACATCACATACAGGTCAGCAGCTCCGAGTTAGTACTCAGATGGTGATATCATGGAAGGTTTTAAACAGTGTACGTGGCCCATTTAACTAGATACAGTACAAATGGTACAGTAGTAGTTTTCTAGATGCACAGCATGCATCACATCAGGACGTCTTTCACTGATGTTTGCCAAGTTTGATTTCTCCCAACAGCTGCCCATAAATCAAAGCATTGGAGATATCGAGAAATAATACTTGGCCCCGCCTGACCCCCGAAACCCTCCCAACCCTTCCTCACCCTCCAGTCCTCCCCACCCCCATCCACACAGTCTGAAGTGCTTGCGTCTCATGTCTTGCTAACACCAGCATTCCTACACAGTATGTGTCAGGTCCTTTGTTTTCATTCTGTTTGAGGTTTACAACAATGTGGATTTAGTTTATTTATATCAGCGGTTTTGCGCGCCCTGATCATTCCAGCCCGTCAGACTGTGTGTTTGTAAAGAAGACTGCAAGCCAAAGACAATAACAACTAAGAGATCTTAAGACTGTTTGCAGGAAAGGGGCTGTGTAGACAGGCATACAAGTGGGGTTGTGGCTGAGAATTATTTCAGGAAGCACAGTCGCAGATGACTCATGCAGTGTTATTGGCCAAGCTTCTTTTCCATGATCTGCCAGAGAGAAAAGAGATCTAGTGATAGGTGTACATGCCTTGCAAAATGTGACATGCAAAGAGCCATCCTGGCTGTCCTGATTGCACATACTTGCTGTTATTTGATGGAGTTTGTCTGGCTTTTCTTTGTTTGTCTCCTCACTTTGTAGAATCCTGGGTTGGACTCCTGATCTGGATGAGGAAGTTATAAATGATGCTTTCTTCAGAGCCTTCAAAGTATGGAGTGATGTCACACCGCTCTCTTTCACACGCATCATGGACGGAGAGGCTGACATCATGATTAATTTTGGCCGCAATGGTATGCCATATAGATAAGACAGTACATGCTATATGGTATATAGATGACATATTTGATATTTGCAATACACTGTACATTAACAAAAACATCTGCAAACAGGGGGATGTCTGAAACTCAAATGTCATGAACAAATTAGGTTTATTTAGTAGGAAAATGTCGCCAATATGCTCTCACAACACCTTGCTTACTGTTACTTGCATATTTTTCAACCGTGTCTTTGGACACACAAATGACATCTCAGAGAAAATTTCAAAGATTACAAATTTTCACAACAATTTTTAAAAGGTTCATCAGAAGTTCACCGTCTTGTAAACTACTAGTCAAGGAGCAATAATAGACATGTTGTTGCAGTGACTCTACGCTTTGCCATCCTGTATTTTAAGAGCACTTAATAAAACAGAGGGAACTGTGGTCTTAACACAGATCATTCCAGTCATTCCGGCTAAAATAACCATTCCATGTTTACTCACCATGTTATGATATCAGTCCGTCTGGCCACAGCTGACCCTGTTGAGAAATAATCCAGTTATTATAGTAAAGCACAAACAAAACATCAGCCACTTCAGAAGATGTGAAATTGTTGCTCGAGGGACGATAATACACACACAAATATCTCATGTCAGAAATATCCAGAACTTTACACTTATACTAGTTAGGACTGTTTATCAAAGAAAATCTTCTCTGATTCATTTCTTTTTTGTTAATAATAAATTATGTCATTCACAGAGCATGGAGATGGTTACCCCTTTGATGGAAAGGATGGCCTCTTGGCTCATGCTTTTGCCCCAGGGCCAGGAATTGGGGGAGACTCCCATTTTGATGATGATGAGCAGTGGACACTGGGAGAAGGCCAAGGTAAAAGTGCTGCAACAACTCCAGTGCTTTTGTTTTTTCTACAGATGCTTGAGACTTATACAGCAAAAAGGAATAATATATGCATGGTTTATAATATATAATCATACAATTTGGTTAAAAATAAGTGACTTTCACATTTGTTCATTTAAAATAAACAGAAAAAACCACTATAGTAACAATGATGTTTACTACATATCAGGTGAGGCATTGACATTGATAATACTAATAGAACTCTCGATTCCTCTGTTTGGCTGTCTTAACTTTGTCTGAACTTTCTGGCACTTGATGTAACAAACCGCCGCCATCTGGAATGTAAATAGAAAAACAAATGTGCACACATTTGTATTTGCACACACTGACCCAGATAGTTTTTCCCATTATTCAGATGCTCTTGTTTGGATTTATAATTTGTGCAGGAATCATTTTTAAACCTATTTTCTTTGTCTCCTGGTGCAAAAATGTCTCAAAGCAGATGAGCAGATGAAGATATCTTTGATGAACTATTTTCTTCTATGAAAACCATACTTTTTTTCATTCTGTTACATGTGATCTTTACATTATGCTGTTTGGCAATCCAGTTTTCAAAACCTACTATCCTTATTCTAGTCCTTTACTTGTTACTTGTTACTTGTTACTTGTTACGGGGTCTTCAAACTTGCTTTGTATAGGCTGTCTATCATCTTAAACACCATAAAACAATGGTTTTAGAAACTGGATGACTGCAATATATCTATCATTTGTTTTTTGACAGTGGTGAAGGTGAAGTTTGGTAATGCTGATGGAGAGTTCTGTAAATTCCCCTTCTCGTTCATGGGCACTGAGTACAATAGCTGTACGTCTCAGGGCCGTGATGACGGCTTCCTGTGGTGCTCCACCACTTACAACTTTGACGAAGATGGCAAATACGGATTCTGCCCTCATGAATGTAAGTTTGTCCAGAGGTTCTCCTTTTTCACAAATACCATTGTATATTATATATGTATACACATACACTTACTGTATATCAACTGAGAATGCAATGTCTCCTTATACATTTTGCCTTAGTATCGGAAAAGATCAATTCTTATATGGCTCTACTTAACCTGAGCAACATTGATTTCATGCCCTACTTGCATCTAATTGAACCAGACTAAACATTTTGGAGTTTGGTGACATGAGCCAGTGTTCAAATACTGGCAAAACAATATTTCATATCAGATTATTGCTATATTGAAAGCTGCTCTGCTGATTTTGGACATGAAGAAAGTAGGTTGGACATTACGCCAGGAAACTGTTGTTTTTTGTTTGGAGTGGATTATGGTACATTTCTTTTCCAAGTTACTGCCCCACTTTAGAACATGGGGCTTTGTCAAGCGTTTTGTTTATCTGTGTTGTGTTGCTGTCCATGGTACTAACATGATCGCGTGCCCGTTTCAACTTATTGCCAAAGTACACATGTACTAAGTTGTTTTATATGATGGGAACACGAGTGAGGCCTGTTTGCACTGGAGCTGTACTTCTGTTAGGCTTTTCTTTTGATGCAAAAATGTTCCATTGTGCCTCTTTTTTTAATTCCAACCTCTTCTTCTCGGGGAGCCTTACATCATCACTCCGAGGTCAAAGGATCTTGTGTAGTCATGTGTAAGCTTAGAAGTTATGGAAATGTATTGTGCATAGACTTATCAGATCTTCTAAACTACTATTTCTGTTATTTCACAGTGCTATTCACCCTGGGAGGAAATGCAGAGGGTGCTCCATGTAAATTCCCCTTCACCTTTCAAGGGGAGAAGTATGATGGATGCACCACTCAGGGCAGGGACGATGGTTACAGGTGGTGTGCCACTACTGAGGACTATGACAGTGACAAGACCTATGGCTTCTGCCCTGAAACTGGTAGGTGGTGTCATCTATTGTCTAGGCTTGCATGTGTCAGCGCTGTGGAGAATGGTCTGGCTGCCTGCATTATTATACTGAAAAGAGGAACAACAAAAAACAAACAAAAATGCTCTGGCTTGTTTGTATCTCTCTTTAAACCAATCACAATAATCCTGGGAAGCACGAAAGCCAGGCTGCAGCAATGGTATCCCATCAAAACAGTGTTCGAGGAGACTGTTTTGGTGGTAAAATGTTAGGAAAATGGAGCTTTTTCCTGTTTAGATTGACAGTGTCATAAATATATTATTTTAATATCTTTGCAACCATTCACTTATTGTGCATTACAAATCATTTTCAAAAACTTGACATTTTCAGAACGTAGTTGCTGCTTAGGGGTTGTTGTTGTCTACTATAGTGAAAACATGAAGATAGTGGAAGGGGAGGAGAATGTTATGTGAAATATACATCTAGTGAGTCAAACTATCTACTGTCTGTTATGCCCATTATAAGTCCACGAACTTTGTGGCAGGATCTTAGATTACTTTGAGGCACAAAGTACTCTAGGATCCTGCCACTTAAAGTCTCAGTGTCTTTTTCTGTCATACACATGTTCACACATGTGTGCATACTGGTGCACTTTCTTCAGTTTGAGTTTTTGTGTGCATTAATAGTTAGACTACACTTCACTGGCTCTGTTTATTTTGATGTGCAGTGAATGGTGTCCTGCCATTTGTTGGTCTACTGGAATCCTCTAGCTGGGGTTTTTGGTCTTGCTCGTGGTCGGCTGAATGGCTGTGAAAGTATTTTAATGTGCAGTGGCGGGGCTTATTTTCCATTCTGTCAGAGGGACTGGCTTGAGGGTTGAAGTTGTGTAGTATGGAGGGAGATAGACAGACAGAGGTACAACCATTGGCGCTTTCATCTGGTTTTATTTGATTAGGAATGTAGTTTTGCTGCAAAGCCTTGTGCGAGAACTTGTGCTGAATAAGAAATGATTTTAAGAAAAAAAAACTAAAGCACAAAACCAATCTTGCCAGATTGAAAATGATCTCTCTTTGAAAGAAAATCAATCTGGGCGGGTGCTTTTTGGTTTAGTGCCTAGTGGATTAGTTATTGATGTTGCGTGTGTTGTGCCAGATGCTTTCATGGTGCTGTTTTCATCATCATCTGCACTCATTTCATGATACAGTACAAACCCAACCTTTCTGGGGAAACGTTTTGGCATATGAACGAGTTCACAAGAAAATGAAGTGAATAAGTTCTCTATACATTTCATTGTTATAGTTTTGCCTTTTGTTGCTATCTCCAGCTATGTCAACGGTGGGAGGAAATGCAGAGGGAAGCCCCTGTGTCTTTCCTTTCACCTTTCTGGGAGACACCTATGATAGCTGCACCTCTTCTGGACGCAGTGACGGCAAGATGTGGTGCGGTACCACCAAGAGTTACGATGATGACCGCAAATGGGGTTTCTGTCCCGACCAAGGTATGAAGACGCTGGCCAATAATATTTGTGGACAGCTCTTGCTGTAGTTCTGGGAACAGCATCCAAGCAGACTGGCCATAGAGAACAATGCAATGACTCATTTGTTTTACTCTCACTTGAAATTCTCTTACAACACACAGGAAAATAAAACAACAATTCGGATGAGTTCAGACCTTAGCCTGCCCAAAGACAATTGCTCTATTTACTGTTGAGTCATTCAAAGAGAACTCATACTTATTTAATCTGATTTGTTTTTAGGGTACAGTTTGTTCCTGGTGGCAGCACATGAATTTGGTCATGCTCTTGGTTTGGAGCACTCTCAAGACCCCGGAGCCCTGATGGCCCCTATTTATACTTTTACTAAAGACTTCAGACTTTCTCAAGATGACATCAAAGGCATCCAGGAGCTCTATGGTAAGAAGAAATGCAATGTAATGCCTAATACCTACAATAATGTGTTTTTCTAATGAGAAGGCAGGGAAGACTTTTAAACTGTGTAATTACTCTCTGAAAGATTAAACGTTGTGGTAAATCTTTTAACAGGTGTGCCAACAGACAAGCCTTTGCCTCCAACCCAGGGTCCTGTCACTCCAATGGACATCTGTAAAGAGCCAGTTGTCTTTGATGCTGTAGCACAAATCCGAGGAGAGACCTTCTTCTTCAAAGACAGGTAATCATTTCAAACAAGAGGGCTCTACATTTGTTTTAATAAGACTTCAGCGAGTGTACATATAGCGGATTATAACCAAATGAGGAGGGAGCAAGAAGTAATCCAAGCAAAATCTCAGGACTTGACAAGGCTGTTTGAATATGCAAGCCGTTCTGTTATCATAGATTTGATGTGAAGGCTGTGTTTGACTCACAAAAGTCTTGTAAGCACTGCTAAAGTCTGGTTGAACTTCCTGTCTGTGATCTATAGCAAGGATGACAAACAAAACCCAATCGCCTGTTTCTGGCTCCATCATCTTGTGTAACCGAAATAAAGCAGCCAGCGCCAGTTGGGTTTCATAATCATTTCACCACAAACAATAAGCAATATGACATGAGGTTTCTTGCTAATTATTGTTTCTCATATGTCAGTCTTGTGCCACTAAAAGTGGAGGTTTAAATGCTTGTTGTCATGATGTAACAATTAGTAAGACGGGAAAGCAAACTATTCCTCCACTCATACAGTGACAACCAAAATAGTCATCACTCATAAACACAGTGTGCAGGCCACTTCTCCACCGGCGCCAGTCAATCCAAAGTCTTGTAAGCTTAGTGTGTGTCTACTGGCTGACCCTGTGTAGGAGAGGAGTTTCATACTGTGGTTCGGTCAACAATCTTTGTGAGTCACCGTATGTTCCCGGACGAAGGCTTCATCAGCAGCTAAGATTTGTCAGAGACAAACTCACACGATAATATGGTAGAAAAGGAAATGTCTGTGCTGTGCTCATGCATTGAGTCTTTCTAATTTCAAGGTTAACAGAGCTGTATATCTGTCATCTGCCATTTTGGCAAACGGGTCCAAAAGCAACAAGCCGGCAGACTTTCGTACAAAACAGTCTAGTCTTCCAGTTAGCGAGGTTTTCCTCACTCAGAACCTTGAATTAGAAACTGGGGAGAAACAAGCCACAGTCTTACTCACAGATCCTGCTTGAATGCAAAACTACTTTTCACCTTGCTGTGGCTCTCATCCACACATTTGCAGCGATTGACAGAGCAGCACAGAAGCTCCTAGAGTGCTCTGCGAACCATGAAACTTTGGACCTGTTGTTGGAAATCAAGCTGAGCTGAAACCTAATTCTCCTCGAAGCTTTAGTGGGCTAAAGATTGAAATGGGAACAGAAAGATGAACATATGCATCATCATCTCCTTTGCTGTCCTGTGATCATTAACTGTGACATACAGAAGAAAATACGCCATTTGAATTCTTGTGGAGCCTCGATAATCATTATATTACTTATTGGAATGATGGGACTGTGCCCTTTTTTGATTATTTGCAGCTGGGTCTATTTGAACAGATGTTAAAACTGTCAGGATCGAGACCAATGGTATTCAGGCAGTGGGGAAAGGCACGTTGGTCATCCACATACAGTGGTTAGAATATGTAAAAATCACAGTCAAAGTCATCTATATATGGTAAATATGTTCAGCCACGTTCATCAACTTTGTTGGGCCCTTTGTATGGTGTTTTCACACAAGGCCATAAAATGCTATGAATTTTAAGTCAATATGTGAAAATCTGAATAAGCATTAAAAGACTGAGAACTGATCTGAAGATGAGTGCGGAAAAGTGAGGACAAAGTTCTCTCAAGACACTGAAGTGAATGTACAGTTCAGTGTCTCTCACCAAAGTCTGAGATTAGTAAAGTTTCAGTATGGGTCTGTTGATCTGACTTAATGAGTTGCCTGAAGGCCATGTCAGGTTAGTAAGCTGCAGAGTAGTGGTACATAGCTTCACACAAAGAGCACTGCCCTCTGGGCTGTGGGGCTAAAGCTCACTTGACTCCACTCATTGTAAAAGAGGAATCTCTCTTTCTCCTGCCTCAGCATATTTATGGGGTCGGACAAATCTTGACATGATGCAGTGAGTAATGCTCATAGCGCTCCCTGAGCTCAGCATAAAAGTGTGTCTGTCTGTCTGGAGGCTTAAGGAGAAGGCAATTATACAGTCTGTCTTATAGGAACAGTTTGGCCAACCTACTGATTAGGTCAGTTGCAAGTAACATATGCTCATGTGCTTGCATCCAAGCACATAGCAGCACATTTTATACAATATACAGCCTTTCCTTTATGTTGTAATCCTTAAGATTTCAATCTATTTTTCAAGAGAAACAACAGAGGAGCAGAAGGTGTGTCTGTTTTTAGCACAATTCAAAATGTTGTCATGAAGAAGTCAAAAATAATTGCATCGATTATCTGATTTCAAGCTAAACACAGCAAAAGTCATTTTCCCACATCATGAGTTCATAAAGTTGAAATTGATTGCTTACAGTGGAGTAGCTACGTACACAAAAAAATGCTAAGAGAACCATTGTCTTGTTTCTCAGAGACATTTTTGATGAGCAGCCACAGTCAATTCTAAGCAGATTATGTTTTAGAGCACATTATTAATGTCATAGTAGTATATTTTGTTTGTAGTAGCCATTACTACGACCGAGTGTTACGTTTTGACGTTAAGCGACCTCTAGCAGTTGAGTAAATATTGACACTCTGGTGTCTCAGCTGAAACGTCACCATGAACAAACTTTGACCTAACCCTAACCATAACCCTAACCATAACCCTAAACCCGTGTTGCGGGTGTGAGGAAAAAGCCGTGTTGCGAAGGAAAAGCCATTTCGCGAATTAAATCCAGTAATGCGTTCCTGTCTCCCGTAGGGGCGCTAACGTAAATACGCTCTCATGGGTCGTATTCCGGGGCACGTTACATACGACCTGTGTGGTCGTATGAGTTTGAGGACTTGTTGCTCTGACAGTGTCAGTGCAGTGACAAACAGTGGGGCTGTTGTCAATTACTTTAAAATGTGCTGGATCACAGGTATGAATCAGTTTTCAGCTATAAGGACAGTAATCTGAATCCAGCTAAAAACTAGCAGACTCCACCACTAGCAACGAAAATGATGAGATAAAGTGGTAATTACTGAATATGAAGATGCTCGAATAGCTATTACAGAAGGATTGTTGACCAAAATCTGGAAAATTAAGCTCTTTTATTTAAATAAAGGGATTATTACATTTAAGCAGACTAGACATACTGTGAAGTACTGAGAACAGCCCTGTTAGCTACTCCACTAAACCTGCCACCCAAACAGATTTCCACTCAGTGGCAAGGGACTGATTTGTACATATAGGATTTTTATCATGGGAGCTTTAAGTCAACACAGCGTGTTTGCATAATTGAGTCCATTTATGGGAAATGACATACCTAACATTACTCAAACCGTTTCCAAACATAAAACTTGTGTGAAATATAAAATCCATTCAAGCAAAAATAATGGAAGCTTTAATTTCTTTCAGAGCTGCCTTATAATTGCATCATAATGCATAACCATCAACTTGCATAACGACACAGTTTTAACAGTTCTTTTATAGAAACAAATGAATATACACGGATAATCATAAATTCATACTTTGCTAAAAATAAAGGAAAGACAAATAAAATGAAAAAGCATCTACAAATCAACATTATCAGGCCCTGGAAAACTCTCTTGCTATGTCCTGTAAGTCTGTTCTATTTACCAGCCCTGAGGCAGATAATGTTTTTGCCTTTTTATTGAATATATACAGGAAGGGGAAGACAGACAGGAAACGATCAAATAAAGCTCTGACAGAAACTGAAAACCCTCTGGATATTGTTAGTGCATGATATGAACTTAACAAACTAATCCCCAAGAACACTTCTTAAATAATGAAATTCATATATCATTAGTTCAAACTGGAATATGTCTCATCTTTCATCCTGACAACTGTAACTTTGCCCATGTGTTATGTATATGCAATCTACGTTTCTGTTAGTAAGGCTTTATTCTCGTCTTCACTTTATCATTATGACACCGCATCTTTGCTATTGGCAGATCTTTTTCATTTTAAAAAATAGGTCAGTGGAAAAGAGTTTGGGAAGCTGCTGTTGTTGTGCAGCTGTGTATTGGAAATCCGGGCAAGATGGGTCTTGTTCCGCTGGCGTCTGCAGCCTTAGTCCTAACGAGAACCAGATGCTCATGAATCAGGCCATTGTGGCTGCCTCGGCCAGTGAAGCACTTGCACTAAACCCCCATCTCACACACGCACACACACACACACTCTCTCTCTCTCTCTCTCTCTCTACTCCCACCTCCTGATCAACCCCCTCTATTCCTCTTTTGCTCTCACTCTTATTTCATCCCCAGCTCATCTACATCGCGATCGCTCACCCCTTATTCTTTCTCTGCCAGATTCCTGTTCAGGTCAGTCAACTTCAGGAGCAAGCCCAGCGGCCCCATGCTCGTGGCCACCTACTGGCCCGACCTTCCTGTCAAGATAGATGCTGCCTATGAAAACCCGGTGGAGGAGAAAACAGTCTTCTTCGCAGGTATTCTGAAGAAAATGAGAAACTGCGAATAAACGGCCCATTGAGATCTCTCTGAATATCCTCGCAGTGCTTCTGTGGTGATCAGACAAACACAAAGATCCACTTCCATTAGTAATAAAGAGGTGTCCTCTCTATTTTACCACTTGGATGCCTTTCACTAATGGTCAGCTGTTTCTCTGACCTGAAACATTAGGAGAAGCAGGAATGTTGGCTGAACACTCTTGTGTGTGGTGTACACTCTTGAGACACTTGAGATATTCCACGTACTTATTAGTGGTTTATGATACATTCTCAGAATTTTACTAATATGAGAACTTTCCTGAATACTGATGAGATTTACATAATATGTTTGTCTGCTTAAAAGACATTAAGGTGGTTTGGGGATGATCTCACCGTATTTGGTTTATAGATTTATGTGAATAAAGGAAAACCTTTTATTTGAAAGTCCTGTGCTAGAATAGTTAGCTTCCATCAGTATAACATATGTCTCCAATGTTATTTTAGGCCATAGTTCTACTTTTTTTAAACTTACTTTTCTCTCTCAGGCAATGAGATGTGGGTTTACAAAGCTGATGAGTTGGAGAAAGGCTATCCCAAGAGGCTCTCCAGCCTTGACCTCCCCACTGACCTGCAGCAAATCGATGCTGCCTTCAACTTTAGGAAGAACAGGAAGACTTACCTGTTTTCTGGAGACAAATTCTGGAGGTGAGGAGGACCAAAGCTTATCCAACCATTTGTTATCCAAAAAAAAAACATTAAAACCCAGCCCAGCTTATGCTGTTGATGTCATTGTTGCTTACTGCAGTGTTGTGCTGCATCTGGATTGAGTTAGAGGTTTGGTGTGACCTGAACTGTAAAGCACAACAACCCTGTTAATCTTTGCACACCATGGGAATTCATAGTCCTGGTGACTCATTGTTTCATCTCCAGGGAAAATAGTGAGTGTGTGCTTTTGTGTATGTGAGAGAACGCTGATGCACTTTCATTATTCCTGAACAGATATGACGAAGATAAGAAGAAGATGGACCCTGGCTTCCCTAAACTTATTGCAGACTCCTGGAACGGTATCCCAGATGACATCAACTCTGCCTTTAGTCTTAATGGCATTGGTAAAAACAAAATAATTATTTTTTCATAAATTGTGTATTAACAGGCTGTGTGGGATTTGAAAAAGGAAATTTGGCCAGAGTCTGGGAATAGTTATGAATTCATGAATTTAACATATTACAAGATTAAAGTACCAAACTGAAGTTTCTATAGCTTGGTCTTTTGCAACAAATTATACATACTTGTCATTATTGGGGACCATTTTCCAAACAATATCATAGGTTAAACTGTATTTTCATCAATATCCTCCAAGCAGCACTGGCTTCAAGCCAAGTCATGACAGCATAACAAGGCTAAGAGTCTGCAGCCACACCAGTGATTCGGTTAGGCACAGCAGTGTTTGAGCCTAATACAATATATCTGAATGCTAAAAGAAAGCTATGAGTTGCTCATTAGTATCAAACAGGAAATATACCTAAGGCTGAGAAGGCCATCAATGCCCACATCTACCTAACTTCTTAGAAAGCTATGAGTTTGCTCTAAAACACACACAAATATCAACCTGATGCAGGCAGGAAAGAAGAAGCCATGTTATCCCAAAAGTTATTACATACCGTTATTGTCGGTATCAGATTTCACAGAAATCCATCCAAGAATTGGACCAAATTGTGAACTAATTGGCACCACCATCTCTAATGTTTTGTCTCCAGTGTGGCTAAACATTTACCACTGACCACATGTGATCTTATGAATAATATAAATATAAACTAGCCCTTGAGAACATAAAATAAATGCTACAACATTCATCCAAGTCAGTCTCAGATGGCTGCAAAACAATTGCAGAAATAAACCAACAGTGATCTCTGAAAATGGAGACAAAACAGCAAAAAGCATCCTGGGCCTAACCCTATGCTTGAGTCTTAAACATGAGCTGTTAGAAAGAGTTTTTGTGTTAGTTGTTGTGCTTCCATTATAACACTGCTGTTTTATGTGTGCTCCTTTACTGTCTGCAGACGAGCATTCCTTTCGGTAAGATTGCAGGAAAAGCTCTATCAGCGAGTCTGGCACTGTGCCTCTGTCAGTAAAACTCATATACCAGAATCCAGCAAGCGCGAACGCTAGCTAGCCAAAAACTGAACTGTTTAGATGGGGCTGACTGCACAAAGAATGCAAGCAAGTAAAACAGAGTGAAGGGAGTAGTTCTGAAGTTAGGGAGTGATCTGTGGTGTGGTGATGATAGAACACAGTCGTCAGTGGGAGGGCAGTTGTTTATGTTGCTTAATCGATGATTTCATTTGCTGAATTGATGGTCATTTTTCCTGCTGGGGGGAAGGGCTTTGCTGCAACACTGTGCGAGAAATAAATGAATGTGAATTTTCAGCATGATAGCAATAGCAAACTTCTCCTGAGAACGTTACGCCAGCCGTGTATGCTTGAGGTTAGAGGTGGTTTTGCAAGTTTTTGCTTATGGCAAGCAACCAGGGATTTTTCCATTACTACTCTTGAACATACACACTGTACTGTAAGCATCACATAGCTCCTTAACCACACAGTGAATAAACATATTTATATAAAGAAAGTTTGTGACCCTCTACAGAGGGGCCTCTGTATAATTCCAGATTAGCATAATTCAGATAGAGCGAGGCTCGACTTTGGCTTCAGTAGAGCCTGATTGGACATTTTAATCCTTTTTGCCTTGATTAAAACTGATTATACTCTTTACAGGATTTTACAGAAGTTTGATTACTTTATTGTTGTTACTTGGTGGTTTCCTGTGTTTAACATACACCATTTAAAGTGGGAAGCTCAGTAACAATTTTAAACCCATTGTATATTGTGTTTGTCTTCAACAGATTACAGTTATTTCTTCAAAGGCAACCACTATTTCAAACTAGAAGACAGCAGCTTGAAGATTGTCAAGTTGGGTGAAATCACAAAGGACTGGCTGGGTTGCTGAGCATTTCCAGAATGTCTTGCAACTGGCTAATTCCTGTAACCACGGCCTCGCCCTGTGAGGACATCGTCATAGTATCGCACACAACTTGAGGTCGCCACAGTGCACACTGTTGAAAGTTTTTATCCTGGCAACTCTGCACGCTTTCATGGGACACACGTCCCTCCAGCCTGTATAACCAGTCTCCAGCTTTGTAGGACCTTCTACACAGGCTGAACATACGCATCTGGATATTTGCTATATTTCTGTGTGATTTTGACTTTTTATTTGTTATACTGATGCAGATTTATCACAATATGTAGCCCCTGTTTTATTGTTTTGTTTTGTTTTTGTTAATTTTTTTTTTTTAAAAGTCAGACATCAGGTATGTCCACACTGCATTGAACTCAGTGCTATACTGTGCTGTGAGATATTGCCGTTTTATGCAAATTTGATTCTTTAAGACTGTTTTATACCATATGAGGAATTCATGTTGGCTTAGAATTACTTCTATATCCATTGTAATAAAGTGCAGTTTTATAAATGTTACAATTTTAATTAATTTTCTCATTGTTGTGCAACACATTTGAAAAAATGAATTTGCACAATGTGACCGAAAATGGTGCTTTTAGAGATTGCTTTTTTGCATATAGTCCTATATATGCATTTTTTATATTCTGTGTAACTATGTCTGATAGGACTATTTTGTATCCTCGAGATTTCAGAAAGTAGTATTTGCAGGCACACATTATTCTTCACTTGATTAGCACTTTGTATAAGACTAGAAGAGGGACCTGCACAATATGGAGACCAAATTATTTCCATGGCAACTCCATGTTGCATTTCCCTTCACTAATGGTACAGAACGAACAATGGCACAGGTTGCCTCCAGAGGCTGTATAGGTTTGCTGCATGATGGAATCATGACAAGAGTACCGCAGTAGTATTGTTTAAATATCTTTTTTTTATGTATTAATTTTTCTTTCCTGGGTTTTTAACAATATAGTCATTGTGTCTTGTGTTGTTTTTAATGCTTGTGCACTTTGTTACTGTCATCAATAAAGATGGTCAATATAATGAAGTCCATGTACTTTGCAAAAGCGGATGTGATTGACTGACAGAGTTATGAGCATTCACCTTCAAGCCTGTAAATTAATCAACCAAATACTAAATAACAGTGCTTCACAATGTTTACTGAACCTTTGAAACTGATCATTTTTAATATATTATTTCTATTAATACACATATTTCAATATGTAGACTGACACATCTTTAAAACAGAACTTTAAAAGATGTAACTGGCCGTGTAAGCGCAAATTCACACAGCATATTTCTGGGTAGCCCACTTTCCAACTGCGGTTTCCTCTGGAAAATCTGAATCTGCAAAGTAACTCCTAGCTTATGATAAATGCGGCTGAGTTCAAATGTGTTTCTGCCTAAAATGGAATAAAGCAGCAGTGTGAGGCAAAGGAAAATACTTCAAGAACAATCACCTGAAAATTAAACCCTGCTTGAAAAGAGTATGCACTTGAAATATTATCTCTGGAGAATTTTGTTTTTAGGACAGGAGAGAATTAAATTTGTTATGAAGCTGCGCCATCTAGTGGACATTTATGAGAAAGTCGAATGTACAAATCAATACCTGATACTATTCATGTAAATCAAATTTTAGTCACTAATTGTACCTTGCTACTAATATCCTTGAAACTTTGCTCTCAGTTTTAATCCACGTTTTCCAACAACGGTATTTTACGCAAATCACATAATTTTATGTTTTTCTCGCACTTGATTTATTTGATGCATTTTTAACATTTTTTCGAGGCAAGCGTATTATGTGTTGACCATTTATATGTTATTATCAATGCCTCATAGATGGTAGAAATTGATGCACAGTGTTTAAAGCCCCACTGATCGGACACGACCACCGCTGCGGCACGCTGGAGGTGGAGCCTGACGCCAGTCCGGATCAGCTCTCCCAGGTCTGTGCGTCTGCGCTCGCCGCGTCAACATCGTCCTCCACGGGGGGAGAAACGACAGCTGGGCCTTTTGTCAGGAAGTGAAATGATAACCTGAAGGCGCCTCGACCACAACATTCGCCTGTTTTCCTGCGCTGACCGGACTGCCATGCCGCCGCAGCGAGTGTTCGCCCTGCCGAGGCAGCAGTCTCTGCTCCTGCCTGCGGTCATCAACCCGTTTGTTCAAGACACCAAACTGTCCAAAGCTGCTTTAATTAAAGTGAGTATGGTGTTTCAGTTGAGTGATAAAAAAGGCAGGCTTTTGAAGAATAGTCATCGCTTTTGGCAAACGCGGCGCGCACAGTGTGAGATTACACACACACACTGGCTTCTGCGTAACCAAGCAGGGCCTGTAATCTGCTCCGCTGAGGCTGTGACAATCGGCTTGTAAAGCCTCGTTATATGCAGCACAAACAATGAGAGCCGTTGTGTGTTTTCTAGAGAGCTGATGTGGATTTTTAGAGCTGTGCATATTTCTGATCTTTGGAACGTCAGATGTTGGGTCTGTGTGGTCTGTGGCCTGTAACCTCTGATGTGTGCGTATCCTCCCCTCCACGCAGTGCGTCCTGCTGGGAATCCTCCTGGCCCCTATTCGCTCCATCATCGCGGCCCTGGTTCTGATGGTGACATGGCCAGTGTCTGTCATTATAACCTTCAGGTATCCTCTGAAAGGAGCCGTGGAGCCAATGACAGGCTGGAGACGGTAACTATGGATACTAACACCATCCCACAGCAACACAGCCTCAGACTGCCAGCAGAGGCCATGGCCTTCTGGTTATCACACTCACGTTGGCACTGAGGAAAAACTCAACAATTACCTAGTGTAAACAGAGTATCCTGCTCAACTTGTTTGAAAACAGTTTTAGTTTACGTCCACATTAAGTAAATATTTTAACTTTGTGTGTTGTCCTACTGTTTCATTAACCAGATGAAGCCCACTTTCCCTCCTGACTTTGTACTGTCACCCCAGGTCCATGCAAACATTTTGTTTGCAAAACATTTGCAAATACTGTGGCCATCATTGTATCATCTTATCTATTAACTGACAACAAGGGAGCTGGCTGCCAACCTATTTTGTGCATCTCAAAATACAGCGCCATCCATAATTATTGGCACCCCTGGTTAGGATGTGTTCTTTAGCTTCTAATAAATTCATTTTTTTCTAAATAATATAGGACCACAATGATAAAAAGAGGAAAATCCAACTAATTCAAGTGCATTTATTCAGTGGGGGAAAAAATCACACATTAAGAAATAATTATTTTACATCAAATCATGTGTGCCACAATTATTAGCACGACTGATGTTAATTCTTTGTACAGCCCCCTTTTGCCAACAAAACAGCACCTAATATTCTCCTATAATACATTTTTCTACATTTTTTAATGTGACAGTATGCTTCTGCAATAAAAATTGAATTTATTTTAAGGCTTTCAACACATCTTAACCGCGGGTGCCAATAATTATGGAGGGCGCCGTAGCTGCTGATGAAGAAATGCACTGAGATTTCCTCAAAGATGTATTGTGTTTCCCGATTAACATGGTGAGTTTTGCTACAGCAATAAAGTAGGAGAATAAGTGTGCTTTCTGGCTTCTAAATTAGACAAGAAAACCAGGCTTAAGGCAGCACATTTTCAAAATAATAATGCCTGACATGACTTGAAGAATGTGCAGCTGCATGCTGTTCTGCCGAATCATGCTTTTCAAGATCGTATCTGCCTACACAGCATTACTTCATCTCAGTTCCCCACCGTTCTCAGAAAGGAAATGGTGGTATTACTGAGAGTGTGAGAGGAACTAAAAAAGTGATCCATGTACACTTAGAACCAATTTTTTGAACATTTATTCCCAATAGTAATGCTTGACAGTATGTTTATTATTACCATGCTATGCAATCCAATTGGACACATTAGACAGTGTATGCATGTCTGTACAGTGTAAATACTGTATCTACGTACGATTTAGGGTATGTAGAATAATTCATATGTTACTAAATGTGAAAAGTGTAGTGCTTGCAGTGTAGTATTTTACCTCAGCTGTCTGCAGCATTTGAAAACAGTTCAGCTCTGCATGCAGTTGCTTCACACTGCCGTAGTGTACTCAGTTCTCGTGAACTTAGAGCACAGCTTTATTATTATGACCAAGCATGGTAGGTGAATAACAGAAACAAGAGAAAGGCTTATCTTGTTCAGTTATTCTGTTTATTGCTTGGTAGTTTATAGGCTCAGATACTCTCAGGGTGACTTTAGTTCTTTAAAAGCTGAGGTTTTACCATGAGATAATGTGACTTGTGTTGCAGATTCCACTGAGAATCAACACCCAGCCATGCAGACCAATACGTTTGCTTTTTGTTTTCAGTAACTGTAAAAGAAAAAGAAAGTGAACGAAGCCACTCTCAGCTCATACACCTGATGCAATTGGAACAAAGGCAAATAAAATATGATTTGATAAGCCGAACTGGGTCCTCAAGACCTGTATATGGTCTTAACCCATGTTGCCAGGAGACTGTATCTTAGCCACATTAACCTGACAGGTAATGTAACCTTCGCACTCTTTGCATTAAGCTTCCTGCACAATTGAACAGAAGGATTGATGCAGCTCGAAATATTTATAGCTTTGCATTCTCAAATTTGAAACATTGCCATTCAACATGTTGTCACAGGGTTTCAGTCCGTATTATGACATCCTACCGTTTCTCTAGTTTGTGAGGAAGTAAGCGGCGATGGTAACATTCTTTGCAATTGTAGGGTTTACAGAAAAGCACTAAATGGTGCAACTCTTCCTGTTACTAAAACACGTGCACTTCATCCATTAGTTAAGAAAAAACTGATGTGATTACCAAAGAAGACCCAAGAAAACAAGCTTATCTAATATAGTTTATCAGCCAGATCTCTTTATTTGAAAACAAGTTTATGCATTTCTGCCTTGATTTATATCTTGGAACTGCACATATTTTTTTTTCCCCCATTTCTCATAATTTTCCCTCAGAACTATTCGGTTATCCAAAGCATTCTTGTCATCTGCAGATTTTTGTGCCGGAGGGTGATGGCTGCCTTGGGAAGAGCTTATTACTTCTGCCTGGGCTTCAGAGTGGTGGTCAAGGGGAAGCAGGCCACCAGCAGTGAGGCCCCCATCCTGGCTGTGGCCCCCCATTCCAGCTTTTTTGATGGGATTGTGTGCATTGTAGCCGGCCTGCCCTCCACCGTCTCCCGGGTCGAGAACTTGGCTACACCCATCTTTGGCAGTGAGACACTTTTCTTTTGCTTTTGTTGGGTCAGTACAGGAAACTAGGGGCGTTTGTGCTTGAGGAAACATTTCTTGTTCTACAAACTTCCAGTCTGTGCGTGTGTGTTAGTGTGAGAACTTGTGAAAATACACACAAGTATGAAACACATTTGTCATATAGTGTATTTCCGTCTGTCTGCTTATGACTGTGCAATTTCACACCTTCTGTGAAAGTGCACTGAAAATCTGAGGGTCTTGTAAGGTATTGAATAGCTATCATTTACATGTCCTTTGGGATGTAAATGTGAGCTACGGACGTGATAAATATATATTTTCCATTAGTCTTTTAATAGTGGTCCACCTCATAAACACCTTTTTTAAAATTCTTTTGAATATTTTCTCACATTCGTGCAAATTCTTATCTACAACTCTTTCCATCATCATCATTTATGTTATGGTAACCAAAATGTATGATGCTGATTCTTTGTTGAAAAAAAAAAGAGTTTAACTCCAAAACATCAAGGCATTAATTGTCTGTACAAGTCACTCCATGCGTAATGACTGAAACAACTTTTGTTATTTGTGCGTTTTTTTTTTCAAATTATCTTTCTGTTAGACTTTTTTGTAAATGTGTCCTTACATGACTTGAAAAGACAAGATTGTTTACAGCACAAAGGAAAAAAATGTAATCATTGGCAACATCGTCGAGACAGACCTGTACATGCAGCGCTGTAAGGAGAATTACAGTGTAGCCTTCCTCCTGACGTTTCTGTCTGTCGGGCCACAGATTCTCATCCACATCTCTACCACAATCCTCCCTATCTAATTCAGAGTGGAAAGAATTTTTTGTAATGTTTTATCCAGCCTCTGCAGACGTCTGCTGTAGGTTTTTTTCCCCCCTCTTTGTGCTATGCAGTGCTGTAAAACAGTGTCTTTTTCCTCTGTTGCATGGTCTGTCAACAAATTACAACACAGAAAGTAAAGGCGTGAATTTACATCCTGTCCAATCAGTTTCCTGCATACAGTCATTTGTAACTTTGTACTGTTGAAATTGTCAGGCAGAAAAAAAGTGGAGCTTTGTGTATTTTCACTTATTGCCATCAAAAACTAAACTAAAGTTCACATTCTAAAATATTTTAGAGTTCTCTATTGATGCATTTAGACAACATGGTGAAAGACTTTGACTATCCTGTTCCAAAACAGTCGCATGAGGACTTGTCATTCTGATGGCCCTGACATGTTCATTGAATGCAATGTTTACTTTTGAAACATACACTTTGAACAAGTTTCAGACTTTTGCAGATGATCTGTTGTGTTTTTTTCGTGTAAGAACTGTTTTGAGATCTGCATTCACTGCTTTGCAAATGCTAAGCTTTCAAGAAATGTACCGAAATAATTACAAAAAAACAGTAAGAGCTGTCCAAAACAAAACAACGCAGTTAACCACTGTTAGCCTGTACAGGAAATAACTGGTGAAACATGAGACCAAAAAAAGCAAAAAAAAAAAAAAGCTGTTTTCCTCTTCTATATGTGTACGTTGATGTTGTGCCTCTCTGCAGGGTTTGTGCGCTGTCTCCAGCCAGTGCTGGTGTCCAGAAAGGACCCGGACTCCAGGAGAAATACTATCCAAGAGATAGAGAAGAGAGCCAAATCTGGAGGCCACTGGCCACAGGTCAGTCACAGCACAAACAGAGACTGTCAAGCAAAAATGAATTGAGTATTAATCTGGTATCAGCATGAGATATAGCCGCAGAGAAAAAAAAGCTTAGAAACCACAAGAGCCGTGACTCAGGATGTTGGTTTGACTTCACAGTTTTTTTTTGTCAGTTTTGGAGGGCAACACTGTGTAATTATGGTTCTCTTATAGGGGTTCCGAGAACAAGCAAAAGTTCATACAATGTTGACTCGAATTATTTCAAAAGCCCTCTTTGCATGTTTTAAGATTCAGCAAAAACATTACAGACTTGATAAAACGATACAAATATGTGATGTTGACGTTTGGCAATGATTCTTCACTTTTCAGGTTCTGATATTTCCAGAGGGGACATGTACAAATCGCTCATGTCTCATTACTTTCAAACTAGGTAAGATATAAAATAGAAATTTTGTGTAATGTGCATGAAAATGGGACTTTTTTTTTAAAACATGATCTGCTAGCTACAAAGGAAAAAAGACAACAGATAGAAGAAGAAAAAGTCAAAACAACAGCTATTCACTTAACACACTTAAATCTAATCCACTGAGCAGAGGGAACACTTGATCGTACACTGCTCCCATTGTTCATTATGTCATGTGGTTTGTGCATTGACTGATACCCACAAAGCTGGTTCTGGGTCAGGTGTGAGAAAAGGGATGCTAGGATGGTCATTTATACAGTCTTACAGATATCCAGTTTGCATCCTTGTGTAAATACTACAAGTGTTTGATTTTCATGGTTTATATTCCCCACCCATAGGTGCCTTTATCCCAGGGGTCCCTGTGCAGCCTGTGCTTATGAGGTACCCCAACACACTGGTGAGTGTCTGTTACTGTAATGCAGCTTTGTTATGTTTAATTTCACACTGTGAGAGCCATGGAGCAGACAGGGTGCACTTTGTACGGCATTCACTAGTTTACACAGGAGATAAATATGCAGAGGCAGAGCTGAAGATGAACGATACACCCTGCCATAGCTGACTTCCATCCAAGAAAACTACGTGGACTGTTAGCAGTCCATTCCAGCAGAGCATTTTTTTCAATAGAAGTTATCTTCCATGTGTGTTTATAATAATATATCATGTTCCAGTTCTTGACATAAGCTATCACAAAGACAGGCTGGTAGCAACACCAGCAGCTAGAAGTATTACTTAACATGTATACCATTCCCATCCCTGTGTTTTCATAATCATCATGCGTTGCTTATGTTTTCTTTAGGATACAGTGACTTGGACTTGGCAGGGTTTCAGCTCGTGAGTTTGCATCACATTCCTGATTCCTGTAGCATGCGTGTTTTATGGAAGCAGAGTCTGCTGTTTCTTTTTCGGAGACAGTGAATTCAACTATAACACAATAACAATAACATTATCAGCTTGCAATGCAACACCTTTTGGCACTATTGGATGAATAATACACTGTCCTGCTTGTGTTATGTGCAGGTGGACGCTTCTGCTTCTAACACTGAGCCAGCTGTACACCACAGTCGAGATAGAGGTACCAGACTTCCTGCTCTCGCTTAGAGTGTGCGTCCTATTATGATGTAGAAAATGAGTATAAAAAGCTGTAGTTATATTAGATATTACAAATGATAACACAAATTTGAAAACCTTTGATGTGAAATGTGTGCAGTTTTAGTGGAAGTATGCCATTCACTAGTGTTGATTTGTGCTGTGCTCAGAGGAACTATGTCTGAGATGTGTTTTCTGCAGGAGGGGATTTGGCTTCCACACAGAGGTTTATGAGTTTACTTTGTGTTTGACCTTCCCTGTGACACTTTTTTTTTCCATCTGTTTGCTCTGTTTTCCAGTTCCTGCCGCCGCATATCCCCACAGATGAGGAGAAGAAAAGCCCCCCTCTGTTTGCCAGCCGAGTGCGAGAAAGCATGGCTCAGTAAGTGCGCATTTGTCTTATCCCTGTTATTTCCTATGTCATGCACTTTGTGTTGTGTTGTTATTAAAAAGTGCTGTACAACTTCACTTTCCTTGCCGTAAAGTACACATTCCACTGTGTATTGTCCAAGTACACAGAAGAACAAAGTGCAATAGAAAAATAGGAAATAAAAGCAATGAAAAACACACACGACTTGCATGTACTTTGATTAGAAAAGTAAGTGGTGGAGAGTTTGCATTTTAATATGATCCAAACCAGCTTTGAATTTATTACTGTAACGCGATCTGCATTAATGCAGAGGTCTCTTGCAGAGCTGAGGTCTCTCTGATCTTTGCATGTCATCACGGCCCGCTCCCTCCAACCCTTCAAGAGCATTTCAGCTGACCGCTACATATGCAAACCCTCTGATTTCAGGGCTTTGGGAGTTCCAGTGACAGACCACACATACGAAGATTGCCGCCTAATGATCTCAGCTGGTGAGCTAACACTTCCCATGGAGGCTGGCCTGGTTGAGTTCACCAAAATCAGCCGCAAGCTCAAGTAAGACGTACACTTAAGGCATTAGCAACCAGGGAAGTTAACACTGACATGCATGTCTTCATGGGTTTTTTTTACTCAATTATGGCCTAAACTTTGTTCTCTGTGCCCTGCTCACCTAGTCTGAAGTGGGATAATGTAAGGAAGGAACTGGAGGGTTTCGCATCCATGGCCAGCTCCTGTAAGGGAGGACGCATAACCATTGAGGAGTTTGCCAGATTTCTGAAGCTACCTGTCAACCCAGTCCTCGAGGAGCTGTTTGCATTGTTTGACAGGGTGAGACGCCTGTTTAGCAAATACTTGGTCACCTAATTCTAAATAATTAGAGTGACTTAGAGCAGTGAAGAATGCTATTGCTAATGACCAATAGATTACTGAAGTTCCTTTTGTTGGCACACAGCCCATGATGTTTTAATAAGTCTCTCTACAGTTGAAAGGCTGAAGACTATAATTCAGTTTACAGAATATCACACATATTGTCTCACTGTATATCAGACACACCAATGAAAATACAGTTGACCGGGCAATCACAGTGTGAGTCCAGGATTTGTACAACCTGAAAAAGGACATTATGATCAAAGCAGTTTGGACTCCTTCCCTGCTATGTCCACTGGAGATTTGAGTGGAAAGAAAGGATTAAAAGAATAAAAACAACTTCTAGCATCCAGTTCAGTGAGAAAAAAGGAATCCCTTTCCTTCAAAAAGCATACGCCTTATAATTTTTCCATCAATAGAGTGTTGGCTTTGGTAAAGGTCAATTATGAATGAGTCTTTTATAACATGTCACCCATAATTGCCAGTCAAAGTTGTTGATACTAAATACCAGAGAAATGTGAGTAATTTATAGGATGAGATTTGATCATTTTTGGATTTTAGGGGATACATGGCAGCAGAATGTTAAAATAAATATTCTGTAACGTTAAAAGTAAACAATAAAATCATGAAATGACATATCCACAAATATACTACAAAAACATCCCTACCAAAACACCTACAAGCACAAAGACGGTTTGATGGCTAATGAAATTGCAATATTCCTTATAAATGTATGGCTACATTAACGCTAACATCTGTTGGCTAGCTCCTGTCATTTTTAAAAATGGGATGTGTAAAAGAAGACTGTGTCACAACTATGCACTAGTTAAGGGGGAAAAACCATTGAGGAGCATAGCCATTAATAATAGCTGTAATATAATGAGCTTACATTATTCTACTTTCCTTTAAATTCATAATTCTCAACATGAACTTGAGAGGATGTGCATATAATAAAGATTCCTTTTTTTTTTTTTTTAAATTGCTGCCCCTTTGACCCTGACTAGAACGGAGACGGCACCATTGACTTCAGAGAGTATGTCATCGGTGTGACCATCCTGTGTCGGCCAGCTAACACAGAAGATGTTCTACGGATGGCTTTCCAGGTAGGACAGAAATATTGTGACAGTGACGCACAGCCGCTCGGGAATGCAGCAGCAGTACAGTAGGAGGAACAGAGGCGGCATTCAGAGACTTGGATAACGTCAAGTTAACAATGTGTGTCTGTTGCTACAAGACATGGAGTCATTTTGTCGTAAGGTCAGATGCAGTTTTGGACAAACTGCTCTGATGTTTATGTAACGCTGCTGAAAGCTTGTTTTTGTCCAGATAATTTATCATTTTGTGTGAGATTCTCTCAAATGCCTACTCATTTTCATACTTTCAAACATTTCCTGAACATGCAAACATTTAAAAAGCACATAGACATTTCCTAATCTGCTTTCCCATGTAGCTGTTTGACACAGATGAGGATGAGAAAATCACCCGAGAAGAGTTCACTGCCCTGCTGCGCTCTGCTCTGGGTGTGTCAGATCTGAACATGACCAAACTCTTCAAGGAAATTGATGCTGATTGTTCTGGTTTCATCACCTTCAGTAAGTAGATTCTGCACTAAGACAAAAACTACATTTTAGACATCCAGTCTCCTGTTCGATATTATATATTACTTTTACTTCCCTAAATCAAACCACACTCTATATTCATGTGTTTTTCTGCACCTGTTATTCCTCAGGTGAATTTCAAGCGTTTGCTACAACCCACCCGGAGTATGCAAAGCTCTTCACCACCTACCTGGAGCTTCAGAGATACCAAGCGATCCAGGAGGCGAGTCCAGGAGAACTGGAGTTGGCCGGTCAAATCAGTTCAGAGGAAAAACAAGAAGACAGCACCTCTGATAAAAAAGACGACTGAGACTGCAAACGACCGGGAAATTTACTTGACTGCACTGAGAGAAAAAATACAAGACTGTCATCTTGTTCAAGTATAAATAGTACATTCAAGTTATCGCCACAGCACAGCCATATTCAGTCAAACGCTTGCAGTTTTATAGATGGTTTTAGAGTGCTTGTGTTTTCAATTTTAGTGCCTTATAGAGATTTTAAAGAACTATTTCCCCAAGTCGTGGCACAAGGAACGTGTTTTGTGACTTTTTACATCCGTGAAGTTGTGTGCTTTTGGTTATGTGTCCATCAAGAGGAAAAAAAAAACAAAAGGATGAAAATATGTCAAAAAAAACCAAACCATCAAGAGTATTTGTGATTTGATTAACTGTCCGAACCAACCTTTAGAGTTCTGATCTTAGAGATGATGTGTTGTGATATACTTAATCACCATTTTTTGGACTGTTTTTGTGTAACCTGATCCTACCTTCTCTTGAACTGAGATGAACACAGCCGGGTGTACCTTATCCTTTGCCTTTGTATTTTATTTTTTTTCTGTAAATGAGTGAGGAAATTGCCAAACCAACACATTTTTAAAAATAAGCAAAGAGTCCTTGTGCTTCTGTGTTACAATATAATTAGTGTACAGTAAGTTTTATTAAGATCGTTCCAGTCTGGCAACCCGGAGATGTTCTGTATTAAAGCTACGTCTACAACAAGCATAGATGCTGTGCATTACACTTTTTTCCAGCGCTCAGGGACACAGACCTTGTAAGACGGCTGTATAATTAGCCAGAGGTTTGCTTTGCATGTGTATCCATTTGCATTTCTACTGAAGATCGTTGTTGCTGAGACAGCAGCGTGTCTGTGCAGCTTTAAGTTGACTAAAGCAAATCAACCACTGAAAATAGGGCAATTTGTGAGCAAAAAGGCAACAGTGCTTCTTCACAACAGCATATTCCAGTGGGGTATGCTTTCAGATTAACTAGAGGCATTGTTATTTATTTAGCAGGGTGTATTACAATTATGTGATTTTTTTCCTCCCTTTTTTTGTTAACACTGCAAAGTTTGCTTTTTAAAATAAAACATGAATATGATTCTCTAATCTGGTTTGTGTTTTTATATTCATCTCTGAGGAAACTTGTAATGACTTTTACAGACTTTGTTCATAATGAGGTATAAGTGCAATGGAAGGGCTTCGGCTCCACTGCTGGTTCTCTGAAACCACCACAAGGTGCCAGCAGTTACCTGTTACACTTCTGAGTGTCTGCTCAGCTGTGGGTTTTAATACCTTTTGTCATTTTAACCTGTGCTTTACCTCATGAGACTCAGTATTTGTAAAAGCAAAATAATGTATTCATGAGTGTAATATGTAACCAAATGTTGAGCAATAAGGAATGTTGTTTTACAAAGCTACCAACGCCTATAGTATTCTGTGAAGTTACGGCTCATTTCTGACGAAGCATGTTATTTACAATTAGCATACTTTGAACTGAACTAATAATTGTGCAAAGAAAACATACACATTACAGTAAATTTTGCATTTAACCATTAGTAAACTCACAAAAAACAATGAGGTAAAGGGTCATATGAAGGATTTATGTTGTCGATTTTACGCTCAGCAGAAAATCAAGAGAAACTTTTATCTTGAACATAAATAGTTAAAGAAATCTGTCATTTTTTTAAAGCACAGAATCTCTTGGCAATGTCTTTACGAGAAGAATCACATTATCGTGATTTATGTACTGTCTGCATTAGGACTGGTCTAGGTTTTTCATTTGGCCTCTCCATGACCCCACCTGTTTTTACTGTGACATGGGAATAAAGCTGTATCATGAAGAAATGCTGCGCTTTCATGATAAAGGAAGAATTTATCAGTAAATGAACAAATAGGCAATTAAAGATTTGTGAAATTTCATATTGTATGCATTCATAAAACCATTTAGACATTTTTTTCTTTTTTATCCAATGTATGTGTTATTTTTCCAACTGCAAATCTGAGTAAATCTCAACAAAAAAAACAAAAAAACAGTTTCATCTGATAGCCATTTCTTTTTGTACTGAATGGTTTATGTATCTGCTTATCAGTCAAGACATTGTCTTTAAATGTACTTTTGCTGAGACCATGATTAGATTTTAATTCAACTGCTTGATTCCTGGTCAGAAGCCACAATCCTAATATTCATGCTACTATACACAGCTCTAAATACAACTGGGATGACTGTGCTCACACGTGTGCAGAAACACAAAAAACGCAATGTTGCTCTGCACAGAGGAGGCTGAAATGAATGATGGAGAGCGACTCTGTTCATTAAAAGCCCGCTGTTAGACAAACTGTGATTACCAGCTGTGATTTCCACCTTCAATTTGTTTTAACCTTTTCAAACGTGCAGAGGCTCATTTCATTTTAATCAAAATTAATGAGATGGCATGGAATCAATTAAATCACAATGCTGCCGCTCTTACAACAGTGCGACTCCTTCCCTACCCACGGATCCCACTCTCCTCTTCGGCCCCACACCCCTCCATTCTCCCTGCTCTCTTCTGGATGGCTGTTGTATATTGCTGTATCCATTTCAGCCCTGCCTGGGGGATGATCCTGTCGCAGTAGATTGTGGGAGATATGTGTTGGTAATCTGATTTGTTCTCCTCAGGACCTGAGTGAGTGAGCAGCCTCTGTTTGTGGATGCAAGCTGGACACAGGCCTCATACGGTCGAGGGACTGACTGTGCCAGGCTGGAAGGAAAGGTCAGAACCGACAGGCCTCAGCGTTAAATTGATGTGACTCAACTATGTGTCTCAATTTGAGCAGGTGGGTCGGTTCACTCGAGCAAAATCAGAGTGAGACCTGGCTGAGTTCCACTCCGCACACTGAGGTTCAGTCAGCCTTTTATTTCACAAAGTTTGGTATTGTGCTGGAAGGTTTAACTTTCAGCATCTAGGTAAATGCTATTTTGATACATAATAATTTTCCACATCCTTTTATGTCTTTGTAAATGCAGCGTGCATCCCGTGTGACAAAAGTACAACAATGGTTCAACAGATAATTAAAGTGAAAAGTAATTAAGCTTTGTTAGTACAAGGATGTTTAGGGACGTGACATAAGAGGAAGAAATCAAAGGTATTTTCATGTTCCTATAGAAAAGACTTTCCTGCCTATAACAACAGGATACCTTGGTGTGTACAGTATATACACTTTGGTGAACTCTCCTTTGTCCTGTGTGACGAACATGGACACAGGGTTTTCAAAAAGCAGCACCATGTGCAACAACATTAGCTTGCAAGTTAGAGACATAACAGAATTTGCTGGCTTGACGCAAAAGTATTGCAAATGTTAGATATAACAAGCAAGAGCAGAGACAGATATTCACCTCTACATCTCACTCATGCCTGGAATAATGCTTTGAAAAGGTAATATAATATGAAGAGTTCATTTGCAAAAACAGGTAACTCCGTTTTCAGAAAACTCTTTTTTTTTAAATTATTTTTTACTTGAGATAATAATAATAATAATAACACTAATAATTTAATTTTCTCTATTTTGTCATGTCATTTTCTACTGAGTCAAATCCATTCAACTTCAGTTTGATTGATATTATCTCAAGTAAACATTAAAAAAAAGAAGTTTTCTGAAAATTTATCAAAACGGAGTTATCTGCTTTTGCGAAAGAACTCTTCATATGTTGCTGTGTAAATATTGTTCTTTAAGACTGTATCGGTCACGCAGAGGCAACATTGTAAATGTCTTGTACATTGCATTGTACATACTTCTCATTAATTCAGCATGTCATAACAAGTTTTTGACAAACTTTGGGACTATGCAGCAAAATTTACAAATAAAAATTTCAACAATGGTTGGTAGCATGATGTATCTTTGTAAGGATGAACCCGCTGCTTCATCCGCTCTTGGAGCAGATATGGCTTTTGTCCAGCTGCTCTAGAGGGATGTTTACATTTACAGACACTGGCATGGTGTGGATATTTAGACGGTTTCATTGTGAGTTCTGCTCCCACAAGCACACAGAAATGCAACGCACATATCTTGCACCACCCTTGACTCCTGCGGGGTTTGAGCCTGGCAGCCCGTCGCCTTCAACTCTTCAGGGAGTTCCTCCAAACCTCATTGTTACGTTTCCTTATCGCACCAGATGACACCTTGTTGATTTTCTCTCTCCTATTATACTCTCAGGAAAGTGATTGTTCCTCATTTCCCATGTGGTGGTTCATAGGAACAGTGAAGGTCCTGATCAGGGCAAAGTTTGAGGAACGGTATGAAACATCAGGCATCCAGCACCAGTATCTGCAGCCTGGGTTTGTTTTTTTGCACACTGTTTTGGGTGTTTCACATCTTTGCGTTTGATTCTTTTCCAGATCCGTTTTGAATGACGGGCAACTTTTAAATATACAAAGATGGGTCAGAACGAAAACATGGATAAGATATTTGCATTTTAATTGTTAGTGAGAGTCATCAAATAACTTGTGGAAGTGTTTATGATTTCCAAACAAACTTAAATTCATCCCTATTAGCTCCATGAGAGGAGGAAAAAGCAGTCAATCACTGTAAGTAATGTTTCTCCTTTCACTTCTAGGAAGCCAGTCAAGGAAACTATGATGTAGTACAGTGTTTATGACTGCTTAACACCATGTCTTATGCAACACTTACATAATAGAAAAGTAGAAATGAGGATATGGAAATTTATCTCTTAAAGGAGATAAGTTAATTTTGATTCCAATCTTTAATCTGATTTTTTGTTCCTCCTGTGAGACTTGTTGATCAACTACAGCCTTTTTTCCTCTCTCTCTTTTTTCAGGCGCTTTCACAGTTCAAACAGCAATCATGTCAGTCCTCATGCTGTCGGGCCTCCCTTTTTGTGCCCCCTAATTACTACCCACCATTCAAAGTCAGCTTGTATGTGCCCCCTATTGTGTTCTTCATTCACCAGTTGCTTGGGGATTGAAAGGATGGGATAAAGCTTTTGATATATAGATGAAGGAGACAGCTAAAAAGACCCTGGTTAATATTTTAAACATTTTCAGGACAGCGGCACCACATTCTCACTGAGTGTAGGTGTTGGCTAAAGTAAAGAAAAAAAACATACTTATTTGCCTGCAACTTCTGGTAACATGAGCCACATATCCCAGATGTGCCATGTGCTGCTATGAGAAGTGGCTCTCCGTCACTGGACATCTGACTCACACTGCTTTTTTTTCTCACTGAATGTATAACAGTATGTAGGGAAAAAGACTTAACATTGCTGAGGTACTTAAATCTTTGCAGATACTTGTACAGCCCAGAGGGAGAAGCTTAATGACACTTAAAGATTTAAACCAGAGAGCTGCAAAGGGGTGCTGAACAAAACAAACCCCACTCAGTGCTAATGCCAAGACCTAACTACCATGTTATAATGACCTTAAGTCTGAGGAATGACAAGTAACTTTTTTTTTTTTTTCATTTGTCAGTAGAACAGTCTCTAATGGCAGAGTGTCATTCTTTTAATGAAGTATCAATGAAAACTTTGCAAACGTAAAGTCCTGGCTTACACGTACACAGAATAATCTGGAAAATTTCATTTAAGCTGTGCCATAAAACATTCTTATATGCTCCCTGTGAAATTAAGGAGCTTTTTATGATGTAGCTATTACTCAGACGGAAACTGCAGGTCATCGTCATGATGGAGCGCATTTATAAAGTAGTGGCAGTGCGTGTTTGTGCGCCGTTACAGGGATATACAGAGGGAAAACGACAGGTAATGAAAAAATCTTTGCTTTGACCCCAACTACATGCTCAGGTTAAATCCAGAGGGTCATAATGTGGCTGCTGAGAGGCTGTGTCTTCTTTTATTAGCTTCCCATTCTAAGGTCGACAGGGGGGAGCCTGAACCTTGAGAGAGAGAGAGAGAGAGAGAGAGAGAGAGAAGGGAGGTCTCAAGAGTTGTTCACAGCCAGAAAAAGGGATGCAAGATGATCAAGGTGAAAGGTGATATCATTTTGCCTTGAGCAGTCCTGTACTCCTCCATGGACACAGCTTGCTCAAGGTTATGAGTGCAGTGCCCACTTGTTACTGTCCATTCTCTGCAATATGCACCTGGGTTGTGAGGACAGCTTTCATTAAATTGCACGCACTGCTGTTCCTTACTTATGCCCTAAAATCTGAGGAAATCAACTTGTTGAATGTACAGCATAACAACAGTCATGCTCTCCCCAATGTACACAGTCAAGATGTTAACACAACACGAATCAATGGTGAGTCCGGGCTAGAAACTGTATATTCAAATGTACCTAACAACGCATAATGAATTGCAAAAATTAAACTCATTCAGGACAAAACAACAGTAATAACAGTGTATCCTCCCTTGTTACCTGGTCCTTTGCTTTACCATCACTGCAGTTATTTAATCCTTACAAACAAAACACCCAAAACCAACCCTATTAGGGTTTTATAAAACAAGCACTGGAGAGCAAAGAGGACATTCATTGACTTTAATGGGATGAACTGATCAACCATATCTAATAGAAATCATTGCCCCCGGCAAAAGCTGCTGTAGAATTGAATTACACATGGAACACAATGCTTTTACGGCTTCTTAGAAAACTGTAATTCAATCTGTTTAGTACAGAGAAGAAACAGATAAAGTTCAAATTAAAACATTAAAAAAGTTTTGTTGTATGTGAGGTTCAAGTACTGTAGGAACCTGAAGGCAGAGTGATCTTATATCTCTTGTGCAATGTTAAATCTTTTTATCCTCTTCTCGACTCGGGAAACTACTTGGTCAACTAAATAAACACGATTAGGCAAGTTTAGACCGCGTGTTTTGTTATTATTATTGTTATCTCTGAGCAACACATTTGATTTTTATTTTTAGAAAATGTAAATTGTCACATTAGATTCCACTCCACGTGGATTAATTTTAACGCCACTGTGCAGTCAGAAGTAGATAAAGTTTATGGGAACTTGGGCTCAGACAAAAAGCGGACATGCCAAGTCGACATCAAACTGGAGAGAAAGTGTTCAATTATAAAATATCACGTGGAGGAGAGAGAGAACCCTGATTTAAAGCACGCATTTGATATCGTGCCTGCTGGAGAAGGCGAGTCTTAAAGTTCCTTCAGAATGGGCAGTCTTCCCTCAGATGCATCTGGACAACAGCAGCATCGGATCATGGAGAGGTGTCCCTAGCTTTACCACGTATGGAGGAAAGCCTTTTCATTTTGCACGGCTTTAAATTGCTTTAGTGTAGTGACATATTCGAATAACCATTCATCTCGCTCATTATCCTTATGAGTAATGTTTAAGCTAATTGTTTTATGAGCGGTTTGTTCAGCGCACAATGCGCTCAGCTCGCTTGGTGACGTAAGGAGGAATTTACTCTGAACTATCTTTCACTTGCCACCTGCTATTGCTGTGCATCAGACTACACTTACAATGTTTCATCTTAATGCTGTACTTTTACTAGTAGCACATAGACTTTAGATGTGTCTCTTATGGGAATAATAATGTCACATATTCCCCCTCTCAGTCCTTACCAGTTTTCTACTGTGCGTAACTGTACTGAAACTTTACGCACGAACACCAAACCTCTCCAAACTCTCAGTTTCTCTTCCCTCCTCTCCAGCCGATGTACGCGGAGGTGTCACCTGTAGTGCCGGCGGAAAACACTCACTTATCCGGTTTTTGTCAGCGGGATAGCGGTCCTTATCCAAGCGCACCGACTCAGACCACCAGCACCGTCAGAACCCGCAGGGGGCCGTGAAAGCACCGCGCCGGCGTGGGCTTCGTACTCACCGCAGAGAAAATGAATATCCAGGTTCTGCCAGAACACAAGCTCTCGTCGGTGGCCCCGCTGAAACAGTGCAATGTGGAGAAAAAAGAGGTAGAACTGATACTCGTGAAGGACCAGAATGGCGTCCAGTACACCAGTTCCACCATCATTCCCACCCCTGGTCACCGCGCAGGTCCGCCCGGATCCGAGGACGAGCGAGAAACTTGGGGAAAGAAAATAGACTTTCTCCTGTCGGTCATTGGCTTCGCAGTGGACCTGGCCAATGTTTGGAGATTTCCTTACTTGTGCTACAAAAATGGAGGAGGTGAGTAAATTACGTGTTTCTTAATATATTAATGTAGATGCTTAAAGATCAAGTAAAGGTTGCCAAACTTAGTGATGCACCACGTTCTGCTATTGAATGCTCACAATAATATAGGAATGGAAACACGAAGAATGAATGAGGTGCACAGACACGCTGCAAATTAATGTAAATGCTCAAAGTATGTTTCCTTTTCTGGTCAATGTTTCAGGTTTTCCTTTCAAATGATTCAAAAATCCGTGAAGCTGCTTAGGAAAGTAAATACCACAGCACTGCTATTCTAGATTCTGTTTAGATTTGATTATCTTCACTGCTATTGTTCTACTCTCAGCTGCTTTGATATCTTTGATAGTCCCAGGTGCACCAATGGGAAGTGGATTTCATGATGAAGGAAATACCTCATTTTAGCAAAGCATGCACAACTGAGCTGTATAATTGGAGGCTGTCAGATAATTTGTGAAGAGTGACAAGAACTCAGAAGACTGATGAGTAGCCTTGTTGGAAGCAGTTGAACATAAAGTTTCAATCATCTGTGTCTGAAAATATAAACATGCAAGTGTGTGGGCTGGTTTTTTACTCAGGAGAACTATTGTTGAAACTATAGGAAACCAATGTGCCTTCACATTGGTCACAATGAAGCCTCTCACCTTCAGTGTGCGCGAAAATTATATTAAATATAGTCTAAATGAACAATTAATTTATTTGTTTATTAGAAGTGATTTCCATACTGTGCCACTTAAAGTTTCTATATTTAATGAGAATGTGTTTAGTTAACATGATGAACACAATGCTTACTGTCACACAGTTATATGCAAAGCGACTGTAGCTTTAAATCTTGCCCAAAATGTTTCATTTTGGCTCATGAAAAGTTTGGCATCTACTTGGAAATTACCATTAATTATTATGCTGAAAGCTGTTTCTAATATATGCTTTAAAAAATATGCTTTAAGGATAATTGAAAACAAGTGTGTGAGCTCAGAATTACTTGTTTTTTAAACTGTTGAACACTAAAGCTGCACTGTAACAAGAGAAAAAAAATACAGTGTGTGTGGCTGAACCCACAATGGACTGTTTTAAACACAGCGTTGTGTTACCTTCTACCCTCATGACAACAGAGTGCTCACTAGAAGGTGTGCCCTGTCCTCTGTTTGTCTGCGAATCCATTCACATGGCCAAAATCAACATGTTGTGCTCAGTGTTGTCAGTGGTCACCTCCACCACTGGCCTGTCAATCATACTGGCCCTCAGCAAAATGTATTCATTGCTGTGGATAATGCGTCATTTGTGATGGACAATGTCAAGAACAATTATGAGAGGTCATTTCCTTGTTGGTGAATGTGTTATTGAAGCACAGTGTGAAAATAGCTGTGAGCCTTCACACTTGTATGTTATGGTGTGTTGTCAATCCAAGAATATCAAACCCCTCTTGCACTCCTTATTTCCCTTTTCTTTCGTTGGTATTCTGTTTTGTCAGGCATTCATTTCAGTATCAAGCTCTCATCCAACCTCTTACACACGAAAGGCAAAAAAGCTAAAATGGAATGAAATTAGCAGAAAGACAAATAAGTGTGAATATTTCTCTTTTTCTAGGTGCCTTTTTGATCCCCTATATTCTTTTCTTGGTCATTGCGGGGATGCCACTGTTCTACATGGAGCTTGCCTTGGGCCAGTACAACAGGGAAGGGGCAGCTACGGTTTGGAAAATCTGCCCTGTCTTTAAAGGTGAACTGTAACACACCCGAACACACAAGCACACACTGCATTTAAATACACAACTGCAGACACAAGACCGTGCATGTCCGTTTACTTCATCCTGTTTCTAACCTCTTAAACTGTGCTGCTTACAACTCAGTCCTGGTCTTTTGGGTTCTCTCCAGTGTTTTGCCCTTTAATTTCACCCCTTTGGTCTTGTCCTTTCCCCCTCAGAGGTTCATAAGTGTCCCTTGTAACTAACATCTGTCACAGTGGCTTTTTCATCCTTCAGTATTTTTAAAAAAATCTCCCTCTCCAATTGTGCTCGCAACCTTCTGCCCCTCGCTGTTTGTGCAAAGGTCACTTCCATGTTTGCTGTAATTCTAAGTCAAACAATAAAGTCAGTCACAAACACTCAGCAAAAGCTCAAATCAAACACAATTAATTATATACTAAACTACAGAGAAACATCATGAGCCCATTCAAAAACAAACTGATCGTCACATATTTACATCGAGTAAATCCTGATCAAACGTTTTTATTGAGTTCACTCAAGCGACTGAGAATTCATAGTAATTTTCTGATGTAATATCACATAAACTCCAAACCTAAACAAGCAAAAGGCCGTTTAGCTCTTCTCACTTGTCTTAACGAGAAAAGGAGCTCTTACAACACGCACTTTCAAACACCAATAAGTACCTCTGCCTGCACGATTGAAACAACAGCAGCCACTGCTTTTGTTGGCTTCAGTGTTAAGGTGGGTCTGTTTTTTTCCCCTGCTCAGAATGAGTGGGTGATGAGTTTTAGGGATTCACTGTTTCATGTGAGGACATCACATTCCAGTAAAGACAAAAGAACACATGCCAGAATTTACCAAAAAAAGGTGATGATGAATGATGGAATGATGGAAAGTAGCCATTAATGCCATGTGGGTGTTTGCGTAGGAAGACTATTTCAACTTTTGAAAAGTTGGTTAGATGGCAGTTTTACACATGTCCCCTTCACTGCAAAGCTGATGGAAAAATAAGTGTATGTCATGCTTATGATAAGATAATGAAGGGAATAAGAAACATGTCACAAGGTACACATGGCCTCAGATAGGAAGGGACAATAAGAACAAACATACTACTGCTTGTGATATCTGTTGATCCTGTACATGCTGTCAGCGCTTTATTGATTGCACTGCTGTTTCTTGAAAAATGACTGAAATGCACCTGCTTTCTTATTGTTGAGGGAATCTGCACATATTACTTGGAAGAAAAACACAGTATGGTATGTCATTATAATGAGAGTAACAAATGTGTCTCCCTGAAGTTCATATTAAATAAGCCTGCGCTGTGTTGTTCTACCACATGAAAAAGTAGCATTGTACTAGTTTGAATGATTTACCATACCCACATAAAATGCAAAAACCTGAATATAACAGCACAGTTTGAGTGTAAACAATACATTTCTGCTTTCTCACTAATAACCCCGTGTTCCTCAGGTGTGGGCTACACTGTGATTATCATAGCCCTGTATGTTGGCTTCTACTACAATGTCATCATCGCCTGGTCCCTCTACTACCTGTTCTCCTCCATGACCACAGAGCTGCCGTGGCTCAGATGTGGCAACAGCTGGAACAGTCCGAACTGCACCGACCCCAAAGCCATCAATGGATCCGTCCTCGGCAATGGCACGTCTTACGCCAAGTACAAGATCACCCCGGCAGCAGAGTACTACGAGTAAGTGATTTTTGAAATTCTGAGAAATTCATTTCTGGAACAATGAAAGCCAGTCAAATCTGATAAAAACTGCTCAAATATTTGGTGACTTCATACCACAACAAGGCCTTTCCTAGGGCAGCTTATATTTACCACACATGCACACAGTTTCACAGCACTTTGCATGCCTTAGTACAACATGACTGACTCAATCTTTTCCATTTAGACTGTTATAAAGCAGATGATTGACTTTTTAGGGGAGTGGCAGGAAATGTGTGATATCGCCATCTGTGGCACAGTGAAATTTAGACCAATGATTAAGATTGTAACTTTGACGAAAACTTTTATAAGATTTAATTTTTTCAGATTTTAAGAGGACAAATATGTCCTAATATTCAACTTAGCCAACAAGTAATCCAATTGTCAGACTCAGGATCAATCAACTAAAACACAAAAAGTAATGGGCCTGTTATTTCTGTTGTTCCGTTAACTTTCTGGTATTTATAACAGCTCAATCTATGCTGAGATCCCAGTGTAAAAAAAAAGTCACTGTGTCATGGATAGATGGTACTGTTTTAATATTTTGATCACAGTATGATCACGAATGCAAAACTTTGGCCTGCTTACAAGTGAAGCTACTGTCCATATCAGACAGTGTTTGGATGATTTGTTCATTGACAATTTGGCCGAGTCCGTGTCCAAACAACCCATTAACAGTGTCACATGGAGGTGATGCTTTTTTTTGAAGGGGAGTGTTGTCTGAATGGTGCACCTCCAATAAACAAGGGAACCATTGTCCATGTGAGGAAGGCGACCAGTCACTGAAATATGAGTAGATGACTCTAAAATTGTCCGGCCACAAATGTTTTCACTATAAAAGGTGTATACATAAAAGTTCAAATGCTCTCTTTGAAGTGCATGAAAAAGCTCCATCTGTTTATACTTCAAAGACCGCCAGTTCTTCCCCAGCTTCTGTGAAGACTGACTGTGCAGCCCAGAGGAAGTCTGTGAAATGACTTGGACAATACAAGGGACACACGCTAAGTGTGACGCACAGAATATATTAAGCGTGCATCATGGCTAGTAACCGAGCTTGCTAAAGTTGCACTTGCGTTCTGATGAGCAGAACTGTCTTCAACACTGTCCCCCGCTATTTTCAAATGTCTAGGAACTCTCAGACTTGATATATTATCAGTAAACACTTTTATTTAACATTTGGAGATCAGTATTCACATGAAAGCTATAGCCTTCAAAAGACATGATGCAACATCATTCAAAAAGGAGACATGGACCATTAAACCAAAACCTCAAATATATATTCCAGGTGGATTATCATTCTTGATTCAAAAGGGGAAAAAAACACAGCAGAGACAGACTGACAACAATAGGACACTTGAAGACAGATCTTGCATGGAGGTTAGGCACTGTAGGAGACAATAAATCCTCCTGCTTACAGCTAGCTTTGAGCACACGAGCCATGCCAAGGCACAGCATGAGGGAGGCCAACTGAGTCAACAGTTCTCTTGCTTCACCTCTTTCAGCCTTCTTCATCCAGAAACCCTTTTGAACTTAGCTTTTAGCATGAGCACAGTGTGTTGCGGATTCAGAAGTAAAATGGTACATTTCTTCATATTTGAGCTGGTGTGTTTTGCTACTTGGTGGAGGTTAGGATCACCAACAGAGGTATTTAATGCAGTATACATCAACGCATTGTATGAGAGTACAGTCATCTGGTGCAGAAAGATTCAAACACTGCACTGGGGAAAGATGAGACCACGTGACTCAAGCATCCTTATACCTGTGTTAATTGATGTTTTTGGCCACCTAGAGGCAGTGCAACAAGCAGTAAACACATATCTGACATATTATCACTCAATAAAGTTGATGTTAGCACAGCCATGCTACCTGAATTCAGTAAGGTTCCTGTCTGACCATCTCATATATGTTTGCTATTTATTTTCTGTTCATACGTTTGTGATTAAGTAAAATGTGTAAAATTAGGGTCATAGGTAACATTAGTTTCTCAGTTAAAAATTTTAAAAAAGAGAGTTGGGTTATTGTTATTTATGTGTGGTTTTCTTTGTGCCAGTCTGTAGAGCAATGTTTGCAGGCTCATTGATATGTATATATGGTCTCCAATGGTACAGTAAAACTTTGATAGAGCAATACAAAACAGTTACATGATGATGTAAATTTGGTGAAGAAATGTCAGTTTTTTCTGCTCCAATATTCCACCAGGCATACAAATCTTTATTTTTCATCCTAATAGGAAGATTTTTTTTTTTCTGTGATTGGCACCAACAGGAACTTTGAACATGTAGAGTATGGTGCCAGTCAGGGGCATACTATATGAGGAAAAGAAAATTACATTTTTTGCATTTCTGTCCAAAATTTGGATATGCAATGAGCAAGTATGATGGTACAACCGCTCCCCAAAGCTGTTAAATATTGTTACTAAGCTAGAAGAAAATTAATGGCTTTCCATAGTGCAAATCTTTTTATGAAAAGTGGTACCATAAGCAATTTCTTCCATTTTAATAAACTATTTGTCAGATATGTGTATTTCTGCTTGTTTTTGCTTTATCAAGATCTGTTGTAATTCATTATAAACATTCTAGCAAAGAGTTGTAGCAATGGAAAATGGGTTTCCCAGTTCACCGCCTCTTTATGCAGTATTGATCCTCGTGTTGTTAACTATATGGCTGGATTTCCTTGATATTCCAAAATATTCTGCTGTTTTACAGTTTGGGTACATATTTCGTGAATATCTTTTATTAGGCAAAATGGCTTCATCAGAAGAAGTTCTCAGAACATGTACTATAGATGATAGACTTAGTTGTGGTGAACCTTACCACAACCTGGATTACACCAAAAAAAAATTATGCTTGTACCATACTAATTACCTATGACCCCAGATTTTACACAACTCAATCAATATTCAAGATTTTAAAATCCTAAAAATTGAAGATGGTCATCTATTTGCATTTGTTGAATTGAGGTGGAAAGACCCAGCAAGCGGTAGCTTATTTAACATCCCACAGACTTGTCAACATTGCTGTTCATTCAGAGCTTTACCTCTGGCCACCCGACAAATGTAATTTTAGCATTCAAATTCCTGTTTGTGCTTCTTTCAGCCTCCATCAGTTTCTGAAATATTTGGCACTTCAGCTCCTAAATGCTCTGTCATATTCAGCACTAATGATCCAAACAGTACATTAAACCTAAGTCAATGAGCTGAAAAATGCTAAAACACAATGTGGATCTGAAGGAAATTCCACATCTGCAAACGGTCAACTGATCCACTGTTGTTATAAAGTCTTGACTCTAGCAGGTTTGATGTTGTTTTTTGGAAAACAATTAATTACGACAAAGCATTGTGGAGTTAAGAAAAAACATAAACAGTAAAGTATCTAACACATTTTCAAGATCACTAAAGTGTTTTTGCATGTTTTATTGTCTTACTTTTATATCATGACATACATATATATATATATATATATGTATATATATATATATATATATAATTGTTCTGAGAATTAGGGATGGCTCGATACCACTTTTTCACATCCGATACCGATATCGATACTGCAGCCTTCAGGATCGGCCGATACCGATCCGATACCGATATGTTTCTTTTTGTCATTCTAAAAGTTGTTAATAATACATGGATGTAATTTGCTTGACACTGACTTCTAAAAACACCACGTTCATTGTACAACAACTGTTCTGGTCCCCTAAAGAAAGAAGGAAAACATGTGACAACAAGTTATGTGTAACTGCTGTGGCTTTATTAAAACTTAAAGCTCATATCGCTTTTAACAGCATTTGTAAACACAACAGACCCAGCTGCACCATTCAAATGTTTGAAATAAAACTGCAACTTGGTGCACATATTTAAATTAAACTAAATAATCCCAGTGTATAAACAGAAAAGTCACATTACACCTCAATGGCATTGCAAGGCTGCAATAAATAATTTATGAAATAACATAAAATAATAGCATCTCCACTAGAACAATGTAGGTAGTACTCAGTAAGTTGCACAGATTCTCAAGACACACAATCAAAACAATAAAAATCTAGGCTATACACCTGATTTGCTGCACCAAAACAAAAACAGAAAAACAAGGGTAAACAGTGATAGTGCAATCTAGTGTCTTTCTTCTTTTGCATGCAGCCGCTGATGTTGTACTGCATGTAAAACACAGTGAACAATTATTTTATTGACACGTGTACAATACTGATGGAATATAAATAATATCTGGCGATTAAACCTTGGCTTGTCCTAACGTTCTCATGCAAGTGAAGCTGAGAGCAGCGTAGGTTCTCCCCTGATGCCATTTAGACACCGGTGTGGATGAGAAGAGGAGAGACCTGTCACCTAATCATATTTAACACGAAAACATGTCCACAGTTCGCTACTTCATCACATTTAACCCGAAAAACAGTAGAAAACAACAACAAAAACAGTAAAGGTACAACAGAAAAGCCGTCAAGTGGCCACAGAGTGAAACGTAAGGCACGCACAATCCACATTTTCCACCACACAAGGTGGTTGGTCATCCAGAAAAATGAACTCGACAATTTTCTCTGTTATATTTTGGCGTTGGAGCGAGTTTTGTACTCTTCTGTAGTGCTTTCTGCAACGATGGTTGCCGCGGGTCACTTTTTGTTTTGCACTCGCCTTCTAAAAGTCTCTGTACTGCTTTCCATGATGCTTCTGCAGATGCTTTATTAAGTTCGTTGTGTTAAAATGTCCGATTTTGCTGCCACCCCTTGAGACACTCATTTTGCAAACGTTGCACTCAGCTATTTTACTTTTCTCCTCCGTTCGCATATAATAATTCCACACGGCAGAGATGACCACAGCTCTCAAGGCTTCTGTTCACTCTCTGCTCACGTGACAAAAGCAAGGGCACATGGCAACCATGGCAACAGCTCGTCTGTGTTACGGCATGTCGTGAAAAGTGAAGATGAGGATATATGAGACAGATTGGGCTTATGGATCGGATCGAACGAGTTCTAATATAAAAGTCCGATGCTCGATCCAGTCATTTTGCCCTGGATCGAACTCGATATCGATCCAGCGGATCGGATCGAACCATCCCTATTGAGAATATAGTGTCTGAGGATGCTACAAAACAAGAAAATGCAAGCCAAAATCATAGAAAAAGTCTAGTAAAAACATTGTTGTTGGTCTTTCTCAAACCCTAGATATGTAAACTTATGTCATTATATTTCATCCTAGGCAGTAAGTATTTGGTAATTAATCACCTACAACATGAATAATTAGCTAAACAGTAATGCAAGACTGTACAAACATTAAATGTACCACCACCATACCACCAAGCATGGTGGGAGTATTCACTGTGTTCATCATCTTGATGACCAGCAAACAGAGTACAACAATTTACCATAATTAATATAGATTTTAATGGACTATCAACTCAGCTGATCAAAAATGTTACCTCATGTAAGTTCAAGCTTACATCATGCTGCTCTATCTACAACTGAAAAATGAATACAGTTATAATCACTGTAGCTGAGAGGAACAAGCTGGAAGTGAACTATAAATTATGTGACAAGGCTTCGTTGCAATATGTCAACTGGAAGGGGCCATGTGAGAAAAGCTAAAAACACGGTCTTTATAAAACACGTTTGACTTGAAAACAAGGGGTCTGCTGGGCCTCTCTCTGATTCATTTGATAGCTGATGAAGAGATCAATGAAACTTCCCCATTGTTCAAGTCCCAAATCACTAAATCACGTCTATTAACTTTGCAGAAAAAAACTGTATTGTTACTGCTCAGAAGCATACAAATCATCAAGTTATGGTCTTTCACAGAAGTGCTTCTCGAACTGCTTCTGGCCGTCTTTGAGAGAGAAAATTTGCAAGAATTATACCAACTTATTATATAACTTTATTATAACATGAGATTAGATACACATCATGGAATGTGATCTGCTAAAATACTGTACAGTTGTGTGATCCTTAATCTTGCAATAACACAGTAATTTGATCTTTATTGACCTCTTGGCTGTGGTGAAACACAAAGCTGACTGATTCTCTTTTATCCTGTTCTGGTCTCCACCAACGCCTGAGGTACATATTTGGCACTTTTGTTGCACAACGTTTGATGATATTCCTCAGCTATATGCTAACTGTGGAAAGTGGGCGAAACGGCGAATCTGTAGGTCCAACAGCTTAAAATTATGTTACAAACTTGCTTCAGAGTACTGCAAATTCAAGGCAAAGCTGCAAAGAATAATGCTCTGCAGGTTGATTATTATTATTATTGACTCCTCTGGTGTCATTTAACACTTTGTGGCCACATATGCCATCAAAAAAATGACTCAGCAATCCAAACTTAATGTGTTTATGTTGTAACTGGTCTGTGTTTGAAAGCATATTGAATCAAAATGTATCCTTCTTTTTCCTCATCTTTGAGCTTGTTTTCGTCTCCCCACAATAGCCGGTCTTCTACTGTATATCAGCTTAGAAATGAAACTGTAAATGCTGACTTCAGTGGTCTCCATGTCCACTCACTAAGGACAATGTGCCACGACGCCTTTAGTTCACACTGGATCGTAAAATCTGGTCATATTTTTTTATAAAAATGCATGCCAAACAAAAAGAGAAAATCTGTTCTGAGTATTGTATCCTAATTGAATACCAGGCCTTTTCAAGTGAATGTAGCAGTGATGATGTGATTTGTGCCGATGTCAGAGTGTTTTATTTGTATAGTGGATGAGTTTATTAGCCTATCACATCCATTCTCTTTGGATTCGGCCTGAAGCAACCACATCTGATTCCATGTCAAGGATAACTAGACTTGATAAATAGGCCTCATTTAAACAAAACATTCTAATGACATAAGCATGGTAAGGTTGCACTCAGTTTAGTCACACACACACTTGAATATTTTTTTTAAGATTTAAAAAAAAGGACAGAATCATATGGAATTAACTAAATGAATCTGGTTGAAATTAGGTAGAACTCCTCAGCTGTGCTTTTAGGCTCACTTCTTCAGTCTGTTTTATTTATTTATTTATTTTCCCATGCCCTGGTTCTCATTTCGTAACCAACATTGCGACTAGGTTGCATGCAATTCTGTGCCAAACTCAAATATACAGAGACAAGCTAATAGCAGTGGGTGTCAGGACAGCGGTACAACCAGCTTGCTGAGTGATGATAAGACTAAATGTGTTTTGAGTAACTGTGCCAAAGGGACCTGGATAGATGTTATAGTGAGCATTTACTGGAACTGCATTATCAATGCCATCAGAAGAGCAAGGAGGCCTTAGGGCATTACAACATAACACAACACTAACAGCAGGCCTACAGGTCGGAGCCCAGACTCAAATTTTTCTCCCCAAATAAAGTGACGTCACATCACTATCTGCCTCCCTAAAGACCGTATAGCTTTGAATTTATTATTAGCCAAAGATAAGGAAATGCGGAAGAGGAGCTTCACAGATCCTTCGGTCCCTTCAGAGTGAACATACTTCAGTTTGCTTGTTCCTGTTGTGTAACCAATTTCAGTATCAGATCCAGATTTAGCTGTTTTTCAGCCCATGAATTCACATGCCGACCAAATTGAATCTTTCTTTAGTAAAGTCTTTGGATGAATGCTAAGGAAACAAAAAGTGCGATTAAATGTTCTACTGCAAGGATATGAATATCCAAATAAAATCCTACACCCTCCCAGTATTTCTCAGCTCTTAGTGAACATCTAACAGTTTCAAAGGCCAAGTAGTTTGTCTTTGTTGTTTTTTCCAGCTGAGTAAAGAGTGTAGCTTCACAAAGAATTTTTTTATTCTTTGTAACAGTCGTGCACATTATCTGCAATTTTGCCCCATTCTTTTTTGTAAACTGCTCCAGCTTTATCAGGATACGCAGGGATCATGAATAAACATCCCTGTTCAAGTCCAGCCACAAATTCTCAGTTGGGTTGAGGTCCGGGCCTCAACTAAGCTGCTTCAGAACATTCCTCCCTGTTATCTTTAAACCATTTCTGTCTATCTCTGGCTGTATGCTTCAGACCATTGTCTTGTTGGATAACAAATTTTCTCCCAAGTCACAGTTCTCTGCAGGCTACATCAAGTTATCCTACAGGATTTCCCTATACTTTGCTGTATTTATTTTACACTCTGCCTTGACAAGCCTTCCATGCCAGCTCCACATTATAATGATGCCACCGCTGTACTTCGTGGTGGAGATGGTGTGTTTGTGATAAGACTGTTTACTGTTTGCCAAACATAGCGTCTTGTCTGATGGCCAATAAGCTCAGCTTTGATTTAATCAGGCTTAAAAACCTTCTTCCAGTTCACTTCAGAATCTCTCTTTGTCACTTCATAAAGGTTTGTCTGCTGAAGTACCAGGCAACAGCTGTTGTATGCACTGTCTTTAACATCTCGGCTGCTGAAGCTCTTCATATGTGTCTGGGTGGCCTCCCTCACTAGCCTCTTTCTTGCATGGTCATTCGGATTTTTTTAAGAAACAGCCTTCTTGTATCCATTCCCTGATTTATGCTTTTCAGTAACCAATTCACAGAGTTATTTGGAGTGCTCTTTTGTCTTCAGTGGGCAGTTCTGCAGTTTCTTGTAAGTCTTTGTCCAGTAAGCAAAGTTAATGTGACCATGATTCAATGCTAAAAAACAATTAAAGGGGAAATTTTATGTGGGGGATGGATACTTTTATAGGCATTGTACGAGTTTAACAACTATACAGAAACACTTGTGAATGAAGAAGCATCATGTGACACTTTAACCACAGAGAGTTTTCTGGGAACACAAACTTTTGTGGGATATTTTCTCATCACACTGCAGGAGTGTTGCTTCAGCTTTTGGTCCTGGGATGTCCTACTCTAAAGATTACCTCTCAAACAAAGCTTTTGACTTTTATTGCTGTGATATGCCTAATTTTAATGGTTCTTTATGCGAAGTGGAAACATGAATGTCCAAAAAGTTACGTGAATAAATGCACTTTTAACTTCGACCCATTGATGGTGCTGTTTAGTTCTTCAGTTCCATTCAGAGTGCATTGGTATGTTTGATCAGGACAGAAAGAGGCTCAATCTCGCACCTCTATATTGTGTATAAAGATGGAGTCAAGACCTGTTTGAACAAGGTTAACATAAGGAGTGGAAGCAGTAATTTCTGAGTTTCTGTCCATGAGCAACACCTCTATACTGGTCTCTGAACAAAGTTTTTGTTTCCAAAAAACTTACAAAGTCATTGTGACAGAACAACCTCAGGAGGTTATAAACAATTGTGGTAACCAAGAACTCATTCTCACATCTAATTCTAAAACCCCAAACCTCATTTTAAATGGTTTTAAACAAATGGAATACAATATGTACCCATTAAGCCCCAAGCTCTTGTTTGAAATTTCACTCAAAACAAACTTCTCCTACTTTCGTCAGTAACAGTTGCAAAATTATGAGTTCAAAGCAAACAACCTTGGCCTCTATGGATAAGAGCCATTTTGTTAGAATTCATCTAGGTAGCCATATCACTAAGGCCAGAGGGAGAACAATTCCCTCAAATATTGTCACTTTTACTTGTGCCTAAACAAAACATTTGGTATATTATTTTAAAAGTTCAGTCACTGCTGACCAGCTAGCCCTAGAATGTTCTATTTTCCTGCAGGTCACTGTAGTGCCAAGGACCACTACAACATCTAACACCTGGAAAAACCCATGCAGGCAGAGTGAGAGCAGGCAAACTCCACACAGAAGGACACTAACCAGCCAGCAGGTTTAATCCCAGAACTTTCCTGCTGTGAAGCAAGAATACTGAGTGCTGCAATATCACAGATCTCCATATTCTGTCATGGTCTTTTTTTTACATAAGATGGACACATTATTTTCAAAATAAACTGGAGCCTGTCAGTTTAAAGACTGATAGAGCTCTCCTTTGGCCTTCTGCTGCCTCCAGATGACAGGACAAAATATTTACAGAATTTTCTGATCAAAATGACCAAATTAAGTTTATGCAATACATCTCATGAACTTTGTTCCTATCCACAATTGTAAACTGGATTTCCGCACTTTATTACCACTACTGTTGGGCAGACATTCAAAGAATGAGTTTTCTGAGCTGGAAACAATATTTAGATAGGCAAGGAAGAGACACCATTTGTATTCCCTTATTTCAGTATGTCATAATAAAACACTTTAACATTTCTTTGAAATGTCATCCAAGTGTTTGGCTTGAAGAGATTGGCTGGCAAGAGTGAAAAGACACCAGAGGTGATTACTGTCAGTTTCAAGGCATTTGTATGAAGTCGGGTGGAAACAAAAGCAGTTAATTCATATATGGCTATTCCATCCAACTTCACACAGCTTTCACCTAGTCTCATACCAATATGACAGATTGTGGTGAATACTCTTCAAATGTTTGTGCTGCAAGCTGTTTACCTGAATATATGTTTAAGTGAAAATCTTATATGACATGACAGCAACAATTTGGAAATTGGTTTTGGGTGGAGTGCTGTCAGTCCTGTTTGTCAGAAGGCCTCTTTTCTGCATTTCTTCTCGGGCCCACTCAGGTTCTACAGTTGTAGAACTTACAGTTGTAGAACCTGAGTGGGCCTGACTGTTGTATGTCTAAATGTTTAGATGTATCAAAAAATTACATGTCCTTACATCACTTTATGTGTGCTGGCCGGTCTGTCCTGATGTAGACGAGGTGTGCTGCATCTCCATGAAAGTAAAGGTATCCATGACCTGGGCTTGCCTCGCTGGGAGTTGACCCTGTGTCTGGTTGTGGTGGTCTTCATCCTGTACTTCAGCCTGTGGAAAGGTGTCAAGTCTTCGGGAAAGGTATAGTCTTGGACCACTCAACAACAGCTTTCCTCAAACCTGAATCATTTCATGCCAACTGTGATATCTGTGAAAGAATGTGTAGCTGATGATTCTGCTACAGAGATGCTTGTACAGACATGATATCTTGCACAGTAGCTCTGTGTAAACTGTTGGTCAAAAAAGTCCAGTTAAGATGGAAAGGGAAAGTTGTCCCTATAGCTCAACTGGTTGAGCGGGCTACCCTTAAACAGGGGCTATATTCCACAACACAGTGGTTATGGGTTTGAGTTTGGCCCATGGCCATTTGCTGTCACAAATGCTATCATTTCAAGGTTGCTGTCTCAGAGTTTAAGTTATCATTCTGATTGTTGTTACATATTGCATTGCATATGTATATTACATAGCATGTTGATGTTGCACATGACCTTGAACTGTTGGAGTCAGACAGTAAGAACAGAGTTTCCTAATATACACTGTTGGCCACATGTTGTGTATTTTCATTAAGAGAAAGGTTTAATAACAAAGCAAAATGATGTATTCTCCCCCTATTGCCTGTTCTGTGTATGTATTCAGGTGGTGTACATTACAGCTACTATGCCCTACGTGGTCCTTTTTGTGCTGCTGATCCGAGGCATAACTCTACCAGGGTCTATGGAAGGAATTAAAGCCTACCTCCACATTGACTTTAAGCGACTCAACAATCTAGAGGTTAGAGACAGTGCTTGTTAGCCACAATCCATCCATCGGTACTGGAGATTTAATTTCTGTTTTTTTTTTTTATGTTATTTTGAGTAGAACATTTCAAGTTTCATTACTGAACATACCTTCAGTTTCATGGTATTTACTGACCCATGGGACTCCTGGAGGTATTAATCTATCTTACATGCTACAAATAACATCTATGACAGGTTCTAAGTAGTTTTATACAGCCCCTTTCTGTGTGACTTTAATTCCCCGGGTGGGCTGTTTCTGCAGGTTAAAGGTTAGATTCCAGTGGTGCCTCCCACACTGAATGTATGTACAGTATATATATGAATATACTCCATACACACATACTTTAGATACAATCTTCCATTAGCTGAGCTCATGTATATGTGCAAGAGTTGAGAAAAAGTTCATGTTTTGCAAAACATTTTAGGGATTTTTTCCTGTATGAATCTAAATGACATGTTTTGTAAACCAGAGCCGGCCGTTCCCAGCTCATAAATCATGTACAGGTTAAAAAAAAAAGAAGGAAGTTGTGTTTTCAAAGAAAGTCACGCAGCTTTCGTGAAATAAAGGAGTTGTTTTTTTTTTTTTTTAAAGGAATTAGATAAAGTAAATTCTTATTTGCATTCAAGTCAGCCTCTTCCTGTGTGATATTTTAACCTGGAATCTCTGTACAGGAGCTCAGAAGTTTTTTCGTTTCTCTGTGATTTTTGCCATAGGTGTGGATTGATGCTGCCACCCAGATATTCTACTCACTGGGTGCAGGATTTGGTGTGCTCATTGCATTTGCCAGTTATAACAAATTTGACAACAACTGCTACAGGTAAGGTTTTTTAACACTGTATTTTAGATAGTCTGAAACATGCCCACAGCAACATGTCATCTTGCTGTTTTTAAGCTGTCTGCCTTTCCCAGCCTGTAACCGGATCACACAGAGGAGGTGATACTAATCTGTCCAGCTTACTCCATTTGGCCAGGTGTTAGTAGGATAGATAAAGTACAGGCTAGGGAGGTTTGCCAGATAATAGCCAAAGGCTGAATGTTGACTGGTTTGTAATAGTGCTGCTGTCCGTCAGAAAAAAAGCAGACATGAGGTTCCGAATTTGGCTAATCTTTGTGCGCATTAATATCTTGCAGTGGTGCTGTTGGAGGGAGATGCTGTTGGCAAAGCAGCAGTTTGCCTTATCATAATTGTAAACATGTTCCACCCAAACCAGATCTTCCTGGAGCAGCACAAAATCACAGTTATTCGACAGTTATTCCAACTAAAAGATAAAAGAATTCTATCCCCTGAATGATCAACCAGTAGGTTTCATATAATGAAAAGTGTTATCACAAAGCTAAATAGGTGTTATACTATGTGCTATAATCATTATGGACCCCAGCTCTCCTGTTGGATTTCCTCCACTTTTTTTAACCCCAAACTGGGCCTCTTGTCCCTTCCGCTTTTCTAATGTCCTGTTTAGAAAAACTGTGTGGACTGCTGGCAGGTGGGATTTCCATTATGCCCTGTTTAGCAAATGAGTAAATTTGAACAAGGGGGAAGGCAGCAACCTGGAAAAGCCGGTGAAATTGGAAAGACAAGTATTACACCATGTAAATTTACTCTAAACCGTGCAAGTTTGCAGGTACTACACAGATGGAGGAAAACTGCACAATATGGAGGGCAATGAATCAACGTGTCAACTCACACAACTAAGAAAAAGATAAAAGCCACCAACTAAGTGCCAGACAAATCAAAAAGTGAACAAAAATGTAAGATAAAACTACGAAAAAAATATTAAAACTTTTCTTTGTGATGCTGACATTAAAATAGATTAATGCCAAAAACAATCATAATATTTTTGTTTCCGTCTTATTCTTGTGTTTCTCCAAAATTAGATAAAATGTTAAATAAGCAGAATAAATCCAAGCTAAAACCTAAAATAATTGGAAAACACTATCTAAAATAGAATGAAGCATTGTCTGTAGTAAATGTTCTAGCTTGTCTTAAATGATGAGGCCCAGGCTCTTCTGATGAGTAGCAGCAAATGTGTGAGTGTGTGAACAACCAGGCAGAGAAGCACGACTGAATAAAAACAACAACAAAAAATGTTCCCAGCCTACACACAGTACAAAAAGAATAGTAAGAGGGATAGTCAGACAGAGGAAAATTCTTATTTGATAGGTTGTCAAAACCCAGAGTCTGGCCAGCGGCAAGTTTAACTTGTTCGTTTTGTCAGACAGAAGCAAGTTATTGATAACAGAGCAGCACAAAAATGATCAATCATCAAGCCGGAGCAGAGAACAGAAGACTCTCATTAATTTGAATTTCAAGTCTAAATTGTAACATTTGCCTTAAGATTTCCCTGAAAGATGTCAAGTAACACATGGCTCCTTTTTAATTTCTCTTACCTAATGGAAAATCAGCTTCAACTCTCAGACAGATGAGGTTTAAAGCACTAATTTTAGCAACGATTCAACAATACTGGGTACACAAATGGTGTTAAAAGATGACATCTTTGTAATTGTCACTGAAAACAAGTGTTCCTTTGGGCCTGTTAAATGAAACGTAAGCCAAAGTACAGCTGGAATCAGCCTGTTAGTTGGACAGTTGTGATCTTTGGAAATCCGTCCATTTTCTTCCGCTTCTCTGGGGTCGGGTTGTGGAGGCAGCCGACGAAGGAGGTCGTTCTAGACATCCCTCCCCCCGGTGACGCTTTCCAGCTCTTCCTGGGGGATCCCAAGGCGTTCCTAGGCCAGATGAGATACATAATCAGTCCAGCGGGTTCTGGGTCTACCCCGGGGTCTCAGGTCTCAGGCGGACACGCTTGGAAAACCTCCAAAAAAACCCAGAGGCATCTGAATCAGATGTCCAAACCACCCCAACTTACTCCTTTCTACGCAAAGGAACAGCAGGTCTACTTCGAGCTCCCTCCAGATGCCCATGCTCCTCAGCCTATCTCTAAGGCTGAGCCCAGCCACCCTGCACAGGAAGCTCATTTTGGCCACTTGCACCCACGATCTCATTCTTTCGGTCACTACCCAGAGCTTATGACCATGGTGAGGGTTAGATTGTAGATCAACTGGTGAATTGAGAGTTTCGCCTTGCAGCTCAGCTCCCTCTTTACCACGACGGTTCGCTACAACACCCACATTACTGCTGATGCCACCTGTCCATCTCTCGCTCCATTTTCCTATCACTCGTGAACAAGAGCTCGAGATACTTGAACTCTTTCTCCTCAGAAAGCAAACCCCCCACCCCCCAACCCAGAGGGAGCAATCCATTGGCAATTCATCTTTGGAAATGTAAAACATAAATATGTTTCGCATTCAGCCTTCTTTTTTTGTCCCCTCTGATTTCTGTTGTTGTGTGTTTTCTTAATGTAGGGATGCTCTCTTGACCAGCACTGTGAACTGCGTTACCAGTTTCTTCTCAGGGTTTGCCATTTTCTCTGTACTTGGATACATGGCTTACAAACATGGGGTGAAAATCGAGGATGTGGCAACAGAGGGTAAGTTCTGGTATTCCACATACGAACACTAGTAACACTCTTGCACAACACCATCACCAACTTGCTTAAAACTGTACACCAATCAGCCCCAATATCAAAACAATATGCCTAATTTTGTGTTGGTCTACCTCATGCTGCCAAAACAGCACTGATTCATTGGAGCATTGACGCAGATCATTTGGTGATGTCTGGTGGTGTCTGACACTGGGACATTAACAGGGGATCATTTGGGTCCTATGGATTGCAGGCTGGGGTCTCCATGTATTGGGCTTGTTCTTGTATCCTGTCAATCTGGAAAGCCAAGTCAACACCTTGGTCTCTCTGTCGTGTTCTTCGAGGTGTTCCTGAGCTGTTTTTTGTGGTGTGATGGGGTACACTGTCACCTGTCAGCGGTTTTAAGGTTGTGGTTGACTGGTGTATGCTGCTGTAATTCATTCAGTGTCTTGTTTCCACTTTCTATGATTGTATGTCATGATATGATATTTGTTCATACACACAAATGTGCACTTTGTAAACATACATTGTTTATGAAAGACAAGATGTTTGTTGTTTGTACAGGGGCAGGTTTGGTGTTTATCATCTACCCAGAGGCAATTTCCACCCTGCCTGGCTCAACATTTTGGGCAATTGTGTTCTTCATTATGTTACTGACTCTGGGCATTGACAGCTCGGTGAGTACCAGCAATCACGTCAACCACTCTGAAGAATAGGATAGTACCCTTGTGACTAAAAGTAGAAATCTTTTGGTGGTGCCATAGACATCTCTGTTTCATCTGGGGCTCCTTACCCATTTGATATATCCATTGATATGTGTATACAAAAACTACTTCAACAAAATAAAGCCCTACATCTGTGGCTAACATGAGAATCAATAGTAAAGTGTGAATTATGCTTAATGCATTCAAGAAAGTCAGATTCGAACTCTCAGCTTATTTAAGCATATGTAAGCTCTTAGTACTTAGCAATTTCTTTTAATATGCCATGATTTTGGTGAGGCTTTATGGCATTATTTTCATAATTTTCCAAGGACTGGTCATTGAACAGGAGTGACTGTATTTCGAAGGTTATTATTTGATAACAACTGTGTCTTACAAGTACGTTAAAAATGTGCAATATTGCCCAATACAAAAAAATAATGTGACTGTATCTCAGTGAAGTATGTTGCTAGCCATGTTTGATAAAATATTAAATCAGTCTGAAACACTGCATGCTGCGTTCACAAGAACCTTTGTCTTGTTTTGTGACTTTATATGTAGCCTAAGTTAAGTGTATTATATTTTGAGCTATGTGATTGCTTTAAAGTTTGTCCACAGTATAATAATCAGTGTAACTGTCACATTTGCAAAGTTTGTTTTTCCTATTTCATGAGTAGACTAAACCAGAGGCCTCTTAGAAATTTATATATATTATTTGGATAAATAGTCTCCCCAACTGTTTATTCACCCTTTACTAACAGCTTAGATACTAATAATAATACAAAAAAAATAATAGAAACTTCCAGAATCACAGATTAAAGCAATGGAGGAGGAGTGGAGGAGACATTGGTAAAATGTCTATGGAAAAAAGATAACCTTACACAAGGCGTGGTTTTCCATACATGGCTTACCTCATTTTGACCTAATGCTGAGAAAAATAGTACCACCTTTACATACAGGTGCAAGCATGCACAGCGTATCATGAGACCACTTGGAGATAGAGATGAGTCATCCATGAGTGATGTCAGAACACTTTGTTGGCTGGGTTCTCTGTCAAACTTGACATTTGTTTTTAACAGAACCCCTCATTGCATGTCCAACTTTGCCAGTTCATCTCTATGATGATGCATAGTTCAACCCAACAATTTGCTGTATGACATTCCCACAATTTATGTGACATGAAAATAATTCTAGTTTAAACATCCCCTAGATATCAGAAAATGTCCCTGGGTAGTTAACATATTCTTCTGGTCATGTATCGAGTTGTTTAGATTATGATGTATTGTGGAAGTATTACTGTATAGACTGGAATCAAATTGGTAAACATAATATTTTGTTCCATTGTGTCCTTGTTTATGCCTGTGCTTTATTGCTAAACTAAGGTAAGGCCAAATTGGGTTTTCAGTTCTTTGGTGTTCAGTTCATCAAATTGACAACAATACTCCAGAATAGACCAGTAACCTGTATTAACAGACACATATGGTTTTCATCGCAAAAAATCTAATAGAATTCAAGATTGGTTGGATGTTGCTACAAATACAATGTCAAAAAAGTTACATTTGCCACTGCCAATTTGAGGTAAAGCCATAATAGTACTCATTCCCCTTATATGTCTTGTTGTACCCTGGACAGGTCGGCAGTCTGCCGCAGGGCTACACATACAGACAAACAATCACACTCACATTCACACCTACGGGCAATCTAGAGTAACCAATTAACCGCAGCATATTTTTGGACTGTGGGAGGAAACCGGAGTGCCTGGAGAAAACCCGCGCATGCACAGGGAGAACATGCAAACTCCATGCAGAAAGATCCCAGGCTCACCCCGGGAATCGAACTGAGGATCTTCTTACTGCAAGGCAAAAGTGCTAACCGCTACCCTACTGTGCAGCTCCCTAAATTTGTCTTTCAAAGATACATTTGAATATTCCTCTGAAGCTCTGAAGGGATCTCTTTTACAGCTAAACCACTGTCAGCACAGTATTTATTGAAATCTTCAAACTGACAAAAATAGTCTGATGATGCAGTTTCTGAATTTCACCTCTCTCTCTCTCCGTTTGTGCCCTTTAGATGGGTGGCATGGAGGCAGTGATCACAGGATTGACAGATGACTTTAAGATTCTCAAGAGAAACAGGAAGCTCTTCACCTTTGCCACAGCTTTTGGAACTTTCCTGGTTGCCCTGCTCTGCATCACCAATGTCAGTATCAAGTTTCACAGTTTGTGCATGCTTATTTCATTTCCTTTGTCATTTCCTTTATTATATTTATTTGCTGGAGTAAACATGATCTTAATTTAACAATTTAGTGATAAACCTCAAGTTCTGCAATGGCAAAGAAAACGAGTCTCAGTCTCATGATGTTGTGGCATCTCAGAAAAAAAGAGCTATTGTATCACATTCTGATAACAAATTAAGATTTAAGCAAAGCTGCAACGAGGCAGCTAATGATTAAATGCTTCAGGAGGCCCTATTCATTCACATGGTATCGCTTACTGATCATAGATATACAGACGTCAGAGACAGAAAGGTATTATGTTCATGATTCACATGGTTTCATCATTTAATCAAAGCTGCAATAAAATTACTGTGAAAGTGAATGATACCTTTCGCATGCCATCTCCCTGGCACAAAATCTACCACTCAGAGTGCAAATCAAATGTTTACTGTAGAAAATCTCAAATGCACCCAGACCTTTGTCTGCACACAGATTGTTTGTGTTGAGACTCACACTGGACTTCAGATCACCTCAAAATGCAAAATGATCACACACAGTGTATCATATTAGGTTTGACAGAGCCTTGCTGAGTGACTGTACACAGGAGTCCACTTGTATTTAATATTACATGCTGCACACATGCCGGCACTCTAAATTTTCTGTTTCTTTCCCCCTCTGCAGGGTGGAATCTATGTGCTGACACTGTTAGATAAGTATGCAGCAGGGACTTCTATATTATTTGGTGTGTTGATCGAGGCCATTGGAGTGTCATGGTTTTATGGTAAGTGATTCTGTAGTGCTTCTTTTATATTTACATTATAGACATTATATCTCACTAGATATTGGCAGCACTGGTCATTTTGCAAGAAAAAGCCTCTTAACTTCTCATCTATTCTCAATCCGTTTTGCTGTGACTTCACAGAACAGGGAAAAAAAGGAGACAGTGTGTCATAATAAAAGAAGACTGTTTTTTAGCATGGAAAGGCAGAAAATTAGGTTTAGTGACTGGAGTCACTTGGCAAACAAACAGCAAAGTTGGTCAGCATTATAGCCGGATGATTTTATCTCTGTAATTCCACACAAGCAGGGCTGAGGAAGATCAACTACATAACAAGCTGATGCAGACAGAAAGAAAGAGAGAAAGTGAGGGAACTGAAGCAAACCACGAGTCACAGGGTTGCATACTGAATGACATCAGGGTTGGCGAACATATTACACCATCTGTAGACCCTCAGAAAGGTGAAATCACAGGAATAAAAGTAAGAAAAAGAAGTGAAGAAACCTAGAGGGGTTCATAGAGAGACGGCTTCCATGCCAGGCAAATTGTGCAACCAGAGGTCAGTTCAAGTCAAACAATGTGTTACATCCCCTCCTGCTGCCCAGTGAGACTGCATACTTGGCACATCAAATTTGTTGTATCTACACTGACTGAACATCGAATGCATAAGACTTTACTCTCCCAGGTAACCTTTGCTGTTTAACTTTTCATGCTCCCTGCAGGTGTGGATCGTTTCAGCGAAGATATTGAGCGAATGATGGGCTTTAAGCCAGGACTCTACTGGAGGCTGTGCTGGAAATTTGTCAGCCCAGCATTTCTGCTGGTGAGAAAAATAAATAAAGTTAAGCTGTTACATTTAGGGCTGGCATTCCTGGACAGAGATAATGTCTCATCCAGGACCAAAACACAAACTAAGCAGATAAGACCACAAATATTTTAAGAACTGACATCTGACCTGCTTCAATGGTTGATGCATTCCAGTAACTGACATCCTAAATGTTTACATGTTGTATAAAGGTATTGCTCATTCCAGCATGTGGCAGAATCAGACTTTAAGTTGCTGTGCTATCGGCATCCATGGCATAAGTAAATTAAATAAGTTGACTGGTACACAGAATAAAGCAGTCACCCACTACCACCACCAACACAAACATCCAGTCATCAGTAATCATGCTCCTGGCTTGTACCCAGAGGCCCGATGGGATAAGGGAGGATAGGTTAAACTTCAGTGACCTCCTGGCAAGTCCCTCGTTGGCAGGTGATTTTAGTAGTGTGCAACTCCACGTGCATCAGAGGAAGCACATGCTTGTCTTCACCCTCCCCTGGATAACAGGAGACACAGCCAATGTGCTTCCTTTAATACAAACGGATGTCTACATCATCCCATGGACAACCGTCTAAGTAATAATGACAATTTGCGCATTGTAAGAAAAAAGGAACAAATGCAAAAATAAATGACCATTGTTTACCTGCATATGTTGGTATTTTAGGTACTGAAAGGAAAAGCTTTTGCATTCCAAAAAAATACGCATCCTTGTCAAAGATTGAAAACTTAATGGGGAACATGTGTCCTTTCTGTTGCTTGAGTGTTTTTTTCTCAGGCACCATTATGCAAGTAACACACAGGAGATGAGTAATGTGACTGAGAGCATAACAGACAACACCACACCCTTCCAATTATTTTTCAACTCATCCAATATTTTCACATAACATCCATGAATGTGCTCTTCTGATGAAAGTCACTTTGATGAAACACCTAGTGTGCATATGCCCTAAGTGTCTGTATGCACATGAAGTGGTGCTATATGTTGGAGGTTGTGATCAACTGCAGGTAAAAATAAGACATTATGATTGTTCAGTGATGTGGCCCAAGCAAGACCTGCTGCTTAATACAGCCATCTAAATCAAACTCCATCAGAGAGGTCATCAGGACATCTGAGCGCCACACCTTCCTCGCTGATGTTAATGCATAACAGAATGTAAGCATGGTAATCTTTTAAAGCATTGTAAACTTTTGCACAGCACTGCCTATACCAACAGCCAATATAGCACCTTCTAAAGAACTATAAAGACAAAAGAGAAAGCTATAGCGGTCTGTCCGTGAAATGTAACTGAGTGTAAATGAGAGAAGAGTTTATTATTATTTATTGCTTTATTGCTTATCCTGCTATCCCCTTAGCCCCACTCTTACCTAACCGGTTGAGACAGCTGGCTTGCCTTCCCTGAACTTGGTTCTATCAGATTTTTTTTTTCATTCCTTCCCACCACAACTCATAGGGAATCCAAAGGCATCTTGGGATTGTTAGATTTTCGGTTCTCTGTTTATAATTCGTAAGGTTTACAATGCTAAGCACTTTGAGATGACATATGTTGTGAATCTGTGCTATATAAATATAATTGAATTGAATTGCATTGCAGTGTAAACAGACTTAAGTCTGTTTCTTGACTACAACAGAGGGACTTTATCATCTGCCACATGTTGTTATGTTACATGTTTTGTTGATTGATCTCTGTTGCCTTGTTTCACTCTTTTCTATATAATCCCTCTCTTTTGCTGACTGTCTTTCACATACTCTGTCAGCTCCTTTCATTTGAAAATCTGTAAATATTACAAGCTAATGCTACAAATAGACCTAACCCCTCTGACATTTCTATTTTTAGCTTCTTTTTCTTCTCTCTTTCACAGTTTGTGGTAATTGCCAGTACTCTGACATCATCAGGCCTGAAGTACGATGAGTACGTCTTCCCTAACTGGTCCAACCTAGTCGGCTGGGGTGTGGCCATGTCCTCCATGCTGTTTGTTCCCTTTTATGCCATGTATAAATTCTTCAGTCTACCAGGAACATTCAAAGAGGTTTGTATCAAAACATGCTTGTCACACAGATTTTGAAGCTGTTTTATAAATCTTTTTTAACCATTAATCTTTCAAAAGAAAAAAAACATCTCTTTAATTGAAATCCATCCATCCATCCATTCTCTGTACACCGCTTTATCCCCACTAGGGTCACGGGTAATTGAAATCCGAATGGTAAATTTATTTTGTCAGGGTGATCAATGAAGAGGAGGAGAAAGATGTATAAGAAATAAAGAGTATTGTTCTCTTGAAAAAAATCTAGAATGAACAAGATAGACATCTCATAGTGTGAATTAAAGTTAAATATGCAGTTATTAGTAAATAAGGCATGTAATAAATGATGTGAATGACACAAATATATAAATTATATAAAATATATCTGTATTAAATATGAAACATGGTGAAAAACAGTCTTTGGTGTAAATAAAATTGCATGTCACATGCAGTGCAAATGCATGCTGCATAACAGTAGCCTAATTGCAATTGCAGTTGTGGTGAATTGGTACTGGTAGTGGGTTTCAAAGAAAACTTGAAAACAATCATCTGATGCAGAAGGAGTTTATGATCGTGGTCACCAAAACATGGGAGTGCATTTTTCATCCCTCAGTTGACTGCTGAGGGATGAAGCTGATACTGGTTGACAAACAGCTTCAGCTTCACTCTACTGTAACAAATCTAACATTCCACTGGCATTACCTCCTGATGCTCAGGGTCTCTTTCAGGCTCTTTCTTCAACTTCAGTAAGGACACGCAGATGTGAAAATCATTTTAGAAGGCAGGCATTTATGAGCAAACCATTCAATAAGGGAATATGAAATTACAAAGTTTGAGGTGTCCAGAAATGAAGTGTGTGCTTTTCTGCTTGTGTGACAAGTTGTGCAAATGATGTGTTGGAATGACTTGTTTTGCAGAGGATAGCCTACTGCATCACTCCAGAACATGAACATCATTTGGTGGCTGAAGGAAATGTACGGCAATTCAGAGTAAGAGCAACATTTTGTACTTTTTTGACAGTGATAAAGTGAACCGTGAGGACTATGAAGTGACTATAATGTGTGACCTTTTTAAAGATCGGCTTATACAAGAAGCAGATGAATATATAGCCAATTAAAATAAATGACATTTTCAGCATAAGATGCAACCGAGGCAGTTAAAATGGAAATATATATATATATGACATTAGGTCACAAAACCAATAAAACTGTCTTTTGTCCTCCAGCTCAGGCACTGGTTGGCCATCTAGTCCCAGATACACAGAATTTTATCATCCATCCTCGCATCTGGTGTTTGGAGTTCCTTTGTGCTATCAGTGGTCGGACTGACAACAAAAGCAACAGGCTCCGGCCTCTTTCAGCAGCCTCCCTCTTCTTCCTGTGCATTTACCACTCAAGGCCTTTGTTGTCAACAGTGGCTTCAACTATCTTGAGTTATTCCTGTTACCGTTCACAAATCATTCTACAGCTTCAGCTCATAAGGGAGGGACACCCCATGGGAAGAATTTAGAGGTCTTTGCCCATGGACATCAGTATGGTTCTTACATAATATTTGAATTGTTCATAACTTCTGTTATGATTTTTTATAGATTGTGATGTAACTATTACCTCTTCTAAGTGATAGAATCTAAAATTAAAACCCAAACAATCCCATTTCCCTGTGTGTACTATACAGGGGACTAAAATATTTACAGTTTTAAACTTTTTTTAAGGTTTGTGATTATTTATAATCGAGTTATTGTTTGAAGAAAGTCTCTGTTTTTGCCATTTTGTTGGCACAGTGGCTTATCTGTGTCAGTGCCTTATCAAGCTAGACACTTCATGTTTCTTACAGTCCGCACAAAAAGAAATAAAATAAACTGTGTTGACTCAGGAACCCACTAAAATCAAACCAGTTTGACGATGGTTTTGACCCAGTTCCTTTGACATCAAAGTCGAAGAGCTGGAGTTCCACTGCGCATCCAGGTCAAGCTCCTTAGCAAAGAAAAACAGGCTGGATATAATGTTAATTTTATGTCTCACTGCACTACATAAAAAGGGAATAATGCATGCATCTCTTCAGAGCTTTAAAGAACTGTGGCAGGCTTCATTGAACTCTTATGATTTGAAAAGTGGGGCTCACAAACAAGCCTCAGTCTCAAAGAAAGATTCATGTAGAACTTGGCTTGTGCCTGGCTGCCCATTTAAGGTGCAGGTATGGGGAAGAATCACCAAAACAAATGGCGTAACTGTTACAGATAGTTTTGTATAACTGTTGTGTGACTTTTACTTTCAAACGTTTGTCTGTTCAGTGCTTTAAAGGAATATCCGTGGCTTTTCCTCCAAAAGAAACAGTGAGAGAAAGGAGAATGTATGTCCGTGTGAATGTTTATATTGAGGTTGTGTTGCCAATCATACAATATGCTGTTAGTCTACAGTACATGGAAAACTGACAACTGCCAAATGCCTCTTTCACTGTACTGTATATTAACTATTATGTAAACTGCATGACAACAACTCTCATCTTTTCCTTTGAAATATAACTTATGGTGTACCTCTTATTCATCACCATAGAAGTGCCAATAAGTTCCTTTAGAAGTGATATGATTATCTTTTTCTGTTTCTCTTTTTTATTTATTGGAATGAAGTTGAAGTTGACTTTTAACTCTGAATCATAACAGAACACCCTTACTGAAAGGAATAAAGCCACAAAGAAAAAAACAAATATATGTGGAATATATAAGAAGATATAAAAATATATAAATATATTCTTTTGTTATATCTAATCTTGTATTTATCAAATTGTTTATAGCAAAACGTGAATGTAAAGTATTTTAAACGTAACTGTCCATAGTCATAACATGGTGTTTGATGTATAGCTAAGATGAACTATTTAGGGAAAAAAAAAAAAGTTCTTCAGTGTAACCCTGGGCTACTTTGTCACATATGAATGTGAACAAATGCACCCTGGCTTTCCTGGATTATGTTTACAGAAATACTGTGTACAATACCGATGTCCTGTTGAACGTGAGTGACAACTATCTATGAAGAAGTCTGAAGTATTCACACTATGATAATAAAGAATTTCTTCTACACACACACTTGAAGACCATGTACTTTGTGTTCAGACTCAGTTTAGCTTGAAGGTCTTTCAGGCAATGGATTGTTTTTATCTGCAGCTACAGAAAATTACCGCATTTCGTTCAGCTGCTGACTGAGAACTTCTCACACCAAACTGACCGGGCCTTTCCCGTGTCTCTTCCTTTGTTAGCTCACTGTATCACTGCCATGTGGGCCATCAGTGTCCATACTTTGTGTCTGAACTGGTTGAGCTGCAAGTGTTCGACATCAAAATCTACCGTTATCTACATTTTTGAATAAAGAAAAACGATGAAACATAGAAAACAAATTGTCAACACAATATTTTTCGCAAAGATTTAGTCAATTGTCACAGTTGTTAGAGCCGTGTAACAACTAATCAATGCTTATTTTTGAAATTATGCAGTAATGAGTACTTGCTCCATTGTTGTTGTGCTTTGCATTGCCGGACAATAACAGTGTACTTATAGAAATGAGCAAAATCTTACACATACTGACATCTTTGAATAATTACTGTTTTCAAATGTCTGTTAAAAACACTCTATAAGAAAAAAAGACATCACAATAAGTATGGCTTGCAGGGATTAGTGTTTCCCACATCTTGACAGATTTGAGCAAGAACAGAAAAGGAATGGATGATAGTAGAGCTTTGGTATTAACTCAATAGTTTTGACTGCTCCTGATGGAAACCAGGAGTGAAGGGAGTTATCAAGCTGAAAACAAAGACTTTTGAAGATTTTCTGCTCATCGGGGCTTTCTACTGGCTGCAGAAACCTTGACGAAAAATGGCTGGTGATTCGGTAGGGTGGAGAACTTCTTGCCAAAAAATGTTTGTTCTCTGAGAATATTGTAGTGCAGATGAAGGACATCTCTAAGGAACTCTTAAATATGACCATATTTTTCCTGTGTGGAGCAAGCCTTGTTGGAGGACTTCTGGGAGTGTTACCCATTTACCTTGTAGAGGTAGTGCTTAAGCTCCACAGTACCATTGCATCGAGAGTGAATGGGATTCATAGCCAGACACTCAAAGCTCTGATACTGTTGGACTCCTCACTGTCAGATGGAGCTGAGGGAGCATGTGAATCAGTCGATGGGGTGTTGGTTGTCAATTTTTGTGTTCTAAATAGGAGGATGGATTACGTTTCACATCTGGTATGCAAACATCTTCGAATCCACCGAGGGGACCTTGAGGATAAGCTGAGAAGAACTCTACCATGCTTAGCCTGCCACCACAGCATACGTTATGATGAATGGATGAATGAAATTATAGATATTTTTAATGAGAATCTATTTTAGTTAACGGGAAATTAATAATACCATGATTAATGATAGATCTACTAAAATAAAGTCTGCCGAGAAAAACGCTTATAATGTATCTTGGTCAAATCATTATCTCTCTTAACAATCCGTTTCAAATTAAGAGTGTAAGGAATAATTAAACAAAATGACCAAACTGGTTGCCAAATGATTTAGTTGTTGATTAGTTGTTGATGTTATCATATGTGTCTTTTGTGCTGACTCACAGTGCTCTGACATGTAGGTATTGCCACTGACTGGAGTGAAGTCACCTCCTGATGTGAATCACTGCCTGAGCTGAGCAGTTTATGGCACCTATTATCTGTCTGTACTGGATTATAAACTCATGAACCGCGTTCTCACATTCTGAGAATATATAGTCCAAATGGACCAAGTTCACTACAGATTATATTACAGGAGAAATGAAGGAACACTGAATGAATGAAAAATCATAGCCTGTGCATTGATTCATTCAAAGGGACAATTTGTAGGACCAATTTTTATTTAGAAATCATTACCAAAAAAACACATAATTTTACAAAACTGCACAGCAGGCATCATTATTGTCTTCACCGTTAGCTAGTTAGTGCTTGCCAAAAACAGCTTCAAGCAACATTTTAAAGGTGATATAGCTGAATGACAGCTTCTGTATATTTCCTCATTTTCAGCATAAAAAACATCATAGCAAATCAGACATCTGAAATATAGATATTCATTTGAAGCTGTGCATCTATTAAATCTACTGTTCTGCTGGCCAATGTGATCCAAGATCTAAGAAGACTGTAATTGATGAGACCAATAGACCAGACATCAAAAGATATAGATAAAATAGATTTTTTTTAAAAACCCAAGAGAGAACCAACTTAAGTGCATCAACACTCTAAGGAGAAAATATGGGCTGCCAGAGATTATCACGAGTTATAGATTAACAAAGAACCCACAATCTGCAGCCTAAAAAGTTCCTCCAAATTTCTTGTTTTTCTTTTTCTTTTCTTATGGTAGTTGTGATTTCAGAAAGTTTTACACTATTACAACACAAAAGCAAAACTGAAAAATAATGTAAGAGACAGTGACATTAAGAAAAAGCAATGAAAGGAACAACGTCAGACTCATATATGTTTCAAGACTAATTCGGCACCTCGCTGAAAAGCAATGTTTGACCAGACAAGGGTCTGTTTTACCTCACCTCAGAGTGGGTGCAACCAGAAGTGTGCTGTATATGACAAGATAACATTGCAGTATTTCCTAAGGAAATTCAAGAAGAAATTTAGACACTGGGTATCGACAGACTGAAATAAAATTCAAGTGAAACAACCGTGAATCCTTAAAGAGGAATTCCTTTTATTTTTCCTTTCACTGTAGGCTCCCGCAGATCCACATTGGCATACAATGTTGATTCGGACATTTTCTTTTCGAACACTACCACATATTGTGTGCAAAACTTGCCTGAAAACTAGCTTCTACACTGATCAACCACAACATGAAAACAACCAGTCTAATAATGTGTAGGCCTCCTTCATGCTGTCCAAACAACTTTGATCCTTCATGGCTGAGAATGCGCATGACCTCCAAGTGTTTCCTGTATCGTCAGGCCTCGAGAGATTGGCAGCAGATCCTTAGAGTCCTGAGAGTGTCGAGGTGTGGCCTCCTTGGATCCAGACGTGTTTTTACAGCACATCTCACAGATGTTTGATCAGATTGAGATCTGTGGAATTTGGAGCCTAAGTCAACACTTGAAACTCTGTTATATTCCATTAACCATTCCTGAGCTGAGCAACTTCTGCTGTGTGTCAGGAAGTGTCATGGAAGAGACATCTGCCATCAGGGAATAATGCTGACATGAAAAGGTGTCTGCGAAAAATGTTTAGCTATGTGTTACCATAGCTACACGGTTCTCACTAAAGTGGGAAACACAATATTTAAGTCAACATTGAGAATCATGGTTATGTCTCATGATTATTTATTTTTGGGACAAAATATTTTCATTGTATTTTTACATTTAAAGCAGCAGAGCACTACTTACTTCTTTCTGCTTAAAACATTACTCAAAAATGAACGGATTTCAATGACATTTTCATCGAAGGTCAGAAATGACACAAGGACTAAGTGATTAGATTTTGGCAGTGATGCGTCCTAAAGTCTGGATCCATGGATTTGTTAAAGATTTCTGTATCATTGTGAGATAGTGACACAGTGTAACTATGACAAGGAGTGAACACTACGTCAGCTGCTTACAATCACATGATTGTGATCCTACTACAAATTGACTGCTGTGGACTTATCGGGACTTATCCATCAGAAATTATACAAGGAACAATTGATTAAATTGTGGGGGTGTTTCTGAGTCCCATCAATTCCCACCGTCTGCTAAAAATTTAAGTCAGATACATAATGTACACATGCAAAACACACGCCTGTGCTCAGCAAGGTCATTTTGTTTGTGGGTACATCATATTTAATGGGCACATTCTATGTTTCCGTGATTTCTGCTATGATTTTTTTTTTCAAGATTTCAGCCACTGGAAATGATACGACGACTGAACAGCCTTGCTGGAGAATTGCGCTCTCTGAGTGCTTTTCTTGTTTGCAATGTTTTTCTATGGAGCAACATTTTACTGAAATTGTAACAAAACCTTTAAAAATTAAATCAACAGAGCACTGCTTTAATTTTCAAGTCAATTTTTTAAAAAGTGATGCATTATAAGAACTGTTATAGATATCTGATTTGATGCTGAACAACAATGTGTATTTATTGAGGTAAGGCTAGCAGTGTTATTCACTATACTAGAGTTTGTGCTGTTTTTTTCAGGTGACTGAACAAGTCGGTTGTGTTGCTTTGTAGCACAGATACAAGTCCAGTGTACACTTTGATTATTTTATGTGTATTTGGTCTTGAATAATATTACTTGCACTAAACACAAAATATGTCCAAGCAACAGATAGTGATCCATTTCTTAAAGCTCTTTGCCTTCTGTTGTAGACAGTACATTTTTGTATTATTCATCTGTTAAATCATATATTACAACATTATATTATCTACTCTGGACTGCAGCCACAACATCTGTCAGAAGTGAAGTCAAAACATCTTGTCAACTCCCAGTTGGCTTGCTGTTAGTTCAGGAAGTTATTGAAATGATAAGCAGGAGAGTTTTCTCTGACCAGAGCACACATTTTAAACAACCATCCATCCATCCATCCATCCATCCATGCATCCATCCATCCATCCATTCTCTACACACCGCTTTATCCTCTCTAGGGTCGCAGGGGGTGCTGGAGCCTATCTCAGCTGACTCGGGCGAAGGCAGGGGACACCCTGGACAGGTCGTCTGTAGCAGGGCTACATTTTAAACATCAACATTACAATCAGTTGTGCTCATTTAACTGCAGAAATTACACAGCACCATACACAGGACGCTGTAATGCATTGTGTGTTCTGACACCTTTCTGTCATAAGGAGCAATTTCAGCAGTTTGTGCTACATTAGTTGTTCTGTGGGACCAGACCACACAGGCCATCCTTCACTCCCCATGAACATCAGTGAGTGTGTGACATCCTACTGTTACTTCACTCTTTGTCGTTCCAATGGACCACTTTTGGTTGGCACTAAGCACTAAATACCAAGAACACCCCACAAGACCTACTGTTTTGGAGATGATCTCAGTCATCGTGCCGTTACAAACTGACTCTTGTCACTGCCTAATGAACTCCACCACTTAACATGTGCCAGTGTAACAGGATGATCTATGTTCTTCACTTCACCTGTCAGTGGTATTAATGTTGATTCAGTGTATAGATGAGCTCAGATTTAAAGAATCTGGATTTTCCATATGTAGATAAAGCTCATTTCTGAAACATAACTGGACCATCAGTGTGATTATTTAGTTCCAGCTTTTAAATATACAGTCATGAAAAAAAAAAGTAGACCGCCCTTGTTTTCTTCAATTTCTTGTTCATTTTAACACCTGGTACAGCTAAGGGTACCAGGCATCAAACTGAATTTGTGCCACAGGAATGGGCCACTGTGACAGCAGAACAATGTCAGAAGCTGGTAGAGAGCATGCCAAGACGCATGACTGCAGTCATCAGAAACAATGGCTATGCAACCAAGAACTAACTGCTATGTGTATCGTGTGACAAAACAGACAGAAGTAAAACATGGAATGCCTTAAAGCACTGTTCCTGACAGTACAATGCCATAGCTATTGATATAAGAACATCAGTGATTTTGGTTGTTATCAAGAAAACACAGATAATATACATATCAGATCTTAAATTAAACTCTTAGGAGCTATTTTTGTAATTATTATATTTGTCCAAACAAATGTACCTTTAGTTGTACCAGGCATTAAAATGAACAGGAAATTGAAGAAAACAAGTGTTATCTACTAATTTTTTCTATGACTGTATGTATAGGAATTACTGGGCTCCAGAGTATAGAAATGTTTGCACTGGCTTTTTTGCAGTATTTTTAGCAAGGTGTGCAAAAAGATTTACAAGCATTTTATGATGGATATACACACGTGGACAAAATTGTTGGTACCCCTCAGTTAAAGAAGGAAAAACCCACAATTCTCACTGAAATCACTTGAAACTCACAAAAGTAACAATAAATAAAAATTTATTGAAAATTAAATAATCAAAAACAGCCATTACTTTTGAATTGTTGATTAACATAATTATTTAAAAAAAACAAACTAATGAAACAGGCCTGGACAAAAATGATGGTACCTCTATAAAAGATTGAAAACTATTTGACCAGAGTGACATGATTAACTCAGGTGTGTCATTTAATTGACATCACAGGTGTTTCCAAACTCATAATCAGTCAGTCTGCCTATTTAAAGGGAGACAAGTAGTCACCCTGCTGTTTGGTGAAAAGGTGTGTACCACACTGAACATGGACAACAGAAAGCGAAGGAGAGAATTGTCCCAGGACATCCGAAAAAAAATTATAGACAAACATCTTAAAGGTAAAGGCTATAAGACCATCTCTAAACAGCTTGAAGTTCCTGTGACAACAGTGGCTCATATTATTCAGAAGTTCAAGACCCACGGGACAGTAGCCAACCTCCCTGGACGTGGCCGCAAGAGGAAAATTGATGACAAATTGAAGAGACGGATCGTTCGAATTGTATCCAAAGAGCCCAGAGCAACCTCCAAAGAAATTAAAGGTGAACTCCAAGGCCAAGGTACATCAGTGTCAGATCGCACCATTCGTCGTTGTTTGAGCCAAAGTGGACTTCATGGAAGACGACCAAGGAGGACACCACTGCTGAAAAAAACTCATAAAAAAGCCAGACTGGAATTTGCAAAAATGCATGTTGACAAGCCACAAAGCTTCTGGGAGAATGTCCTTTGGACAGATGAGGCCAAACTGGAGCTTTTTGGTAAGGCACATCAACTCTATGTTCATAGACTCAAAAACCAAGCATACGAAAAAAAGAACACTGTCCCTACGGTGAAACATGGAGGAGGCTCAGTAATGTTTTGGGGCTGCTTTGCTGCATCTGGCACAGGGTGTCTTGAAAGTGTGCAAGGTACGATGAAATCTGAAGACTATCAAGGCATTCTGGAGAGAAATGTGCTGCCTAGTGTCAGAAAGCTTGGTCTCAGTCGCAGGTCATGGGTCTTCCAACAGGACAACGATCCAAAACACACAGCCAAAAACACCCAAGAATGGCTGAGAGAAAAGCGTTGGACTATTCTAAAGTGGCCTTCTATGAGCCCAGATCTGAATCCCATTGAACATATGTGGAAGGAGCTGAAACATGCCATTTGGAGAAGACACCCATCAAACCTGAGACAACTGGAGCTGTTTGCTCATGAGGAGTGGGCCAAAATACCTGTTGACAGCTGCAGAACGCTCATTGACAAATACAGAAATCGTTTAATTGCAGTGATTGCCTCAAAAGGTTGTGCAACAAAATATTAAGTTATGGGTACCATCATTTTTGTCCAGCCCTATTTCATTAGTTTGTTTTTTTAAATAATTATGTTAATCAACAATTCAAAAAAGATGGCTGATTTTGATTATTTAATTTTCAATAAATTTTTATTTATTGTTACTTTTGTGAGTTTCAAGTGATTTCAGTGAGAATTGTGGGTTTTTCCTTCTTTAACTGAGGGGTACCAACAATTTTGTCCACGTGTGTATGCTACCATCCTGTCACTGGAATATATTTTGTTTATGATAAGCATCAAATAAACCAAAATAGGCTGTAAAACACAGGCTTAGCTTGTAAAAATGTGCCTTCAGAGTGCCTGTTGGGACTAATAAAATACAAAATGCTTTATTTCTCCAGAAGGACAGTTTAATAGGACCAGATATTTGAAAATGGAAATAGTCCATGGTTTCTGCTTTAGAACCAGCAAATTTGATAATGAGAAGTTTTATAGGTGCCTCAGATCTGTTTTTTTTTTTTTTTAAAGTTGGACATGAATAGTTTACCTTGTCTCATCTCTTTCCTGCTTGTCAATGCCCCCAGTTCTACCTTAATGCAGTAAAAAGGTCAAACCCACAAACTTTCATCAGATTTGTTTAGCCAATAAAAGTCAAGCCAGACCACCATAGACTGCTTCTTAATTGTCAGCTCTGTGCAGCGCTAATGTGATTGAGGCAAAGGAGAGCCATTTTTTAATGCACCTCTTTAGACTGAGGCCTTGTTCTATGTCCACAATCCAACGACTAGACAATAATCTATATGACTGGCTTATAAAATACTTTTGTAATTGGCAGAAACACTTCATGGAGAGAAGGAGAGCAAGGAAAGTGCTATTAAAGAAACAATATATCTGAAAATATTACAGAGGATTATGTTTGCTCTCTGTTAGTCAAAGACTATAAATGGCGTTTTTGTCATATACTAACAAATTTCGTATGAAATGCCGAGGTTATGATGCAACAGTGTGTCATATTTCAGATCTACTCTAATTTTGAACTGTCATTTCTTGGAATGACTGATTTGGCCCCATGAGATCATTATACATACTGAAATGTGAGTGCTTTTATTTGCTCATGCATTCTTAGCTTGTATACACAAATGTATACACTGCTTTGGATTTGCTTTGACTAATAATGTGTGTGGGTAATGGTTGCTGTGGGGTTTCAAACCAAAGCTGCATAGGTGTAACAGACAGTGTCAAACATCAGCGTCACTCTTTGATGCAGAAAATATCCACTTGGTTTTCTCGGAAATATCAAGGAAATCAGTGAGCAATGACTTTTTCCAGTCCGATGTCCAGCTGTGATGAAAACAATCTCTTTATGCCTGAAGTTAAACAAAAATATTTGTGTATGTGTGTTTTTTTCTGTTTTGATGAATGGGATGCCCCATTAGGTTTTCCATTACTGAGTGCCAAACTTAAAGATAAAGGCAACAATTCAAATGCAATACAGTTATTATCAAAGCCAGTATTTAATATTTCCTTATGGTCCACTTGCTGTCCTCTCTGCCTAATGGTGCTATACAGCCCAGGCTCTGTAAATGGAAAATAAACAAAGGGGACCAATCCGCTCGACACTATTCCAGCATGTCTCGTGCACACTGGAACTTTGCATGTTTGTACACAGGACAGAGAGAAAAAAGGGAGAGAAGGGGAGGGCAGGTGAGATGAGGGGAGAAAGGATGAAAGCGGAATACAGCGGCGATAAATCTGGCAGCTAACTCGCTAAATGTCAACAGTCTCTCTCCAGAATCCAATCCAGACTTCACTGTCAATTAATAAACTCATTTGTTTCTGTTGCTGTATTGTTCTGTTTCACTTGTAATATCACTGCTAAATGTGAGGCACTCATCAAGAAGTCACATTCTATTCTTTTTTATAATCATGGGTTCTGAAGAGTTGATAGTCTGCAGCCTAATGGTTAGCATGGTCACGGTGCTCCCACAGAGCAGCTGTGGGCACCGCACCATGGTTGGCATTCCTCATAAGCAGGAAACTCCTTGCCTCCCATGGGCACACTCTGTGGATGATCTATTTCCTGTTTAGTTCTTGGGCCACCCCTAAAGCTGTGAATACCACGAAGAATCTGGAATAAGTCCAAAATGTCTTCATTAGAATGAAATAACATAAAAGCCTATGGTAAATGCCTCTCCATACTTGCGGTTTCAGTCTGTCCATTTTTTTCTCTCTCGCTCAGATGGCAAAGGTTGACATTAAACAGTAGTGCATGTTTCCTGTTTCCCAAACAACAACAGACATTAATCTAAAAATTGCCTAATTCTGATTCCCACATACGATATGGTTGCATACGGTCACAATGTCTCAGAGCTCCCTGTCAGCATGTTTGATCGAAGGCCATGAACTCTGGAGTGTAATTATTCCATGACTAGAAAACACAAAACACGTGTACCTTTCATCTACAGTTGTTGTGCAAAGGGACATACAGATGATGAGATATGAGTTGTGACATAATCAGTGCCCCTTCCACTATCACAAGCCACTTGCCAAGTTAAAGTCTTCTCACTGTCAAAACAATGCGTGTAATATGGTTTTGCGTTCACCACATGTTTGAATGTTGTAAAGATCTGATGATATTTTGGTAAGCAGTAAGTTCATCAGTATTCGTGGTGCCATATTTATGAAAGGCCTATAGTCTGCACACATGAGAAAGAACAAACATGCATGTTTGCGTGTGTGTACATATGCATACTTTAACAAGAACACAAGGCCTGCAGACATACTGTACATACACAGCATGCAAATACTTCCATTGCAGACCACAAAAATCAGATATAAATCCTTCTGGGAGCATTACTGTGAGGTTCACATTTAAAAATAGGCTCAGTGTTGCTCTACAGATTCTCCGTTTAAAAAAGCTGTGTTGAGAACCTAAGATGGAAAATCACTTAAACTGAGTAGACTGGTCTGCAAACACAGACAGTAGGTCATTCTTTCCATTCTTTATCACTACGTTTCTTTGCGTGTCATGGCAGTTCAAGAGCTGATATCACTGATTTAAATGTAATCGTAATCCTAACTAATTGATAATTTGATGACAACTTCTTCATTTGATGACAACTTTTGTTCTTTCTCTGCTCTTATGTTTGCTCCCACAGTGCAAAATGTCACTATACCCAAACGTTCATGTGATAAATTCACTAATGAGGGCGAATAAACCAAATATTTCCATTTACAGCAAATCTCTTTGAATCTTCACAGTGAGGAGGAGCCCTCTGGTGTTTCACAAGTGGTCCGGTCTTGTAAGCATCATGCATATCTCAGTCTGAACACAATGTTTGCTGTTCACACGGGATGTTTCTGTTTGTTTAATCGTTAAAAATTCTGATGAAACAAGAACAGGCCAGTGAGACTGAATTATGCTATGCATGTCAGCATCAAGAAGAACGGTTCTATGTGTGTTTGCAATGCCTTGGCATGGAAAGGAAATGAAAGCAAATCAGAAAAGTGCAAAGAGGAAGCATAAAAGAACAAATGCAGTGACTCTGTCTCTCAGTTTTTGTGAATTGATGTTGATGCACAAATAAAATGTTTAAATATTAGGGAGTGAATTGGTGTCCTGGTTTAGTATGAGGAGTCCCATCAAGAGCTCACAGTGCAGCTAAATTGCTTCCTGTGCAGCCAGAGACTGTTTATTTATGCGTGCATGTACATGTATCGTAAATGTACAGGGAGTGTGCACACGTGCATTCAGTGCATGGATTTGCTCCTTATTTACAGTGAATGCAATATGGTTTCCATTTGGTAAACCACTTTACATTCACTGCAGATCTTGCCCATGTATTCTATAGGGACCAGTCTGGGCCAAGTTGTTCTTTGAGAAGGGCTAGTTAAATAAACCCTGAAACTGAGTGATGAACTGAACGTTTAATACAGTAACAACTTGTAATGACATTGCAAACATTTGTCTTCGGCTCACATGTCACATGCATAAAGCTTCGATATATTTTCTTTATTTTTCCACTTTATGTGCTTCGCTAAAATCATTCTGCATGTTTTGGATGACGGGTGTTGCGAAAACATGGATGACCTTTATTGAGAACTGAAGCAGCTGTTCTTGTTTTGCAAATGAGCAGGTTTGTCAATGCAGCCTCAAGCAATATTACTGATTTCAACACCTTAGTAAGGCCACTGAGCCTCCAGACAGAGAAAGAAAGAGTGATAGTAGCCGGTATAACCTGAAGCAACTCTTACACTTTGGGTGTGAGCATGTTGTTACATGAGAGTCCATAAAAGGTTTTAATAACAACATAATGAGATTAACTCCCAGAGATTTAACGAAAGATGTCGCTTTTTTTTTTGATCATTTCTTGTAAGCCCACAGGATTTGTAGCTGAGTCATCCTCCTGCCAGTGACTGTCCTATATTAAAAGTAGACAGTCAATTCCAGCAGACAGCCCTATGCCTCTACCACCAAATGACAGAGAGCTGATTGAACCAGTGGTTAATAAACACAGACAAACATAAAGAAGACTAAAGACCAGATGGTGTTGAAGGATAACTGAATATTAAACCATGTTTTTTGCTCGTTCACAAAACGTGTGATTCTCCCCCTACCAGCTTGTTTGCCATTTTCTAGTTTATTTGTGTGCACTAGTGTTTTTAGAATGAACCCACCAGTTAGTTTTAGCCAAAAAATGCAAACAATTATACAACTTTTGCATGTCTCTGAAAGGGTTTTGCTTTTTTTTTTTTTTTTTTTGAAAGTCCCATTATTTTCTCTATCACTTCCAGGATCACATCTTGACTCCTCATATTGACAAGCTCAGCTGAACAGCAAATCTCTCTAAAATCTCAGTCAAATCATCACCATATGTGGGCTCTTTTGAGCATTAGCTAATGTTGAAATTACACACAGCTGCCTAAGAAACATTTACTAGTCAAGTGTCCAATTACTTGTCAGCACTAGCAGTTTGCACACTCGTGTCTTCTCAAATTGGACCTTACACTTTGGCACTTAAATGCAGTATCAAAATTCTTATTTCAAAATGATCATGCAGAAGCACAAAGCCTGAAGACCGAAAATGGAAACTTGAGATCTGGATTGTATGTCATGGCTGCATTTGTGTTTAAGGCTCTTTGATCTCTACTGGTCAGAAATTGCTTAACTCATACTTATGGATGATGAAATGTTTTCAGAGACACAGCGGGTTAGGTAGGCAAGGCTACATCTGATGTAGTGGTCAGCTGTTGCGTAATTTATCAGTGCGTGGAAAGGGATGGAAGTGAGTGAAAAAGCTAAGCAGATGATGGATGTAACTGGTGAAGAAATCCCAAGTTACCACATGCTTTGATTTTGCGCAGTCAATTCCATCCATCCTCATGGGCAGTGTTTAAAAAGAGAAGTTCAGTTAGAGCATTTAAGCTTTCAGGAAAGCAATTCCAACTAAATTAGATTATTTTATTTTATAGTACACAAGATTGTTTCTTCCGCCTTCTGTCAAGAATTATTTACAAAGCTTTGCCAACAGCAACAATAGAAAATTGTCTAAGCATGCCGAGTTGGATCACAAATACTGTCTGTTAGATATGCAGTCAAAACTGATACCCTTTACTCTTGGCTCTCATAAATCACCTTGAAGAGTTTGAGGTAAAGTCTGATTATGACATCTGAATGCACATTTAGGCACCGAATCAATATTGAATATGCAACCTGTCTCTCTCTAATATGATAATTCATGGTCAAACATGATCAGTATTTCCAATATTTTCACTGAATTCAGGCAGTTCACGATCAGAGTCACACGGCCAGTCTGTTGCTACAACACAGAACCTACTCACAACCGGAGAAGCGTCATGTTTATAACTGTGCACTGCTGGCCAGTGTTTTTGTTTACAATTGTACAGCGATGAAAAGTACAGATGTTAGATGACGTGCAGCGGTTATCTACAAAGACAAAGCAGAGCAGGATAGGGCAAACACCAACGTCCTGTTGTGAGTGAGGAGAGAATGTTTGTTTTCACCTCACCCTGTGTGAATGGTTCTGGGTCCACGTTTTTCTCTCAGTTTTCTTCCTCTCTCCTCCGCACTTTTATTTTCTCTGTTTTTACCTCGCCCTTGCTCTGTATCTCTTTTACTCTCTCATTTCAAATCCTGTTTGAGCTGGTTCCTAGTCTGCAATCTGTCAAAGAAGGAGTATGGTCCTGATGCTATCATGTCCATCAGCAGTGGATTTCCTGAGAGGATGGTGTGTGTGCGTGTGTCTGTGTGTGTCTGTGTGTGTCTTTATAAGAAAAACGCTGAAGCCTTACACTCTAATCTTTTGCATGAGGCACAAAAGAAGAAAGACTGTTGCTGCAGCAGGTTGTGAAAGGCATTGATTTAACAAGCATTCAAATTATAATGTAGACTCCTTTATGCTGTAGATAAAATCGTGGAATTTAAACTCTCCCTTCGCTCTGTTGGGATCAAAATGTAATAAGTAGATTTATTTTAAGTATGACTGTGCAATTTTCAAAGTGATTGCATTTGACATTGGCTCTCCTTTGCAAACCAAGCTGTTTATTCCACACCAGTGTGAGTTACTCTGCTTTGCCACCATATCTCTGTGATAAAACACAGCATGTGCATTAAGTGTGTGCGAGAAGAGACATCGGACTAAGTTATCTCAGCTGTTTTCTTATCAGACAGATTTATAGTCTCAGCCAGGCCATCTGGCGATCCAATCCGCAAAAGTTATAGAGGAACTGAATGGCACACAGTGGGAATCACAGATAACCTGGAAGATTTAGGAGTGTTTTTTGACAAGATGGCTCATAATTAAATGGAAAATACACATAAGATGTGATGGGTGAGTGTACTGGTTGATAATCTTGTCTTTTGCTTTGAGTTTTGTCAACTCTAAATCACATTTCAACAAGACCGGGACAACAAAAGTGAGAAGGAAAAAAAGAGTACTGTTCGTGATATATTTGGAGGTTCATGCAATATTGAATAGGCCACTGTTTCAATGCATCAGTTTTTATTATATTCAGTGCTAGTAAAGGAAGTAGGGTCACATTCATACTGCGTCATAAAAGGTGGGGGGATAGACATAAATGTACCAAATAAAAATTACATACATAAAATTTGCCCCCTGTGTTCACTATTGCATTTGTAATATCCATTCATCACTGGAATCAGTTCATAAACTTAACCAACTGCCTAAACTGAACCATATCTTAATCAACCTTTTTACCAGCCACATGTACCGTAGATGTCTTTAAAAAGCTGAGCACAGTGTGTGTTTGCTGTAGCACCGATACTTAACCATGATAATGGACTGTTGCTGGGGTCAATTTGCCAAGTTATATATGCTCTAAATACAGAAAAAACACGAGGGTCTAAACAATAATATATGGTTCATATTGAGTCTTCACACTGACTAACTAAACCGCCAGTCCTCAGATCTATGAATGAAAGTAAACATTGAGTCTGCAGTCTCTCAAATTGTTTGAGCAATCTGAAATTTTAGTTTTCTTATGAAATCTTAATGCCCCAGTCAGTGAACAGGTAAAGTGGAGTGGTGGCCCAGCCGTAACAGGCCTGTAACCAGTAACCACTTCAAACCCTGCAATAACCATTAGCACAGATAAAACAAAGCCTCACTTCTTTCTTCCTTTGTATGAGTTCACCTTTATGTCGGCGACTCGTCGATGCTATGTGGAGTCGGAAAACTCCTAGAGTTTGGACCTGTTAGGCACAAGTGTGCAAATGTTATCCTCCTGGGTATTAAGGGTTGTTCTAGAATAGAAGACTGCAAAGCCTGTTTTGTGATTTGTGAGACACAGACCATAATCCCATATTGCCCAAGAGGGCTATTTAGTAAAGGTAATTGTACATATGGAACAGCTTAAACTAATAAACCTATAGGGCCACAAACAATCACAAATCACATACAGCCAACAGATGCATTGCAATGAATAACTGCAAAATAGATCCTTGTCGTAGAAAACATAGCAGGAAAAGCACAGGATAAACACTTTTTTAATGCCTCAGTTGCATGAAAAATACAAAGAGTTGCACACCTAAAGTCATTTGGATATTAGCAGTTTTACCTGTGTGTTTCTTATCATTTCTTTCAATGATGTCTGCTCTGGAAAAGTCTATTAGGGTCCTAAACTTGTCCAAAAGCTCCAGCAGGCCCTGTCCATGGTGCTGAGAGTCTGGGTTCAACACGCAGTGACAAACTTCAGCAACCCGAACACACAGGAGTTGCATTCAGGCAAATCCAATATTTCACACTTTAGCCAGTGCAAGTAATATAACCACATGAATTATTGGCCTTATGCACAGTAGACATTTTGATTTGTCCTGTGAGGAAAACCAGGTGTCTCAGTAAGCCCCAGCAACATGGTGTAACAATAAGTCAGCATGCACAGTAATGGGCCCTGAAATGAGTTCAACTAAATGGAATGCTGTCGTCATAAATTTCATTATATACTGCTGGGATTTTCCTATTGTAACATATCAGTAAAGCATAACATTACTAATCACATGGAATCAGCATCACCCGTAGCCAAACAATGCTATCTTGTAGCCCAGAAGCTGATGGGAAGTTTAGGGCAAACTAGAGGTCAATATAGACCAACAGCATACTTTCTTTATTAGAATGAAAGCAGCAATATTACCAGGTGAACACTGTCTGACTTTGACTTCGAGAGAAAATGCCACTGCTGATTAGTATTCAGGTCAATGGCTGCTTTATGTGAAATTCACAAAGCACTCTCATTTTCATTAGTATAAATTAAATTCCATTCAATTACACACTGAATGACCAATTAGTTTCTGCTTTATAGCAGGTACCCTGAGTGGACACAATTGTACAGCCTGGGGAAAAAAAATCCTGACCAGAACTTTGACTTTGCCTTGAAACCACTGTTTTTCACGCCTGAAGAATTCCTGTTATACAGTTTAGTGTAATATATAGACACTATAGTACTGTGAGATTTAGGCTCATTGACCCATAGATGGGGGCTGCACAGTGAGGTAGTGGTTTGCACTTTCGCCTTGTAGCAAGAAGATCCCCGGTTCAAATCCCGACCTGAGCCTGGGATCTTTCTGCACGGAGTTTGCATGTTCTCCCTGAGCATGCGTGGGTTTTCTCTGGGCACTCCAACTTCCTCCCACAGTCCAAAAATATGCTGAAGGTAATTGGTTACTCTAAATTGCCCGTAGGTGTGAATGTGAGTGTGATTGTTTGTCTGTATATGTAGCCCTGCGACAGACTGGCGACCTGTCCAGGGTGTCCCCTGCCTTCGCCAAGTCAGCTGAGATAGGCTCCAGCACCCGCCACGACCCTAGTGAGGATAAAGCGGTGTATAGAGAATGGATGGATGTATGGATGGATGGATGGATTGTTTGTTCTGCTTTGAGTTATCTGAGTAAATAAAGTAGAGCGTAGAAGTGGTTGCAGCATGGATCAGACCACAAAGGTTCCCAATGCATATCAGTGAGCCCTGGGTGCCCATGACCTGTTACCCTTTCCTTGGAGAACTTTAAGGCACTTCTATGTTTTTTTAGGCAGTTACCACTGGATACTGGAAACACCCCATGAGACCTGCTATTCTGGAAATATTCTAACCCATTTATCTTGCAACCACATTCTGACCCTTTCAGAGTTGCTCAGTTGTTGCTTGCCCATTTTTCCAGCTTCCAACACATCAGTTTTACTTTGTAGCCTCACATATCCCACCTTTTGACAGGTGCCATTGCACTCAAACCTGGTAAATACTGGTTACAAGAAAAGTTTGCTGGGCAGAAGCAAGACTTTCACCTGAGCCAAGCAAACTGAAACCAATAAAATTTGTTCGCTGTCTAGTGGTACAGACTGGCAATGCTGGTTTGGAGATGATATATTAGCACGGTCCAGCTCTTAGTCTCCAGAGCAGACGGGCTTCATGGCATTCATCCACAGATCCAGATCTTCAGTGCTGGAGACAAAGTGAAAGGGCCCCTAGAGCAATGTCAAGCTAATCATTGCAGCCAAGGGTAATTGCATTGAGTTAAGTCCCCACAGGCACACTTTTAGAAAATCCTAATCAGTGTCATTGGTAGAAAGACAAGGGGTGCTTACCTTTCACAACCAATTAGAGTTATTCATGCAGCTAAGAACCATTCATTGAAAATACAGAAATCCCTTCATTCAGACAAAAGTCTTGAAAGTTGTTCTTTTTGACAAGAAATTATTAAAGGGTAGAGTGGCTGTGGGAGGAAATATAAATGAAGATGATAAAGATTGATATTTTACATCACATTATCCCATGGTCTTTCAAATAAGTGATTATCAACTGAGTTAAATTAATATGGACTTTAAGTGCTTTACGAGAACATCTGGAACATGCAAACCTGTCTCTGATGACAGTGAAGAGCTATACACCTGCAAACATTTTACATTTATTATGCCAGCCAGTATGTTGTTTTGGACTGCAATTTGGTTTAAAACTCCAACTGCTACCTGATGTCTTAGGGTTTGTTTGTTTTTTTTAATGTAAAATTTAATACAAGAAAGTGACTGAAAGAAGGCATTAATATTATATGGTACAAAAATGTTTTTATGACTCATTTTGCTGAACACATAACTAGCACATGTATTTTTACATTTCAGTTTAAAAAAATCTGATGTTCAATTCCCAGTTCTTCTGTTCCTGAATAAACAGTAAGTTACATGGTGTTCATCTGTTGTGAGTCTGACAATAATTAAACACGTGTCAAATTAAATACAAAGAAGTGACTTTGAAAATCCAGCTTGCACTGTCATGCAGTAGGTTTTAAAAGTCTGCCATCTAGTGGGAAAAAATTCACATTTTCGTCTATAAGCTCACAAGACTAAATGCCTCTCCAGCATGTTTGAGGCATTCAAAGGCTGCCATCTAGTGAGTGATAAACATGAGTGCAAGTGAGAGAAACATACCTGTAACCGTTAGTACCAAGAGAAACCAGCTTTAACAAGGAAGGGAGGACAAAAGATGGAGAGTAAGCGTTGACTGGGGCCATTCAGGTAGTCGAAGGCTAATTTCCTGTGCCATCACAACTGTTCAAATGCCATACTTTGTCTTTCTTCTAGAAGAGAGGATATGGGGCCAGGAGTAGCCAAATAGCAGTTTGTTGTACACTGCAAGCTCACCCTGACAGTAAGGATCTTTTTGCTCTACAGTTTCAAACAACATGCCTGTCAGCCATCTCTAACCTCAACCAGTTATTTGTTGTTTTGAAAGATGTGGGATATGACCTTAACATGAACCACTGAAGGTAGACTCAAAAGTGATGTAGTGTCAGAACCAATGCTAGCAGGTCTTATCACAGTTCCTTCTCACCTCACAGTACCTCAACCCCCTTTTTTCCTGCGCAGTAAACAAGCTGACCCTTGTGGGCCTCATGTATCCTGGGACCTGCCCCTCCTGCTTACACATCTTTTCACAAGACTGAGTAATCGTGGTGGAAGAAAACACTGTGTCAGAGCCCGGCTGCCTGCTGCTCACTGAACCTCGCTTGTACACAGCGCCGCACGGGTTAGAAGATGACCTTATATGGTCGATGGCATCTTTCTGCCGAGTCAGAGTCGATCAAGGAAAGAAAATTTACTCTTACTTCGGTTAAGTCTTACTTTGAGAAGACACAGAGCAGAAGAGGGCAAAAAGTTTTATTGAGGGGCAGGGCTGTAAAAACACAAAAGCAGCAATTAGTGAGGAATCCTTGTATGACTTGGGCAGTAGGGAAATTCTATTGGCCAAGGACAAAGTTTGCAGTTATTTTTAGATGTACATGTAAGCAGGATCCATTTGACAGATTTGCAGATGTTATAGACGTCAGGGAGTTTTTGAAAACAATAAACATATTTACAGACCGGCCACTGCAGCTTCCAGCTTAGAGTATTATGTCGTCTGTTTGTTCATGGGATTGCATGTAAGTTTGTTTTATGCCAAACAGACCCTAATCTGTTTTGACAGCATCTCAAAAGGCATGACAGTTGTTTAATCTGGGCTACCATATTCTTGCTGATCCTGATTTAGAATAAAAGGTTTATAGGTGTTTAAAATCGGCTTTTGATTACAAAAACTTTACATTCTCAGAAAAATATGACTATACATTTATTGCAAAATAGTGTTTGTGATTTGTGAAATTACGGGCTCCAATTAGACTGCAATTCTTGAAATAAGTAGGTTGTCATCATTATAATATTGGGTATATCTTCCATTTTCGTAGTCCGTACTTGATATACAGTACTCTTGACTGTAAGGGTCTGAGGCCAAGAATACACAAATGTTTAACAAGGGGTGTAATTTCTGTGATGCCAGTGTATGCAGCCAACTGGTGCACTGTATCTTTGTTCACTCTTAGTCTTCCTTATAGTTCAGAAAAAAGTCTCCAAACGCTAATGTGAAATTAGAAATAAAATAGAGGCTCTGTTTTATGGTTTTGTCCTCACCAAGTAATTGACACTTTTACGCTCTTTTTTCAGGAAAAAAAACTGTTATTTTGTACAACTAAGTAAAAATTACTAAAGAAAAGCAAACAGTGTGTGTGCCACCCAAACAGAATGGCAGCAAGATCTGAAGTTGTCCTAAATAGACTCCCTAATAACAGCCTTTCGAGAGTGTCTTTGATCTGCTGCTTTTTTATGGTGGTAGACAAGCCACTGTTCTCGGAAAAAGGAGGTTCGACTTTACCCTCTCTCACTGATGTTATTGCAGTTCACTGCTGAGTCCTTCCTTATTGCCTAAACAGCTGCTGAACACCAGAGTTCATACTTTTTACCTAACACACAATTATTGTTATTCAGTGAATGATTCTGCAAATGCTGGTGACAATGTTGCCCTGAAATGTTGAATAATTGCTCTGAGCCCAAATGATGAAACAACATTCAGCTGTTGAACTTAGGGGGCTGGAATCATTCCTCTTATTTTGACAAACTATCTTCATTTTTTCTCCCCGTTCTTCTTTTCCACTCGGTTCTTTCACTTCAACAGCATTGATTATTTGCCAGACTGCCACGTTGCTGTCTGTGTGTTTTGGGAAAGGCCTGCATACACAGAGGGCTGCCTGTGTGAACCTTGAACACACAAGGGCCACTCTGTTGGATGACACAGACAGCAGAAAGGGGTCACCCTACACCTTCTCACTCTCCATGACTGAGGGATGACAACGCTAACTCTCAAATCAGAGTTGGGCCCTACAAGTCATTCCTCCTCCTTTTGTGGTGGGGAGGCTGTCAGTGTCTCTCCTAATGCATCCCTAAGACCTACACAGCCTTTGAGTTCACACAAAAAAAAACCCAGGAGAGGCTGGTCTGTGGGCGGGGAGTATGGTAATACCCTCCAGAGGAAGTGAGCGCAGTGTAGTGGAATGTAGTTGCCATTAGTGGGAGTTGAGCTGCTGCTGGCTAACAGTTAGCCTGCTATGCTGAGTTTGAGTTGGAGACGCAGAGGAGAGTGATGAAAACATGCCTCACTTCACAGTGGTACCAGTGAAAGATCAAGCTCAGTCCAGCTACGACAGCCTAGAAGGGATTAACTGGGTAGATTACAGGGACACTGGACAGGACTACCCTGATCATCAAGACACTGTCAGCTCTGATGGTAAGTCCACAACTTTTATACAGCTCTCTATCTCTCAGTTTGGACACAAAATGAATTACCTCGAGGTTTAGCAGTTGAAAAAGTGTGTCCAACAAGTGTTTCTTCATGAGTTGAAGTCAACACAGCATGGGAAAAACTTTGCTTTGTCTTGAGAGCCTTGTGAACAGCTGGTTGAATGGTTACCATGGCAATTCTCCAGGGCCAGAAAGCAGTATTCCAACAGTAGGCAGGACTGTTTTTGACAGGTCATTTTTTAAAAACTTGAAGAAACACTTGTCTTATCGTTTTGGAAGTGCTTTTTCCCCCCCTGGCTGGGCGAGTCGTTTAGCATAAACTCAGGGATACATGAGTAACAAAGGGAAAACAATGAAAAGGGTGAGAACCCTGGGAGAAAACTATGGGACACTACGGGGGTGGGGTTGTGTGAGTGGGGGCGATACCGCCGCCACAAGAAAGAAGGCCTCAAGTGGTTCCTCGCACAAAAGATGGAGCGTTCTTTGTGCCGTGGGAGGATTTCCTTTCACAGAGATTGGCTGCTCAACAACACAGGAGCAAATTTCTCCCTCCTTGCTTCCCTGCTTCAGCATGTCTCTCGCTGTCATTCACTTGTTTCTCCACTGTATCAACATAGAAAGAGCAGGGCCAGTGTCTGACAGAAAGGAACAAGGGGGGTAGAGGGAAGACAAGGAGCAGAGAGAGAGGAGTTTGTAGCCGCTGGGTAGGATTATGTGAGAGCAGTGCCAGTTTGTGTGGGCTGAGAGTGAATAAACTGTGGAAGAGACTTTTTAAAAAAAAAAATAGAAGACGCACACATGGGCGTGGCCTTTAAATAAAGTTCCCACTCTTTACCAGAGGCCCAGCCCAGAAGACCAGGCTGGGCACAATAACACACTCATTGGACACTCATTTATAGTATATTCCATTACTATGTGGATGATTGTGAACTCCCTGCCACTAAATAACATCAGAGAGAATCGTTGCTCAATGCTGAAAACTTCTTTAGTGAATTTTTTACTGAGTTCATGTGCTTCCAGTGAGCAAACAGCCAGTGTGTTTGTGCACAAATGCATGAGTGGATATGTGAATGCATCAGTTTGCAAGAAAACACTGTCATGCATGAGATAAATCCGTGCTTCAGTAAGCCAAGGACTCAAACGGACTGATATCTGAAGCATAATAAGGAAGGAATCTTAGGACTTGTTTGCCCAGCTGCTGGCCTGTATATTTCTAGAATGCATGGAAGTCATCCATTAGAGACAAATGATATTCGTGTACGGTTGAAACACGAACAGAATTTTACGATATACTCCAACAAATGGTTCGGAGGACAGACGGAAAAGGCAGATGTCCTGAAATAACCCTCGCAGTTTTTTGGGTGAGTTTTCCACAGGCCTGTTGCTGTTCAAGCTTCTCTTCCTGCAGTCGTAATTCTCTCTTACCCATCTGAGCAGAGCTTCCTGAAATACCAGAGTAACAGCAAGCTTTAAATACAGGGGGGGATATGTGTTGGACAGGGTTAGAAGGAGAAGAAGAAGGATGTGTGACTGTGATGAATGATGAGGTGGAGCAAAGGGCACACAGCCTATTGCGTTTATTGTCCAACACATATGGAAACTACACTTTAACAGCTACTCAAGCCAATTTTTTTTCTCCCATTTTTTTTTTAATATCTTTACTGCCTGTTGGACCGTAACATCTTTTTATCATACTTATTTTTGAGAATAACACAAGAGGTTGGAGCATGAATGACATATGGAGGAATTTTAGGCAGATATCCATCCATTCACTATATACCGCTTTATCCTCACTAGGGTCGCGGGGGGTTCTGGAGCCTATACCAGCTGAATCAGGCGAAGGCAGGGGACACCCTGGACAGGTCACCAGTCTGTCGCAGGGCTACATATACAGACAAACAATCACACTCACATTCACACCTACTGGCAATTTAGAGTAATCAATTAACCTCAGCATGTTTTTGGACTGTGGGAGGAAGCCATAGTGCCCAGAGAAAACCCACGCATGCACAGGGAGAACATGCAAACTCCATGCACAAAGATCCCGGGCCCAGGCCGGGATTTGAACCAGGGATCTTCTTGCTGCAAGGTGAAAGTGCTAACCACTACCTCACTGTGCAGCCCTTTTAGGCAGATATGCTGTTCAATATTTTCCATGCTTTGGTTTTCCATGCAGGCATATTCAGGCCGGGAAAAGAGACTGGGTGGGGAAGTCTATGTGGTTAAAAGTGGGTGCATGTAATAGATGATTTCATCATGGGAGTGGCGTGCTTGGCTATGTTAGACGCTGTATATCCCAGCAACGATGTGACGTATGCAGCATGGAGGAAGTGACACAGAGCAGAGTCTGTTTCAGGCTATGAACCCAGCTCTGTTTAGCACAGGACAGGACCAACATTGTGGTCAATGTAGTGCTGTATTTCAGACCCTGAAATTTCAGTGAGGAAAGTTTTTAATGTATTTTTTCATTACTTTCTTGCTGTTGTGTGATAAGTGAAAAGCAGCATATATGTGTGTGTGTTGAATACAGCTTGTCTACAGTGAGTATTTTAATGATGCTGCTCATTGCTGGTTAAAGTCTTGTTGTGATGATTTTGTTATCTGTACAGTAAAACCCAGAGGAAAACAAAACATTTAATCTTTTAATTTTAAAGTGTAAAATGTGTGTACTGTCCATCGCTTCTTTCAGTTTTTACTTCAAAAAACTGAAAAAAATGTGAGTGGGAACCTATAATTTTTGTTTTCATTTCTCATGGTGTTAATGTGACTTTTTATTCATGATTGATTTGCTGCAGCATCACAACCCTTAGGCAATACTTAAAATGCATTGATACCTTGGGAAATGTGGCAGAAAAAGCAGGCAAAGAACATTATTTTCTCTCCTTAACAGATGCCCAAGTGCCCTTTGGGAAGGCATTTAGAGATTCCTAGAGTATGCGAGGTAAAGTAACAAATAGCATCTTGTCCCAGTTTACCATCCCAAGCTGATATGCAGCCGCTGTTGTTGGTATAATAAATTAATAATTTCATTTCCTTCCACCATAAATAACCTTACTTTTCATGAACATGTCAATGGTGTGATCACAAAAAATGTTTTCTTAGATGAAAAATTATGCCAGTGACAAGCTGTATTGTCATTATTATGTTTAGATATGTATTGTTTCAGTAGAACGTTGCAAATGCATATTATCAAGTTTGTACATGATGTATTGAAACATCCCACAGATAAGGGCAAACTTTAGCATACAGCTGAAATTTGGTTTATGGCCACCAAGTCCAATATTTGGTTTCTACTTGCGAAAGGAATTGTGGTGCTTAAAGCTTCACTATGTTCATCAAGCGGTCTGTTTGCCCTTTGGTGCAGGGCAGGTAGCGCACAGTGGGTTTATCTGAGCTTTTTAGCTGCTTGCTGTGGCTGCAAAAGATGTTGATAGAAGCTGAAAAACTGAACCAAAATAGCTGCAGGCCATAAAACTAAAGCTATGAGATCAATGATGCTAAAATGCTCTCTACATCTGAAGGTGTTTTTACAATATACGCCATCATTTGATCCACTGTAAACATATCGATTATTGTCAGCTCTAGACTGATTCTTCTTCTTTTGGTATTGCTGGGGAATACAGAGCAGATGTTCCTCCTGCAAAGGGAAATGATGTGACCATAGACTACGCATTTGTCAGAGTAGACAGGCCCTGAGGAGCTCATGGAATGATTGGGTGATTTGGAGAATGTTGCCATGTGTTGCCGCTCTAATTCTGGAGAACAGGGTGACCATTTGTGTCATGCTGTCTGGCATGCTACAGATAGCCTTTGAGAGATAAACATTCTGCGCTAGAGCATAAATGTGGAGCTGATGACAGAGTTGGAACAAATTCAGACACACATGCATGCTAATATCCCACCACTATTAACTCAAAGTTCAAGTCTTTAATACTCTTTAAAGATCATCAAAGACGGTCATATTTAAATTAAATTTTATGTCACACATAATTTCCCATGCCGCAACTGTCTCAACATCTAATCATCAGCCATCTTTGTTGTGTTGGCTCATTCACATCAAAGTACCAACAGAGCCGGTAGCAGCTGAGACATAGTTTTTTTTTTTTAATTTTCCAATGTGTGTCATTATCTCTTCTTGAGGATCTCCAAGCAACTGAAGCATCGTTCGTCACTGCCTAAACAGTGATCACTACATAACACAGGACAACATGACTGGGTTCGTGTCCGGAACAAATGATTACTTGTTGAATTTTCCTTACTGAGTGAAAGATCTTCAGATATTCTAACTTCTTTATTAATTTAAGATAGTAATTCATAAGAATGCTTGGACGAAACACATCATATTACCATCACTATTGCTGCAAATTATAGAAATTCAAACTGAGCAGGCTTTTGGGTTTCTAAATTCTTCCACCAGACATAAGAATAGTTAGCAGTGCTGCTAAGAGAATCATAAAGGGAGTAGCAACAACATAAATGCATTAGCAACATTGTGCTGTGTTGTACCTTTTTAAATATCTGTATCTAAAACATTTAATGTTCTGCCATTAGCTTTATATTACACATACAGACTAAAAAGTAGAACAAATATTAAATATAAAGTTTACAACAATACTTCATGGACATGGTTTTTATTAGCTATAAAGAGACCAATGGACCCCAATACCAGGGTTGATAATTGAAAAGACCAAAGCAGAAATGGTCTGAAATGTGCTTTCAAAACAAGATTTTCTTGCTCCTTCATAAAATCTTGTTGCATTTGAGCTTGTTGTTCACATTCCGTTAACAGGTTGGGATATACTGTGTAGATATTTAGAGAAAAGAGTCACTGCTTTTCCTGGCTCTTTAATTTTCCTACAGTTTAGTTTAAAAAGAACTGTGTAGCTGAAATAAGCATTTTTTTTCCTCCAATGGAGTATACTGCTAACGTGCGTCAGCATTCACACAAAACAAACACGCAAGTATGAACTTGGCCCAGCACACCTGTACAGCAAATATACAACTTTAAGCTTGATTTAGTGTCTGAAATCATTTTACAAAGACACTGTAGACACATAGTCCCCCTGTACAGACCACGTCTTACTGTTTGTCTATTATTTCTACACACACTGACATTCCCATTTAGTTAATTTGTGTCTTTTTGGGAGTCTGCATACGATCCACCCCTTCCCGCCCACCTTTACCCCCTAAGGTAATCAGCCTGAGCTGCCATCCTTTTCTCATCATTAGCACACATCAAAGCTAATATGTTTTGCTGTAAGGCTCAGCAGGTTAGCATTCCTCTGCTCTGTTCAGATTCAACTCTGCATGAAACAGAACCATTACAACTAACACTGGCCTGTTGCTGTAGCAGAATTACATTATATCTTGCCACAGGCTAGGGGGGAAGAGAAAAATAAAATGAAATCAAACAACTTTATGAAAAGCTAGAATTAGGTTTTGAACAGTAAGATGTGCTTTATTTTAAAACTTGCATTGCCTGGTAATATATCTTAAGTTGTTTTTTCCCCCCTCCAGCATTACATTGTATATTGAAATATACTGCGTAGGCCTATAAAATCCAATAAAGAATGTGATCTTGGCTGATTTATATATATAAGTACAATGAAGTTATGTTTTGGGGTTTGTGCGGTAAAATAAAAATGTGTGAATTTTTCCTGTAACTTGCAACACAGTGGATGGACAGCTGCAAGAGTCATGCCTCATTTACGTATATGTTATATGCAGTTATGACAAATCCCATAGTGTAGGTGGTGCTTCTACAGTAATGCACCATAATGTTAATACAGGACACACAACTGTGAACTGATTTAAAGTTTTGTACTTCCCCAACTCCTACTTATGAGTAATAACAGAAAGAGGAATAAAGTTTCTGATTTTGGTGCTACAGTAGATTCCACAGAACAAAACTGCAAATGAGTCATACTGGAGTTTTTCAGTCTCAAAACTGGTTGCTCACTTTTCATGTTGTGTGGTGTAACTAGCTGGAACATGGTAGAGTGCTGACATTTGTAAGAGTGTCTCTGAGAGTGGATGAAGCAGTTTTACAGGCCCAGAGACTGAGTACAGCGGTCAATAATGAACAAAGCTTCACCTTTATCCATTTCATCATAGCACAATTGCATCATGTTTGTCCAACTCACTGGCATTTAGCTGTGTTTTGAAGATATTCCGCATATAGAAACAGAAGACACAAATGAAATGACGAAAGAAGAAAACAACATGGATCTAGACAGTCTCTTTCACTGCCTCTGTCTTTTCCACATAAATTATCCAAACACACCGCCTCCAAACAGCTATAATCAGGAGAACATTCTTGCCAACTAACTGTACATAGAGAGGACTAAGCTGTGACTCTCAGTGCTAAATCCTAAATGTTTATTAAACAGAAAATTAAACAAAGAGGCTTTTTTTTCAGACCCTAAGAGGCTCATGGACACCAATATTGTTTTCCACGTGTAATCCGCTTTAAAAGGTGCAGACACAATACTGTAAAGTTCTCTCTCTCTCTCTCTCTTGGTTGTTAGCAGTTCTTTTAAAGATCAGAGGAAAACTCTTGCAGTCTGGATTAAAAAAAAACATGTTGAACATAGTGATGCTTTGCAGAGGTTTTACTGGACCTCTGAAAAATCCTATTGATGTTGCAGATTTGCCCTTAGAAGTTTGGTTTTGTTCAGATGTTATGTACTTTGAACTTTGGAAAGACTTGACAGCATATCGATATTGGTTGCCCAGTTTCGGCATCTTTCCTGAGAATAGATGTGATTGTTAATGTAAGTAAGAGTAAATAATAGCCTCAAACATTGGCAGTCTGTCTAAACATTTGCTTTGCACTTTTGTGGCATATTGTGCTTGAGTGAAGCTAAAATATCAAAGTAGTAACAGCCAAAGCTATGATCATTTTCTGGATATCTTGGGAGTCTTGTGCATAAAATTGCCAGCGCCCATTTTGGGCCGTAGTGCAGTTATAAATAGCTCAAATGCTCCTAACTTGGTGTTCCAAACTTGCCACACCTTAAGATCCACCACCACTTTCAGATAAATAAAACTTTTTCCGTTGACAGTGAGACAATGAGGTACTTAAAGGCTCTTTTGCAGATACAAGGTAAAGTTTGTAGAAAGTAAGAGTCATATATTACATTAAGTTCACTAGACACGCCCTTGTACAAATGTTTCAGCCCTACAACACAGCGTTTGATCTTCTAGGCGTTCTGGTGGGCCACAGATGACATGTCAGCACACGCTGCTGTAAAGCCTCTGCTGTTCTGTGCTCGCAGCATGACTCTGTGCCTTCATAACAGGCCACTTAATCGTTAATCTTTTAGATTTGACATTTAATTTTAGGTTATTAACAGCAGACCCCCACTGTCTCCTGAGCTCATTGTTAAAGTGAGTGTTATGTAGCCTGTCCAAAACTATTTTAGGTTTTGGCTTTCAGGTAATCATGCAGAGAAAAATGTTTGGCGCAGCGCTGATTTAGTAGCAATTCATGACAGGAAACATTTGAACATATCTCAGTCTGCGCCATTGCTGCCGCATTTGTTTATATGAATCGGTGTCTATGTCTTATCCAAGGAAGAAAGACACACAGTACCTCTCTCCATTGCTGTTTGCCAAGACAACACTAGAGGACAGTATTGAGATAATTTTCACTCTTATCTCTTCCCAAGATGTCAGTGCACTCCAGCTGTGAAGTTGGAGGAATTTGACTTTTGTCCTTCCACCAATCACTTCATTTTCATCTGTAAAGAGAAAGAAAGATTTATTTAAACAAGCCTCTCTTGTTGATAACTTGCACAGATCAGTTGTCAATGAGAGGTGTTTGCAAAAAAGTGCATTTTTTTTTTATTTTTTACTGACTATTTGTTATTAATTGAAACAGCTCTTAAAAGGTTTGGAGGATGGTTTGTGAGGCTGTGCATACAGATATCTCTAAGCTGATCATAAGCATAGTTTAGGGATACTGCACCTCATTTTCATCTGCAATGACACAAGCTGATGATGCAAATAAGACAGTTTCCACAAGAGCTTTTTGCTTCCTCTAGATGTTTTGAACGGTGGCATTTATTTTTATTTCACTGCATATTGCTACTGCTTCTAGAGATAGCTTGGAAGAAAATGTTTGTGATTGTGTGTCCATATATATCCAAGGCAATTATAAGCACAGTTTAGGGATGTGGTTAATGTAATGCTGCACCTCACCAAGATACCTAAAACCCAGGGGCTTACGGTTTTGCATGTGTGTGTACATGTGTGTGTGTGTGTGAGAGAGAGAGAGTCAGTGAATTACTACAGTTTACTTACACCCCCTCACTGTGTGTTAGATTAGACCCCTGAATGAGAGCTCACCCAGGGCAAGCGGGTGTCCTGGATAGTAATCGACATTTTCCCAAGCTGGAGCATAGAGTGCTCTGCTGCAGACAGAGCACATAACTATGCTTATGCACAGTGATATTAGCAGCAGTGGGACGCAGGACACAGGTGAGTGAAGAGCAGTAAAGTTCAGCCAACTCCTGGTGTTTTCCACACAGTTGAGAATACTTTTCTATTTTGTGCCCGCTTGGTAAGTTGGCTGGCTTTTTGTTGTAGGATTAATTTGGGTTTTAAGATGCCGCTGTTAAAGTTTACATGCTCTAATAACCCAAGGTTAGGTAATTTCTAGGTAATGAGGTGTGTGCATGCCTGCGAATGTGAATATGTGTGTGTGTGGTAAAGTTTGTTATACGACTTTGCGTGCAATTATTGCCTCAGGCAGTGTGCTCATCTCAGTTTGATTGTTTTCTTCAAAAGAGAAATTAATGAGAGTGAAATCTAATTATATGCCTGTTTATCACCTGGACCTTGCTTTGTCGTTCTGTGCTGCTTTTGGCCCTTCATTGCAACTTCACAGGATGAATTGTGTTACTGCTACAGGGACATTGTTAATATGTTTCAGTTTTAATTAATAGTGACAAAAGCCGAAAGTGATTGCCTTGTAAAAACTGGGACTGGTGTGTTTTGTATTCATTACTGTACAGGCAGTAATGCTGGTATCACTGTCACTAATGGAGATTCTAGCTCAATAATGACACACATTTCTTAGTTTTTGAAAACTTTGATAGTTTGTTAATAATAATAATAATAATTAAAGCAATCTTAAATAATTCCTACTTCTAGTTTAGAACAATTTGGACATACATTGTTCCTTCCTTGTTTTTAATGTAAACTAGTGACATTGACATCTTTTTTATGTTTATCCATCGGTGACTGTGAATCTGTCCTGACATCTGACAAACACACACAATATAACTCATTTAAGAGTCAAATGTGAAAGAACCAAAGCGATTGTGGATGTATTTGTGCTCCTTTGAGTCAAATGATCATACAGTAGCTTCATGTATTTAACTCATCTTTAATGTAAATCTAAACGATTGCCTCTTAAGCTATAAATGATACACTTTGATCCTATTGGCATAACTGAGAAGAACATTTACCATATTTATTGTCAGGAAAATGCATTTTTTTCCATGGAAGCAATTTTGTTTTCATTGTTAACTTTAGCTGTTTTCTTCCTCTCTCTAATAGGACATGGGAATCATAAAGAAGACAGCCCTTTTCTCAACAGCGCCGATGCTGCTGGCAAGAAAAATGACTTCTACGACAGAAACCTGGCATTGTTTGAGGTCTGTTTATTCTTACTTTGCAATATTTTTTCCAAATGACAAACTGAATCCAATTTGATGAAATTAACTTCCTCTCTTCTCTTCTTCCAGGAAGAGCTGGACATCCGGCCGAAGGTTTCCTCTCTGCTCAGCCGCTTGGTCAACTACACCAACATCACGCAGGGAGCCAAGGAGCACGAGGAGGAGGAGAGCGCCGAGGCGTCACGTAGGAAGACCCCCAAGGTCAGCAGTCAGACAAGGGCAAGAGAACACTATGCCTCACTGAGTTTAAGATGTGTACACTTGGTCTTTTGAGGCTTGGAAACATTATACTCCACCACTGGCTCTGTCCCAGCCTCCCTATCCAAGTTATTAAGGCTTGCTGATTGATTGCTGTTGCAGTTGTACACTCTGCACTTAGACTGTGCCCATGTTAAACCTGGATACATGCAAAGAGCTGATAACATGATTGAATGACCTTTATAAAGTACATCAGTCAATGCTAAGGATCAATACAGTTGTTTCGTGAAATGTCACGCTCAATACTCTCCTCTCTGTGCTTGTCACGATCTCTCTCCCCCTCTCTCTCTCTCTCTCTCTCTCTCTCCCTCTCTCTCTCTCACTCAGTCTCCCAACATGGGCACTCTGATGGGAGTCTACTTACCGTGTCTTCAGAACATCTTTGGTGTCATTCTTTTCCTCCGACTGACATGGATTGTTGGGATGGCTGGCATCATACAGTCCCTCCTGATCGTCCTCATGTGCTGCTCATGTGTTAGTATGCACACACACACATACATGCTGCACACAGATACAGTACACCATCTTACACTGGGTTGTGTCCACCACCAATGAAGAACGTTGGACGACTGTTAATATCAGTCAGAAATTCCACATGGATACATAAACAACAGAAAGTATTTCCAGCAAAAAAACAAACAAACAGGCACTTTGACCTTTGATTTACACTCTACGTGAATCAGCTTCTGTATTTTGCATACCAAACACTGTAGGCTTTCTATTTTCTTGGCAGCAAATGCTAAAGTGTGGGATTATATTCTGTTGGATGAAAGCAGGGATCTGTTTAAGTTGTCGGTCAAATCAATGAATTTGTTACCCTCAAGTTGGCATGTTATTTATTTGTGTTTCCTTACCATATTTTCTCCTTCCTCTTACAGACGATGCTGACTGCCATATCTATGAGTGCCATCGCTACTAACGGTGTTGTTCCGGGTACTTTGAAACCTCTTACTGTTCATGTCCCTGTAAAAAATCTCTCACCATTCATTTATTCTGCACTCGTTTTCCACCAGTGAATTTTGCCAGAACTTGAAATTGCTCATTAGATTTTGATATAATATGGTCTGACAGGTCCAAAAATGCAAAAAGGAAATTTTTCATTAAACATTCTTACCTCTGAGACCAATAGACATTTACTGTCGTGTCCACTGAGTACAATAAAAACAACAACAACAACAACAACAACAACAACAAACTGAGAGATTCCAAGTGGTTCTCTGTGTGTAACACTTGTTCTTGTGATTGGTAGCTGGAGGAGCATACTTCATGATCTCACGTTCCCTCGGCCCAGAGTTTGGAGGAGCTGTTGGACTATGCTTCTATTTGGGCACCACCTTTGCTTCTGCCATGTACATACTGGGGGCCATTGAAATCTTCTTGGTGAGTTTGTTAAGCAATTATTCTGCTTCTACATTTCAGCTTACATTTGTATGCTAAAATATGAGTCCCAAACACTGTTTATTTATTCCATTGGCAAGTTTTAGATAGGCTGTAGAGACAGTAAATGCCTTATTGTGACTTTTTTTTTGTTTTCCTTTAGAAATATCTGGTTCCTCAGGCAGCCATCTTTCATGCCACAGACTCCCATGGGAGTGACAGCGCCATGCTGAACAATATGCGAGTCTATGGCTCTTTATGCCTCAGCCTGATGGCTGTAGTTGTCTTTGTAGGAGTCAAATATGTCAACAAGCTGGCCTCCCTTTTCTTGGCCTGTGTCATTATCTCAATTGTGTCTATCTATGCTGGAGCAATCAAATCCATGACTCATCCGCCGGAATTCCCGTAAGTCTTTCTAAAATAAACATATGTCTTAACAGGATGTTGCGTGAATTATAAGGAAAGGACACTTTCCTTATAATTCACCTTTATTACTGCTTATGGGGCATAAGTGTGCTAATAGAGAGTCATGTCTGTATATATGTTGCTGTGTTATTGTTTTATTTTGGGTACTTTGTCTCGCTATTGTTGATTTTGTATCTCATCTGCAATCAGTTGTTTGCCTGCAGAGTGATTTCTCAGTCAATTAGCTTGTTTTGAAGCAATAGATCAGGCTATGACAATCTGTGGAAACAGCTCTGATTTAAAGATGTAATGCATGATTCTAAACCAATACACTTTTTGTCAAGTTTATCAAATATTATCTGACTAGATAGGAAGCAAGCAAAGTGGATCAGACCCATTCATACAGCATTATTCTAGCATGTCCTGCAAACATTTGAGTGGAAGAGGGGGAGGAGTAGCAGTCAGGGGCAATTAATGCATTCTGTGTGAGGAGAAATTCTGGAGAATTGAAACCTGGGGTATGTTGATGGGAAAGCATGTAAAAATCAAAGCATCTTGATTGTCCTGCAGCAACTATGACATTAACAACTTTTATAGTCATGAATTATAAAGGAAGGAATGGCTGAGGAACTCCTTTAATTTCTCTCCTCATACCAAATATTTGTTTCAAGCACCACTTAATGCACCACTGGCATGCACAGTCAGTATGCTTGTAGTGCAGACAACACACACAGTCACAAGAAAAAAATCACATTATACAGCATTTGAAAAAGTGTTCAAACTGTGAATTTGAACATGAACCTCCTGTAATCCGTCAGTGCAGAAACAAAGCAGCAAATTTGGGCTGCATATGGACAGTTGCTGATTTGGGTGAATCCCAAAATTTACTCCACACATTCCCCTGAGGAAATGGATGCACAAGTAATAAGTGTGAATTGACCTTACAAGGGAGACACACAGTAAATCTATCTGGATATGCTAACAAGCTCAATATCAACAATCTTTCTCCAGAAAAACAGTAATAAATAACAGCTAGTTTATTTTGATCACGATGATGCTAGTGGTGGTAATAATGATTAACATAGTAATTTTTGTACTTTTATTATTTTAGGATCTGCATGTTGGGTAACAGGACTCTGGTGAGAGATCGATTTGATGTGTGTGCTAAGACTGTAACACAGGGCAACATCACAGTACCCAGTCAGCTGTGGAACAGGTTCTGCCTGCCAGGGAACATGAGCACTGCTCAGTGTGATGATTACTTTATCCAGAACAATGTGACAGAGATACAGGGCATCCCTGGACTGAGCAGTGGGATTATAAGAGGTAAACCGACAAAGAATTTGAACATGGGGTATATAAAACTGACATACTAAAGATGTGTTTAAATGACAAAATGTTACAATTCACGAATAATACATGGACTGATTTCATATTAATCCGATGAACAACAATACGCTTTTCTATGACAGATAACATGTGGGGCAACTACATGCAGAAAGGCGAGATCCTAGAGAAGGCAGGACTGCTGTCAGTGGACGCCCATAGCGCCATGGAGAACTTTATCATGTATGTGTCTGCAGACATCGCGACATCATTCACACTTCTGGTGGGGATCTTCTTCCCGTCTGCCACAGGTATGTCAGTGTCATAAAACAGGCAACCCCGATGTATATACAGCTTTTAGGACACTAACCTCAGCCTAATGGAAACAATATCTTACCTACCCTGAAACATAACTCATAGTATACTGCAGGTGTGGCAAAAACTGGAGAGCATGATTCATATGAAATAGATGTATGTATTTTGAATGCAGTATGAAACAAAAAAAAGGCAATCGTTGCTTTTTGCTGCTTTTCATTTTTTGAGTGAATTTACTGAAATACGGTAGGTGTGAAGATCCAGCACAAAAGAGAAGCTTTGAACTATCCTCTAATCCAACCAACAGGGGGCATTGTTAAACAGTCTATACATATCCATTGTTTTTATGCTGTCCTCTCCTTTTGCAGGTATCATGGCAGGTTCCAACAGATCTGGCGACCTCAGGGATGCTCAGAAGTCCATCCCTGTGGGAACTATCTTAGCTATCACCACTACTTCACTTGTTTGTATCCTAACCTGTGGGGACTAATCACATAATCCTGTCCTGTTAAAAGAAGATAGGAAAGCAGATTTCTAACTATCATCTTTGTGTCATCTTGAGCTCCTTGACCCCTTGTATTCAGATATAAGTTCTGTGGTCCTGTTTGGGTCCTGCATTGAAGGAGTAGTCCTGAGAGACAAGTGAGTTAATTTGTGTCTTATTGGACTTATTACTGCATTGCTATTGCTACATTTTTTTGTGAATGGTGTAGTTGAGCACTGGGGATAAAAATATTAACTGCTCACAAAAGTCAGTCATATTCAGTCTCCGTGTTCTTACAGGTTTGGGGACGCCGTGAGAAAAAACTTGGTGGTGGGGACTCTCTCTTGGCCGTCTCCATGGGTCATTGTCATTGGCTCCTTCTTCTCTACTATTGGGGCAGGATTGCAATCCTTGACTGGGGCGCCACGGCTCCTACAGGCTATTGCCAAGGACAACATCATTCCTTTCCTTAGGGTGGGACATTACTCACTGATGACGATCTTACATTCTTGAACCACTTGACATTATGTAAAAAATAAAGAACCATTTTAGAGTAACTTTTCAAAACAGAAGTGTTTCCTACAAACTAAAGATTATCCTTCCAGAAAATAGTTACCCAGTTTTGTATATTATACATTAAATAGTCAAAAAGTAACGGCTCAGTGGGTAGAGTGGCTGTCTTCTAACCGGAAGGTTACCGGTTCGATCCTCAGCCCGTCGAGCTCATGTCGAGGTGTCCCTGAGCAAGACACCTAACCCCTAATTGCTCCTGGTGGGTCGTGGTTAGCTCCTTGCATGGCAGCTTCCGCCATCAGTGTGTGAATGGGTGAATGTGACATATCATGGAAAGCGCTTTGGATAAAAGCGCTATATAAATACAACCATTTAGCATATGACATTCAGGACCTTTCGCTAGAAGTATTTGCATTGGCTAAAATTTAACTTGCAAGCTTATTTGAATATGATACTGTGTTAAACAAGAAATGATTTGCATTGCTGCATGTGAAGATTTTGAATGTTCCGGTTTAGGTGTTTGGTCATGGAAAGAACAATGGAGAGCCTACGTGGGCTCTGCTGCTGACTGGTCTCATAGCTGAGCTGGGGATCCTTATTGCCTCCTTGGATATGGTGGCTCCTATCCTTTCTATGTGAGCTCATATACACGTACATACGCCAGATGCTATTGCCATAGTCTGTATTGGCATATACACAACAACATAAAAAAACACCCTTAAATTTATTGCTCTCAGACATAAATTTCCGTGCACTATTTTTTTTCTTTAAATATGTTGCTTTTTTGTCTTTTTGAACAGGTTCTTCTTGATGTGCTATCTCTTTGTGAACTTAGCCTGCGCAGTACAGACTCTTTTACGGACACCTAACTGGAGGCCAAGGTTTAAATACTATCACTGGTGAGTAAAGGGAGAACAGATGTTGTAAATTTGCACTTTTTGAGATATTTTGTCTGTTTTGCGCTTTTGCAGCAACACCATTTCATATTTGTCAATCACAATACATGAGAGTTTGGGGCCTTGTTTTGATCGAAAGTCCCTCACTGTTTTTTTTTTCCATAACAAGAACACGGTAATACCATGTAAACACATAATTTCCGGCTTTATGTGTCACACCCACAGGGCTCTGTCTTTCCTTGGCATGAGTATGTGTCTGGCTCTTATGTTCATCTCCTCCTGGTACTATGCTATTGTGGCCATGGGCATTGCTGGGATGATCTACAAGTACATTGAGTATCAGGGGTATGCATTTTTCCTACTCTGGTGTTGCTGTGAGACTACTGTAAATTCTCCTGTAGTTTTTTAAAATGTTGTTTGTGCCCCTGTGTTTCTGTTTGACGTCTGCATAATATTAATGGATGCTGAAGGACACTTTGGCTTCATTTGTCTTTCCACGTCTTTGGGTCTTATCTGTTTTATGCTCAAACAAAAACAGAGCAGAAAAGGAGTGGGGAGACGGTATAAGAGGACTGTCCCTTAGCGCTGCACGCTACGCCCTGCTGAGACTAGAAGTCGGACCCCCACACACCAAGAATTGGAGGTATATAGCTACACTAATAGGAAATGCTTGGGATAATTCCTCACAAACACTGATAGCATGCCTGAGCAGCCACATTTGCATGTGTTAATATAAAAGAATGCAAACGGACTGGCATCAAATTGTCACCTTCTGACCAAACGTATGCATTTGACTTTGTGATTTTGCCACATCTCATTTGCTAGTCTAATTTTAAACATTTCAGAAAGTCAAATTTCTTGCAAAACTTTGTAAGATCCACACATGTTTTTATGAAAAATGTGTCAATGACCTTTGAGACATATTGTGACACACAAATGGAAGAATCTAATAACTTAAAAGCTCACTACCTTCTCTGAAGAAGTTGTGGGACATGTTTTTTCCTCATTTTTTTAAAAATATGCCACTGTATTACTATACTGATGCTGCACTTCCTCCAGATATTGCTACTGGGAGTCTAGACACTTTTCATTGTATTGCAAAGAACTGACTGGATTCAACATATTGATAAAACATGAACACAGCAGCCAAGTATGGATGGCCTAGGGATTAGGAGGTCCTGCTCTAAAACTGGAAATAAGTCCTGATGGGGAAGAGTGGAATGAAACAAGGTACACTAGATGTCTAACAAAATATGTCCCTATTCCATGTCTAATATGGCACAATGTAATAGAATGTTATATATTTAAGAACACATGGACTTGTGACAGGTAGCCACATGCTAATGGACATAATGTACACGCATTCAAGTGCTTGTAGTAAAAAAAAAAAATCACAACATTTTTTCGTTGAACAAGATATGGCTCAGCTTAGTAACTTAAACTATTTTGCGCAAATGAAAACACATTGCATGACTCAATATTGCACAATGTAGTCATATTTTACAAGTTAGAACATAATGCATGACTTAAACCGTGCTCCACAACTAAAGGCAACATATAGCATGCCTTAGAACAACATTGCACAATTTAAGAGCAATGCATAGCATAGACTGTCCATTCTAAGATTTTTTTGGGCTATGGTCTCTACAGCTCAAATCTAAATCCACTCAATCATCGATTACGGGCAGACTGATTCAGACTGAGTTGACACACTTGTCTCATAAGGTATTTTGTTTTGTGCCCTGCAGACCTCAGCTCTTGGTGCTGTTGAAGCTGGATGAGGACCTCCATGTTAAATATCCCAGACTGCTCACCTTTGCTTCACAGCTGAAGGCAGGAAAGGGTCTGACCATTGTGGGCTCTGTCATCCAGGGCAACTTCCTGGATAGCTTTGGGGAAATGCAGGCAGCTGAGCAGGTAAACACTAGAAAGAGAGGCGTCATGTACTGTAGCCTATTGTACTCTATTGAACTGCGCTGCTGACTGAGCTGCAGCTGATTGTTACAAATGGAACAGCCTTTGTAATTTGAAAAACACAATGAAGAATAGACCTGCTCCAGTGTGAATTGTAAATTTATGTCACATTTCTTCCGCAGCAGTTGCCTTATTTTATTTATTTAGTGATTTATTTTGCATTTGTCATGTTAATCAAAAGGCACAGCTGTAGACAGCTTGCTGTTACCAGTACAACATGGTGCCAATGAGCCATTTCAGACAAAATAAGGGACGGGTGCTGTACGATTCTTCATAATGTGATGTGTCTGGTGAGGAATTAAACAAGTGAAGAAAGGTTTGTCTTGTTTATGTGACAGTAACTGAAGAAATTAATCACGTATCCTCCATTCACTTGCTGCTGAGCCAGTTCATATATTATGTATCAGGACAAGACTTACACATGTGGACAAAATTGTTGGTACCCCTCAGTTAAAGAAGGAAAAACCCACAATTCTCACTGAAATCACTTGAAACTCACAAAAGTAACAATAAATAAAAATTTATTGAAAATTAAATAATCAAAAACAGCCATTACTTTTGAATTGTTGATTAACATAATTATTTAAAAAAAACAAACTAATGAAACAGGCCTGGACAAAAATGATGGTACCTCTATAAAAGATTGAAAACTATTTGACCAGAGTGACATGATTAACTCAGGTGTGTCATTTAATTGACATCACAGGTGTTTCCAAACTCATAATCAGTCAGTCTGCCTATTTAAAGGGAGACAAGTAGTCACCCTGCTGTTTGGTGAAAAGGTGTGTACCACACTGAACATGGACAACAGAAAGCGAAGGAGAGAATTGTCCCAGGACATCCGAAAAAAAATGATAGACAAACATCTTAAAGGTAAAGGCTATAAGACCATCTCTAAACAGCTTGAAGTTCCTGTGACAACAGTGGTTCATATTATTCAGAAGTTCAAGACCCACGGGACAGTAGCCAACCTCCCTGGACGTGGCCGCAAGAGGAAAATTGATGACAAATTGAAGAGACGGATCGTTGGAATTGTATCCAAAGAGCCCAGAGCAACCTCCAAAGAAATTAAAGGTGAACTCCAAGGCCAAGGTACATCAGTGTCAGATCGCACCATTCGTCGTTGTTTGAGCCAAAGTGGACTTCATGGGAGACGACCAAGGAGGACACCACTGCTGAAAAAAACTCATAAAAAAGCCAGACTGGAATTTGCAAAAATGCATGTTGACAAGCCACAAAGCTTGTGGGAGAATGTCCTTTGGACAGATGAGACCAAACTGGAGCTTTTTGGTAAGGCACATCAACTCTATGTTCATAGACTCAAAAACCAAGCATACGAAGAAAAGAACACTGTCCCTACGGTGAAACATGGAGGAGGCTCAGTAATGTTTTGGGGCTGCTTTGCTGCATCTGGCACAGGGTGTCTTGAAAGTGTGCAAGGTACGATGAAATCTGAAGACTATCAAGGCATTCTGGAGAGAAATGTGCTGCCTAGTGTCAGAAAGCTTGGTCTCAGTCGCAGGTCATGGGTCTTCCAACAGGACAACGATCCAAAACACACAGCCAAAAACACCCAAGAATGGCTGAGAGAAAAGCGTTGGACTATTCTAAAGTGGCCTTCTATGAGCCCAGATCTGAATCCCATTGAACATATGTGGAAGGAGCTGAAACATGCCATTTGGAGAAGACACCCATCAAACCTGAGACAACTGGAGCTGTTTGCTCATGAGGAGTGGGCCAAAATACCTGTTGACAGCTGCAGAACGCTCATTGACAAATACAGAAATCGTTTAATTGCAGTGATTGCCTCAAAAGGTTGTGCAACAAAATATTAAGTTATGGGTACCATCATTTTTGTCCAGCCCTATTTCATTAGTTTGTTTTTTTAAATAATTATGTTAATCAACAATTCAAAAGTGATGGCTGATTTTGATTATTTAATTTTCAATAAATTTTTATTTATTGTTACTTTTGTGAGTTTCAAGTGATTTCAGTGAGAATTGTGGGTTTTTCCTTCTTTAACTGAGGGGTACCAACAATTTTGTCCACGTGTGTATCAGTAGAGGTTGTGCTCTTTAGCGGGGTATTGAAGGTAAAATCACTGATACCCTAATTGCTGCATTTGTTTTTTTGCAATTTAAGTCTTAAATCCACTTGTCTGATGAAAAAGCATGTATTTTTCATTTTTAATTGCATGTGCAATTGCATTTTTTTATTAACTGTGTTTGTAATTGCCCATATTTTTCCTTCCAGGCTATCAAGAATATGATGGAGATTGAGCGAGTCAAAGGTTTCTGCCAGGTTGTGGTGGCATCTAAGGTGCGAGAGGGCGTCGTCCATCTGATCCAGTCCTGTGGTCTGGGGGGGATGAAACATAACACTGTGGTGATGGGCTGGCCGTATGGCTGGAGACAGAGTGAGGACCCTCGAGCCTGGAAGACTTTTATCAGTAAGAAGCTCACTTCAGTCTCATCAAAGAGCAGGACATGCAGCCTACTCAGTAACCACTGTATCCCTATTGACGACTGCCATCCCAAATTATATGGCAACTCTCATGCCTAAAAGTTCACAAACACATAATTACAGCAGAGTGAAGCACTCATATGAATATACAATTTGAATATTTAGTTGCATTCTGGCTCAGTTTTCAACTGACTTGTGTAAGAAATCTATGCGGTAAGATACCCATCTGACTGCATTACCTCAGGTGCAGTAGGGGTAATAGACGTAATATATGTAAATTCCTCAGCCTGCATGTTTTCATCACTACCCAGACACAGTCCGCTGCACCACAGCTGCCCACCTGGCCCTGATGGTGCCCAAAAATGTGTCGTTCTATCCAAGCAACCATGAACGCTTCACAGATGGCAACATTGACGTATGGTGGATTGTCCATGATGGGGGGATGCTAATGCTGCTGCCTTTCCTGCTCAAACAGCATAAGGTGAGCTGACAGATATTTTCATATTATTGTTTACCATATGTTTCTTTAAAGGTTGTAGTTTTGCCTTATGTTGCATGGATGCAGATGTGTTTAGCAACATTCGGCGTGCTCATGCAAAGCACGTACAATTTCATTTTCCTTGAATAGTTTCAATTAAATTTTTGAGGAATTCTCCTTTGAACAATGTTCTCTTTACTGTTTTCATTTTAAAGTATGCATACACATACATGTATACACATTCATTTAATATCAAATTCAGTATTACTGTTAAATGCCACAAGATTTTATTTTGCTTTTAGGTTTGGAGGAAATGCAAGATGCGCATCTTCACTGTAGCCCAGATGGACGACAATAGCATCCAGATGAAGAAAGATCTGGCCACGTTCCTTTATCAGCTGAGAATAGAGGCTGAGGTGGAGGTGGTGGAGATGGTGAGAGTTCCTCTTACACAATTACTAATTTGAGAAATAGTGCAGACTTAAGTAAGCATTTTTATGACAGGAATAAAAAAATGAAAAAAAGCTGTGCATCAATTTGAGTCTGATACAAACTGCAAGTTAAACCAGATGTCCATGGTGCCGCGATACACTGAAACAATGCAGTCTGTTGTTTACCGCAAGAGCCAAAAAATCTGTTTGTTTATTCATTTAAATTAGAGGGTTGAAAAAAGAACAGTGGCTGAAATTTTATTACCGGAGATTAATTTGACTATGTTACTGCACTGTCCAGACAAATGTGTTTCATTTGCATGAACCACTGATATTGTGCTTCTCAAACGGGATTTCAGCATGACAGTGACATCTCAGCATACACATACGAGAGAACATTAATGATGGAGCAGAGGTCCCAGATGTTGAGGCAAATGAGGCTGTCTAGTGCAGAAAGACAAAGAGAGGTATGTTGGTTTACACTCAATAAAAAAAACAAACATTTTTGAAATATTAACCACGAGCTGTCTATACTGATGGAACAGTAGAATTTAAGAAGTTATTTGCTTCTTCTGTAACCTGCAGGCCCAGCTGGTTAAGGACCGACACTCACTGGTGCGAATGGGCAGCTTATACTCAGACGAGGAGGAGGAGGTGGTGGAAGCTCCTCCAGAGAAGGTTCAGATGACATGGACCAGAGAGAAGTGTGAAGCTGAGAGGAGGAACAGGAACAATGCTCCCGAGAACTTCAGAGAACTCATGAGCCTCAAACCGTGAGTCCAGTTCAGTTATGTTTGGCTTCTTTTTTGCCCTATGACACGTTTTATTGATAAAACCTAAAAAGATTAATGCATACTTTTAACCTTACTTCTCCCTTGTTATTTTGTACAATCCTCCAAAACGGTTTATTTGTGTGACAAATCAAATTCTCCCTGTTGTTACGCTCCAGGGATCAGTCCAATGTGCGGCGGATGCATACGGCTGTGAAGCTGAACGAGGTCATAGTCAACAGGTCCCATGATGCTCGATTAGTGCTGCTCAACATGCCCGGACCACCTCGAAACACAGATGGTGATGAGAACTGTATCCTTTGTTGTGATGATGAAACAGGATGTTTTGTGCTTATTTTTGGTTTGTTTTACTTCCTTAACTTGAGCCTCAGATATGGAGTTCCTGGAGGTGTTGACTGAAGGTTTGGAAAGAGTTCTGCTGGTGAGAGGTGGAGGGCGAGAAGTCATCACTATCTACTCATGACCAGTTAGGAGCTGCACAAAGGGGCTTTGGCCTCAATAGAATATACATTCCACCTCTGGGCAGGAGGCAGCACCCGCTTTGCTTCCAGACAGTTCACGGTAGATGCATCAATTTGCCACTTTTTGTATGAACTTTTGATTACAAAAGAGGTTCATTCTATTCTTGTAGAATATTGGGACATGTTAGTGTACATATCTACCTGTCTGCTCATTCTTTACAAATGGAAGCTCTTATTGATATCAGTACAAACACCCACTTTAGGTAAACTTATGTGTAGGTCACAAACACCTCTTTGTGATTTATGTGATTATCACCTATGTTTGACATTTGGCAGGCAGAACTATCCTGAGTAGTATACATTTTGTTTGAACAGTTGAAAAAGTATGGCAGATTTTTATTCAAAAACAGCTCTTTGGTTCTTTTGGAGGCACACTTCTATTTATTTATTTATTTTCTCAACAGTTCCCTCCTGAGGTTAAAGAAAATGTTACTGCAGGTGATGAGAGCAGTGCTTGATGTTGGATGTACTGTATAGGTGGCACAGAATCCAGATTGTATTAGTTAGAATTTATATATATTTTTTAATTTTTGGGAAAGATACTTGTGTTGTTGCTAAAGAGAGACAAATGTGTATGAACAAACTATTTCATTTGTACATTACCTGGAAAGGCTTATCTGCTTGCAAAAATGATGGCTTAATTTAAAGTTATAATCTTTAAAATTTTCATTAAATCAAACCTAATTTTCAATTCTACTTATGGGTGACCGCCATTCTTGCCCTGGAATGAAATTTCCACGTGAGTTGTTCTGCAAAACAGATGGCTATCCTGTTGAATTTCTGACAAAGTCGCGTCTCAATGAGTGTTGGCTGCACTCCTGGACCACACTTGATGTTTGTTAAACATCAGATCAACCAGGACTGAAAACTTCCGAAGATTAAATCTTTAAATTATTTAGATCTGAGCTACAGACCTCTTAAAGACCCTGTTTGTGTCTTTTCAGCGTTTCTTCTAAGAAACTGAGTATGATCAGTATTTCAGGCAAATATACACTGTTGGGAGCTACTGTCCTTTTTTGTTGACTAATGATCTGCACAAGCCAGGAGTGTTTTATATATAAGGGTTAACCAGCGACAAAGTGTCCAGTTATTGAAAACCAAAAACACAATTTTGGAACAGCATTCTGTAGGTCAAAGTGTTTTATACCAACTTGCCAACAATCCAAATACACGTTTTTGCTTGTTAAACTTCTGGCACAATGTGTTCTTTAAGCTGAAACTTTATGTTGGCAGCGTACTGGTGAATCTATGAGTATTAATTTCTGAAGAGCAAAACAATGTCACACTATTGTGGTTACGTAAAGAGGAACATAACCACCACAAGTGAAATTCAAGTGAATTTCTATTAACTTTGTCGACACAGAGTATTGACTCTGAATCTTAACAAGGCAGGTTTCACACTGCTGCTTCAAAGTTACTGCTATTCTACATTCATTTTTTGGTTTCAGTTAATTGAATGTGCAAATTTTGCAGTTAAAAAAAAAAAAAAGGAAGGGCAGCTGTCTGATCCGCAAAAAACCTCACCCCAAAATGCACACAAAGCTTTGTGAACTTGCATATTTTATTACACTGTAAGATCAAATAAAAGAGAAAATCTGTTTTTAAACTGCATGCCCTGCACTATTTTGTTGAAGTGTATCATACAATGCATCATTGTACATTTAGTGCATCATAAATGAACTTCTTACCTTACCTTCATAACATCTGCTCGAGCTGTTACATTAAAGCTGCTCACTGCTCAGCAGTAAATAGAAAATCATTTTAAAAGAAAAACTTACAGTCCAGTCTCTGCACTTTTATTTAACAGTGCTATTATCCTCCTTCAGAAGGATTTTGTCAAACCAGGTGCAACAGTAGTAAAATAAATATAGAATAAATAAATACTAAAATGAATTGTGGAAGGCCTTTTCAGAGGAGTATCTTTAGTATATTTAATATATGTACAGGAATTTGGATTTAAAATACTGCAAAAATGGGGCTAAACATTGTTTTTTTTCTTTGCTACAAGAAAGTAATTAATCCCCCCTAATCTTTGCTGACATGTGATGACCCACAAATGACTACAGCAAACTTGTTAAGCTCTTTTTTCTTTATATCGAAAATGAGGCACTTTAAAAAAACACGGTGCAGCTTAACGGAGATTTCAAATCTTCATTCAGTAACAAACAAGATCGAAAGCAGCTGAACTGCGACCAAGATTAGGAGACCTAGCGACCCATGTTCTGCTGCTGCAGAGGAGGAATTCTGGTCAGAGGGCAGCACTCTCACGCCAGGAGGTCTGAGAACCAGTCTGCAGGGGTTTTGCACTTCCTCCAAGGGGATCTGGATCTCACTGGGTCGTTTTGAGCTTAACTGATCACGGACCTGTGGGTGAAATACAGAACAATGAGGGAGGGAGACAATGTATAAAATGCTTGAACTTTTGGTCTGTGGTTTTGTCGAGAATATTCTCAATAGAGTATTTTATGTACATTTAACACTACCGTTCAAAAGTTTGGGGTCACTTAGAAATGTCCTTATTTTTGAAAGAAAAGCATTTCTTTTTCAATGAAGATGACATTAAATTAATCAGAAATATAGTCTAGGCATTGTTAATGTGGTAAATGACTATTCCACTTGGAAACAATTGATTTTAATGGAATATCTACATAGAGGTACAGAGGAACATTTGAAGCAACCATCACTCCTGTGTTCTAATGCTACCTTGTGTTAGCTAAAGGTGTATAAAGGCTAATTGATGATTAGAAAACCCTTGTGTAATTACCTTAGCACATGATTAAAAGTGATTTTTTTATGGAAAACATGAAATTGTTTGTGTGACCCCAAACATTTGAACAGTAATGTATGTAAGGTCATTTAAACTATGGATCATTTGGAAACATTATTTTGGTCGAAAGAGTTTTAAAAAATAGCCACAAATTTTTGAACATTTCAACATCAAATAAGGTGACCAGCATCCATTACTGTCTTGTCTGGTTTTATTTTGTTAACCCACTTTTCATTGTTCATAGCTCTTAGTTATTACTGTTGTCTTTTTTTTAGATAAGTTCACTTCCTACCCCAGTTTCTTCCTGCCAATGTGACTAAACGCCCTACAATAATTGGTTCTATCTATGCCAATTAACCCTACTTTTCATCAGTATTTTTTGGCACAATCCCATCTCCACAATGAGCGCTGAAGCATTAAACTGACGTCACCGCTGTGGGGCTTCAGTGTGCACGTTTGTACTGGCAATGGTGCAAAAAGGAGAAATGAGACACGCTATCATTACAACACATGCTGCATCAAAAAAATACATTGCCATTTAATAAAAGAGTGAATTTCGACCTGCGTTTTTTTTCACATTTTAATTGGCCGCTCAGCTGATTACTTCCTGTTCGGGGCATTACAGTGTTAATACACTTCAGGAAACTATCAAAAGTCAAGAAAGCCATGAACATCTGCAAATCCTGTGTGGACAAACATACAAACAACTCTACAAATGTGCAATAAACATCCACAACAGTGAGCAGCCTGATGCTGTTCCTTGCAGATAAACTTCCTAAGGGATTTCTTCCCTTTACTGGCCATAATTGCTTTGTGTGCATTTTGTATGCGGCAGTACAAGTGTGTTTATATGTCACCAATTTCGCTATGAACTCTGGGCTAGTCCCTCAGGAACATTTGCAGATATGCAGACTCACAGACAGACTCCGTAACAGCATAGAAAAGTCTGCATCAGAGCCCTCAGCAGCTGACAATTTTGCAGTGGGACAGCCTTAAACCTTCATGCCTAACAGACAGTGAGCCTGTGAATGTTGAGATTGGGATTGGGCCAGTCTCTGCGCTCACTTCCTCTTGCACCAGGTCATCTCAGTACCACTGTGTCTACCGTTCCAGTCATTTCTCATTGTGCATTCCTTAGACCTTGTGTTTACCCATCCTACTGTTTTTAAGTAAACACTTTTCGATTCCACATGCTTGACCGTCGAGTTGTGCATTTTAGCCCAGTGTCTATTGGTACCAGTGTCACATGTTTTAGTTCAATATAAATCTCAAAATGTTGTCAAATATTAGAGACATACTAATAAAATAATATGTACTGAAGACATGTTCAACTAAATATAATGCTGTTATAGCTGAATCACTCCTTTGGCCAAACGTGGACTGAAAATAGGTCCACCTACCCTTTATTTGTCAGAGAGGGGTATTTCTCTTCATAAGATAAATTTGTTCTATAGCTCACCTTCTCGACCTCTTCGAACACTCGCAGGAAGTTCCTTCGGAGGACATCAGCCAACTCATTCTCAGTCCAGTTTCTTTGCAGCAGTTCCTGGATCAGGGCGGGATACTTGGACACATCCTCTAACCCCTTTGGAAAGCTGTTAACAAAAAACGACACATTTTTATTTGCATATTACAAATAATGTATTTATTACTCCGCCAAGAAACGTGTGAAGATCGGCGTACGTGAATCCTTCCTTCCTTCCTTCCTTCCTTCCTTCCTTCCTTCCAACGAATTTGGATGAAATTTTCAGGGAAGGTTTGAAAAGACGCATGGACCACCTCATTAGATTTTGGCAGTGATGTGGCTCATAGTCTGGATCCACGAATTTGTTAAGGATTTCCCATTGCCAGATAGCAGCACGGTGTGACTGTAACTTTGACAACAAGTGAACTCTACCAGCTGCCTGCTGACGATCCAATGATTGCGACCTCACTACAAATCGACCTGAGACCTATCCGTCGGAACTGATACAAGGAAGAATTGATTATATTGTGGGGGTGCTTCCGAGTCCCATCAATTAATGGCGGCCACTACATATCTAGGTTATGCGATTTGGTATCTATGCATAATGTACACATGCACAACACACGCCTGTGCTCAGCGCAAGATCATTTTTTTATGAAAGATTTCATCCATTGAAAATAACATAAAGGCGGAGCAGCCATGGCGGAGTACTGCGCTCTCTGAGTGCTTTTCTTGTTGTGTTTATGTAATACGCATATTATTTTTTTAAACAAATCCCCCACTTTGGTAATTTAATACACAGACAATACACACACACACACACACACACACACACACACACACACACACACACACACACACTCAGACAAATATTTACAATGACAATATATACAAATTAACTATTACAGTAATAAAGCCTAAAGGACCCTCAGCATTATTTGTTTTATGGTATTGCGTATGCATAACATGAACAATTCACTACCATCCACAGCAGCAGCCCTCTTTTTATGTCTGGAAGTAGGATAAAGTTATTGATTTTTAGCATTTTTCAGTCTGTTGACAGCAGGACAGGCAAATTGCTAATATCATGACAAGCAAAGAAAAGCACAAAATTGATCTGGTTCAACAATAGCCTTTGAAATATGTTGTCTGGAGAGTACTTAAGACAATTGTGTGGTCTGCTGGCAGGAGCTTTGTTTAGTCTCCAAAGATTCCCACTCATCCAGACCACTGGATATGAGAACTGAAGGAACTACTTTGTTTGCAAGCAGTCCTCAATTCTCTTTGAAATGACACTTGCAGTTATCAGTTGTTGTTTTTTTGCAGGTGAATATTTCTTACCCCACAGCGCCTTCAAAGTCCGCTCCAATTCCTATTGACTCAGCTCCAATCATCTTCTTAATGTAATCAAAATGATCTGTAAAAGACAGATGGAATAATAAATGTTTGTTGCTAGATTGGATTAGTGTTAGGGACATTTTGTTGTGATTAGTTGTTACAGTTAGTTCATGTTTAAAAACAGGTTTCATGTGAAGATTGGATTTGCAATGAAAACTGAAGCAAATGAACAGTTCTTCTCAGAGCTCTTTTTCTTTGATAATGGCTGTAGATCACGTAAAGGACAGTGAACAGATAACAGCAAATTTCTTTCCTACCCTTTAAACTAAAACTGGTAAATTACTGTTCTAATAACTGGAACAATAACCATAATCTTTAATCCCAACCCCTAACCATAGTTACTGTGCTCTGCTGACTTGCTACCTACATAGCTAAATTTCAAAATGTGCCATCAACCCTTCGATTAGTGGATGAACCCATCACCTGAACCTCAGCCAACAAGCTACTAATCTAGTCTGTTTTGCCTGTTTACAGTTATCTCTGTTGCGTCAACAGGTGCCTAACAACATAACAGCCAATCACAGCAGAGTAGAGCGTCCCTCCAACTAATCCAACCAGCACCAATTGTGATAAATCAGGTATATGAACGACACAGTTCAGACTGATAGCAAATCTATCCAAGATAAATGCCTCACCAGCCACACGAGAGATGTTGGCCTCATCTCTGCAGGAAATGAAGTTGCTGTGCAGATTCACCATGATCAACCCTCGATTCTTTTTCTGAAACACAACACAAACGGTGTCACTGCAGAGTCTCGAGGAAACACATATACCAATCATTACCAACTAAATTAAATAAGCTTGTAAATAAAAATACACTTAAAATACAAGTTTTTGTATCATTTACATTCATTACTTGTTGAAAGCAGACGTTGAAAAGAACAAATTTCCACTTGTCTTATGTAAAGCTGTTTTGTAGCTTATTCACAGAGAGATCTGTGACATCATGAGAAACATAAGGGATCTGATGGGGTCAGAGTTCAGAGAGTGAAATTCCCAATAAGTAAGACACATAAATATATATATATATATTGTTTGTGATTATGTTTGCCTAACTTGTGTTGACCTGGTGAGGAGTGGGGTTCGAAAGGTTGCTTATTGTTATTATTTGTTTATTTGTTTTTTTATGAAACACAGGGGACAGCGTTTACAAGATTTATCTTCCTGCTGTTCCTTGTTTGTGTCATTTGTATGTGTATTTTAAATAGTTAATATTTCAATAAAGAGAGTAAAGAGAAAAAAAAGTTGGTTTGAGGTTAAGTGAGAGAAATAAAATTTATTGACATTTATCTAGTGCAATACTATCATGGAACACATTGCAGATGTTGCACATGCTTCATGTACATGTACAAGGAAATCCAAACTCAGTGGATCTCAGTATGTGGATATCCATCCATCCATCCATCCATCCATCCATGCATCCATCCATCCATCCGTCCTCTATATACCGCTTTATCCTCACTAGGGTCGTGGGGGTGCTGGAGCCTATCTCAGCTGACTCGGGCGAAGGCAGGGGACACCCTGGACAGGTCGCCAGTCTGTCACAGGGCTATGTGGATATATTGTAAGTCACTTTCGCAAGGAGGCTGTTAAGACAATGCTTTGGCACCTGGTGCCTCCCTAATGGTTGTTTCTAATTTGATTTTGGACTGTATAAAATGATATGCAGTATACTGAGCTTATGTGTCCATTCTAGAAAAAAAAACACTTCAGGCAGTATTCTTCTTATGCCCCTAGATCCATTTAATATAAAAATGATTTATTGCTGTTGCAATAATAGTTTTATTTGCAAAGTGGGACAAGACATTTATATGTTTCACTATATATTACTGGTAGTTGTGTTCACCTCCAAGTTAGTGACTAATTAATACTACCAACTAAAACTGAAAAAGGACACAGATTAATTCAAGGGATATTACATTGTATTTGGCTGAAACAAGCTTCAAAAATACCCAAACACCACATCTGGTTCTGCTTTGTAATAAACTTTTTAACAATCAAAATAAAATCATTTATAGAAAGTCTCATCCACAGGACCAAGATAACAATGCTGGGAAGTACACTGTAAAGCCTTGGTTAATAGAACTTGTGTAATGTCTTGATTAAAGTGTTTACATTATGAAGAGGGGAAAACCTCCCCAAAGCAAAACAAAATAAAACTGACGATTAGTGGTTTCTACCAGTTGACGTGATTGTTTTGGTCACAAGTCAACCACAGGAGTCTAAAACATACAAACGCTGTTGATCTCCTGTGTGTCAATATTATCTTGCTCGGAAACATGGCTGCTAGAATCATGCAAAAGATGGAAGAATGAAATAGTAATGAGAAAAAATAGTAATGAAATGTTAATTTGATTTCTTGAACCCTCACATATGCCCTCTTAGTGGGCTGAAATGTGAAAAAATAAAATAAAATATATATACTGTATATATACATCTTGATGGTGGACATCTGGTCATGATGTTTGATTCTACCAATACGGACTAAAAGTTTAAACAGACTAAAAATGAAAACACATTGGGCATTCTTTTTCAGAAGATACAAACAAAAATTCAAACCAAAATTAAGGCGTCATTAATCCGATTGATCAGATAATTATACAAACATGAAGCCTATGAATTGTTTTTCTCACCAGCTCGTGCAGCAGCCAGTCAGGTACGTTGCGGCTGTGGTTACAGATCGAGTAGGAGGATGAATGACTAAAAATAACCGAAGCCTTGGAATGCTTCAGCACGGCCAAGGCTGTGTCCCAAGAAGCGTGGGAGACGTCCACGATCATCCCCAGTCTGTTCATCTCGTCCACCACAGCCTCAAAAACACAGTACAAAAACAAAACATTCAAGCCACCATTTACAGTATGGCGGGAAGGAAGCAAGCCAATTCAGAGCACAACAGGGGACAGTTACATGTGCACATATAAACACACTCATGCAGAAAGCAGTGGAGGAAGTTCTACACGCTGCTGTTGTTGATCTTAACAAAACAAACACACACTTTGAATTATTTCTCTGTCAACAGCCTAATCTCAAAAGCCCATTTACACTGTGCGCACACTTATTAGGCAAATTGTATTCGTCAATTCATTTTATTATTGAACAAACACAATCCTCTCAGTTAATCCAAAATGTAATTGAATCTCAAACCTGAGTGTTTAACAAAGAAAAAGTGAGTTTCATCTTTCTTGAGGGGCCTCTACGAGTGTGCAAAATTATTAGACAACTGAATTACAGAAATTATTTTTCCCAACATTTATTCTTAATGTTAAGACGAAGTGTAATGAAAAGAGTAACACAAAACAACAATGACTTTTCAGGCTTTTCAAAAATCATTCAGTGATCAAAATATCCACCTCCTTTTCAATAACTGTCACAGCCTTCCATTCATGGGGCCTGTCAGTGTCTTCATCTGTTCACAATGAACTTTCACTGAAGCAGCAACCACAGCCTCCCAAATACCGTTCAGAGAGATGTATTGTCTCTTCTCATTGTAAATCTCATATCCGAGAAGGGCTCACAAGTTCCATTGGATTTATGTCAGGTAAATAAAGAGTTAGGTCATTATTTAATCATCTTTGAGATAGTTGCCTGCAGACCAAGCAGTGGACCCATCTTAACACATTCCCTTTTACCCGTTCTTTTTTCTTGGACGTCTTCTCCCAATTGCCAAACCACCTCTCATCCATTATGGTGTCATCTTACTTTGTTCAAATCAAACAGAGAATTAAGTTTATGTATGTTGTGCATAGAAATACTGATGAGGTCAAAATATTTGCTTGCCTAATAACTGTGCAAAGAGTGTAGCATGCACAGCATTACCTACCTTTAGCAATTAGCGTCTTGAATAACAATAACTCCAACTTCTACTTCTATAACTTCTTCCACTGACAAAATAATATTAACAGTAATAATGCGCTTTTGTTTTGTTTTCTGGCCAACATTTAACAATGCAAAGATTAAGCAGCTCCAAAATGTTACAACTGTCTACTTACAGGGCACAAGTCTGTAGTTTTAATTATATACTGTATATATATTAAGAAAAAGTAAAAATATTATTTTTGTCAGCAATCTTAAAATTTGATGTCTCATTTCAAAAACACACTAGAAATGTTATATTCAAATATCCTCTAAAAACAAGAAGAAGAAAAATCAGAAAGCATGCTTAGAGAGAGAGGAATGCAAAAAAAAGAAGGAAAAAAAGAAAGAAACACCACTGATATCACTGAACTAATAGCAGCTTACCTTCCCAAACTCTGTCAGGCTGTTATTCTGTCTTTGAAAGACATTGTAAAGTTTTGAGGATGATTCGGCCCTGCATAGACAAAGAATGTTGTTAATGCTGCAAATCATTCAAGTATGCGGGATCTCATTACTGGCAGTTCCTTTAGGGCATGTTATTAGCACTGAAGTATTTTTCATCTGGTCGAAGCACAACTCAGCTACGTGCAATGGCAAGTTTCAGAGAGAAGATAAACATAGGTCATTTGCATAAAAGAAAAATATTTAGATATCAAATGTGTAAACGTATTTGACCTTTCCATTCCCTCGTTCCAGTAAGCAAAGATTAAATGTGGCCCAGTGGCTCATCCTTTAATGGAGCTCTCTGGCATTAAAATCACACAGCTAGTGTTAGATATTTAATTAATTGTGATTTTAGCTTCATAAAATGGGTAAAGACCCAGAAGACCAATATACATGTAAAACAAAGAGTTCAACATGCTTCTACTATTACCAGGGTGTATTGCAGGTATGTGTCAGAGCCATGGAGCGGACCCCAAGCTGGTACAACATCCGCAAGGTTGGGAGGCTGCTGTCAATAGAGTGGCCTCCCTCGACACTGATTAGACAGGCTATCTTATGCCTCATCTCAGAATTCTTCAGCTCTGTAAAGACAGACACAAATGCAGAAAGCATACGCACATTCCTGGACACTAATACCTTCAGTCAGGCCAGTAACTGTTAGCTGTGTTGATGCTGCTTTGTCGTTAAAGGCCCCTTCAGACATGTGCTGCTTTCAGTTCATCTGATGACATCTGAACATGTTGGCTTGACGTCTGAATCAGTCCCCTGGTCATGTTCCAGGTTATAATCTTACTGGGTTGGGCCTACTAACATTTCACTTTCAACATGGCACAAGTTTGAACTGTCCACCATCACATTAACAGGCAGGCATGTACATACTTAAACACACTTCAAGTAACTTTAAGGAAACATACTTAAAGTTGCCATGAAGTGATTTGGAAAAGGATTTTTTCCAAGTTCAATACCGATACTGGTCCAAAAACACAGCAAAAGACAGTGTTTTCCTGCCAAAATTCATAAAAACACATTTCTCATTCACTTTCGCCTACAATCTTACATCTATAACAAGTGAAATGTCCATAAAAATAAAACTTTACTTTAATGCAGCCTATAACAAGTCAGATTAATGACTCGCCCTTAAACACTTGCAACATCAGTCTAAACAGCAGCAGCTTCCATACGACCAAGAGAGTTGAGCGCATTTAGTTTAGCAGTAACTTCATTAATTACTTCTAATTATAAATTATGCCCAACATGGAGACAAGTTCAGTCAGGATTTAACAGCAGGTCACAGTGTGTACTTTTTTTTCACATCAGACAGGTGAGCTGTCACACAGAGTTGCAGTTTAGAAGCTGCATTTAAATCATTTGTTTCACAGCAGCCGTCCTCAGGTTGAGTCCTGAGCTCCATCACAGCTGTCAGGATATTTTTATTTTCGGGCTTGTAAAGTAGAAGTTGGACTATCATCCTACACAGACAGAGTTTTCAGTGTTTGGGACAGTGTGATAAACCTGCTACTACTTTAGATTTACCTTTTTGTTTTTTTAGTATATTAGGATGTACTATACACCACTTTATATACTGTCCAATCTCATGTTTATGACAAATACTGTGCATATACTGTGTCTCACAATGTCACTGTTGACCAATGTCTGAAGGACAGACTGTCATCACTTTAACAGATTAGGTAACCCTGAAATGTTACGTATCTCATGTCTAAAAAGGGCTTACTTCAGACAAAAGCTAACATTCAGTACAAAGCAGTGAAACACACAAATTTAAGTTATGTACAAAACACTCTGCAAACATTAAACTAACAGTCTGCAGTCCCTTCGTGATGGAAGTGTACTCTACCTTGGGCAGATGTAACCAGCTCAAAGTCCTGGTACTCAGTGCACATACGTCTGACCACATCAATTTGTTCCAGAGTCAGCCTCACAGCATCCTTCTGCTGGGCTCCACACAGCACATAGACAGCAAACATCTGACAAAAGGACAGTGATGTCGCACAAGAGAATAGAGAATGAATCCAAGTTTGATCTTTGGTAAATAGGGTTTTTCAGAGGTCCTCAGGTTTAAAAATGCCGATGTTTAATAGTTGAAATCTGCACTTTTGCTAGGCTACTCTCAGTAGCAATGTGGATGCTAAAACAGACCGACCTTGGGAGTAAACACTGATTGAATTACATTACCTGCGCCTGCACATGGCCTGCTTGCAGACGGGAGATGTCAGTGGCCACTTTGCTGACATTATGAAGATCAATCTGACTCAGGCGATTGTTGTGAAGGATCCTCAGCTGGAGAGCTAGGTCATTATGACTGATAGATGGAGAGTGAGGAGAGCGAGTGGGGAAAGACAGAGAAGCATTTTTATCTGATCTCAATAATTCATTTCCATGAATGTAACTTGTGTGTAGGCAGAAAAATAAACATCCTTTACCCATCAATGAGAGGATATCTGGACATCAAATCATGTGCTCTGTCTCTTTCAGAGTATCCAGATGCCAAATGGCACAGACAGAATACCATCAAAGCCACGAGAGACTGCATCCAAATGCCAGATGGAGCATTTTTTATAGTTTTCCTGGAGAGCATATTCTGAGGACACAAAACACAGCAGTGCATTACAACTATGTGAGAACACAAAGATTGCATGCTCAATACAGTTATCACAAACTATTCTGAATTTGTCATCTGTTTTAACAGGATGACAGCACAGTTGTGTCTTTCTAGAAAACAAATATTACAGTGACAGCTATAAATACAACATTGTAGTATCTTTAAATTTACTACTTTTGTAGTAGTGAGTGAAAAGTTAAAGTTAAAATAAATAAATAAATAAATAAATAAATAAATAAATAAAACAAAACAAAACAAAACAAAACAAAACAAGACACTTACCATCCCGGCAATTACAAAGCAACTAGCTGTCCACCTTGTTGAACAACTGTATTCAAACTGGACGAACTTTCCAGCTCTCCGCCTCCGACAACAGCAGAACACGGAAAAGCGGCAGCTGTGCAGTGTGCTGCATTCATGTCCTATCGGGAAAATGAATAAATATATACAGAGGCTGTTACACGTCATCATTTATTGGTCGTTATCAGCGTATGTTGCAGAATTAAGTTGCAGATGCCTTTAGGCCATGCGTTGAACTCGCCCCTGTTTTTATTTTTAAGACTTCTAAGTTTGCCAATGTTCTTAGTGAGCGTTTCTGACAACGGATAGACAGATATTTTGTGTGAGTAACACAACAGAAAACAAATATGTAGAGATTACAATTGCTATGCACAATTTTGTTCATCTATTTATTTTTATTGTATCGTCACCATTGGAGTTACGAGTTTACAAGCGGCATTTCAAAGCCCCACTGAAAACTGTGGATTTAGTGTTGCCATCTGCTGATTAAATGCTGTAATTGCGACATCAAACGGCGGAAGGAAGCTGAGTTTGTTTTTGTTTTGTTTTTTTGTTTTTTTCAATATTTGCATCGGTATTAGGAACTGACAAATAAATTAACACGAAGAAAACTTTAAATTTAGGTGAAGCCTCCAGAAAAACAATGATTTGTGGCCGCCAAGTTTGTACCGTTTACGCAAAACTCCAAAGGATTAGTGTTCAACTACTGAACGGTAGGGACTACTTTAGTTAGCCTTGACTTTTGAAACTTTTAGGAATTAAAGTCATCAAAGCAGGTGTTGCTATACACTGTTTGACTAAACGTTTTGCAGGTAAACTAGTTATTTTGGTGACTGTGCTATGTTATCAACACACCTGTTCATAGCAGACATTTTGACAGGCATTATTGATGACATCACCGAGGGTGTGTGCACAATGCAAGGCCTATAAACTGAAACTACCAACACTTGAATTTAATTGAGTCACTATATATTTTAGTATTTTACCGCAGTAATAATATGTCGATCCTATGCTCAAACTACGATATAGCTAAACAATACTGTGCTTTCAGGGAGCTGCAGGCCTGATCAGTGACTTTCAGTAGGTGGCATCCTCAAAGAAAGTTTGGAGTGTAAAGCACACAGCAACGTTTTGCAGGAACACACTATTAAGGTAGGAGTGTCTTTATATTCAGTAGTATTCAGACATTGATTATTTTGAGGTTTATAGAACGCTGTCCACAGCCTGAGCTTTATATAAATTGTCCTATTGGTACCTGGTCAACTCACTCCCCAGTTAGAGTTAGTTTTAGGGTTAGGGTATTTCAGCTTTCAGTGTAAAAGGATATCATCCATGGATTTCAGCTAGTTATAGGTAAGTAACCTAAGCATATGGGGAGGGAGTTGTCTGGGGAGTGAGTTGACCAGTATCCGTCCTATTAGTCTGGGACAAACAGATCTGCAAAAAATCACAAGCTTTGAGGGGTTTGATTTGTGGTGGTTTTTAAGATTAAATTTATTCTGGTGTCTCTCCACTGGAGCAATGCGTGGTCAAATACCTGCTTTTGACAGTCAGTGTTCCCAAAGAGGCATCTGAAAGATTCATCTGTTCATATACACAGCTTACAGAACAATTTGGACCAAGTGCCAAGGTCCATATCACAGATTACAACCTCTGCTTTTGCATGCTTTCTAACCTGAAATGTGCTTGTGTTTAATGAATCTTGCGTGAATTGTGCAAATGCGAATGAGTCTGTTGTTGATGGGGAGCATCAGGGCGCCACAAATGAATTTCAATTAATTTCAGTGGGAAGATGTGAAGCCTGATTCTTTGGTCCACCCACTGAGAATTGGCCTTGTAGTCCGTAATGAGGAGAGTGATTCAGCTCTGATTGGAGCACCCTACTGCTTCAATGGAGTAATCACAACTGTGTTGATATTTCTCTACCAATCCTCCCACTGCGTGGAGTGGACCCCCAGCTGACACTGTTTGAATTCAAATTAACCAAATCATTTAGTCATATTGTCGACCTTGCTGTGGAATGTGACTGGCAATACAGGAGATGAAAATCCCTCCCGTATAACTGTGTCCTCACAGTTTGATGAGGGAGCTTACACCAAATTATTCTTATTAGCCTATCTGACTGTTGTATTTTGTTGAATTAATGCGGTGGAAAGTATGGGTTTGGTCACTGTCAGGTGAACCGTTTCAGAAAATTGATTATTGAAATGATGATAGTTTTCTAACTTACTGAGACGACGCAGAAATAACTTAACAAAATTTTAAATAACCAACTCAACTGGGCATTGCCACTGGTGTCATGATTTTCATTAATTTTTTTCTCAGCCATAAGCAGGCTTACATTTAATTATTTTTTTCTTAAAGTTCAAAATTGCATGTGCAAGACAACATTGAAATCATATTCAGAAAGTCATGTCCAAAGGTTAGCATTCTTTTAATTGATGGATTGATAGATGTTGGGATTATTAAAATGTGTATAGCATTTTACTAAAAAGATAATTGTGACGTTTAGAATTTGTTATTGAAACATCATCCATTTAGTAATTCTAAATGCCGCCTTTCTCAAGCTGCAGCTTGTCAGATTACTTTATTAATCCCAAAGTGGAATCACTCTGTTACAGCAGCTCCTCACCACTGACCAACAACAACAACAACAAAAAATAAATAAATAAAAAAGAGAAACACTGACTGCAATAGAGTTATAATATTAACTTTAATATTTACTCAGTGTACACTGTACAATTATAGTATCATTCTGGAATATACAAAAAATCAGTGACAGCCCAAGTATCAGAACAACATGACGATTATTGAAGAAAAGTAGTATGAAATATTTTCCACCACTATATTGCATGAGAAAGCAATAGGCAAGGATATCCAGTCAGATTATTTGCAGATCTATGATGAAAAATCATTCCAAGCATGTAACCAAAAACATTTGACATCATTTGACATGGGAGTCATGTCTGTGGAGTGGTATAAAGATTTTGCGTTCCTTCAAGTGTAAGATTCTCAACAAAAACACTGTGCTTGCTTGTTAGTGCTTTTACAGTGTAGATCACACTGGCTTTGTTTCCTCCAAGTAGCACAATCTAAGTGTGCTGATCATTCATCTATGAACATGGCCAGTATTTTAGAGAAGTTCAGTCACCATATTAATCACAGTTCTCCATATTCCTCATGTTGTATCTGTACATTTTGACAGTAGAGATCAAAAGACAAAGGCTTGAAAAGCCAGAAGACCTTCTCATATCCAGCTTACAACTTGAGCATTTACATCTTGAAAGAACACAGACGTATGTTTGTTTATGCAGACACACACTTTAAAGGTTTGTGTTGTGTCTGTGAATGTTCTTCACTTTTTGGGCATAACCTCTAGCACCTTATCAACAAGGACTTTTCCTTTTATACAAGATTTCACAGTGTTTACGGAGTCATTTTCATTACGTAGTAGACCTTTTATAATTGAGTCCTCTCTTTTCTGCAAGAGTGGGAAACTGTTGATAAAAGTGTGAAATATTGTATTTGAGAAAAAAGAAGATCAGCATGCCAGCCTTAAGATTGCCTAACTGTTACATTTATTTTTAATCAGGGCTTTCAGCTTTGCTCTGTTATATTCTTAAAAAAAAAACATGCTTGTAGAAAGTAAGTTCATTGAGTAATGGTGGTCTGTTCTTTCACCATTTAGCTTCGTTGTGAAAACCCTGTAGTGAACAGATTCATAAATGTCCCTCAGATATATTAGTAGTCGCACTCTCAAGCTACAAGATATTTTTCTCTGTTTGACTTTGAACTTATTTTTCCACTAGAGGGCAGCAACAGTCAATTAGTTTTCTTCATCTTTCTGAGCCTGTCCCTCATGTTAGAAAATTAATCAAATACCAATGTAATATACAGACCTGACAGATGCATGGCTATTCCTAAATACATAAAGACATGCAGGAATTATTTAAACAGGGTAGAAAAATCCTTCAAGCAAATGTATCTTTGCTTTGTTTCCTTTATAATTATAACTGCACAATGCAACTGTCTGAACCAAGAGTACTTCTGTGTTACTAACCAGTCTGAGGTGGTCTGAGTCTTAATTCTTTTTCTTTTTTAAAGGGCCTTTATTTAGTGTAAGTACAGTGGGCCTTCACTTTCTGTTACAGCCTCTGAAAGAATGTTGAAGACATTTTGGTCTCCAAACTTCTCATTTCTTTTGCCCTGGATTCTGGCAGCCCTGTAGTCAGTGTTCATTATCTGCTCTTACAGCTTTGACTTCAGCACAGCAATTACATCCTCAGCTGCACTGATTAATCCAACATGGAGGCATTTCACAAAATGGTTTTGAAAAGACATTTCCAGACACTTACCAGGGAGTAGCTGTGGCACAGCTTGTTTATGCAGATAGACCACAGCCAGTCAAATGGCAATAAGATGTTTTCAATGGCTCCTTAAGTGTTCTCTTAACCTCTAGTGTACACTGTGCAGGAAACAATGGACTGTTCGGAACATGATTAATTTAATCTATTTTACAGCTGACATATAATGGAAGTGCCTGATGTCATGTTTGGGTAATGTACGTTTCTCTATTGTTCAACATATTCCCTCCATGGCCATTTGTTAATATGTCTTCACTGCTCTCTGCTTAACTGCTTAACCTTCCATTTTCTTTTCGCAATCACACAATCAATCACTGTCCCATTACTTGACAAGGCAGACAAAGAGAGTGTATGAGTGAGAAAAACCTTTTGGCCTGTCTCGACAAGCAAGAGGAATGTCGACTTCAGAGGGCTAACACAGGCAGAAAACATAGGCCCAGTAAATATTCAATTTAAAGGATTCCCAGATAAGGCGAGTTGAAAAATTGAGGCAGCACCCATTCTTCTAGATAAGAGAAGACGGAGCCATCTGGAGGCTGGGAGATAGCGAACTCCCACGCCATCCCAGAGACCTCACTCTCATCTGCTGCAGCGGCAGAGAAGGGGAAAAATAGAGTGCCAACACTTTCATTATGTTAACTTCAAAATGAATTTATTCACATTCAGCGCATGTAGTTATTGCCTTTGGTAAACAGAAGGTTACTGTTGTGTCCGCCACAACAGACTATCATCAATCAGTCTTCGCTTAATATTGTCCTCTGCCTTTTAAGATTTTATAACTTAAGTATTTGGGATGCCTGAGTATTTTTTTTTAGTAAAAATAGTGTCTTGTCTGCATTGCCATTTTGAACTAATATTTTTTTTTTTTTTTAAATCATTTCATCCTTTTACTTTTAGGTATATCTGTAAACCTGCCTTATTAACACACTTGTATACACAGTTTTGGGGGAAAATCAACTAATTTAAAAAAAAAAAAAAAAAAAAACAAAGCATCACAACTCCTTAATAGATTTGCCCCTGGAGAATACCCGTCTGATCATATGATCGTAGCAGTATTTAATAAATTCACCATCATCTATTTCAAAATTAAAAATGTGTAATTTTGCTAGTGGTGAACAGCCTTTTTCCATTTTCCCTGAGCTACTGTGTTTCTATTCAGCTTAAATATACTGTGTTTGTAAGTACAGTGTTAACTAAATACAAATAGTACATTTTAGGCCTGTGCCTCCTTAAAATGCACATAGAAGGTATCTTTGAAAACACGAATTGGTGGCAAACAGGCTCTCCGCTAGTGAATAACCTTGTCCACATTCTTATAATATACTTTGTTGACTCCTCCACCATGCTATTTCGTGCCAGCCACATTGAATTTAGCTCCAGGATAATGCTTTTGTCAGTAGGTTTTATCTGTTCTCTTACTCAGGTACGCTATGCCGTTATCCTTAATTACCCCCACTGCATTTCACACTTGGCCCAGAATTCTTAATACCTGATAACAGATGCAGGTCGATTTGAAATTTACTTATAGTTGCATTATCTTTTTGACCTGAATCGCAGACTGACTGTCCCATAGGCTCTTGGCGTGAAAGCTGTTAACTCTGTGATAACAACGACCTGAAGTGATAACCTTCCAGCAGTCTCGAGGACACGCAGTTTGCTACATATGTGCTGTATTGCAGTCGCAGCATTTCTTATTCAACCTTGGGCTCTCTGCTGTGCTCTGATTCATTTAATGGGATCGAGAGGGAGGTTAATCACTATGTCCGTTATAGACTGTTAAAGTGCTACCTGATCACTTTATAAAATATTAGGATTTGTGTTTCTTTGAAATAGGAATTTACGCAACCGCTGTAAGAGTTGGCTCCTTTTTTAAAAATTTTTCTCTATTTTAAATGTTACAAAATTACGTCCCCAGTTTGGAGTCACTTTGATTAATTTACTTTTGGAGGTCGACATTTGCATTTGCAGATTTTCATTAAGATCAACAGTATAAGCTTCAGACAAGGTTCCACTCGTCTAAGTTATTTGCCGAACATATGGCTAATTAAATGGAAAAGGCTCTTAACTATTTGAATAAAAGGTTTCTCGTGAAGCTTTATTTTGTTTGTCTTTAGCACAACTTTTTAAAGAAGTCTTTAATGCATAAAATTCAATACATACGCTCACAGCTGTTTTCTTTTCCCCTATCATCGTGCATTCTGCTCAGAGTTGAATTTTGATCCAATTGCTATAGATGTCTGCAGCTTCCAGTTAAGCTTCAGCAATTACTCAGAGGTGCCTCTTTTGCAACTAAAATGGCATCTAAATGGTGTGAAAATGCAGGGAGGCAATGCATAAAAAATGTCAGCTGGAGGAAGTCTGCAGCCATTTCATTTGTTATGTCTGTCAACTACAAGTGCATAGTGTTACTTTGAAAACTTGGCTCCTTTTAAACCCAAATTTTCTGCATACTATTTTGCTTGAGAAATAGAAGAATATAGCGGAAGAGGCAGACGACAATAAATATGGTGGGTCTGTAGGCCTATAGGCTGAATTGGGAAGGAGAGTAGCTTGTTGCCTTGGTTTCATATTTTGCAGGAACAGTGTAGTGTGAAGCTCTGTGAAGCCTAGTTTTAATCCTTTTCTCCACTGTGTTGTGTGATGTTATATTGTTATCTTAATGATAATCTGTCCCTGTATTTCTGCCCTAGGCATTTCTGTCAGGCTGGGTTGGTTTAGGAGCTGTGCCTTATCAACAGCTTTGTCATTAAATCAGCTTTTTCTGCAGACAAATTTCACTGCCGTTATTCTTATCAAAAGATCAGCACACTGTGATTTTCTGTTCAATCAGAGCTTTGCAAATTCAGTGTTGTGAGAGTAAGAAAGATGAAATACAAAAGAAAAATTCCATTGGAAAAAAAAATGTTTATTTAATTTTGTTTTCATGATGGTTAATAATAGACAGAAAAAAAGTGTATGTTTTGCATTTGTTATATCGTCAATGGCTTTAAGCTGTTGTTGTTTTTTTGTGCTCTTGGATCTATGTTGTGTGTTTTAAAAAGCTATTTAAAAGCATAGAGGAAAAGACATGATTGTAACATAATGCTTAAAAAATTATTTTATCTACAGATTGTAGATAGTTTACTCAATGCAGTAATCTGGAACCTGTGGTGTTCATGGCTTTTTGTCTGTGTGAAATGGGATGGAAATCTGTCCAAGATCTCATAACAAGGTAACACACATCATCATAGTTTTGTGGATGTGAGAGACCATGTTGGACATACCAAGAAAGATGTCCTGTAAATGCTGTATGTACAGAGGCAAGCTTTAAAGTCCCAGTCAAACTGACCTCTGGAGGCTGAAACTAGTAGTCAGTTCTTCTGAGAAAGCACTGTTCTGTCTGAGTGAATGTTCTGATTGTCTCAGCATTGTGCTTGAGTGGAGTGCAGTGGCAAATGAACTCCTCTGATTCAATTCTCTCCTCTGTGACACCAGTTCAGCCAGTCAGTGAGGAGGGAGGACTGAGACTCCTTCCCCTAAACACACTCTCTTACAGTTAGGGAAACTGCTGTGTGGCAAAGGTCCAAGAGGTCTCTTGCATGTTGTATGTGAGGCAGGTTCGGCACCCTCTCTCTCCTCCCACAATGCACTGAGAGTCTCTGGAGGCTGATAGCCTGGTTCCTGGGGATCCAGAGGATCTTTGGAAAGAAGGATGCTGATGGAGGGTACAGTCCTGTGCACTGTCATTTCAGAATTCCCCCCTTCAGTACTCTCCCACACCTCTTTCACCACCTTGTACCGCAGTTTGGTCAGTTGATGCAGACAGCCCACTTTTCGTTTCATGATCTCAGCACAGGTGATGGTCTTAGTAACTGCACGACCTGACCCAGTGAAGACCACTTGCCGGAGCCCACCATCGCTCAAACCTCCCCCACTTACACCCTTCTCTCCTTGCATCCGTGCCATAGCAAATCCCATTAAGTTACGGATCTTGCTTCCCTCCTTCACGCGCATCTCCAGCACCCCAGAAGCCAGTCCTGGGAAGGGGCAGGGACTGTCCTCCTCAGTTCGACACACTTTTTTGAACCCTTCCTGTCCTAGTTTGAGTGCAGAAAGAGGGACTGGTAATGGTGCTGTCTTCAGTGGGCTGGAAACATTGTTGACCACTGCTGACTGGCCAGCATTGCTGTAAATTTGACCCTGATAAACAGGGCACGTCCCTGGGGTTACCCCATTCCCCATTTGGATTGGTCTACTTGCCTCCAGTCCTGGGTGGGGCCTGACAGCATCTCTGTTCAGGTACTGATTCTGGCCGCTGACGACTCCACACCCTGTGAACATTTCTGAAGTCCTCCGTGCTAGACTGTAATATTAATCCAGATACACACTTTCCCCACATGAAATACAGCTTAACATCGTTTTCTTGTGCCTGTGACACTTCTATTTCCTTCCAGTCCACAACTATAAAGTTTCAAGACTTCATATAAGAAATATTACCCGCTCCCCAAGAGCACTATCAACAATGTCTTTAATGCTCCCTCTCAGAAAGAGCTGGAGAAATAAGATAAACGCCTGGCTGGTGAATTAAGAGCACTGTTGGGACCTTGAAAGATGTTCTTTAAAGAGCATCTCAATTTCATACCACAAATGACTATTTGGAAAGGGTTCTGGAGCCTGATAAAAACCAAAAATACGAAGCTAAATTATCCACTTTCCCACATTTGTACGTATTCAAATGATGCTTTTATCTTCAGTAGCTGCAAAAGATATGGAGTGCTTTGTTGATTCTTCTTTTACAAAACTTTTCTAAAGAGAAACTGAAAGCTCAAATTCAGACTCCACCTTTTCCTTAGCGATCCAGTCCAGCGTTGTTGATTTTGATCTGCTGATCATGTCGTCTTCAACTCAAAATTGACCTCTCGGGTTGTCCAGCTGTTAAGTTCCACCTCTTGTTTTGGACCTCTGGATGTTTTACTCCAGCTTGAGTAGGTCTGCGTCTCCTCTCCCCGTGCCCATATTGGCATCCAGTGTAGTTGAGGCCAGGGTTGCATAGAGGTCTGCAGCTGGGGTGTCGTCCCTAGAGGTCTGTCTTGTCTTCAGTGATGCTCTGGGAAGTCTGTTCTGTTCCCCACAAAGAGACATAAGGGACAGGAGCTGCCTCACAAATGCTCATAGGAGGAGTGTCTGTGTGGTTGAGGGGGAGCATGAGGGAAAGGGGAGACAGCCCTCTTAAAGGCGCAGGTCTTTTCATCTTTTAGACGAACACCCTCCCCTCCATAACTGAAGCCTGCCATCTGAGGAAAAAGAGAAGGGTAGGGCTACTGTGTCCCTTTAAAACCTAGAATGCAGATCCCCGGCAACTTTGTCAATCTCTTTAGAGGACGTTCCAGTGTTCAATGTACATGACTGATTAAACCTGAGTTCTGAAATAGAGACTCAGTCAACCTTTAAAAATGCATTTTCAGCTACGAAACAATGAATTAAATTAGCTCTGTTATAATTGAAAACATCCTTCAAAGAGCTACTGAAAGTCAGCAGCATTAAATTGCACTGTACTTAGCCTTTATCCTATTAGATGTTTGTGACCATTACAATTTACATAATGCAGCATTAATAGCTTCATTGTTGAAGCAATCAAGTGGCACGGTAAGAATGCCTGTCTCTCAACGCATGGATTGTTATATTGTTACAAGCCTGGAGAGCCCTTGTGATGAAGGACACAAGGACCACAAAATGCATAGAAGCATGACTTCCATGTTCAAGGTGCTATATTAATGGCAACTGTCTTCATTAGTCTGGCGTATCTGTGCAGGTGAGGAGATGGGGCTGACAGGTGGGGTAATAAGCATCTTAATGGGCTTTCTATCACCAGTGGAGGGCGCTGGCCCGCTCCCTTCTGCACTGAGTCAGGCCCAGACAGCTGTAGCATTGCCCTGTTCAGCCCAGTCTCCCGGTCGACAGGTGGATTTGTTTTTGTGTGTGACTGACAGATGGAAGAATAGGTAAAGACAGCCCACTGAGGCTGAACCTATGAGGCCAGGAGAGAGAGGCAGACAAGTCCTAACTACTCTCTGCTCAGTGTATCGCGTGGTGCACAGTAGTATACAGACAGTATAAACTCACTGTGACTGGCCCAGTCCTTACTGTGAGGCTAATTCACAGTGGCATGTGTATTTTATTGAGTCCCTATGGTAATCAAGGAAAAAAAAAATCAGGAAATCCCCCTTCATCCCCAAATTCAAACTCTCAAAGTGAGAATGCCTTTTATTAGAAGAGTTTGAATATGAATCCTCACTGAAGGACCAATGGATTGGTTGGATCCATGGAGTGATTAACTTTTTCTTTTTGTTTGTTTAATTTGTATGTATAAGGTGGGAGAGCTATTTATCTCTGGAGCCATTCCAGACACTGCAGGAGACATAGTAACGAATGTCTTTCTTTTTCTTGCCTTTTTTGTAAGCTAAAAAGAAGATGGGAGAGAGGGAAGACAGGGGGAGGAGGGAGGGTCTGTAGCGCTCACCACCAAAGTGATCATTCTGTTGTTTGGGAGAAATTACCCTCATCAGTCATACAGAGATGCACAGCTGCCTAAGGGGATCTGGTAATGTTACTGCATAATAAACTGTGCTTGTGTGTGTGTGTGTGTGTGCACACGTGTATGTGTGTTAAATGAGAGCGAGAAGAGGCAAGAAAGAATTGCAAGGGGGCATGGGGTAAGAGAAGTCTGATTTAACCACAGAGAGGTTAAAATTGATGATAAAAGCCAGTCTGTAATCATCCCTCCTTACTACATGATGTTGGCACATCATTTATTGCTTCTCAGTTTAGCTTTAGAAACCTGTTTGCTGGCAAGAATGTGATGGATTTAGCAATTCAGCTTCTGAGTAAAAATGCAGGGATCGGAGCAAAGTATCTTCAGACACATATTCACAACATTTTTTGTCTGTATTGGACAAAGCCCTTCTCCGACTGGCTAAATACAAGCACGAGGGCTTTGTAGCTTTGCAGAAGTGCGATGTATTGACCTTTTTGAGCGGAGCCTTTTTCCTTTAAGTGGCTTCATTTAATGACGGGTAAAGGCGGCGCTCACGCTTGGTCACTCACTCCTTCACACCTCCTCCATAGAACTGGCCTCTGCCCCTGTAGCTCTCTAAGCACTTACTCCTCACTTTATCTGACCTTGGCTGGCATCTGTGACAGTCTAGGAATTCTCTCCTGCACGCTCACTCCCCTGTCTTCGCTCAACAAACACCCTTGGCTTTTTTTTCTCCTGCCCGCCAGAATTTAAGTAAAGAAAAAGTATTTATTCTCAAACACTGTGACAAATAGTAGTGGTTGTGTCATGCTCTTGACCCTCTTTGCTGTGTACTTCAGGTGTCTAGGATGGCTGCTGTTATGAATTGTAGGGCTGTCCCTTTGTTGTTTGTTGCAGCACTGCAGAGTCTAGTTGTAGAGCAGCTTGTTGTGCTGTTGTCAGGACTGCACATAAGCGCGGTGCCTCACTGTGACAGCCAGTCTCTCACTTTACGTTAACCGCAAGTGTTTTCACGGTCATCAACCAATGGTGGCCTGGAGGCTGTCATTTCACTCCGTGTGGAGCTCGCCCGCGGCTTGGTTCTGCCCCACAAACTCACAGCCGGCCGTGGTGGGGGGACAGAGCAACACACACACATGAATATGCGCACACTTACAGACGGCCACGCACACTTACAGACGGCCACGCACACACAAAAAAAACTATATGCTCAGCATAAGGCAGGCTGTTGGAGCAATTACAGAAACATGGCAGAACACGATGAAGCAGGCCCCACTATCAGAAGGGAAATAGAGTGAGCAGAGGAAAAATGATGACGCCATTAATAACAGGGAGGCTCAGAGGCTCGCGGAGAGGTGGGGGTGGATGACCCTCTCTGTGATTTCCCTGTGACAGCACTTTGAGGTGCAAATGGTTGTGTTTGTATTAGATATTTGGACATTTAAATGGTCATGTTTTTGTGTCAAAGAGAAAAAAAAAATCTAAAACCATGATGGTATAATATACCAAATGATGCATGAAGTGATGTTTTCCTGTCACTCATGCATCCATTATTTTTGTAAATGACGGGTCAGACTTTCTTATTCTCCATTTCTGTCTTTGCATTTCTGTCTCAAGCTATTCATCCACATCCCTTCTCCTCCAGCCACCGCTTTCCCCTTGGCACTGCAATGCAGATATGTCGCACACAGTGGCAGAAACTTCATTGAAGACGCTTGTGAAAGAGGAACATGAAAGACAGGAGGGAAGGGCATGAAAGAGATGCAGCCAAAGGTAGAAGGGCACAGAAGGATTGTCGATGTGGAATACTCCTGGAAATTATTTTTTTTAAAAATACAAAAAAGAAAAAGGTTTGAAAACCCCAAGCACTGGAATATAAAGACTGGGGGAAACATATGGTGGACAAAAAACAGACATGGCAACTCTTGATTTATGAGGCCTGTCAACGAAAGTGGTGTCTTTAGCTTCATCAACTAAACGGCGTCACAAAGCTATCACACCACCTAACAAATGTTTTGATGTTTTTGCAGTACTACCATCATATAAAAGGGTGCATTTCTGCTTCAACATTTAATTGAATTGGGCGGAGTTGAACCCTGTTGCTCTATGCTTTTAGGTGTATTATTGCACACAGTTTGATTAACGGCACTGTCTCTAATTTAAATTGGCAGCAGCAGTTGAAAATAGCATTTGTGTTTGGAGCTTCTGTTTTGTCTGGCCTCAGGGTAAAAGTTAATGGACTTCATAGAAAAATTTTGATCAATTATATCAAGAATTAATTGGCCGTGTTGAAACGAATGCAAAAAGCAAATGAATGCCTCAGAGGAAGTAATCACTAATTCTGTAGATTTCAATTGGGGATCTAAATCCCACTTACTGTATATTAGTAGACAAACCATTAGACATGCCACAGCAACAAAGAATAGCATCTAAATGGTAAACATCAGCACCCAAGACAGCGGTGTTGATGATAACAAATCTGTAGTTCTGTTTGTCATGAAATATGAAGTCTAAGTTTTGAACTATTCTGAACATTAGACTGGAAATCTTGTTAGTGTTTAAAATTTTCATCAGACCACATCTTGTTCTTGTACTATTTACAGAAGAGAGTTTATTTTTTCAGCAATAGTGATTTAGTGTGAATATTTTCATCTTAATACTATTGTGTTTTTTTCTTTCTGGAAGAGTGAACTTTTCATGTGTGGTGTTTATATTGCCTTGCACCCACTCAAGTAATTCAATGTAAACAGCGCATGCATGCTCTCTACTGCACGCTCATTTTGTCACTATAGTAGAAGGCTGCCTGTTTATTGAGTACTCTGGTAAAGTTGTAACAGAGTTGCCTTTGTTATTGTTAATGTAGAAATGAAGATTTCCTAACACTGTTGGATTTAACATTAGAGCGTCCAAGCCTAAATTTGAAGCCACTGAGGAGCTGCATAGACGAGCTAATAACTGACATTCGCTGTAAGATCACATGCTGGGTATCCTGTAAAATCAAGAAAGTACAAATGTTTCCTATTCTGCCATGTTTGATACATTTATCCTGTACAAGGGTGTTCGATATCTGTATGCAAGGATCTATGAGGGCTATGTATCCCGTTTTGTGGTTGGAGTGCATCCATGAGGACTGTTTGTCCTGTTCGCTGCATGCTGTATATTTGTCACCATAGTTGGGGACAAAGAAAACAGTAAATGGGTGGAAAACCTTTCGAACTGCGCACTGGACAGGATCTAAGCATAGGTGCTCTTAGAATGACTGGACCATTGCATCCCAGGCGCATTACTTTGTGTATTACCACGGTCAATGTTTTATTTTGCTGTACTGTCAATGGATATGCCAACTGCTCCTGTTTTCCTGCATTTCTGACATACAATGTCCTCCAAATCTGTGTTAGCAGTAGACTGAAGTTTTATGTTTTTGCCATTGACTTCAAGTGTCCGAATACTTGATAGTGCTAAGACATTAATCTGTAAGATTTCTAGTATTTTTAACACCCGTAAAACTACTCGTGAGTAGTTTTTACAAATAATTTATACATTTTGGGCAAGCCCCCTGCTCTGTAGAGACTTCTCCTGAGTGTGTGTGTTGTTTCTGGGACATCACCAACATGTAGGGAGCTTGGAAAAAAAAAAAAGTCAAGTCTCTGTGATACCCAGAAGCAGCGATATAAGCATTTTAAAACCTAAAAATTCCAGGCGAGGATTGGAGGGAGGGCATTTTGGCCTGAATTATTAAAATGTGAAAATGCCATAACTCAAAAATTATTGGGAGTAAAAGCCTGTAATTTTGCACATAAAATTTTTCTTATCATGATCTCCCACCACTATCTTCCAAAGCCAAATTGAAAATGGTGCTGCAACCCCCATCTGTGAATTCAGACAGAATTGGTCATTATCTGCATGTTACTGTTTTCACTATGGGAAACAACAACCTCCTCTGGACAGTTTAACAGCAATCACACTGAAAATTTCAAGTTGCATGTCAGCTGCATGTCTGAATGTACACCCTGGTCACCTATTTGCAAAAGTTGCACTGGCAAAGTTTCTAGGTTGGACCAGTAACTTTTCTATATTACTTTCAACACAGCACAAGTCTAAACTGAACTGTCTCATTAACATATAGACACGTACAAGCAGTGGTACTTCGAGATGTGTGTAGTGATCTATGGAATGATTTTTTTTCCACACTTAAGCACCAATGTTCATCAGAAAATGTCACAGAGATGCTTAATACACAGTGGTGGATGTTGCTCCTGGCAAACAAGTTGTGAGTTTCAGAGCGGACAGCAGCTCTATGGCCAGGGTCTGACTTGTGACGTGGTACAGAAGCAAGCACCTGGCTCTTTCAGTTTTCGTTACGTGACGATCGGTGTACGTTTGTCTTTTTGTCTGTGCACAACATTACTCAAAGCGGAAGAACAGATTTGGATGACATTTTCAGGGAAGGTCAGAAATGACACAAGGACTACCTCATTAGATTTCGGCAGTGATGCGGCTTATAGTCTGGATCCATGGATTTGTCAAAGATTTCTGTGTCATTAAGATAGCACCCCAGCGTCACTGTAACTATGACAACAAGTGAACGCTATATCAGCCGTTTGCTGACGATCACGTGATTGCGATCCTACTACAGATTCACCGCAACGGGCTTATCAGTCGGAAATTATACAACGACTGAACAGCCTTGGTGGAATACTGCACTCTCTGAGTGCCGGTGTCATATAGAAATCTGACCCCATGGAAATCTGACCCGCGGGTCACTTTTCCAGTATAGAAAACTGACCCGCCCCATAGAATTGTGACCCCCTATATTAAGTTTTAAATTTTGCTAATAAAAATCGTTACTATGTGACATTTGCATCCATACTTTGCTGATATTTAATGGAATCTTTCCTCTATCCATGTTTCCTGTGCCTCTATCTGCCTCACTACACCAAAGTAAAATATTTCTGCCCTATTAGCAAACTCTTCTCTCCATCATTTATTTTTTTCTCCTAACACACCTTCTGTGATTGTGACCCAAGAAATCAGTGTGAACTGTCAGCACTTGTTTCCAAAATGACTCTGGCTTATCCAGATGTTGCTTTGCACACTTCAAATGGTAACTTTTGTGATGAGGTTGCAGGTCGAGTTTCCTTCTGATAACTCTTCCATGTAGAGTCTGTTTGTACTTCAGTGCTGCACTGTGAAACTCTGCTCTGCTATCAGATACGCTACCCTGCAGGTCCTTGCAATAATATTGGGGTTTTGCTTTGCCTTTCCATTCGTTCAGCTTTATCTGACAGTTTTTCTTGGCCTCACAGATCCCGTGTTGTCTTCTACAGTTCTTAAGGTTTTGCAACAGCATTCTGTGCCATGCTGACCCCCTGGTGGGTCAAAGAGATACAATGTTTAGAAAGCTCATTGACATTTAAAATCTGCACCTCGCACCAAATCAGCAATGATATCCCAGACATGGGTTGGCAAAATGGCCAACACCTTGTCCTTCGTAAATTATCACAGAATTAATTAGTCTGACACTGTTCGCACTGCCCCGCATGTAAAAAAATAAAAAACGCACTTGGTGCAGATGTGTATGGATCACTGCATTGGTGAGCTGGTAGACCATCAAAAATCCATTTAGTTTATACTGGCCCTGTCTCTCTCTGTTCTTTTTTTACCACCTTCTCTGTTTGCCTGGGCAAATATGTAACTTACCCAGGGGCACCAAAATTATCCTTTTTTTAAAAACATTTTTTTAGAGTGGTAAACTGCTATCATTTTACTACATACAATTTGTGGTGCATTTTTCTTTATATACATTATATTATAGTAGAGAGCCATTTCTGTTATTTAGCCAGTGTTGACAATCTACTATTTACAGCTGTGACTATTACTTTAACTCAGTTATTTAGTTTATTACCATATTTTTATCTCCCTCCTCTGGGTCCCAGAGCAGCCTTTTAACAACACTCCAATGGATCAGTGGCTTCTGTACGACAAAATGAGACAAAGTAGGTTGTGGCTCTTTGTTCCCTCCAGTCTCTCATAAACACCTTCCTGTCACTGAATTTCCAGATGGCCACGCTCCTCTGTATCCCACAGTTCATAGCTCTAAACTTCCTAGCGCACACATTTGCATCGGGTCACTGCTCACTCCGACACGCTAGAGAAAGAAGAACACTAATCCTACCCAGCATGCCTCCCTGGAAATGTGCTCCATGCAAATGGTTGTTTCTTCTTTTCTTTAAAAAAAAAAAAAGTCAGTCTGCAGTGAGATTGGTTTGGTTGCAAGCATGTGCATGTAGTGGGGGTACTAAAACAGACATGTGGCTATAGTCCTGTTGGTGTGACTTTTTGTGGCAAGTAACCTCCTTAACAGACATGGTTCAGGTTTCCTAGCTTGTGACAAGCTGTGCGGAAACACAGCAGTGAACTTTAAAGGATCTGTTCACAGGTCCACACCAATTTTTTTTCTGTATTTAATTGCATCGGAGAGCAATCACTCTTTGCCCTACAAATCCTTGGTAAAGCTGCGCTTTACAATAGAGCCATAATTGCAGGAGTTTAATTGCCTGCCAATGCTCTGCTCCCACTGCCTGCTTGCATTGAAGAGCCCAATAATTAGAAACAGGGAGAAATTAGGTGGCAATTTTGTCTTGGCAATTATCATAATGCAAAAGAAGTGCCATTAGTATTGTTAGCCCCACAGTACATAATCCTTTGACACTGTCAAGTCCCTCTCTTAGCTGCTGGGTACAACAACTCTTGATTTCCCTGTAGCCTTTGCACTCCCTCAGTCACTACTTTAGTCATCAGCTATCCAGGCCAGCCAGCACACTTGGAGTCAAACTAGTAGACTGAACACATCCATGCCTGGAGTGCTGGGAGGATTAGAAGCTACAGCATTAGCAGTCTGTTTCCTTTAAAGGTATATAAATTGGATGTTAATCCTCTTCCACCATGTCAACCATGAAATTGTGTTTGATATAACAGAAAAATTAATGCAGTTGACGGATATTGTATTTGTACCACACTGGCAGTTCATTTTGTTTCACCGGATTTTCTCAAGTATAATGTTTCGAAAGTACTATACACCTGATAGTTTTAGCATATGGGCGAGGTTTTTTGTCTTGCTCTAATCTTTTCCTAAAAGGAAACAAAATGTGTTTTTCAGCTTTAAATGTCATCTTATTTAAAAAGTTGATAAATCGACATGCTCCTAAATATCACAATTCCTCTGAAAATAAGGGCTGTGCCTAGAAACTTGATGAGTCAAAAAAATCCAATACACTTCAATTTATGGAGAATATAAAAATTGAGGAATTACATTATTTTTGTTGTTTGTCTTTTAAAGACAGATATACAGACCATGGGCGTAACGGACGCGGGGTACGCGTGGGACATGTCCCCCGCACTTTCCACATCTGTCCCCTCTGTCCCCCGCACTTTTTTCAGCCGTTACAACAGCTAAACCCGTTATTAGCATCCAGTATCGTGTTTTCCCGAGCCGTCTTTGAATGCACCATGAGCGCATGCTAACGCAGGTGTTCCACAGGAGACGTGCTGCTGTGCTGAGCAGTGCTGAACGTGCGTCTGGAGTAATGTTTAGCAAACCAGCCAGAGCTAGCAAGAAGCAAAAAACTTTACACAGTTCTTTCCAAACAAACCGTGTAAGTTGTGTGACCTTGTTGGATGCAAACAATGTTGGACTTGTTAGCTAAATGATGACAAGGTAAAACGTAGCAATATATCAATATGTTAAGCTAGTTAACAATAATTTAAATGTGGTTGCCTCTGTTACATTACTGCTAATTAGTTTATTCTTGGAATAAACCCAGTCCTCTTTCATTTCTGGGCAGAAGATGTGCTCACAATTGCTCTCCATGTATTTAAGTCTTTTGGTCCCAAAAGAGGAGAGTCAGGGAGGAGAAAAAAGAATAGGCTATCTATGGTATAAAAGTGGTTGAATTTACCACTATTTTTACTGCTTCTCTTTCAAATTCTATCTCAGAATTTTGATTTTCAGATTTTTTAATGATTATTTCCATAACAAAGAGCAGAGTCAGGCAGGAGATGGACCAGAGGCTGCGGCCAGCAGTAATGTTGACCATGCAGGGTCTGCAGAGATGAAAAAAAATATATATAAGTGGCTGAGAAAAAAAAATATGTATCTATGGGTTAAAGTGATTTTGAGGTTAAATTCTACTGCAATTTCTACTCTTCCTAATGCTATTTCAGAATTTTTCTTACCACATTTTTTATGTTTATTGCCATAACAGAAAGAGCAGAGTCAGGGAGGAGATGGATCAGAGGCCAGCAGCAGGGACAAGGATGTAGGGTCTTTACAGGTAAGGAGAGATTATAACTTCCTGAAAATAAGATATCTATTGCAGGGAGAAACCAGGCAGTCCTGATCATTTCATGTTCAGTGTTTGGCACCTTTGGCTACTCGTCCAGTAGATGTTCAAGGGACATTGTTGTCAACTCAACTAGAGTTTGGCCACTAAAACTTTAGATTTTATAGTTTAAAGTTTTATACTTTATAGTTTAAAGAACTAGCCTAGTTGGTCCCCTGGTATTGCACTGTGGCTGTTAGGGATTATGTGGTTCTTTAGCCACTAAGGACGGTGCAATTAAATGTAAGAGAATGATAAATCGCTCTGAAAAATTTGTCCCCCTCACTTCTGAGATGGTGGTTACACCCATGATACAGACATAAACTTACAGTGATGCACATGAATAACATTTTGAAGACGAATTAAGAGTACATTAGAAATACAGCTGTTATATTTTAGTGGGGCTAGCTCATGTACTGACATAAATATGACGGGATGTGCTGCCACTTAACTGATGAGAGAAGCAAAAACTTGGAGCATAATGATCTGGCTGGGAAAAATACTCTGGCCTGTTTCTATTCCTTTAAACCAATCAGTCAGTACGGGCGGGCTTAGTTCCACATAAGTCTGGAATTTTTTAAAATTTCAAACTTTTGAAGGACAACCCTTGCAAATTTTAGTACAAATGTTGTACACAAGAATTCACTTATCATTCAACAACATCTAACATGGCAAACAACTTGAAATGGGTACGTTTATATAATTCTTCTCGTAGTGGGCTATGCCGTGAATTTATTTAACCCTTTGATGCATAAAATGGGTCAAAAGTGACCCAAATCCAATGGAAAATGGGTATCTACTGACCCACACTACACATCAAATGGTTAAAAATGTTTCATTTGTGCTTTATAGACGTAATATTTAATGTTTATAGTCATATTTTTTTTAGAAAAAAAGGCTAGAATAGCTCAAACAAACACGTGTGCTGCCAACCTGATTGTTAAATGTCCCAATGGTAGTCCCATTCTATATCTTAGCAGTTCACATGGTACCAAATCTTGAATCATATGCAGCTAGCTTTTATTGACTATGTTAATGTCGTAATAATCATTACTGAAAATATTGCCAATGAATTTCCTGATTATCAGCTAGTCATATGAAAAAAAAAAATAGAATGAATAGTGAGCTCCTTGTATTGAACAGCCAAATCTAATTCGACTGACACAATTCTGAGTTTGACACAGTCCAATTGAATACACAGATTAACCCTCACTGTAACCCACTAATCTGTATGACAGAAGAACACAGTAAATGTAATTCAATACTCACTTTTCTTCTGTTTTATGTTTGGCTATTTCAATTATCAGCCAAAGGTTGTAAATGAATACATATGTAGTTTACAATGCAATTACTTTTCCAGTGCTGCTGCTTCCTTTGTTAGACCTTTTGAGGACACGGGACACACACTTGAAAAATATTTGAAATGGAATTCAAGAAGTGGTTGGACAGATGGAATATGACTTTGTGTATCAAAGCTTCAGATGTTCACAGAAGCATCACACTGCAAATTGCACCCAGAACAATTAAATAAAATGTGTAAGCCCTTTCAGGAAGTGGATGGCCGTTCAACATAATTGCTTATAAATAATGTCTAACACTGTTTTCTGTGCTATTAGTTTGTGTTATTATTTTCCATTTGGACGAAGGTTTTCGTGTTTCTTCAGTATGTTTTAGCACATTGCTCTGCTTTTGTTTTTGTAGAAGGCTGTCATATTTAACACTACCCTTGTGCAGAAAACATTGACCTTGCAAACGGCATCGAAAACCGGCTGCAACTACTGTGATTGTGTAGAGCTGCTAAACAAACATGTCAAAAAAATTAAGGTACAGCGGCCTGTGGTCATTGGATATAGCCAGAAATTAGTTTACCCTGGCATTTTGAACCAGTACTTTCAGACTCTGAAATAAGTTATATACACTTAACAGCCAAGAGTTTATAGGTGTCATTTTTAAACTGAAGTGTCGATTTTTCAATATCTGAATTCACTAAGCTTATTCCTTAGCATAAGAATAAAATACAGCCTACCATGAGTATTTAAACGCAGATGTTTTGTGAAAAATAGAATTTTATGATGATTTCCATCTAATGTATTCCAGAGTTGAACACTGACACAAAGCCCAAAGGCACACAGACAGGATTTGTCACTCTAATCAAATGCACAAGGCCTATAAATAATAGTCCTTTGTGGATAATTTGAATATTTAGATTTTTGTCATGTTGCATTTAAAGAACTATGCTTGGTCCATATTTCATATCACATGGCTTCTTATAGTAGAGGATGCCATTTAGCACAGCTTCAGCCTTCAGCATTTTATTAAAACCTGAATTTAAATTCTTTCAGAATGTGTTTGTGCAGTCAGTGGGAAAAAACAACATTTTACTTTTTTTTTTTTTAAAGCTTTTTCCATATGAATACACAATAGCAGATGCTGAGTATGAGGTTTGCCACTCATGAGGGAACTGACCTTGGTAACTACACATACAATAACATGATGCGCATTACATCTTGATGCCTTCACACAACTGACTTAATGACGGCAGACAGCTGTTATGCATGTTGTTGATATCAGGCTGCGTGTCACTGTTTGTCTGCATAGCAGAGATCTCGTGTTATTGGCCAAATTCAGACTGCTGCTCCCTCCGGGTTTTACTATGAAGTAGTAGCACATTTACTTTTCATAAGATTATGCATTTCTTCTATCAAAATATTCCATATGCAATAATATACTGTTAGGAGATGCACATATAACAAAGATACTGATTATTTTTTAGATATATAAGACTACATCTTTTGTGGGTATTTTAAACATATGCATTAATCACAAGTACAAGGAATTTATAGAAGATTGGATCCACATATTAAATGGGTCCTACCTAGATTTTAGCCCAACATTAGGGACACGGTGACAGAGATAAGAGGAAGTGAATGACCTGTTTGTCTCCAGAGCTGTGTTGTATGAGGAAGTTTAGTAGAAGGGTGTTATCTCTGTGTGGAAAACAAGAGGTGCTAATACATCCCTGAATAATGAAGAGAAAATGACTTTGGGAATCAGGAAGTCCTTCACCATTAATGTTGAACAACTCTCAGTGGCTCTCAAGCAATCAAGCAATGGGATTTACAAAAGATTTTAATTTGGATGCATTATCCAAACTCCTTACAGACCAAAAGGCAGGCAATTGCTCTGACAAAAGATATGCACTGATAAGTTTGAAGGTCAACAAGCTGCTGCACTGGAGATATCGGCAGCAGGTCTGTACCAACAGCACTCAGTCACAATAAACTACAATACGAGCTAGACATATATGAACACATTAGATGGTGACCAGGTGGCAGAAACACTATTAAACACTAAAACTGAGTGTACAATTAGCCCTGTTCACTCTTCATCAAAGTTTACGATCAGTAAAATGCTACTGTTTCATCGCACATTTGAAACTCTCATAGAGCACAGCTTACAATTTCCAAATGCCATAAAGGAGAACAGCTAATGAGGGCACATGTAGAGAATAAAAGGGGGATTAATGAACAACGCGGTTTGAAGAGACTAGGCAGCCCTCGCCCAAACCCTTTACAGTGTATGCATATACTAGGTGAGAATATTCTGAGGCTTTCACACGTTGCCACAGTATTGAATGGTCTGTGCCGCGCTTGGAGGAGCATTCTGCTGATGGAATCAAAACCCCTTTCACAGATTCAAATGAGGTGCACTCAGCTGTGATTGGTATTGGAAAAGCATTTGTCGGAACAGAGGCTCACAGAAGGCTTCTTAAATACAAGGCAATCACAGTGTCTAACGCAGAGACGAGGCGAGAGGTGTGCCCGGACTGCAGAGTGGAAAACAGGACAAAGGATTATGATGGTAATAAGCAGTAAACCAAAACAAAGTCATCCCCTGATCCCTCATTCTCTCTCTCCCTCTGTCTCTGTCTGTCTCAATCTCTCTCACCCCTAAATCCTCTAACGCGCTCTCTCATTCCTTCCCTCCCTCTCTCTGCATCACACTCTCCACATATTGACAGGGCCCATTTTTTCACTGTGCCTGAGCTACAATTTAAAACTCATTTCTCATTATTTGCGGTGAATCCTTACACACACAATTTCTAATCTGTCGAGGCCATGATGGCTGCTGGCAGAAGCAGAGGCTCTTTATGCAGATGCCCGGCTGTACACCTATACGCAATGTCAACTCTTGCACACCCGGCTGGCCTTATTTTATTACAGGCGTCAGCAAATCTGCATGCCGTCAACTGTGAACCTTTGTGCTAATGTCTTTTCCCCCCCCTCACTTTAACAGAGCTTGTGGTGTACAGACTTGAGGCATTTTTACATCCCAGTGATAATGTGCAAGTGCAGATCAGAAACTATTTCTAGCTCACCAGCGTCAAGAGTTTCCCCTCGTGTGACACATCAGAGATGTGGAATCTGCAGACTGGGGACAGAAAGGATAAGGTGGAGGTGGATGAGCTGGGGTAGTTTTGGTGGTAGGTTTACAAACCTCTAATTTGGCCTCTTTAATGAAAGGTTGTCAGGGCTTCACTATATCCTAAAGTGGTGCCCTATGTTTGTGTTTGTGTGTGAAAGAGAGAGAGAGAGACAGAGTGAAAGGGACAGAGGCCAGAAGCAGCCATTATTATGCCTGTAACAACAGGGGTTGGCAGCAGAGAAAAGAGAAGAAAAGAGGGGAGAAGATTGTGTCTGGAATTGTCCAAGTGTGGCAGTAGTGGTCCTCAGTCACTTTATCAGTGCCACAGCAGCACGTTTTCCTCCCATCTATCTGCCCAGCGACTACTCTTCCGCCCTCTCAGAGCAGGAAAAACACTCGCTCTCTCACCATGGATGGCTCAACACAATCACCAAGCTTTTTTTCCTCCACCTATCCTGCTCACGCTATCTCTTCACTCAACATCACTCTTTGTCTAAATGCCTTTTTTTTTCTCTTTCGCTCAATCCCATCATATTTGTAGAAGTGCAGAGTACTGAAAAATTGCCACACTTCACCTCCTCTGCACATTCTATTTCTATCTGTTCACTTAACATCAGGGTTGGGTGTAAATGCCACATCATGTCTAGTTACTTAAAGGATTTCTTAGAAAGGGTTTTGGGTTTGTACACACAAAATAAGACTTTTGAATTTTATCTGGAAAGCAGATAAAGCTTGTGGTGCACTGCGTGTGTCAAAAACTTAAACCTTTCCCCTAGGACTTTCTTCTTTCTATGAATTATACAGCACCTCTTTAAAATAGGTTTCAGATAATGCCTCTTCAATACTGAGCATGTTTGAATAGATTCTCTGCAATAAAATTAGTGCATAATGTACAGCAGACGATGTTCAGTGTCTTTTTCTGCTTGTCTGCCATATGCCTACTGGATGGTACCTTTACTGTAATAGCTCTCTGCTTAGTTGTTTAATTACTTAATCAATCATTACTGAAGTCAGTTTTAGCGTGCTGTAGCATCTGTGAATTTATCAAGCTCTTTGTTAACACGCCCTTTGTAGGGTGAAGCCAGTTAGGAATTAAATAGGTGGTACAGTGTGGTAAAATGTTTAGCTGTTTGTGAGTGCACATCATATTATTAGAAAAAAAGAGTTCACTTGTCATCTTTGGTTTTCAGTTCAGTATTTTACTGTCAGATTGAGTAGAGGTTGTGTAAAATTGCATCAGTTCTGGATGTGCTCAGCATCTATGATGAATTCAAACGCACACCTCACTGTGAATTCAGACTTTTACGCCATAGCAGTGCACGGCAATCATTTGTCTCTTGATGGAATTGGGTTGCATCATGGAGAATACTATATGTAATACTGTGGAGAATTCTCCTTTTCACAGAAAGCGAGATGTTTAAGAAAGCAAAACAAAGAAACACTCGAGGAAACACTTTCCATCCCTCATCACAGGAGCTAAAGATATTGAAAATTTTATAGACACAAATATACAGCGCCCTCCATAATTATTGGCACCCCTGGTTAAGATGTGTTCTTTAGCTTCTAATAAATTCATTTTTTTTCTAAATAATATAGGACCACAATGGGGGAAAAAAGAGGAAAATCCAACCTTTAATTCAAGTACATTTATTCAGTGGGGAAAACAAATCACACATTAAGAAATAATTCTTTTACATCAAATCATGTGTGCCACAATTATTAACACGACTGATGTTAATACTTTGTACAGCCCCCTTTTGCCAACAAAACAGCACCTGATCTTCTCCTATAATACATTTTTAACATTTTTCAGTGTGAAAGTATGCTTCTACAATAACGATTACATTTATTTTAAGGTCTTCAACACATCTTAACCGGGGGTGCCAATAATTATGGAGAGCGCTGTAAATACCAGCCAAAGGTTTGGACACATCTACTCATTTAATGTCTTTTATTTCATTTCATACTTTTACTATTTTATACAGTGTAGAGAGATACTAAAGGTATTACAAGCATATAAGCACACATGAGAACATGCAATGTCAAAAAGAATTTAAACACAACTAAATTATGAGAATTAATGATGACATTTATGCAGAGACTTATACAAAGCATTGGTAGCGTCTTAACCAGATTGGTGAGATAGTCACCTCGAATGGATTTTCAATTAACAGGTAACCCTTGTTGAAACTTAACTGGTGCCATTTCTAGCTCTTTCAATATGTTTGAAACCATCAGTTGTGTTGTGCTGAAATAGTGACAATTAACAGAAAATTAGCCTTATTTGTCTTGGTGAGGCACAAAGAAGGGGAGCGAATGGTGTCTTCATATGTGGCTCTAACCGTGAAGAAAGATATGTGATGTGTGCAAAGGGACTTGCTGGTGATTTATTCAAAATTCCTGCAGCGACACTGGTTTGTGCATAGCTCAGTGGGTAGAGTGGCTGTCTCGCAACCGGAGGGTTGCCGGTTCGATCCCCGTGCTCATGTCGAGGTGTCCCTGAGCAAGACACCTAACCCCTAATTGCTCCTGATGGGTCGTGGTTAGCGCCTTGCATGGCAGCTTCCGCCATCAGTGTGTGAATCATCAGTGTCCGATCCAACAGACGAGCTGCTGTTGCTCAAATTGCAGAAGAGGTTAATGTTGCTTCTGATAGAAAGGTGTCAGAATACACAGTGCATCACAGTTTGTTGCGTATGGGGCTGCTTGATACAGACCACTCAGGGAGCACGGAGCAATGGAAGAAGGTGGCCTGGTCTCATGAATCATGGTTTTTTTTTGTTTTTTTTTGCATATGTGGATGGCCGGGTGCGTGTGTGTGTTGCTCACCTGAGGAACACATGGCACCAGGATACACTATGGGAAGAAGGCAAGCCAGCGGAAGCAGTGTGATGCTTTGGACAATGTTCTGCTGAGAAACCTTGCGTCCTTCCATCCATGTGGATGTTACTTTGACACGTACCACCTACCTAAGCATTGTTGCAGACCATGTACACCCTTTCATGGAAATGGTATTCCCTGATGACTGTGGGCTCTTGCAGCAGGATAACGCGCCGTGCCACAAAGCAAATATGGTTCAGGAATGATTTGAGGAGCCCAACGAGTTAGTGGTGTTGATTTGGCCTCCAAATTTCCCAGCTCTCAATCCAATTAAGCATCTCTGGGATGTGCTGGACAAACATGTTCGATCCATGGAGGCTCCACCTCGCAACCTCCAGGACTTAAAGGATCTTCTGCTAATATCTTGGTGCCAGATACCACAGTACACCTTCAGGGGTCTAGTAGAGTTCATGCTTTGGCAGCAAAAGGTGGACCAACGCAATATTAGGCAGGTGTTCATAATGTTATAACTGATCGATGTATGTAGAGAACAAGGAAGTACCCCAGCTGTGTTATTTTTAACTCTTAACTTTCTGTATACACTTCAAAAATGGATGCATAGAGTTGACTAGATTGACATTGTGTTTTTGTGATTACTGTCTACATTTTAGCAACATATGTGACAAACTAATTATTCAAAATTGTTATTAGCAAGATGTATATTAAATGACTGGGGGGGATGTGTGTTTGTATGTTTTTATGTACATAAAGCAAATCCCAGGTGATGTCAGGCTTTGTGACATCTCAAGAAGGCAGAGATTTTTTTTCTGAACTTAAATATGTTTAGGGAGCTGTCTAAACTGAGAAGAACAGACATTATATTTGTCAACAGCCAGCAATAGCAACCAGAAACTAAGAGACAAAATTGGGAATGACAAACAAAAGAAAAGCGAAAATGGACAGATTAAAATGATTGACCATTTAGTTATTTCCTGAGTGCATACATTTCTGATGTTTGCCTGACGTTTGCTTGTCATAGCTGTTTTGGCATGTTGAGGAACAAGCCTCCCAATATGAATAAAGCAGAGACAGTGACATTGTTATCAGTACATTATACCAACATGTTACACCAACAAGCCGCAGATGCTTGGTCAAACACAGAGAAGAGATAAACCACTAATCTGTCTATCACAGACGAGGCGATGTGTGCTCTTTTCTTTGTGTCTGCTTAACACTGACTTATCTTAGAAAGTTCAGAGGCTGAAGAATGACTATGTGGCTGTCATCATAAAAGTGAAGAGGTCAGAACTTTAGTAACAGATCAGGCTAAAGAACAGGTCTGTGGGAGAGGGAGCTGACAAAGCGGTAGCTAGACAGAGAAGAGAACCATTGTTATGCGTCTTTGTGGTTGGCATTGCTGCACTGCACCTGCAGTCAGTGGTCAGTAGAGTGCATTAGAAATTGCATCAATAGTATGTTCATTTAAAAAAAAAAAAAAAAAAAACATACTGGTGGACGGTGAACAATGCTTCCATGTCCATGTCCGATTATTATCCATTCACAACAGAATGGCCTTTTCAAATGGCCAGTTCTATTTTTATACCTCCAACTTTAGCTGTAATGACCTTTTGTTGCCATCTCCAAGCACTTCTTGTTTTGCTGTCCCAAGAATTAAAGCAGAAGTTCAGTATTTGGGTAAGTATTTGTTTTTCTGTTAGGTGCCGTTAAAGGAGAAGTTTGATACCACTGTGTGTACCTATAGTCCAGCAGGTGATATGGTTAGCAGAGACTGAAAGCAGGAGGCACACAGCTATCTAGTGTTGTGAAATGGAAAAACATTTCTGCCTACCAACACTGAAGCTCACTAATTTACATTTTATGTCTCATTGGTTTAATATATACAAAAACTTAACTGTCAGACCAACAATTTGCAGTTTCAGTTTCACTGAGTTATATGCTGAGCTGTTTTTTGGCTCAAAGCACTTGCCAGGTGATCATCAACAACATATGGAAATCCTGAGCTGTGGCTGTGGAATGTCCAGTACAAACCTCGGTTTTTGTAATTTTGATATTTGTATGGAATAAACCGAGCTAGGGTAACTGTTACCCTGTTTATGCTGAGTTAACTGGCTGCTGACTGCAGCCTAGCATTAAACTAACTGAAGTGTGAATAGTATTGATTTCCTCATAAATCTCTCCATAAGAGATGTTAAGCATATCCCCCAAAATCCTAAAACCTCAACTACAAAAAGAGACTCGACATTAATGCAATCAGTAGTAAATATCCATTTTGACATTTTGTGCACAAGTACAGTCGTAGGCACATTTGGTGTGGGTAAAATTGCTTAATGGGTCATTATCCCTGCCCCTTTGAAAATGGGGGAAAAAAAGAAGAAAAAACACCTATTCATCAGTAATCTCTAGCAGTCTTGTGTCTGACTTACAACTGAAACGGAGTCACATGTCAGTACCAGGTCTGAAAACACAGACTTTTATAAATGCAGTACGGTGTCTAAACCTACTCAGCAACAGTAACTAGTTTGTCACAGTTGTGCACAGCGGTGCAACAATGCAAACTAAACTGAAAATGTGATGAGCTTGAGTGGATAATTGATCAGGTTGAAATTACCAATGGATTTCTGCAGAACTTGCGCCTGAAAATCTATTGTGCTTCGGGTCATCTATTGGGAATCATAGAGGTATGTAATACAGTGAAATGGGCACAGAACACAGTGTTAATAATCTATTTACACTTCAGCCCCCTTTCCATTGATTTCCATTCACAGCACGCACCACCTGACAAGCACCACCTCCCTGAAGGACTTCAGTTAGTTTTAGAGCAGAAAAGGCATTTTAAAAGAAACAGTGAAACAGAACTTGTCATGTTATGTTGTACACTTTGCTCTTGTACTATACTGCATTTATGTTGTTTGTGTACCATCTACTATGAGGTACTATCATTGATTGATAAAATTAATTATAAAACAAAAACCATCCATCTTTCCATTAGCCATCCACCGCTTCATCCCCTGTTGGGTGCAAGGGGCCTGGAGTCTATCCCAGCCAGCTCAGGGAGAAGGCGGGATACACCCTGGACAGGTCGCCAGTCCGTCACAAAGTCACATATGGACACAGACAACCAAGCACACACACCTATGGCCAATTTAGAATTGTCTTTAGAATTATCAATTAACCTCAGCATGTTTTTGAACCATGGGTGAAAGCTATAGTACACGGAGAAAACCTACACATGCACAGGGAGAACATGCAAACTCCATGCAGAAAGATCCCATGCCCAGACTGGGACGCGTACTAAGGATCTTCTAGCTGTGAGACGATGGTGCTAACAACCGAGCCACCATGCGGCCCAAACAAAAAACAGCAGCAACAAAAAAATATTCTATGAATATTTCATAAATATATTTATCAAAATATATTTCAAAACAATTAACTGATTGTTTGCAGGAAATACAGGTGGAATTATGCGTTGAACTTTGTGTGTGCTTATACGTACTATACTAAGTTTGTGTTTGTATGTGGGTCTGTGTAAATAATATAGAACAGAAGTAAATTCACCCCCTTTGCAGTATCACCTGAATGTCAAATGACTCAAAATTGTACCATCTTACTTTAGTTGTATTTTTTTTTGGAAGTTGAACTGTAGGTTTTTTCATCTTATTTAAAGTTGACACAGGGCAAACAATACAAGACACAAAATCCAGGTTGTCATACTTCTAGTGCCCCCAGTGTGTCAAGCCTGTTGTGACATCCCAACATGCTTGTTGACTCCTTCTCCTGGCTCCTTTATGCCACTCACTGAACCGAGCAGATGCAGATAGAACTGTGCCTGTGGCATACTTTGTGAAAGGAGTGAAGGCAACAGCAGCTCAGTTGGACCTAAAGGTGTAGTCACCAGAACAGTCCATTTTGAAACATTGCTCAAACCAGGAGTATTGTAGACACATAGAATTAACAGCCTGTGCTGTTGGAGCTGAAATTTAAAGGACACTTTCTGTGGACCTGAAACACCTGCAATAATTTGTAAAAAACAAAGCAGGCTATAATATGGCACCTTATAAATACTGTATGGGCCTCACAGTAGCAACTCAGTGCTACAAAAGTTAGTACATGAGTTTGATTGAAATATTTTTCCCACCTTTGTTTTCTGTACATGTTCAATCCTTCTTGGCATGGTGAATGCATCTCTTCTGCAAAGATGTTCTACCATCTTTTGAGAATTTTTTTTCAGCTGCTCTTTGCTGGAGGTGTTGTGTTACTCTGCCTTTCTCTTTAAAATACTGCAAAGGTGCTTTTGCAACTAGTCTGACTTTACCAGCCCATTCTGTAGTACAAACAGTCTATACTATCATTACTATACTATCATTCTGATGTATAGTAATATAAGGCTGTGGCTTGTCGGTATTCCTTATTATTATTTTTTTTAAACCAATCACAGTCATTTATGGAACCAAGCAAAGGATGTGGCTTGGGTGTTCCCTCAAAATCTTGATAGGGGGGAGTTGTTTTTGTCCAACTATTGCACTCAGGGAGGTGAGAAATGTCATTAAAGTGGATAAACCACTGGAAAAAAGTAGCTTGGCTGCCCCACTGCACAATTCAAATTCTTGGCAAAATTTAAAATTTTCTGTGCCCGGTTGCTTCTCGGAGCTTGTTGCTGTTGTTTCCTGTACTTAAGTTAATTTTGAATTCAGTAACATGATAGCGGGAGGAGAAAGCCACTTAAAATGAGCGGCTTATAGCAAACTCAAGCCTACATCCAATGAGTCAATCTTGCAACATACTTGGTAAGATCCTAATTTTCACTTTTGTCATTTAGAAAATCTTGTGTGCTTTTGTATTGATATCATGCTGGAATACTCCTTTTCTGCTGAGATTCTGGAATTCTCAAGTCAGCCAGTCTTTTGGTCTAGCCACAGGCATTCATATAATGCTTTGCATATGCTGCTACGCTACTCAATATCCTGTGATGACAAAGTTGTTACATAATATTTTAATTTTTGGAAAATGTATTAAAAAGGAAAAACTGAATCATTACATTAACATTTAAACCCATTGCTATTGCACTTGTATTTTGGCTCAGGTGAATCTCATTTCTCTGAATCATCGTTGAGATGTTTCTCCACCTTGGTTATCGAGCTGTCGTAAAGTTGACTTGACATCATTTAATAAGGCACACACCTGTTTAAAGTCTCACACCTGAAGGTGGAAATCAGAGGGATTTGTGTTGAGACACAGATCTGGAGGGGGTTGCAAACAATTCTGCTGAAATGAAGGTACAGTGAAGATACAGTGGCCTTTGTAATACTTGAGTAGAAGAAACCTGAAAAAACCAGGAAACCCTCTACGCCTGGCCTCCCAACCAAGGTGAGAGATCAGTGGAGATGGATATTTGTATGAGAGGATGCAAAAACCAAGTGGCCACTTTTGTTGAACTCCTGAGATCCTGGCTAGGCATGGGGGAATCTTTAAGGAGGACAATCATCACTGCAATAGCTCTCCAATCTGGTCCTTATGGCAGCCACCAGGGGAAATCTTCTGCTCTGTGAAAGACAGACAAAAGGTTGCTTGGGTGCTGCAACAAAGCACCTAAAACACTCTCAGATTGTGGAAAATGATATCTCTGGTCTGACACAACCAACAATGGAGTGTTTGGACTTGAATCTAAATTTTATGCCTGGAGAAACCAGGCATTAGGGTTAGCAGCAAGAGGAGGGAGACTGGTTAGGGTTGCTGGAAAGATCAATGAGGAAAAGTACAGAGATACCCTTATTGAAAATCTGTTCCATCCTTTGCTGAACGTTTACCTTGTAGTAGCACAAGGACCCTGTGCAAAGAGCTAAGACAACACTGAAGCAATTCTGTGAATGGCCCTGACCCAGGCGAGACATGAGTTAAACTGAATCAGACATCTCAGGAGAGACCTGTAAATGGCTGCCCACCAACATTCCTTGTCCAACCTGATAGAGCTTGAGAGGATCTGCAGAAAATGGCATAAAATCCCCAAATCCAGGTATGCAAAGCTTGTTCTGTTGCTAAGGTGGCTAATTAGCATAGGCAACACTAAGCACATGGCTAATTAACATTCCATTATATATACACGGCAACAAACCTATTTCTGAACTGCTATTTTGTATGATATTGACGGATTAGTTTGCTACTGGTTTCTTCCTCCTCCAAAGTGCTGTTTTTATATCCACCTTTAAAAATCTGCAGTCTGTCAACATCAGTCAACTTTCAGTGTGGATTGATGAAGGGGAAAAATGTATTTAAATGATGTCAGCATAAGGCTGCAACATGATAAAATGTAAAAAAATAAAAGTGAAAGTGGCTGAATACTTGGTAAATGCACTGCACTTTTATAGAACTGGATATTTCTAAATTGTTCTTATATTTTCCAGGCTTTCATGGCTGCTGTGTGTGTGTATGTGTGTGTTTGCAATGTACCTTCTTCCATTCACCTGCATCTTCTTTCATCCATGTGCAAACTGATGTGTGTTTGTGTGTGCGTATCTTACTGTAGCTCTGTCTGTCTACCTTTAAAGAGGCTGTGAATGATCTTATTTAGTGTGCACTGATTGCTGCTTTAACCTGGCGGCCACGCTGGCTGCTGCTGCATTAATAATCGTGGGGAGCCAGGAGAGCTGGCGAGGCCCGCACCTTGTTCACCGCTCGCTTGCTTGCTATCTCCACGGTACCAAGGAAAGAGCCAGCAAACAGCAGGGGAAGTGTGGCGGAAAATTACAGTCTTCACATGCCAGCCAGGAAGGCTGCTGCTGCTGCTGCTCGGTGGGGGCCAGTGCTGTGTGAAGAAGACAGAGGCACTGGGAGGACGTTCTAGCGTATAATGCCTATGTGGAGGCAGAGAGGTGGTGTGTGTGTGTGCGTGTGTGTGTGTGTGCGTGTGTGCGTGTGTGCGCGTGTGCGCGTGTGCGCGCGTGCGCGCGTGCGTGCGTGTGCGTTTGTGTGCATTTTACTTTTGTCCACGTTTAAATTGAACATCTATCAGCCTCGCTTCTTGAAGGTGCTAGTTCAGGATCAGGTAAGGCTATGGTGTTAGCTAGTTTAGAGTCACCTTTGAGCTAACGGTATAAATATGAGGGAATTTATTAGGAATTCATTTTGCGTGTGTGTGTGTATATATATATATATAAATGAGTACGCATATGGATGTGCCTTTTTCATAGTTGTACAAAATCATTTTGTATCGTGCAGTTTCCTCCCACACACCAAAGACATTAAGGTTAGGTCAGCTCGAAGCTTTAAATTAGATATAGATGTGAATGTGAGCATTTGTCCAAGTTGCACCAGCAACCTGCAGGACTGCGTGGTGAATACTGGGACATGGTCTAACCTCCACAACCCTGCTTAGGATAAGTAAGGATTTCAGAAATGGATAGTTGAATAATTGTGTTTGTTGGTGACTGAGTGTGAAGTGTGAATGTCTTTATGTACAAAATTTGAAGGAGAGAAAAAGGCAAGACATCCAAAAATAAAAATAAAAAACAGCATTGCAACAAAATGGTCCACCAACAGACCTCCTTTTGTGTCAATATTAACTAGATGGGTTGAAACTGCTGGCCTTTTTAAGCGTGGCCAACGATTCCCTCTTTCAGTCCAGTCCAGACGACATTTTGATTGGTTGTGTGAAGATTAAAGCTTTGCACTCTCTGCCAGGGAGAACAGTATAATTGATATTTCAGCTCTGGGCAAACTTGCTCTCGTAGGCCAGTGGCTGTTTCAGCAGAAAATTAATGTTAGCACAGCTTGGCGGCAGAACGGTCGGCATGTTTCAGGAAATATACTCTGAGTTGGGTCTCTCTGGTCCACTGGTTTCTGCTGCGACTCTCTGTGTGTAAAATGAACATCCTGTGCTGAGAAAATGGGTGTTGCCTTTGTGCATGCACAGGAACACACACACACACACACACACACACACACACACACACACACACACGTATTTTACTGCAAATTAAAGACCTGGGCTGTTAGTATCAATACTTAGGAAGATTGGGTGTTTTTCAAACTGTAGTATGCAGGTGATTTTTCATAATCACAGTTAAAGGTGTTGAAATGCTTCTTTATGACACTCACTTTTGCCCTTGATCTTATGATGCCAAAATGTTATAATACATGTGTCGATGTCAAGGGCACTTCAAAAAGAGGAATTCAACGAGAGACCGATTAGGATTTGATCGGTCGTCCTGGTGCTTCTCTGTAATATCAAGTTGCTGAACAATGAGGAGCATCTCTTGTCTACTTCATTAGCACATGTATCATTCAGCCAGTCTGAAGAACATAAAAATCAACCTAGCATGAAACAACGCTGGAGTCATCGTTCCGATAGCACCCTCATGGTGCACTTGTCCTGAATGGGCCATTTAAGTGGACACAGGGGATTAGGCAGATGATGGCAGCCGAGGTCCTCATATTGGTGCAGTGTGACTCGGACCACATTAACACGACATTAGTCTCATTTCCATTCTGACGGCGTGTGCTTCCACACAACACTGGAGAGCGCGACCAAAATCATTGTGACCCTCACGCTCCAGCCTTTCATTTCCTGTCACCATTCAAACCATCCTTATCTCTCTCTCTCTCTCTGTTCTCTTGTTTTCATTCTTGCCCTTTCTCTGCTGTTTCCTTTTTTTTTTCTGTCCTTGCCCCCACACGCCCCATTCTCTCTCCTCCGTCTCCTCTTTTTCTTTCCTTCTTGTTCCACATCAGCGCCTGGGTGAAGCCTCTCCCTGTCACGCTTGGCCGCACTCCCCTTAATTACCATGTATTCTTCTTTAGCTAATAAAAAACGCTGATGAAACCGATTACATGGCAGCAGGGCTTTGTATGGAGTTGGATTTAGGCACGAATACAGAGTGAGAGAAGAATAAAGGAAGAGAGGGACACTGAAAAAAAGACAGATAAAGGAGACAGACAGTAGGGGAGAGAAAACTGTAGACAAAAGGGCTATGTAAGATGGGAAGAGAAGGATGAGAGAGATGAAGAAGATGGAAAGAGAGCCAGAAAAACGAAGGGAAATGGCGGATGGAAATGGGAGAAAAAATAGGAATGGTTTGGGCAGTAACCCGTTTGTTGTCTTTGTTGTTGTTTGGGTCAGAGATGCTTTAGGCCCTGAGGGAACTTCCTCATCTTATCACAGTGAGCAGACGGCTGGCACATCTTTCTCATTACTAGCCTCTCAGTTATAGATTACTCCTGCCTTACTCCTCTCCCCAGCCACAGGCAGTTTCTGTTACAGTCTACAGAGCCACGCTTGCACCAAACGCAGTTTGAACTCCTGAATATAGACTTTGCCTTTTCATTTCCCTTTCATGAGAATTAAGTCACTCTGTCTGTCCATGTAATTGTGGTTTCAACTGAAACCAACTGTGGCTTGGAGGAGAAAATGAATTAGGGCTTCTTGCTTGATTGAAAAGCCTTCTGAGAGGAGCTGAGTAGCTTGTTCATGATACACTCCTTCTCTTTGTTTTATATTGTGTTCGTGCTCAGCTGGATAGAGTAGGGCTTGTGAAGTTTCAAACTCAATGCATTAGCACTTGCAAAAATTGTGCATACTCAAAAGTGTTGCAAGCAGTTGAGATACTAAAAAACTGGTAAATGTGTGTATATATAGATATATAATACACACATTGTATGTACAGTATAGAGCGCTGTGAGTGGAGATAATCTCACATATTCCCATTCAACAAGTTAGAAAATACACTACTAAGACCTTTGTACCCGCCGCAAGTGCAATTTTTTTTTGCATGAATATCTAGACCCATTAGCGGCAAAATAGTGCTACGCAGCAACCATTGATGCACACAGATGCTTCGGAACAAGCTGTGCCATTACTGGTTTGTTGTCCTATTTCATGACCCCTTTTCAATGAATGTGGAAGCCCTGTGAGGCATCCTCCACATTTACATGTTAATGTTTGCAATTTGTAAACATAAATTGAAAATGTCAGAAGCTCAATAGCTAAATGGAGATAAGTAAACACATTACTGAAACGCTGTGGCCACTTAAAGTCGGACACCCATTCCATACAAAAGCCGAAAATTATTAGGAGGAGGAGAAGGATGAGGAGGAGGTAAGAGGAGGAGGAAGAAGACAAAGAGGAATAAGAAGGCAAAAAAAGAGGGCAGGGGCGCTTTAATTCGCACAGCACGTACTTGCCGAGGGGGTGAGACGATTAGGTTTGTGATGAGAGGCAGCAGTGTGACGGAGAGGGCATGGGGGGTGTCAGGATGAGCGAGGATGAGAGAGATGAGAAAGAGAGAAGTATTATCTCGCTGTGCTTTTACAATCCCACATATGTATGTGCACAAGTACATTTTTCTATGTATTATTCAATACATACGCCCATGTATCAACTTAAGCATAGTTGCAAACCCATGTGTGCACTTAAAATGTGCACATATGTACATCATGTTCACATTATCTCTTTCTCCTTCTCAAACACGCTCGCAGTCAGAGAAGAAGCAGAGTCAATGCAGTCGGCACCTGGTTCCCCTCGCTGCACACTCATTCATCACTCAGTCGCAGGCCTGACAGAATCCTCTGCCCCACAGGCCATGGGTCCACACATACACACAAGCATGTACACACTTTTGCACTTTAACACACCACATGCACAGACGACAGAGCTAGAATGAAGAGACACCGGCGGTACCAAGTAGTAATAACTGCCCACAGGCCAGACGTGCTTATAAACACACCTATGCTGTTGCATGCTATCAGTAAAGTACAGTCATATTTTGTACTCCATTGTAAGCAATGAATTTTAAGTATATAATATGTGTACAGGAAAGGTTGTGGCTTCATGTTATGGGAAAACATCCACTCATTCACTGTTTACTGAGAGTTAGATTAAAAGTTTAATTCCTCTGTCAAGTATGGTAAACGTGAAGCAGCTGATTAGTAAAGTGAAAAGACTCTTCCCAGTCTTTGTGCTCACCAAATAGTCTCCTTCTGTTCAAAAGTAGCAAGATTGACCTACTCACACCTCTAAATTGCCCTAATCATAACCTTATATCTTATTTGTTTAAAAGTCGACAAAAGATATGTTAATGGTATTGATCTTCAGCGTTCGTGCAAAATCGATTCACATAAGAATCAGTTTTTAGCTGCTGCATTTCTCAATCGATTCTTAAATAGGAATTTCTGCATGTTATGATATGTTGTTGATCAAACTGAAAACTCAGCTGTGAGATTGCATTGCAGTAGAGCCCTGCATAGTACTGTTTACTTCATCCAACCCCTACAAACTCCTTCTGGATTTCTGACCATTGTCTTCCACTCCCACAACATGCGTATCTACTCCCACCAACACCAAACATTCTGACCTTTCTCACCTGCACAATATAGAGTTCCACCAATTTTGTATCTTTTCCCATGCAACAGGGAAAACACAGTATTTGACTGTGTAGTGTTCCTGTTAATAAACTTTTCTTGATAGTAGGGTATCTTTGAAATGTGCAAGAAGAGCTGTATTGTCTTAAATACTTAATTTGACGAGGGAGAACTAGACAGATTGCCAGAGGTGCCAGATTTGTGCCTATTGCATAGCCTATCAATACTTTGCACAGTTCTTGCCACAAAGTTCAGTTCTTTTCCAGTTGGTTAGTAACGACTGAGTGATTTATCCAAATGTCAGACTCGCAGAGCCCGTGGAATACTAATCCCAATGCCATCTTCTGCTTTGCAGATCACAGATGATGTACAGAATGCATCCTTTAGAGCTGGGCAAGTTTTAGATGTCATAACTTAAAGGCATTAGAGGAGATTTAATTTCCTACGACTTTGAACGAAGCATGCGCATGCGCACATACAACCTCTCCCTCACCCCCCTCTAACCTCCCCCCTCTTAACATTTACGAAGAAACGCCCCCCTCCAGAAACTTGCGTAGGACTCGTGAAGTTGCCTACAGCCGCAGTATAATACAATAATACATTTTACCTGTCCAGAAGGAATTTAGCAACCAAGGCATCTGTCTTTAGGTCCTTTTGTTGCTTGAGCTGACGCCATCACCCAAATGACTCGCCAATAATCACTTTTGTTTTGCCAATAATCACTTTTGTTTTTGCATTCTCGGGATCCAGTTGTCTTTTATTTTCTCTGACCTCAAAAAATGATTTTCTTTTACGGCTGGGTCCCCCTGGATCTTTATCTGCCATTATGTAAAAAAAGATGAGCAAAACAAGTCGCCAGCTAACTACGAAGCTATACCAAAGCAACACATACAGAAAACACGTAAGTCCAAGGCGTACGTAATCTACGTAACTAGGCCTGAGCTGGAAGATTTTTGATTGACAGGAAAGGGAGCAAACCAAACGCCTCGGTCCGAGCGCGTTGATTGGCTGATGTTTTTCAGGTCCTGCCATGTCCACAGTTATTTTTTTTATTTTTTTAGAAACCATACATACAAGTCCACTAAAGGTCAGTATATTCATTTTATGTGAATCAGACAAATTAAACAACCAAAACATCCTCCATAAAGCCTTTAAGTAATTCATCTTCTAAAACAAAGATGAAGCAATTAGTTCATGTTTCATACCTTGTCACGTAAAGTTTAAAGTTAGCAGGATGGATCTCTGAACTCCAGCACTTAGAAACAAGATCAGCTAACTGTCACACTCCTGTGCTTTTAAATACTACTGGTGACAAACAGTAACACAGTCCACAGTTTGTTTCATTTCAATTGCTAATAACAGCACAGCAGTGTTACTTGCATGAAGACAATGGACAGTACCATGCTTAGAAATGAATGTTGTTAACTTTCCTAAATTCAAAAGCGCCACAATCATACACTTTGCTTGTTCTTTTTTGGTCAAAGTGACCTGTCCGTTACATTTCATATTTCATTTCATGAGACTAAAAAACTAAAAAATGCAGTGCACATTAAATAAATTCTTCAGTAGAGGATTGATTTTGAATCAGATTGACTTGGAATCGTGTTGTAAGACTTCCAAACATTCCTACCCCTAATCTTCACATCTGCCTCTTGGCAAAAAAAGAAGCATGTTTACAAAATGTTTCAAATTTTCCCTTAATTTGAATATAAAGGTGCAGATCTAATTTCAGGAAATATGAATGCTCCAGTTTAAGTATCTATATCTGGCAAAGAAAAACATGTATTTGTCTTACAGCTGATGCTGCCACTGCCAGTGCCCATGACTTTAAGTGGTTGTCCAGTAGGCACACCTGCCTCCAATATACCACAAACTAAGACTCTCATAATGATCCACAAACTTGCTAGATGGAAGTATATAAAGATTTTGATCAGTCAAATTAAAAAAAAAAAGAATAGTGTTCACATATGTATGTGCAGTACGGTATATGCTGTATATATTGCTGTGTATAATTTCAGTAATGTGTGTAGCTACTGTAGTAGACCCAAGGTCATGTGTAAATAACAGTGACCAGGGATTAAGCCACAACAGTAGGATGAATGTCTTTATTATTCTGCACCAAACACAGCTCTTATGTGTGAAAGTGGATGCAGACACTCGGCAGTCATCATGGGAGGCAAATGTCACCCCACAACAGAGGAAAGACAAGCTGTTATTACTTTGAAGAATGGAAGATTGTCTTACAAAGAAAAAAATAATATCTTGGAGTTCTGTGGCTTACACCATCAAAAGGCATCCTGAAAATAGCAAGAATCTGACTTGTGGAAAATCTAGAATTATGTGTTAAACATGTACACAACACATTGTGTTATGTATTAGATGCAGCTTATTTACATTTGTAAAAAGACAAATAAAACAACGACAATTTTAATAGACTAAGACTGAGATTGTTGGGTTAGATAAACTAAAATGTTACATGGTAAAATACAAAACAAGCAAAAAACCCCTTTTTGATTAAACCAGTACTTGCACACTGGTACACACACACACACACACACACACACACACACACACACACACACACACACACAGCACAAACACTGACACCAAACACAATTTGCTCAATGCACAGTATATGTTTACTCCTGTCCTTCACCAGTTGAATCTTGTTAATAACACAAGCACACCGAAAATGAGCAGTGTGCCATCTTACTTGAACCATGACAAGTTTTCCCTTTCCAACTTATTTTGTGGCTGCATGAAAAAAATTCAAACAACAATAGATATTGGGTTTCCAGAGCACATGCTGATACACAACTCCATTTACAGTAGAAAAACAGGCTTTAGGGGGAATCATTTTTCAAAACCTCCCACGTCCATTCATAACCAGATTGTTTTCTCTTTTGTTTGTGAGGGAAAAAAGGATTACAAGGCAGAGGAAGAGTTACAGCTGTTTTTCACAAATGGACACGGGTATATTTGCAAATCGCCTCTCTGATTCATGTGTTACAGAGCCAAACAGCAATTTGTCTGGAATTTTGGCTCTTTCAGATTCATCATTTGATCATAGAAACCATTTCCACACTATTTATTTATTTATTTGTACTTTTTTTTTGGTTCAACTGGCTGCTCTGATGAGCGAGGTAGGGTTGCCATGTGATACTATGAAGTTTTTCATGATCTCTTTGCTGCTTAAACCACTGGGGGGGTGGTTTAAAAAAAAAAGTCATTATATACAGTGTGCTGATGTCAGTCACGAGAATATTGTGTTTTGATTTGTCCATGTGGTTTACAGATCACGTTTTTTTAGGACAACACAGTGTGGGCCTTAGTCAAGCAATGCCATTAGACTTTCAGACATGAAATTCTGCCATTTGAATTTGGCCTCAAAGCTGTGGAAAGAAAAAAAAAATCAATGGATATCAAGCTCAAAATAATACATTATTAAACAGTAATAAAAATGTCATTGTAATTTGGTGCTACCAGGCATTTCATTGTCCCTGTATTAACCTCAATTGGAATAAGCGTCAAACTGACACTGCACACTATACTCTGAAGTAAAATTCACTGATTTCTGACATTTCACTGCCTGCAATCTCATCAGCTGACCTTCAACCTGGAGACCTTTTACTCTCTTCACAATATGTGAATCTGAGTGTAGTGCTAATATACATATTTTCTTTTAGAGCAGGCTGCATCATGAAATAAAATGACAATTTGTACAAACAGTCATCGTCAATAGTACAGGAAAATGTGACTGTAATTATTCTCTAGGTTACTTGATTATTTAAGCCAAAAGCGGTGTCTTTAAGTAGTAGTGCTGATAAAACTGTCAAGTTTTCACTCTGGGGAAGCTGGAACCATTAAATTGTGGGATATTTTTATGAAAATTTAACTAAAAGATTAATCGCTCATAGTCTTTGGTTGAAGACTACTTGATTAATTGAACAATTGCTGCAGCTTTATGGGAAACCAGTACTTATAAGCGATGTTGAAATTAAACATTTTCTGATCAATGCAGTAGAAAGCATTTTTTTAAGTGCAAGCAATTTCCAATTGAAAACTCTGCAGTGATGACATGGTATATCAGCGTTTTTTTCTGTCCAGAAACTACGTTCAAACTGTGTCACCCTCACGATGTTGTATAAGCACAGGGAAAACGTGTCTACTTTTCATGATACATTAGATCTTTTTTCAAAGTGCAACTCGAGAAAATTGCAAATGTGTAGGTATGCGAAGATTGCCTAAAGAAGTGCATTAGTGTGGCTGTGAATGTGCTCATTTGAATGTGAGCTCTTGTGTGTGGACTGCGGTATTAATGGACGTTCCAGTACATTTGGTCTGACGCCAATGGGCCCAATTGCTTAGCATGCCTGCAGGACATTAATTGATGGCCGGGTTACGCTTCCTAATAAGTGTCATAAATAACGGTTTAGCAGGACGAGGGGGAAAATCTCAAATACATTAACCACTGCGTTGACATCTTAATGGAGATTCAACTGAGATGTGATCAAGTGGAATCCGTCAAGTAGGAATCCATTAATGCGAGGCCGAACCCTCCACTGTGGCAAACTGGTGACAGTGATGATGGGGATAGGACAGACCAGCTTTACTGCTGCTCATGTGTCACTCGCAGTTTTAATGGACAGCCTTGTCAACATCCTCATCCCCACTCACACATGGCCCTCCACCAACACAGCTGTTGAAGATCTGTCAAACCTTCGTGTCAGAGAGCCACACACACCTCCCAAAGTCACTGATGGAGCCAGTAAAAACCACGGGCCGTTCACTGGCAGCATCATTGATTTTATCCCCGAATTATTGTTGAGGACACACCATGCCTTGCATACCAATGGCAGACGGGCTCCAGTTTCACAGGCACACAGGCGGGAGGGTCAAATTAGCCCCAGATTGCCACAGTTTTTGTTGAGGGAATGGAAGTTGGAGAAGCACGTGCTGGCAGCTTTGTTCGGCGATTAGTCGACGAGCACGCGTGCACATGTACACACAGTACATTTATAAAGACGCACCCCCTCACAGTTTGCCAGGTTTACCTCCGTGTTGGGTATGCAGCCAGGAAGCTCATCAGTGGAATTGCAGGTTTAGCCAACTGAGGGTTTTTCTGTGTAACCAAGCCTCAAATGAATGGAATGAAAAACCTCAGAGCTCCCACAATATACTGTAAGTGAGATTCGGCAGCAGTATAAGCATTAGTCCCATGCTTGGGCTATATCACAGAAAAGGGGTTGTATTTAACTGCATATGTGTGAGAGAGCCAGAGTATGCGTACATTTGTGAATGCTCTTTTGTGTGTCTTAACATGTGTGAATGAGATTCTGGATGTGTGTAAATGCGTTCTTGTTTGCAGATGCACGGTATGTGGGTGTGCGCATCTTAAAAATGGCTCCATAATCGTATAGCTCTAAATACAGATATCCGATTCTAAATATTTACTTTGCTGTCTCTCTTTCATATTCCTCCGTTTTGTTTTGTTTTTTCGGTTTTCATTGCTGGCGCTTGAAGACTGCAGTCCAAGATAGAAATTAGCCACCCTATACTTTAACGCAGCTTTTTAAAAATATAGAATGGATGTTAACAAGATTACTGAAAGCAATAGTGCTTTTACCTCTGTAAAATATTTTATCACCCTTGCTGTCAATCTCTTTGACTAGAAACAACTGTTCAATAGTGTAGAATAAGAAGTGCCATGCTCAGCTCTTCCAGCAGAGTGGTGGATGTGGTCTATCATTAGCCTACATACTGTCTTGACAGGTGCTTTTGTTAAAGGAATTCCCTCAAGTATATCAACTGGGTTCTCTGAAGTTTCTATTGTAAATGTGCCAGTGTTTCGAAGGTAAGTAGAACTGCTGCAGTGACAGCCACTGTGTGTGCTAGCGAGTGCGTATGATGTGTGTGTGTGTGTGTGTGTGTGTGTGTGTGTGTGTGTGTGTGTGTGTGTGTGTGTGTGTGTGTGTGTGTGTGTGTGTGTGTGTGTGTGTGTGTGTGTGTGTGTGTGTGTGTGTGTGTGTGTGTGTGTGTGTGTGTGTGTGTGTTCGATTGTGCATGGAACTGTCTATTGGGGTCTGTGGGGTGACAGTTCTGCTCTTGGCAAGTAGGTAATTAGCATGCATTATTCAAATGAAAGACGGAGGGAATGAGGGTGGGGACCTGTCCACCTGGTTGTCAGCACTGGAGCCCGTCTCGTTCAGCGCCACTTACTCCACACATTTAGAACATCAGAGCATGTCTCTTGTCAACCCTCTTCCCAAGCGAAGAGATAATGCACTTTTACAGGGCCCCATTATGAGGCAAGATATGATCGAAGTAAGCCTAAATCAAAGACAGTTAATCTTCACATTGGACCAGAAATGCCAGAGTTGGGCATTTATATTTAAGTCAGATTGTGTCAGTGTTATTTGTGAAGCAATTTCTGCAAAAAAGGTCTGACAAAGTGCTTATCAGCACAGAAAAGGGCGCAAGTAAGGAGGCCTTTGCATTAAAACACAGCTCTGAACACATAATTGAGAAGAGAACTTTGACTATGTCATTGAGGTTCCATTTAAAGGTGTAGCACTTGTAGAAAAAGGCTCAATGTGAAATCAAACTACAGCTAAACTGCATGCAAATAGCATGTATCTGTCCAATCCAATATAATGCCCTTGAAATAAATCCTACCCTTGTGAAGCTAATACTTTTTTTCAGTGACTGCTAGAGAGGTATGAATTCAGCTCTATGGTAATATATGAGGCTGTAGTTTGTGATGGTGTTGGATTACCATATATTGTAAGGTGCTTCTGTTATTGTGACTACTCTCTATACTTACTGAGGCTTTGCATTGTTGGCTTATTTAAAACCCCGTGGCAGCAGAGATCCAGGAAGCTGAATTGGAAACACTTTTCAACAAGGCAGCAAGCAAACAAATGGTTATATTTTAGACCACTTATGGACTTTTGTGTACTGGGGTCTGATGTGTAAAGGCCGTTCTTCACTGCTCAACCGGCAACGGTCTGCAAGATTGAAGTACTGCTGTCTGTTGTTTTTTTATGTGAATGAGCTAAATTATGATTCTGCAGCTATAGAAATGCTATGCCATGTCCTTAAGCAAATATGACAACAACCCTAAAGGCACAAATGTAACATATCTCATATTTGCACCTAAAACTGAGATATTCAGATGAATACACACACATGCACAATCCCACGACTTCTGGCTTGGTTTCCAACATTAAAACTGACCACCAAGTATTCTTATACCACCACAGCCATTTCTGTAGTATTATCACCTCTAGACTCATATTTTAGCCACAGATGAGTCATTAGCACCTTATCTTGGACCCATTCTCCAGCCCCACCACACCACCCCTCCAGGAGCGGCCTGTGTTTACTTAATTGATCAATTAGCTGCTTGAGAAGGCTTCCACTCCTACACACGTCCCATTTAGCCAACATTTACATGTGCCAGTTTAATTGTGTCCCTATCTCCTCTCCCAAATTATTTACCTACTCACTCACCCGCACCGCAAAGCTCCCATTGTCCCCAGGTGACTGATAGTCTGACTGGAATGACAATGCATAACCTTGATCATAATTTAACTATTTAACTGGAAAATATTGGTGAAGGCAAGACCGACAAACACTGTTAAGACATTCAGTGTAATATAACAGGACAATACTGGCAGCAGACCATTTTATTTTGTCAGTATGTAACAACTGGACATCTGTGGGTTTTGAGGAAATTTGACATTGTATGCCATTTTTGTGTTTATTTCCAAATCATCACAAATTTCAGAATAAAAACTTAGAAAACTAAGAGAATACGCATTTAATTAACCAGTTGATTATGTCAGCGATATGTGAGTGCTCAGTCATTTGTGCTTTGTGATACTAATAACAATTGGAACATTTGTATTGCGAAACTGACAGGGTCTTACATAACTACCTGTCTCAAATGAAATCCCTAATGGCAGGCTTTACTAAACACTTAAGCACAACCTAAGGAAAAAAATAAAGAACGTCAACAGCAGTGAACAAAGACTGCATCACAGCTTCAAAACAAGTATTTGGTATATGTAAACTGCATGACTGTGAAAATGAAAGGGGGAATAGCATGATAGAATTTGACTGCAGAGTTTAGCTGGTATCGTCAAGTGTTGATGACAAGACCCATAAAACTATAAGAACAAATTAGCATAACAATGTGGTGAGCATGTTAAGATATAAACTGATGAAGCAAGAAAAAAATAGATGTGAGGCAAGAAAAAAACAGCTAAAGCACAAGTTAACACTAGTTGGCTACATCTTCATACTATCATTGCTAAGCAATTTCATAACTTTACCATTACTGGGTATTTACTGTACCTTATTTACAGAAATGTTTTTTTTTTTTAAAAACAGGTTGAAGAACTCCGGAATAGCCAGTCATGCTTTGGCACTCAAAAATAAGTTGTATTAGCAGTTGAATAGAATTAAAAATATCTGAAACATTAGTCTACCATTTTCATAATATTGCTGCTGCTTGACTGAAAATACAGTTTTATGCTAATACATTATCTACTTTTACTTGTTAATCAGCGGCATCATCAGCATCATGATTTACATATCAAGGATGGATATTTAAAAGTGTTACATTTCGGGATAATTCTGAAATACACTGGATACTGTTGGAAATCCATGGTTAATTTGCAGATTATTATAGTCAATACTCGGATACTAGTTCAACATAGACAGTGCCTGTAGGTTTTCCTTTACAAACTACATGGCAGTTTGTTGAAGAATATTTCAGCCAGACTCCGTTTCCTCATGTTTCTGCAGAGTGCTGCAGTCGCATTAAAAGTGACTTCTGAACACAGACTTGGAACCGAAGCCAAAAGATAAACCCCAAATGAAAACTGCGGAAACAAAGCATTTGCAGGAACAGTGATTTTGTGTCAGTGGTTGACTTTTTACAATGGCCTTTTCCCCATAACTATTCAGACATGAGGTCTGCTGGCCTGAGGTCCGTTTCCAGTGGGTTGACTGGGCATGAAATCAGACTGGCATAACCCTCTTCTTCCATAGTGGATTTACACAATTTACATACAACAGTCTTTTGATTGTGCTGGACCACCAACTAATCCTTTGTTCCCAGGAGGGCTTTGGCTTTACTTTGCCCACTTTGGGTCTGTTACAGGCTCCTACTGCCCTCAAGTGGTGGAAGGTCATATTACATCCTGGGATACAAAACGGTAGATGGGTGTTGCTGATGATTAGAAATATGTGTTATAAGTTAGTTATTTACAGCCAAGTATAAATCCCCCTCAATAATGAAGGAGGTATTTAAGCATTCATATTATTTATAAAATAATAGTAGTATTGTATAATAGTTTATTGCCAGTAATGAACTCAGGGTTTTATTAACTTGCCTTTCGGAAGTTCCTAATTTTACAGAAGAGACATTGATGTATTTACTAGGCTAACTGTATTTTTTTTAAAGTTATTTGTTCTTCATTGTGTGTATGGAAGAATACTGTACATGTTTGTTTTATAACTGTATATTTGTTTTTCAAAGTCTCGAATCGTACATCATGCTGAGCCCTCAGTATCCACAAGGTGGTGGTAAATCATTGAGACTGATTTGGATGTTTCTTCCTTACAAATCAGATCAAACCTATATATTTTGTTTTCCACTGAAAGTAACAAAACGTACAGTTAATATTTTCAAACAGTACGCAACATTTTCTGTCACTGTTGCAGATGTATTTGAACTCATTTGAATAGTTTGAACTTGTTTCATATTCTATACTAGATTAATAGCTAAGGCGGTCAGCTTGTCAGATCATAAAAATAACTACATTCGATAGTGATAATTTCTGCGTGGGCTCTTTACAAAAGCCTTTCCCCTCAGGCTTAAAATAATTAAATTTCAGAAGCACTGTGGTTACTTCTCACAGTGAGAAATATAGAAAAACTTATCCTCAGTCTTTAAAGAAACATTTTCTTTCATGTTAAATTGAGATGAGTGATCATTATAGATTTAAGCTATATAAATGGCCCGAAAATGCTTTTACAAAAACTCGTCTCTCCAGGAAGAGCAATGCTGAGATCCTCTTGTTCCTTAAAAACTATAAGCTGCAACTCTCATGGCAGGGATTGGAAGTAGCAGGGTAGAAGCTACAAGTTATTGTCCTTGAAATATAAATTGAGATCTGTTGAAGTCAAGTATGCTTGAGTAAAAGATAAACCGAAACCTGCTCAGGACCTCTTACTGAAAGGCTACGGATAGAATGTCATGTTGGTGTTTGTGAGTGGTAGAGTAGTACATCACACCATACAGAATCATGTACTGTTGAGTAAAAAAAAATCACAGTATATAGTATTTAGTCACACAATGAGTTTATTAATTGTCAAATGTGTTTGTTTTTTGCTTTTAATTTTGTTCTTGTAAAGCATGAAAACATCAATAATAGATGAACAGTGAGTTTTACGTTTACCTTTTAAATTAGCATGCTTGAGTATATAATCTAGTAAACTGAAGAAAAAAAAACCTCGGCGTATTTTTTCAGTGTTGTCCACTGCCTATGCATACAATAGTATAGTACAGTCCAGTGATATATTGTGAGAGAACATAAAAATAAATAAATAACAGTAACAGAGTTGTATATTTGAGTTTAAAAGAGAGGAAACAAAATCCAATCAATGAAACAGGTCATTCAGAATCTTTTGTGTGTGTGTGTTTTATGATATTTTAAGGGCTGTACAGTGGCTTGGGGGTTACCACTTTTACTTTGCACCTAGAAGATCAGCTGTTTCTGCCTTTCTTGGTGCTCCTACTTCCTCCCACAGTCCAAAAACATGCTGAGGTTAACTGGTAACTCTAAATTGTCTGTAGGTGTGAATGTGATTGTTTGTCTCTTTGTGTAGCCCTCCTATAGACCGATGACCTGTCCAGAGTGTCCCCTGCCTTCACCCTAAGTCAGCTGGGATAGCCCCCCCCCCCAGCACCTCGTGACCCTAAAAGGATTAAGCGGTGTATAGATAATGGGCAGATGGATGATTTTTTTAAAAAAGCAAAATAATTGTAAGCATTTATCATGCTGGAAAGAGTGTTTTTGACTATCTATTAAGAGCACTGTGCAACATATGGGTGGGGGGGTGAGGAGAGGAGAAGGAGAGATCCTCTGTCTTTCAGTTTATTGTGTGAGAGGCGATGGATGCTGATGTGTCATACTGTGTGTGTCATATAGCTGAGGATGCTTCCTAATGACCGCGACTAAGAAACGACCACAGAACTTAACTGCTTGGTATGGAGTGGAGGCAGCAGTCTCACTGTGTGTTTATTTGTGTGTGTGTGTGAATACGTATTCTCATGCATGTGTGCATCAGTATTCTCTGTTGAACACTGCCGAGCTAATGGTACGGACCTCTGTCAGATTCAGGACCCCATCACAAGCATCCAGCCATCAGGGTTCAACCTATCTGCCCATTAACACTGAGGCCGGAGGATGCAAGCTATCCACACCAGGAGAGAGCGAGCAAGCCCGACACAGCTCAGGCCTCTCTCCCACAGCATGCTCACCAGCCTGCACTTTCCAAGGACATTACGGCTCCATTCCACCAGCTCTCTGGTGGCAGGCTATCATTAGTGCACTTGCGAGAGCCCAGAGAGGTGATAGCAGGGGAATTGTGGGCTTTCATATCCACAAGCTGGTCCACAGGATGCCAAGGAGAGTGTGGTAATTTAGCTCAGAGGTGATGGAAAATAGTGGGTTAGTTTAATGACAAGTTTGTGTGGCCATGTAAAAGCACTCATCAGAGAGTGGGCGATAGAGAGAATGGTTGAGAAGCACCAAAACGAAGAGCGAGAAGGGACTGCATCCATGTGCTTGCGTCTGTGTGTGTGTGAGCCGTCTTCTCTTATTAGGACTCTGTTTTCTTTTCCTAATAATGTGCCAACTTAAATTTGTATGGAAACATTTGGACACCCCTGGGCAAATTACATATTTTGTTGATATTTGAAGTGATGAGAAGTAAATGATATCTTTGCAGAAAACAAGCCTTTTCTCATGTTAATGTACTGTCATTTTTTATTTCACAAGCTAAAAGAAAAAATATTGAAAAAGGAACCCTGGAACTGGCATGTGCAAAAATGTGGGCACCCTTTAGCTTTCGAAATCATAGAACTTTATTAACTTGTTTGTCCCAAACTGACTCACTTAACTGAAGGCAGGCTTAATAAAGTGTCATTAGAAATTGTCAGCTGAATATAGTTCCCATGCTAAAAAATTTTCTCCACCTCTTTCTTGTGGAAATACTCAACCACTGGGTCCTTGAAGCAACTGGCCAAGGATCTGAAAATGAAGCTAATCACACTTGCTGCTTGTAATTTTCACTGCTGAAAATGTCATTCAGAGATGGCCGATCAGGAGAACTGTGAATAACAACATTAGATCTGAAAGACTTCTTTCAGACAAAACTGGATGTCTTTGAAAGGCTGTGCATGTTTGCGTAGAAGTCATCAGAAGTAAATCTTACCTGCAACCTGATCAAAAAAAGATGTCTAAAGTATGCAAAGCAACATCTGGAAAAAAATAAAAATGAAAAATGTATATATTTGGCCACACTCACCGAAGGTCTGTGCTGTAAAGAGAGCGGAAACTTTTCATGAACGCACATCTTGTCAACTGTGGGGAGATGTTAAACATGAAAGGCTATGCTTAAATCCTAAATCAATCAGTTTGCGAATTGCAGTTTTCGCTAAAGGCTGTGGGTAGGGCAGGAGGAGGTTAGCCACTAAGGATTAACTCATTAGGGTTCCCACTTTTTTAGATTATCTTTTGTCATTCTCTTTTAATTTAAATAAATGCGACAAGATATTAACATTATTTAAGTTTGTTTGCTACATAGGTAATTTTTACCTCTTTTTACACAAGTAAATTCTGTACTTTGCCCAAGCTTTTACATTTGTTGTTATGCCTTTTGCTTTAAGATGTTAAGAGTTTGATGACTGATGAGTCGGATGAGTTGTGTTTAGATATGTTGTTTGAATTTGATTTTCAGAAACTGTCATCAGAGCCAGAGTGAAACGTCTCTTTATTGAGGATCTCTGTTACTTTCTTTTTTTACCACAGAGTGGGTGTTCATTTCTGATAGAGATGATCTTTGTTTTATACAACGGGGAAGAAAAACTTTGTGGGAGAGTAGTTTTGTTCTGTACTGTTGAACCTGGAGAAAACCAAAGTCTTTTTACCATTTGCCGATTACTGGCTTCAAGAAGACTCCATAAAGCTGAGAAAAGGAAACCCGGCGTACGGAGTCTTTTTTGAAAGGTTCGCTGGCTGTATAACAGCACACAGGTACGTGTTGTGAGGACAGCACCTTTGTCCATACATGCCAATTTTCAGTGAGATCAGCATCCAAAACAAAAACAAAATTGAGATGTCAGTGATTAAAATCTAAATGAAAATGAACTTTTCATTAAATCTAATTATTGGAATATCAGAGTTTCACAACAAAAGGCAAGCAGTAAATATTGGATGTTTCAACACTTTTAAATAAGAAAATCCTGAAAATAATATTGTACTTTAATGTTACACTGATCAATTTAAATCTGAAGTGTTCTGTGTGTTGATGATAAAAATATTACTGATTAATCAATTTATTCACATGTTCTTTCAACCTTTAAAAGATAATACACACATTGCTAGGAATTAATGTTCAAAGAAGTTTATATTTCATTTACATTGCAATAAAATGAATGAATACTAAATAAATAATGTTAGTGTAGTCCATAACTCTTAGCTTCATGAGGATCCCTCAGGAAACATTTCAGATCATAAAAACAGGCTTGTGTGCTAATCTGTTGCTAATCTTTATTAATCTATATCAAGCTGATGGATAAAACCATAAATGAATGTCACCATTCATAAATGTTAGTGTGCCCCGTGCTGATGCATTGTTTATTCATGCATCTAATTCACTTTGAATTTCATTCTTTTAAAAAAAAAAAGGGGAAAAAAAAAGAAACGAAAAAAAAATCAATCCTCCATCTCTGTCTCCCTTGGCAACAGGTTATAATCCATAGTTACGAGGAGCGGTTGCTAGGTGCGTTGCCGAGATACAGACCCTTCTCTCCACTAGCGCTACGTAGGAGGCCACCAGGTCCTTGATGATGGTGGAGAGATGAGGGACGGGTGAAAGGATGACAAGAGACAGGACAATGAGGATAGGAAATAGACGCACACACCTGACAGAGTCTGTACGAGCAGAGGCACAAAGAGAGCACAGAAGAAAGGCTGAAAATGAGAGCAGGGAATGGAAAGTAAACACAAAAAGGATAATGTAACAGTCTAAGTGGGCAATCTGCACACCTCCATTTGCCGCAGCTGCATTTTAGCGTGTCTGCCTCTGCATGTGTTTGTGTGCATCTGTTTCCGTACGTGCGTGTGTATTTGTGCTGCATGTGAAAGACAAAGTGACAGTGGAAAAGAGAGGAAGGGAATCCACTTTGACTCTTTGAAAAGCCTGCTATCGTGCTAAAAAAAGAGATTTAAAAAAAAAAAGCTTTAGTGATGACTTCAATCGCAGAATCTTTTGTGTGGAGGCTTTTTTCCAGGAGAGTGAGGAAAAAATCGAACAAAAAAAAACTTAAGAGGGAAACTTTGAGTATGGCCTATGTTTCCAAGTTAAGTGTCTTCATTTCTTCGTAAATGAGACATCAAGAGCAGCATCACCATGTTTGTAACACTTACAAAGCAAATATGTGTGTTTGTCATTTGAAACTGCAGCAATAACACTATGATAATTATAAAGGAACAATCTAGAAATAAATCTAATTTTGGACATTATGGACCTGTTACACATCTCCTCATATTACCAGATGTTGCATATAGAAATCGTAACAGTTTTCAGTTTGTTAGCGCTCATGGCCATATAACCACCTGAGCTACGCAAGCTGTCATTCTTTTTCTAATGCTGATCCGATTAGTGTGGTGATGATAGAAACCCATGGGAGTGCTAACTCCTCACGAGTTTCCTTGTTGGTAGATAGAAAGAGTGTGCTTTGGTGTTGAAGCTGCAGGAGCCATCTGCCGCTCCCAGCGCCGATTATCCCCAGCCTCTCCCCCAGGGGGCAGTAGCACCGTGCACACAACCACTTGGCACACTTAACTCTGCTCTGCCCCGAGATCAAAGGCACTGTGCTTCTGCAAGCCAAAGCAGCCACCATCACCCTCTCTTCTGTCTACCTCAGGACAAGTTTTCAGCAGTTTTTTATTTTTTAAAATTTTTTTAAGGATATTAACATGATGTCACAGAATGAGAAGCCAACCTCAAAATCAAAGTTCTCGACTTCCTTTGAATAGCACAGCTTTGCCATGCCGCTTCTGACAGTGTTATTGGGAAGATAATTCTCGCAAGCAAATAAACAGTGTTTAACACCCCTCTGAGTTTCCTTTCAGGTCGAGTTATTGTGTGTGTATTTCATTAATATTGTGTCGTCTGCTGAGGGAGCAGAAATCAGGGTTAGTTGGAGGTGAGGCTTTTTGATCTGTTTTTTGAGTATAACTGAGGGTTTATAGGTGATCACAAGCCATGCTTTTTATTCAGTTGACAAAACAACATGCATCACTGACTGATATTTGTTGAAATATAAAAATGAAGTATTACGTTTTTCATTAACAAACACCTAAATTTGTCCAAGTTAGTTGAATTTCTTATCTGCACCCTAATGTCTGTGTTTTATTTAATTTCTTGCAAGGTTTAAATGTTTCTAGAATCATAATAAGAGACTTGTGAGAAGTACTTAAAATGTTCTACAAATTGTTATTATGAATGAAAGTTAATGAATTTAAAATCGCACATTGTTGGCTGCTTTGTGTGATTGCCTTGATGTCTTAATGTACCCAAACAATATCCAAACAAAAGGAAAGAAATAAAAAAAGAGAGAAATTAATTCATTGCCTCTTAGTTTGTGATTTGGACATTCTTACTGAAAAAATAATCAAATTGAAAAAAATATATACACATGTAAAAGAGTGACAGAAGGCTGCTTTATTACTTTTTGATAAACAGCTCTTTTATTTTATTACTCTGTAAAAATGCATTGTGAGAGGTAATGCAAATAGCTTTTGGATTAAACAATAGATGGACCTCTGGCACAGTGTCTGTCCTTCAGCTCAGCAGCCTCTTCATACTGTAGGCTTTGCTTTGAGGAGAGACTCCTGTTTGTTGATTGGAATGACTTCCCTAATTGGATTCAATTCCTAATTGAAACGTAATAAAAATGCATCAGTAGACGTGGCGCCAACAATTACCTCATGCAAATCTCTTGATGAATTGACGTGAGGGGCGTAATTGCAGCTGTTAAAAAAATGCATTGATTTCTCCTGGAACAACATCAATTCAAATCAGTTCACACTCACGCTTCAACCTGCATGTGGAAAGCATTTGGCACCACTCAGTTCTCCTGTTTGGAGGTATACAGAAAAAAATGGAAACATCTGCACCCTTTCAAGCGGGTGCGTCAGATTGATTGGGCTTGCAAGGCGTTGTATCAAATGCACTACATCTATGCATATGCAATAAAGTATTCTCAACACTTGGAGCAGGGAAACAAAAGAAGATATGTCTTTGTTCTTTGTTTCTTTTTTCATAGAGATGGTGCACCGGTTATTTGACTCCCTTTGGTTTGTAGAGCAAACATACTCTGCTGGGGACGTACCAAAGAAATACACAAACACGGAGACATACACACGGTTTCTCAGAGAGAAACGATGAAGGCGCGCATTCTTCCATTGACCAAATGTTTTGACTATTATTTGTCTGTTGATCGGGGATTGCAGCGTAGAGAGAAAGGGTTAAACATCTTCTGAGTTATTGCCTACCGCCGTAGTCATAGCAACAGGTTAATAAGTAGCTTCTCTGATCTTCCTCTGTTGCTGCACAGGTTGCTAAGATACAAATAGCATTCTGGACCCAGCGGACTGAACTGCAAACATCTTTTGATAAGAATGAACTTTAAACATTTTAAAGTAATACGGAAGGCAAAGAGCCCTACATTATATGCACTAAGGATTGTAAGGAAGAAAAAAAACCTTCCAGCATTACACCTACAACCATAGTGATTGCATCTACCTCATTTGACCTACACAGGCCAAAAAAGAACACAGCAAAACAAAACTGAACACTTGCTAAATCCAACTACCTCATACCTAGGAGGCGAGTGGTTGGTCCATGTCTAAAGGTGAACGGGCCAATCAGCTTCGGAACAGAGTGGCTGTTCCTAGACGCGTGTGCGAAACCAAGGGCAAATTAAAGCATTGCCTCTGAGTTGCATCATTCTCCCCTCACAGCTCTATTAGTAGGCTAGCCACAATGTCTCTTTACGAGAGCTACTCTCAGAGCAGAATTAGGCACACTTCCCTGCAGTGATATGTCTTTTTATGAACCACATTGGCATCATGTGTGCCAGTTCCTACAGGAACACACCACTGTTGAATTAGTGGGAGAAATAAATGTCCGGATACATTTATTCCTTGTGAAGTGGCATAATAGCAAAGCAGGGCTTCAGTGTGGATTTTTAAAATGTGATTGAGACTTAATGAATTTCTGACACGAGTAGATAGATTAAAATGACAGCGTTGGATATTGATCAGTGATCTGAATAGTGTTTTGAAAAACATGACAAATATATGGTGTCCTGACCTTTACGTTGTCTCTTTTTCTTTGTCCTCTGCTCATCTCTTTTCCAATCAAGTAAGAGAATCTGAAAATGGCATTGATTCAAGAAGACTGACCAACCACACTGACACAACAAACGAACAAACAAACGAACAGCTTGACTGGAGGAAGCTGTGAGGCCGCAGTAGGGAACACTGGAGTCGCTTTTGATAATAATGCTTGATCCCTCTGTTCTTTCTGTCACTGGGCCTCATGCTTTCACTTCAGCTCAGCTCAGCTGTCAGCCGGCAACGGCTACTCGTGCAAGTGCTTGAGCACACGTGTGAGCACACACACATGCACACACACACACACACACACACTGATATAATATCTGCAGGCCTGTGTGCAGGCTTATACATAATTATTACAAACTCTGACTGAACACATGATGTGATACTGCAATAAAACGTACATGTGTCATCTTTCAGAAATTAGTAACTATCCATCTGTGGTAAATTGGCATTATTATAAGCGGCAATAACTGTGTATTTGTGTGATTAAGGCAGTAATCAGAAAGTAATGATACTTAAGTGTGATTTATGAGAATGGATAAGATTTCACAGCTGAAAGGTGACAGGTTAAATAACATTGACCCGTCAAATACCAAGAGAGATTTAAACAAAGGCCAGAGCTAATACATCACAGAAACAAGGGGATTGGAGAGTAGGATGTGTGTGTCGCAGAGCTTTGGAGGATAAGAGCTCTGGAGGTCATAAAAGCCTTTTAAAACAAGGAGGGATATTGGATTTACTTACCACCGATGGGTAAAAAAAGAAATAAGCACTTGTACAAAATGCTCTTAGTTTATTAAAATGATGCACTGGATTTTTAACAGATTTTGACCGTACAAGTGTCATAAAACTCTATCACCGCAAAAGTGATTTTCATTTCAGAGTGAGATAAAAATCGCCAAGTTTGCAGTTGCATGATTTGAACCACAGCACTGTTGTTCTGCATACATCTACAGATGAAAGCAACACTCTCTGCAATACTGATTAAAGGCTGTTCGCTCCCACCGGGCTCCATGCTGGTTTGGGTTCATTCCATCTCGGCCTTGATTACTCGATTGGACTCATTGATTGAAGGGGAACTTTAATGACCTATTATCTCAAGTGTTAATCAGGTGTTGACAGACAGCTCTCTGTGGGACTGGGCAGAGCCGAGGGCCAGAACGGACAGAACTTGCCGGACTCCTGCCGCTTAGATGAGTCAAGGGTTGAGCAGCACACAGTGCAGACGCACCGCCCGACAACTTTCCCTCTGGAGCGCCGTCTGTGCTCGGCAATGACATCATCTTTACTTTGCCCAGGTCGGCCGTGACTCAGATGTTTTGGAGCCTTCTTTAAACACGCTCATTCTCACCCACTTTATCTTCCCTTGTTACAATTTTACCACCCTGTGAATTACCTTGAAATGAGAGAGAAAGGAATTGAGATATAAAAACCAAGGCCACTGCTTGCACTGGTTACACTCTCAATTCATTTTGTATATATGGAATATATGCAGTTGACAAAGTTACATAAATACAGAGGAACTGCTTTCTCCTTGTGATATATTACTCAGTGGAAGGGCCAGAGGTTTTAATAGGAACTGATGCTGATTGCAGTTTTCTATTCAATTCTCTCCAATTGTGCATAATGTACTTAGCTTGTGTTTGTGGTCTATCACATCCTGAATTTCTCTAAACGCTAAACTTTAATTATGAGACATGATCAAAAAAACTTTATCTATTCTTTATTATGCAAAGATCTGTTCCTTTGCCTCTCTTGTTTCTTCACACTGCTGCCTATTTGCCACTTTAAAAGTAGATTATAGCTGCAATTTGAACTTGTATTTGTCTGCAAATTTAGTGGTTGTGTGAGTGGTTGGCTTTGTCAGGTTGCTCTTGAAAAATAAACTGATTTTCTGTTGATGTGTGGAAGTAAAGAAAGCCACGTAACTGCAAACCTCTGAAGGTAATGTGCAACTTTATTTCACTTGTAACTTGAAGGTGGAAGATATTATTTGTCGTCTCAAACGTTCTCTTTGATTCCAAGTGTTATGACGTGGACATTTTAGCAAATACCTGTCCTGCTTTGCTTGTTGAAAACACTGCTGACAGATTTGTCCAAGTTCCACCTGCCTACATCACCTTGTATCTCCAGCCGAAATCTGTTTGGTCTCCTCCTCCCCCACATCTCCCTCTGCATCCCTCTCTTTAATTATCTCCCTTTTCAATCCCAGCATCTTCAAGTCTCATCAATGCTTCTTAATTTCCATCAATACCACTGCAGCCTAAGCTCTCCACACCTGTCCAGTCACCATGGCAACCTCACCTCTGACAACAAAGAGCTCTGTAAGACATGGCATGCTGTATTCCCCTTGATTAGATATTGATTACGCTTTTGTAATACATAATAGGATCAAAGGGATTGTGCAGCTTTGCTTACCCAGGTCTTCTTCACACTTTCATTTAGTTATATTCTTTTGTTATTTAAGAATCTGCATGTTAAGAGGGATGGAATCGAAATTTGCCACCCTTTGTCATAGGCATTCAGAGCCTCCTTCAGGGACTTGTACATGCACAAAGACATTTTTTTTTTCTTTTTTCAGTGATCATTTTAAAAACAAGTGGAGAAGAGGGAGTACAAATGCAAATCTGCAATTTAAAAAGAGTGTTGACAGCACGGTCGGTTTTCTGAGTGGCACAACGTATGCGTAATGTTTGCAGCATGTTTGCCATTAAAGGACATGCTAATAGGCGTGCTGCAGTGTGCAGAGGCTCCCGAATGCTTGAGTGTCCCTAATGGATGCATTGATAGATTAATGGACGATAAAAGTCAAATGCTAAATGCATGGTAAGTGACAAGAGATAAGTCAATATGGTAAATATTTGTGCAGGACATAGTTAAGAAGTTGAAAGGCCATTATTCACAATTACCTACAGACAAGCCATTCCTTGGTATAATGAGGCACATGACATGAATTTAAAAGCTTATGAAAGTAATGATCTGGGGTGCATTTCTGTCAATTGCATATTAGTGTCAGCTGCAGAACATTCTGGAAGACATGATAAAACTGCTTCACTTTATCATGAATCCTTTAAATTAGTGTGTTTTAATTAAATGTTCCATGTGAGGAAATACACTAAATATCATGTATCGATAATTCTGCGCTGTAATCTTTTTTCTTTCTTTATTCTTTAGCTGCCAAATTCAATTTAATGTTTTAAGTATAACACAGAATTTAGATTCTAAAATTTAAAGCTTTGAAATGTTCTTTGCTTACCTGCACAAAACAGATTTTTACAAAATCCCAGACTGCTTTTTTTTATACAGCCAATTCACACACTGCCCTTCACACATAAAGTGCGTTTGTTGATGTGAATGACGTGATGCTAAAATCCTGAAGACACTTGCTTGAGGACACTAGAAGGATTGAGGCTGATCTTCACCAGTTTTTTCTTATGTGCGTCTGTGTTGTCAGCTGCAATATTTGAGCTTCTTAAGACCGCCCCATCTCAATCAGCATCACCAATAAAGTAAATACACACAAGAAACACTCCAGCCAGACAGGAGGAGGTTGTGTGTTTGTCAAATTTACACTGAAGATTTAGAAGGATACAAGGCTGAGAGAAGTGCGAAAAACGATTTTTCTTTTCCCACACTGAGAGTAGGGGAGTCAGAATTGAGCATAAACCCGGGAACTGCAAAAAATCATGTTTGGAACAATCTGACCTTTTTTTTTAACAACTCAAACAAGGATAAAGACAACAAAATGTAATAACTTTCCCCTATCCAATCCATACTTCATGATTATCCCTCACTCCAAAACATTGGAAAAAATGGAACTGTCAAAAGAGTCTTGTTGTTCCATTTTCTTTCCCTTGGCCCCCCTCCTGGAGACAAACAAACAAACCCCTGTTAGCACATTTCATCAGCTTTAGGGGTTACAGAACAGATTGAGTATCGACAACGGTGGCTGTCGAGGCTTATGGCTCAAAGGCAACAGTAGAGGAAAATCTCAGGGGTAGGAGATGCAATCGAAAGGACCAAAATAATTCAGCAGGACTCACTCGAGGAACAATCCAGTTTGTCATGTGGAATCATGGAGTGTCTGCCGCACAATGAGAGAGGGTCCCTGGAGGCTCGGCACGGGAGTCAACATGTGAATAGCCAAGAGTTAGTGCCCCAACTGGCCACTCTTTGCCTTTTTATCGCCTGCAGATTTAGCAACCATAAATTTGTTTCCACACCAATGCTACCACACAGATGCACCGGAGAGACCCATAAACAAAAAATGATGTTCGGTGGCTTGGGATGGTTTGGTCATTGATGTTCCCCAGGGTGTCATACTCTATTCTGGGAACAATTACTGTCACCGAGTTTTGATGTTTTCCTTCTGCTGTGATGGACAGTTGTGGCTGCTGGAAATGGTTGAACCATGTTGATCTGTAAAGAAACAAGTTAAATTATCTTACCCATTGTCCACATGGGGTTCGAGATAGTTGTGAGATACAGTATTGTGTGGCATTGTCCTTCCAGTGTGATAGGTTTGTGGCAACTGGTGACTTCTGGAAGACTCTGAGGGTTAATGAGGAGGATGTGGCTGTGGGCCATAAAAAGGATACTGGCCATAGGCTTCAATGTGACCTGACCCTGCTTACTATAAAGTCTGCGTCAATAAAGCGCAGCATGAAGAAACGCTCTGATTAATTGATTGACCTCCCGCTTCTTATTCACAGACGATAACGACAGCACCCACTGCACCTGGTCTTGTTATGACTGTAACACCTCCACAAGACCTGAATATCCATTTCCCTTTAATCAATTCACAATTTATTCCCCTCCCTCTTCCAATCTCCCTTCCATTTATTATGCATTATTCGCCCTTTTCAAACAATTTTCTACTAACCGTCTCATCTAATTTGGTATTCGGATATGGTTAGCACTGTTAGCTCAATTAATACAATGACATGTCCTAAATGCATTCTCTTCACAATCCAAATGACAAGAGGACAGCCAACACTTCACGTCTTTGCAAACGGGGTCATGCATGCACGCAATGGTAGATCCAAACTTTTAGGGTTTATTTAATCAGGTTGTGCGAATAGATAAAAAGGACAAAACAGGCTCAATCTTCTACAGGACTGTGCTTTATTTTAGTCTAAGCAGAATATAATGAACTAGAGAACTACAGAGTTCAGGAGCACTATGGGAGATATCATCCCGAATCAGGGAAACGGACCCGAGCCAACGCTAATTCAAATTACATCTCTGTTTCAAATAAAATTCAGTTTGTTCAAGTCAAATAATAAAAGAAATGATTATTCCATACATTATGAATTTAAATACCTAAATATATTATGACAAATTAATTTTGCATGAAGACAAATGAAGACAGTGAGATCAGATAGTAAAGCTGGGAATGTAATGATTCATGATACAAAGATGCATGGTTCAAAATTATCTATGACTAAATGTGAACACTTTAAAGGCTCTCATTGGATGCTTGATTGAAGCAAACTGCTCAGTTAGCTGAGTTTGTTTACATTTTGGTCCTTGTAACCAATGGAAATGGAGGTGGATGACCACATCCTTGTTTGTGTCAGAATGGGCTTGAGGCAAAACTGACTCTGGCAACGTGTTTGCTTTAAAGAGCATTTGGCATCCCCAGAATACAGTGTGTCCGACCACTGTTCACAGGTAGTACTGTCAGAGAGACCAGGCAGGGTTTAAGGCAGAATTCCCTCCTCACATGAACAAACCAACCTGACTGGAGTAAAGAAATGTCTCGCTATCTACTACCTCAGTAGCTGGAGTCGCATTAGATAACAAACTGTGGAAGAAAGGTCCCATAGAAAGGAACAGAAAAATGGAAACTCAGAGATATGTCAATGATGAACATTTCAAAAAAGGAAGTACATAAAGAGAAGAGCATTACATTAAACCAACCATGGCTTAAAGACAATTAGATATGACAGCATAGGTCCCAAAACCAATCTGATGGCAAAGTTAGATTTTTTTCTCTTTTTTTCTCAAAACAACAAAAGGCCTCAAATAAGATTCTTTTTGAACATGCAATGCGGATCCATTTGAACTCAGTTGTGCAATGGACTCTTTCTTTTTTTCTGAATCCACATGACCAGTACCATCAGTCATCCTTTTACAGTGCAGTTTGTTAATTCTTGGATTGATTTAAGAGCTTTCAGTGAGCAAAATCTCTTTGAACTTGCCCATCCACAAGGGAATTCACACAGGGATTGTGCAACCAAAAAAAATGAAGGAAAGAAGAAAAATGATCAAAGCATATCTGAATAAACCTCATGACAATGGGTCTATCCCAGCTTCAGCCGATAATAGCAAAACAAAAGAGAGAAAATAAAGTACCATTTACCAACATGAGTATAAAAATCCCATTTTTGAACATCAGTGCTTCACTGTACAAGAAATAAAATCATTTTATCTTCTGTTTTTGATAAATTATTTCATAGGTTCCTTTTCTTAGTTTCACTGAAATATATTAACTATTCTTTTATTTTATTTTTTATTTTTTTAAACGATTGAACATGATCTATTGTACGGCCTATAAAGAATGTTGAACAGAATTGAAAAATAAGCTATAATTTATGTACACGTGTAATGCAGCTGTGTGGTCAGGAGAGCAGTGGCAGATTGGGTCAAGCACGCAGGGGGTTCTGCTGGGATCTACAATAATTGCTCTCTTGTTTGTCCCTTTCCTCCAATCTCAGCCTAACCATGTACATACAGTTTCAACCGTGTGCATTAAATGTTTGATTCTAAAATGATTTATGTACATGTTGAACAAACTGTTACCTGGAATTTCATTTTGTAAAACTAGCTTCTTTAAAAGCTGTAAAGCCTGAACTTCCACTTCCCAAGAATCTGAAAAAAATGTGATGGTGGCTGATGCTTTCTTTTTTCTTCTTCTTTTTTTTTTCTTTTCTCACTGTCAGGCGGAAAGCATGCAGATGGATGAACTCTACTGTCACTGTCATATCTGTTCATCAGCCCCAATTGGACTAATCCAATTACCGCATAGGCGATCTTTCTTCTGTCAGAAAAATCATGACATGTCGGTGTACACAGAATCTTAATTAACGGATCACTTCGTGGCCGTGGCTTAGGTTTGACACTAAGTCAAATACTCTCTAAGCCTTGGTCCGACGCTTAGGGTTGTAGGATGCATGTTCACAGCCCAAACCTAAGGGGCTTAAAAGGACTAAAACTCTCCTAAATCCCTGCACTGCTGTGGATACATTTTATAGTGACATCATTGTCCCACAGAGTTGGGCTTCTCAACACAAGTTGCTGTACAACCTTCCTCCGTTTTCATATTTTATAGGCTATTTACATTAAGGAATTAAAAAAAAGTCTTTGTCTTCATTACTCTGCCGTGTTGCTAAACATAATTGCACACCTCCAGCAGTTCATTATGCATTGTCGGTGGAAAATGGCATCTTTTCTCATTTCTTTGTTTCTCTTGGAATCGGATGATGAGGCTAAAAATCCAACGCACGATTTATGTGGTTTATCAGCCCTTCTGCTGGCTCAGCACTGTCCACGATGGGATGCAATCGTACTGCTCCTACTGCCATATTTATCAACTCGACCTCCTTCGGGATCAGGGGTAAGGCAAGGCTCTGAACCTCTCCACTAATCATGACATCATAGTGCCTGATGCCCTGAGTATTGGGACTGATTTTGTGGAGTTTCAGTTTAGCACACAGCACCCCCACCACCCAGTGCCTATTTCCACCATTTCCACCACCACCTTTTTCTATACAAAATCCCATTTCCATAGCAAAACCCTTTCTGTGCTAAAGTGAGATGACGGAAAAGCTCCCTCCCAAAGCAGCTATTAAATGAGAGGCATTAATTTCTTCCCTCCTGTCCAACAGGTTCCTTTAATTATCTCTCCACTTTCAGTCAATTACATTTCACTTCCTTTCCTTGACAATCACTGCTATTTTAGGGTGAGTGTTATGCACCCAGGGGGTTGGAGATTCATGCTCTAGCAGTCCTCTGCTCTCTCCTGCTATTGGCTGGGACCATCTAAGGATACATGCTCCTCTGGAGGACAGACGTTGTGAGCGGTGGTGTAGTGGTAACTGAGGAAATGGGTATACTGTGTGTATATATTCCCAATTTCTGAGTGAGTACATGCATCAGTGGTTGAGCAGCAAAGGTTGTAAATGCTCAATGAGGAATAACGGAGCATACTCAAGTATGCCTTAAGTTCACCACTCACTGTGATATGCTAAATAAAGGCAGTGCAATTTGGCCACACAGAAGAGAAGCTGTATGCTTTTTGAGCTCTGTGCAATTTTTCACGTCCTCATAATGTTTCAACTAGCATGGTAAATATTATATTCTCACAATTAATTAGATTCATACTAATTCCTTTAGGCAAAAAATGCCAAGTTACATTTTCACTATGTAAATTCGAGGGCAAATATCAAATCACAGTTTGGCAACAGCTTGGTGAGTGCCCGCTGGGTTGACATTTGTCGGTGCTCTTAGAGGTGAAACATAGCCTGGACTAAAAACCAGACCACACTGAGGCTAAGGGCAAAGCAGGCAGAGAACCTTTAAATAAATGTGTAATGAGAATATCTAAAAACAAACTTTTTCTCATTTCGGTAGTTGCAGCACATGTTTCACAGCTATTTCTGCCTTTAACGCACGTCATTTCAGCAACATTCTCCCCTGGGTGTAAAAGTAATAGGAGCACCCTTGTTAAAAGTGTTGAAGTGCTGATTTCACATTGCCTAATTTGGCTCTGGCATAGCAGAGATGCTACATGAACACTGCACTGTTAGCCAAGCAGACAGCATGATACTAGGCTAGACTGGGTTTTGGCTCACTGGGGACTCAACCTGCCATCAGTAGTGGGAACTAGTACAGCATCTGGTATAAGACAGATAAGATCAGATGAGCAGGCAGGCAGGGTTCATGTTGCAGAATGTATTCTAGACATGACCAAGACAAGCACAGGAAATTTCGTTGCTCACGGAACATTAGATTCCTCATTGATTAGTTCAGCTTCACATAAATAATGAGCACAAACGGTTTGTAGAACATGGCTTTGTTTTGACCCACTTCACAAATTAATTCATGAAGCTTCCTGCATTTCCACCATATGTCAAATCAGGGCCAGAGGAAGGAGAGCTGGGTTTTACTTTAAATGCATTCAGAGGCAATAAAAAAAACAAAAAACTTGTCATTTGATGGGCATCATTTTGAATCTGAAGAACTACTGTGCTTCACTTATTTTTTCCTTTAGTGGTGAACAACGCTGTGCTTTGCAGGAGTCGCAGCAGGGATGCAGGCAAGAGAAAGAAGTGTGAGCAAGTTATTTTGTAAAAAAAAATGGTGACCTCTGTGGTTGACTGCTGAGATACAATTTTGCTGCTGAAAAAAGACACACAATAACGCAGCAGCTGCTTCAACAGAATAGAGCATTTCCCGCAAAATTGTTGGTTTCGACCCCATTTTAAGCAACTATTGCTCCAACATTTGTGGTACAGAGAAAAACGAAATACATTTTGCTGTCAACCCTATTCCTTTAGTTTTTGGTAATGTGGATCGACTCTGCAATATTAACAACTTGCTATGATATGGAAGGTTTTATTCCACATCCTCCGTTGGCTCTTCGGGTAAATTCGACTGTATTATTGGTGCCAGGTCAGCTGTCAGCAGCCTTGCCAGGGAGTAGGCACAAACATAATTCTCTCTAATCTTCCTTCTGTCATCCATGTGCATGCAGGGGACCATCTCTCCCGTCATTTGGTCCAAGTGATTATCCCGGTGATTTTTCACTTGGTTGCTGCTAATGTATAGAGGCTCATGATTACAGTGTGATTAGAGGGAAAGGTGAAATAGCATGTCTAATATGGTGCAGGAGATAATTGAAGGGTAGTGAGCACAGACATTAGCCAGGTTCGAAAATGCTGTTCCGAGGGGAGAGCCGCTGAACAGTTTTGCTGTGGTTTTGGAAAGGCTTTGCTGATCTTGGCACAGGGGGGAAGATAGGCAGTACATGGCATGCTCATATCAAGGAATGAAATCAAGACGTTCATCTTATCTAAATGACAAAGGCAGTACATTAAAAACTCTTGAATCTGCTGGCACTTTTTTTTTTTTATCAGTTTTACCTTCAGTAAATTGGAACACTTCGGGTTTGCTTTTTTGCTTTAGGCGAGAAAGAGGGAGGTGACGGCACAGAGAAGAGTCTCAGTAGTAAACATAAACTGAATGGATCGGTGCCTAAAGTACTAAACTGCAATCTCAATTAACCCCTAAACCCTGATCTTTGAAAGCACATAGCACAGATCTATCATGTTTGTCACCGGGAGCTTGATTACAGCTTCTAATTTTATCGGTTCAATCATTGGGCATCAACGTAGATGCATCAGTGTAAAGGATGTGATGCTGAGTTGTTGACTTCCTCTCTTCTGCCTGCTCTCTCCCTCCTTCTTGCCTAGTCCTGCCTCTTACTGCCAGCTGTCTGTGCTCAGAAGGCTGGTGTACGGATGTGAGCTGGTGTTCGGCGGAGAAAATTGGGAAGTGCTCATAGTGACTGAAACAGCATTGCTCCTCCCTCTAGACTCACTCCAAACATATTGATCTGGTTTTAGAGACGAGGCTGTTTCCAGAGCTCTATAACAGTCAAAATAAAGGCTACAGAACTCTAAATCAAGACATGACAGTGCTGTAGTGCTTTACTCTGCCTTGCTTGACATCAGTGTCAGTGAAGCTACAGGCAAATGATGAATGATGGTTAAGAGTGACTGTTGGAATTAATTTAGATATAACCTGTTTAAGCAGTAGCTTTTTTTCCCCCATAGGCTTTTTGTATTATAGATGAAGAAAGCAGGTCAGGGAAAATGTTAACAGTGGAATTTACATTATATTTGACAGAGTGAAATGAGCTCTAAAAGCCTGCACTCCTTTGCCATCAATGCAGTAAATTAAATTTGTCTTCAGAAAAATGTTTGTTTTTTATCTGCCTAGAGACACGATGATTTTTTTTTCTTAGTCTGAAGTTTTGCAGCGGCTCCAGTGGACACATGCATCCTTGGTTAGTTTTGTTGAAGGAATTCCAACACCAGAAGGGCCAATTCGTTTCAACACTGAGTTCATTCTGCTGGCAGTTTCAGTAGCTGTCGCCTTACTCTTCCTCCCCGACTTACTGTTCCCTTCGTCATCTTCAATTTGTCTTTCAACCATTTCTTTTTTTTTGACAATTTGTGGCTTCACAATTCAGACTTCATGTTGCAATACAAAAAGGTCAAGAAAAAAACAGAAAAAAACAAACAAACAGAAGACACCCCATGTCCATTTTACTTGGTCTTTACAGTGGATTGTCGCTTGAACACAAAGGCTAGCGAGAAGCCTTAAACATCTGCACCCTGTCCAGCACAGACATCTTTAAGTTCAGTCTTTTTTTTTTCTCTTGTCATTCTTTTTTTTCCCCGTCCAGAACAGTCTGTTGATAGCTGTCAGAGAGTGCAGTGACTTGTACATCATGATGAGCGAAATATCCAGTGGCTGACACCTTAACATCCAAGAGAAAGAGACTTGTTGCGTACAGGGGCAGATGAATGTTCCCCCTTCCCCCTTTGCCCCCTTTTCATTACGACTTCAAGTATTTTTTTAAACAACAGCAAAAGTTAGCAAATCTACATTTTTTTTTAATCTAGTCTACTTTACTATTCTACAACCTGGTGCTAAATCAGCATCCAGAGCAAAAGATCAGCCCCTATACTACGATTCCATGTCTTTTTTATACATTATTTCCATTTTCTTTTATTCGTACTTACAGTAGGCCACTGGATATTGATTTAATGATTTTTTTTTTGACTACGAGTAAATTGTAATACTTGCAGCTACAAGGTATGAGTTTTTAAATATATATTTATATATTTATATATTTATATTCTTTTAAAAAGCGTTTAGTCCTTTGGTCCCTATTTCCTAAGGAATGATGCATGTAAATTATCCTGGATTCTCCACTTGTCTCCTCTTCTTCTTGTTTTCTTCTTCGATCCAGAGCTTGCCCTGTCACAGAGCACAACACCTGTGTAGGCACAAAAACCAAAATGGCAGCAGGCTGGTGTGTGTGTTTGTGTGTATTCGTGTGTGTGTGCGCGCGCACACGCATGAGTTTGCTTCAGTACTTGTGTTGGCATTTGCACGTATTTATACATGTACAAAGTAAGTTTTTTTTTTTTTTCATTTTTTAAAATGTAGCTTCTTTAAATGTGTATGTTTGGTTTGTTTTCTGTGTTATGTGTTTATCTATATCCTGTGTCAGTATGCATGCTTTGAGCATAATGAGTCTATAAAGGTTTTTTTTCCCATCATGTCTAAAAAACAGCAGCAAAAAGTTGGTCTCTGCAAAAAATCTTCTTCCACAGACGCCAAAGCAAAACAGGGAAAAAAGAGGCATTTGCGAAGAAAGAACAACAAAAATAAAATAAATAAAAAAAAAAAAAAAACAACAACTCTGGGATCCTCCTCTCAGTCACCCAATCTTTCTGCGGCTTTCCAGCAGGATCAAGGGACCACCCTTCCTTCATGATATGTAGCAGAGCAAGAAGTCTTTGTACTTTTACTGCACTTGTGGAAATAAGGTGTTGTGGCCCTTCATCCTGTGACACAGAGAGAGAGAGAGAGTGGGGAGAGAAAGAGACGGGAGAATAAGGAGAGTGGATTCAGTGAGGCTGCGGCAAACATGCTCAGGGTTGCTGGCTCCTGGTTATCACACAGACTGACAGGCACAGCCAACAGCATGAGAAACAGACGGGGAAGAGAGAAAAAAAAAAGAGGAGTGTGTCAATCACAACCAGAAATAAGTGGGCTAGAGGTGGGGTGGAAGATTTGTGTTTTAACCATATGGAACAGACATCTACACTGTGACAGCACTAATCCAACGAAGGCCTAATTTAAACCGACTACATCTCTCTGCATGAAAAAAGAAAAATCTTGTCTGAGATGTCGCTGTCAGTCATCTTTTTTGTTAATTCATTACAAACAAACTACAAAAGGACAAGAATGAAACATGACGAAAACAAGACAAGTGTGTCCGAGTGTTAAATTAGTGTAATAATTAAAATGAAAGAAAAAACTGGTTGTCCAGTGTGGTGGGGAAAAAAAAGTACATAATTCAAGAAATAGCCTCTAATTAGGATACCATAAAAAGCCAACCTAGCATCTTCCCTGCCTTTGTGTTCACTTGATATGTTACACTGTTAATAAACGCGTCCGTGCTGTCAAGCTTGGAATATAAAAGATCGAGTTTACAGCCTATCATCTCTAATATGTTGTGAGCTGTGATGTGGGTGAAGAAAGGCTATGAAATCACAGCAAATCACTCTCTGGGAGTGAACATGAAAGGGTCTGACTTTGTGACGGGAACACGCGCCCAGACGCTCTTTGTTCTACCTTTCCATTCCTGTAAATGAGCTTGTTACCATTTCATAATAGATCTGCTTTTTAGACGGGGGAGCAGAGATTCAAACTTATTTCTTATGTGTGCCAAAGCGAGCCCAGCCATTAGCCACATAAAGCACTAACAGTCCCGATTACAGATGCCCTCTTTTAAAAGCCACTAGCAATTCTCCTTATGCATGTACCACAGAAAAAAAGAAACACACAGTGGCTATCAAATTCTATTTTTCCCCCCCAAGTAAACAGCCTCTTTGAAAACCTCACATCTATTTCACCTACCAACTTTGTCATACAATAGAATTTATATTATCTCCCCCCCGACAAGCTTTGAGCCCCAACGTTATGCCCCACCACCCTCCACCCCACACTGCCACCTACTTCGATGGCTCCATTAAAGACACCTGGCAGTTAAGGGGAATAGTTGAAGTGAGAAAAACCTTTTCCCTCCTGGCTTGCCCTGCTAGACACCCCCCTGAGTTCATTGGATAGACTATGGGAGGGAAAGTCGCCTGCAGAGCTTCTAAAAGAATAGGGCAGTACGAGTTAGATGAAAATGACTAACTCTAATCAGGTTTAGCCTGGAGGGTTAGCAACAAACTCACTTGCAAAGAAAGGACCTTTTTCACTGTGAAGCTGCCTTTTCTTTTAACAGATTGAGCAACAATTATCTCACATACAAGCAGCAAAAACATAAGATCTCATTTATCCGGTGGCATAATCCAACTGAAAATACAAAAGATGACAGGCCGCAAATACTCATCCAAGGCTTTTGTGTTGGATTCTATTTTCTGCCCCTTGCTTACACATCTATATGTGTATAGCATGTCAGTACGGTGGACGGATTTTGGCCGTGTGGGTCTGTAGCGCTGCCTGCAGCTCTTCTATCACCATGTAATTGGTTTGCACCCTCATAAATAAATAAATGGGAAGTGATTCTCATGTTAGGCAAACAAAACAATCTTGCAGAAGTACTCCCTGTGCAGATGGAATCCACGGAGAAGTGGAGTGTCAACATTTGCCTGTGCTCTCTGTGTGAACGTTGGAGATTTAATTGGCTACACAAACATAGGGTCATCTTGGCCATCTCTCAGCTAAACAGCTGTCGATCGGAGGGAGAAAAAGGTCCTTTTTGCAAAGACGCAGACTTTAATAAAAATAAGAAAAAACTAAAATCTGAGTTTGCTAGAAGAAAAGCACTGTTGATGTGAATGTGAAGAAGTAGAGAAATAGAAAGTACAGTACATTCATACACATGAACCCCACAAGAGAAAGTAAAACATCACAAGGGCACACGGTACAATAGCACAAAGGGTTAAAGGCCACTTCCAGTTATAATCAACCAACCAGTCAACACGTCAGTACAGGTACCAGCCAAGAACGGCATCGATTACTGCACTCCACAAACTGCCAATATACAATATACAGTATATATAAATATATATATAAAAGGAGGGCAGAATATAAAGAGATAGAGTTCAGAGATATCAATCAACTCCACGTCATGCAACGCAGTCACAGTCCCACCACATGACGTCATCCAAAAGAAAATGACACCATGGGTTCAACTTACAGCTGTGGGAACTTGGCCCCATGACAGGTGTAGGGGGGTGTGTGGCTATAGCGGAGAAAGGCCACCTCACACTGTGATTGGCCGTATCAGGTTGCCAGGTTGGTGGGGGTGCAAAAGAAGGAAAAAAACAGTGGGATTTTCTTTTCCTTAAGTCAGAATTCAAAGCACCCTTTCCATATTTGTTCCACACTCTCACTTATTCTGCCTGACAAATCAAATGAGGTTATTATGGTTATTACCATAAAACTGAAAAAAAAGACAAGTGAAACAGAAATAACAGAACAAATAATCTTCAACACAGCACAGAAAAAGGCTCTTTCTGTGCTCCAGTGTGGTGGTGAAATATTCTCAGGCTGACAACATTTGCAGGTTAAAAGGTTGAATTGATGTTTTTTATATTCACAAAGATAACCCTTATGGCAGAAATGCATATTTCAGAAACTTGTCCTGTCTACAGTAATTGGATTTGCCTTGCATTGTTTGCTATGAGGGTGGCCGTACAGTGAGTGCTTCAGCTTTTTTGCATTAAGTTTATCTTTAAGACACAGAACGCAATTTCAGAGTAGCAGGGCTCCTGAGACCAGCCGAAGAGAATGCTGTCTGATCGTGTTTTTAATTCAACTTCAAAGCAAAATTGTCTGTGTTGGAGAGGAAAATAAAGGGGGCTTCTGAAGCTATCTACATATTGAAGTTTTTACCTATAAGGAACAAAAAGGGAAAAAAATCATTCAAGTTTCATCAAAGTTTTCCATCATAATAAAGTAGCTTCGTAAGAATTTAGAAAATGAAACACTTGAACTTCTTTAAGTTGATTGCCCAAGAATTCATTGTATTGCCTGCCACCTTGCATGAATACGTGTGTAATTATTGAAAAGCAAGCAAGTACATTGTTATTTTTTTTCAAATGCATTTAGTTTAAGATTGTTCACAACTTACAGGAATCAATAAATGCGGAGCTGTGGTACACAACTGGCTACAAAAGTCCATTTTTATTTTTTCTTCACTGTTTTCATGGGATTGGTCTCGGTTTTGGTCTATTGGTTTTCCTTAACCCAGCTGCAGAAGTGGTGTAATGACAGAAGAAAAACACAGACATGGACTGAAATGGACTGCAGATGAAGGAAGATATGGATGCGCACACACACACACAAACATGTACTCACACATACACGCACACCTCCTGATTAAGTGACCGAATGTTATTGTGGGAAATGTCTTGGAGGCATTCTGAGTATATCTCAATGACTGTCCTGTCATTCAATGCGGTTGCAGGATAGCTTCCATTTGTGCCTTTTTGATGTGCTAAATCAAATTCACCCCACCCCCTTTCACTTCTCAGTGTGTCTGCTTTGAAAGCCTCTTCTCAATTAGCAGGGCATAGCTCTATTCAAATGCTATCAAGGAACTGATAAAGGGAGCATCTATCATTTGTATTGCATACCACCTTCCATTAATGCCATCCTGTGGCTTTTAAAGTGTCAAATCTAAAACAAACAAATGGTATCACCGCACTTTTATTTATGGAGGAATACAATCCGGGCTTGTGTTATTGTAATGAAATGTTGTCCAGCCAATTGGGTGAAAAGAGCATGCGTCTATATTATTTTCTCACTGGCAGCCGCTGTTTTTAACAGATGGGTGTTGATTATTTGAATCAAGTGTGACACTGAAATTAGTCTGTTGAGTGATGGTGCTACTTTAAGCAAAACGTCTTTATTGTTTTGCTTGGAAGCTCTGACTTTTTAAGGGTCAAAACAAGGAACAGCTGACTAATGAATATATCTGGTGGAAGATAAAATAAGTGGCTACCTATTTGTGGTGACTTTCTCACCGCAAATAGGTAGCCACTTAATGATACACATTTGTAAGATCTCTTATTAGCTCCTGTTGGCGAGAACGTCGCATCAAACAGCCAAAGCACTCCTTAAGTGTGTTATAGCTCTGCACCAGAATTAATCTCACAGGTATCACAGTATTAATGCAGTGTGGCTATAGAAGTGTTAAAGCAGAAACTGCCACACAGCAAAATTCTGTCATGAATGCAGAATAGAAATGTAAAGTACTATTTATTAACACTTAAATATCAGCATCATCGATAGTCATAGATCTGTACTGCTGGGCTACAAGGTAGTAATTACGAAGCAGTTGGAATTTCTTAATCATTTTCATTTCTTTATTTTTTTTCATCAGACTCAGTCATCATGTGATCAGCAACAGGTTTGCGGTTGTAAAGACTCTTGCTAGACAAATGCAGATTACAAGACACAAACTTCTATGTTTATAAGTCCATATTGTTCATATTATCTATCATATAGAATATGCAGTTCATACACTGTTCATATTCATGTTCATACAATGCACTGTTAAAGGATGTTAACAGTTAAAGTGCCGTTGCTACTTGAAGCATTTGAATGGATTCATAAATTTAAAATCCTTACAAGAATACACATTCTGCTGATTTCGCGAAGACTGAACACGAATAAGCACCAAAGTGCAAAATGTATTAGTAATTCACACATTTCTAAATATGACAGCTACTAATATATGCCATAATCGAGACATCCCTTGTGTGTGCTGGAGTTCTAAGTTACATGAAGAAGCTTTATTGGGTAACACAAGAACATGTCCTCATGCAACATGCCTGTGCTGTTGTATTTGGGAAAATTAACAAACAAAGATTGACAGAGTATGAAAATGGACTGTGATTGTTTTTAGCTGTGAACAGATTGGTGAAGCATCACTTGAACTAACCGATGGCGCTTAGAAGGGTTGGTGCTGTTCTCTGCCATAATATAATCCACTGCAGTTTGTAAGTGCTTATCCATTAGGCATCGTTTTGTAAATTTATTTTTGCAAGCACAAACTTTTCTTGAAACATCACTCGTCACGCTCACTGAAAGTCTAAATCTGCTGCGTGGTATTGTGCATCTCCTCAATGATTTTTCCTGCAAGTCAAGGTTTAGCTTGGATTTTGCTAAGCAGCTGACAGAAATCTAATGCTGAGCTATTTCAGTGGATAAATTATTGCAATCTGGTTTCAGAAATGTGTAGCTTAACAACTAGCATCGATTCCCCACGCTATACCCAGTAGACAGGTAATTATGCACAGCTGGCTATTGATGATGTCATCAATTTCCTCTGGAGCTTCCTGCAGGTACAAATTAGATTAGACAAACCGCAGAAGAAACAAAAACATTTCTGTGCAGGAGGGCAACCTGACAGAAGTCTCCAGAGGCTGTTTCTGTGAAAAGACCCTGTACATTCTAGAAACTAGCGCCCTGGCTCTTTCTCAGTGAATATTTTAAAGACGATCAAACACCTCGACTTGAAATGATACAAGTTTCCTGTCATAGCAAGGCTCATGAGGGAAAAAGTCCGATCTCAATTACAGAAGTAGGTTTTTCTGTAGTTGGATACTTTTAAAACTAAGCTAAGCAAAATTTTGTGGTTTTATTAGTCACACTGATGATCATGTGTGCATTTTAGCAATAAGTATTTTATGCAGTGACAGGTGATTTGTATGAGCTGGAATATTGGATATTTGGTTGAGAATATTTTTGTCTTTGCCTACTTTACCCAAAAAAGAGTAGCTGACACATTTGTCATTTGTTTTAAATATGGCAGAAAGAAATTAATAGGACAAATTAAAGAAAAAGAATAGATTTTTTTTAAAAATTGAATTTGCAATCAGTCTTTTTTCATATATATTTATCTATATGTCTCTTTATACCTTTTTGCATGTTTATTTCTCTACAGATAGATATATTTTTTACAATTGCAAATATATAGTATTGCTTTAGAATTAAAAGACCAAAAGTCATTAAATTCACGCTTACATGTCTATATCCATATGTATGCCTTCATCTTTCTGTCTCTCCCTCCAAATGTATTTAATTTCTAAACTAGAAATATACAGTGCTATTATAGAATTGTTTAGATTAAAGACCAAAGGCAATAAACGCCTACTTAGATAATTTTAAGGAGTAATGAGCATTTTGCATAAAAGTTCTATTCAGATTTAAACAGTGAACTCTGAGATTCACATCTACTGTTTTGCACTAACAAACCATGGAAATACATAAATGAGTTTTCCAAGTGGACAGTTTTTAGTATGGCATGGCTGTTACTGTACCTGGATATGGACAGCAGACGAGTCAGTAAGGTCGGTTGGCATCCTTTGGCCGCTTTAGCTGCACCTTCAGCCTCTTCATGCCTATCTGAAAGCCGTTCATGGCCTGGATAGCGGCTTGAGCACTGGACGGGTTATCAAAACTCACAAAGCCTGAAGCAAGAACATAGAACAGGAGAGAGAATAAAAGAAAGAAAAGGAAAAACATATGAAGGACGAAGAATGGGGGGAGATGAGAGAGAAATGGGAAGAAGAGAAAGGGAGAGGGATGGAAATAAGGAAAAAAGACAGGCGAGATGAAAGAAAAGAGAGGGAGAGAAAAGACCCTTTTTAGCTCTCAACAATGACACAACAATAGGTCTTTGTTTTCTCCTTTCAGCAGATTAATTGAAAATCTCTGAATTAAAAAGATTACATAAAATACCACAAAGGCTAATAACACAGATATTAAAAATCAAACGAAGAAGAGCTATTAGAAACCGGGAGTTTAACTTGAGCAGAGAACAAAAAATACAGGAAAAAAAAACATGAAAAGGTGTTCAAAGATTAGAGAGAGAAAAAAGGAGTCTCATGTCGTGTGTGGATTTTTAGAGCAAAGCAGTGTCTGTAAATGTTACCTGAGTATTGTGTGTGTGTGTGTGTGTGTGTGTGTGTGTGTGTGTATAAGTGTATATGTGTGTGTGCGTGTGTATTTCCATGTATGTGTGTGACTGAGCATGTATCCAAGTAAAGAGCAAGGGGCATGGGGGTCGTGACGAGATGCTAGGAGCAAGGTGTGTAGGACGGAGGTGCCTGCTGCTCTGAGTTATCACCTGGGTGTTGAGGCGGAATGAGCCCACAGCTTTCCACACCGGGACTCCTTGCCTGCTCTTATCAGACACCTCTGTGATTGACGGCCGGAATTTTCCGCCTGCCAGCTGATTTGATCACACCGCTATGGGTCCAATTTAATTTGGGGGGAGAGGGCAGGCTTTTGTCAGTGCGGGTGAGATAAGGCTGCTGCTTTTACAAACCCTTTAAACAAACTGAGCAGGGAAGGGCCTGTCAGTTGGTAGTGATCCCCCTCCCAGTCCTACAAACGCACACACTCTCGCACTATCCCTGGCTTTAATGAATCTCCATACCTCACATTTACATCCACATGCCAAAAGGCGATAGGATTCTGGGGGTCAAAGAACAGAGAAAGAGGACGAAAAGTAAATCCAAGAACATTATGACAATCCAACAGCAGTTGATATTTGAACATGGTTCCAGTTTCAGCTATTTCCTTGAGACTAACTGGCTGCTGATGTGTCACAGCTTTGATGCAGCACTCAGTGTGCAGTGCTGAGCAACTGAATACCCCAAACACTACTACTGTTTGAGGTATGGCTCTCATTGCAGCCATCCATATCAGCAGAATGCTGTATGCATTGTATTGCTATGCATTTTTAATAAAAACACATCCAAAGTTATAAACACTGTTGAGTGAGAATCAGGAAAATTCAAGTCAAGGACCAGGTTGAGCAGCTGAAATTACTGCAGTACTGAAGTATCGCATTGCCCCCAGTCAGGTTTATACAAGAATTACAAATGGTGAAGCTGTGCAGTGTGCACTAATGATATCTGGTAATATGAAAACCTTTTCCTGCATTAATGCAGGGGTGGTAGTACTGTATAAGTTATGTAGTGGTTCTCTGCCAAATCTGAGTAGTCAGAAATTGTAATTATAAGATTCCAAACCCTACATCAGATCTTTATTAGATTTTTTTATTGTGCTGATTAGTTTTATTTTTGCAAGTATTGATTACAATTTTGCTTGTCCCTCTATTGCACAGATGTGGTTTAAGTACTGATGACTATTTAAATGCGGTAAATTATCAAATGGTGACTCTGTATTTTAACTATGTAAATGTTTCGATGAGCACCGCTGAAACAAACTAGCAGACTCAACTTTCTTTGACATGATGGTGAGAAAGAAAACAGCCAAACAGCTTGAAAAATATAGAAGTCGAAGAGGAAAGAAGAGCAGGGAAAGGTCTATCCTATTTTCAGAAACCCTTTAGGTAAATTGCATCTCCTTCTATATATTTTTTCTCAGTATCGAAAAAGCAGAGGGCTTCTTTTTTTAGGTGTGTCTCATTCCATTCTCGCAAGACCTTTTGAAATTTATTTTCAAGCTAATTCCAGCTAATTCCACTCAACAAGGTAAGCTTTGATCACTTTTAAAAGTCAATATTGAGTGACTGAATGCAGCGGATTAAGACTAATGTAGTTTCCATTGAGTCTCAGATTAAACTAAACATAGCCACATTCTAGCTTTTTGTCAATGTCTGTAGGTGAATACATTTGACTTACAGATGCTCTATGCATTTCTGTGACTCAATAAAGCATTAGTTGTAATGAGCCTGGTGAAATCAAGCGATTTATAGTAAGACAAAACATAAAAGTGTATCACAACGGATTGCACACGCTACACACTAAACTAAATTAAGTTCGTACAACCTGAATCACTTGTGATTTCTCATCATCTTAATTTTTATAATTGCTTTGAGGGCAAATATTTTTTAAATCCCCAGCTTTTCATCATCTCACCTGTGCAAGTGTTCCAATATAACACTGTGTCACATATTCACATCCATTTTTGTCACACTGCAAATAAACGCACTAAACTAAACAGACATCTGTCTGAGTTGACAGTGATGCATCCCTTAAGAGTGTGCTCCAAATCCTACTCCTGAGTTACACTCTTTATAGCAATATGCTTCGAGTGCTCCTTCAGTGACCTTTTTGTCATATTCAAATTCTCAGACTTCTCTGTAAACACTCGGTTTCAAAGACTGATGTCTGATTATCGTCTCATAAAATCCAAAAATGTACTTTAGTTCACCTGTGCTGCAGAGAAATTAAGCCACAGAGATATTTCTGTTGAAACTTGTGATTAGCCTTGCACACAGTATATAAATTTTGAATTCTTTTAATACTGTTAATAGTATTCACTGTATATTTAGCCTACTGTTCACGCTAAAATGCAATACATTGATTGTTTTTGCATGATGAAGATAAGGTAAAATGTATTTAATAAAAAGAAAAAAATAAAATTGGATTCCTAAATTATGACATGATGCTGTGCAGCTGAAAGGACATTAGGTCTAATGTAAGCATGCTGTAAAAAATGAGATGTTTCAATTTTAGATACATAAATAATCCATCCAAATTGGAATACATGCAGTACTGAGGAAATTTTCTCTTCAGCAGTGTGGTTGCAATTCTTCTGCATTCCTCTTCATTTTTCTACACATGTATACTGTATGTAAATATACATACAGCGTATCTGCACACGTCCATTTTTCCATTAACCACACCGTCGAGGCTAAACTCACATTTTTAAGACGAAGTGCTCCAAGTTCTTGGAGGCCTAATAACCTATTCCCCTTAATGCACAGCATCTTCTGCCTAATTTGTTAATGTCCTACAATAGAGCCCCGGGGCTCCTGCTATAAAAAGGAGGGAGAAATGAGTAAAAAAAAAGAAAAAACACAAAAGAATCATGGGTTAAGTTGCTGTTTTTCAGCTAAGATCTTAATTACTAGCTGTGGAAAATAAGCCGGTGAGACTGATGAGGTCACCGCCCCTTTGTCCTTCCCTCTTGTTGACTGACGGATAGTGATAGCGAGAGGCATATGTTTAGAGGAGAACTCACACAGGGGGGAGAAAGAGGGAGACAGAGAGAGAGAGAGAGACTGTCTGAGATGGACAGAGAGAGAGACAGAGATGAGGGAAGAAGGGGGAGCCTCATAGACTTGTCATGTTGAAGAGAAAGTGAAAGAAACCCAATGTTGGGAGTCTCTCTCTCTCTCTCTGTCTCTCTCTCAGCCTGTCTCCTGGGTGCTGCTGTCCAACTGAATCAACAGCAAGGCCCACACCAGTCTATTATTATCTCTTTAAGTCCATGGATTCCACCTGCACCGCCTCCACCCTGATGAACTGGTGTGCTGTGTGGGAGGCGAGAAGAGGGGAGGGGAAGGGAGGGGTGGTGGGATGCTGCTGGGTTGCTGGAGGATTGTGGGGAGTCTGGGAAAACGCTTTCCTCTCGGGTAAAGGAGGCTGGGAATGGCAGAGAAGAGGAAATTGATACTAATTGTCTCTGGAAAGATGTGAGAGTGAGAGGGTTGTGAATACATGCATGGGGAAAATAACAATGGTTGAAAGATTGTTTGGGTCAGTAGCTCGATGACATGGTGGTGGGTTTGCTTTTTGTGATTTACAGCGATGAAAGCATCCACCTGTTCACATCAACCCCCTTCCCATTACCGAGCCCCACCATCTTCTTGTGCTTGCGTGATGGACCCAGGGAGCATTGCTCCTTGATCTCCCTCCTCACCCCCCTGTGCAGTGGCATGTAACGCCACTTTTAAAATGTTAATTTGTAGCTTGATTAGGACAGACACTGGGAATAAAAGCAAAAGCAAACACTAATTGCAGGGAAGCAACAAGAGACATGAGTAGATTACCAAACACTGTCACTGTATGACTTTGTTCATTTTAATGGATTTTTTTTTCGTCTTCACCTGTGAGATTTTTTTTTTTTACTCACCGAAACATTTGCTCTGATTAGTTGCTCGATCCACAAAGACTTTGGCGGAGATGACGTTACCGAAAGGTAGGAACATTTGCATGAGCTCAGCATCTCCAAACTCCTGGGGCAGGTGATAAATAAACAGGTTGCAACCTTCTGGCCCTGGTGATGAGAGAAAGACAACAGGAGGGTTGTGTGGGAACATAAACAGGAGATGCCCAGTGAGAGGGAGACTGAGCATAATAACATGGGTGGAAAATGACTGTAAAGCAATCAAGGCTACACTGTAGTAATGCAGAAATGCCAAAGTCTGACTGTTGCCAAGCTGTGGCGAAAATATCAGCTTTGTTTAACCTGTTTATTGTGTAATTTGTGGAAGATACACAATTTTATGTTATTTTTCAAGCATTATAAGGTCAAACTGGTTTGTTCAGCTCTTTTTTGTGGTTTCCATTTGAATCCTCTCTTGGACCCAATTTTGTTTCATAACTGGATTGGGAGGGGGCACTTTACTAAATCATGCTATACAGACATATTCGACTGTCGTATCAGAAGCCGTGCTGACAATAGCAATGCACAGGCACAGAGAAGCAGAAATAGGGGTAGCAAAAGAGGAAAACAGCCAGAGATAAATACAAAGACAACAAGAGGGGTTGATTGAAAGCGAAAGATTGAGACGGTTATATTGGGAAACTGAGACACAGAGAAACAGAGAGAGGAGGCAGAGCACGCATTAAGACATAAGCCAAGTTTTTGCCCCAATTACTATGTGACAGTAGGACTGTCTTCCAATCTCTCTCCATCCCTCCATACTCATCCAACCAGCTGCCACATATTGTACAGGCCAATCTGGATAAAGGCAGGAATGAACTGGAGAGAGACAGAAAGAGAGCAAACCATGGACACACAGAGAAAGAGAGAGAGAGATGTGATGGACTCGGGGACAGTAAGCTTGCAGCTGGCTGCCTGGCTAGCTTTCTCTCCTGTCTCATTGCTCAGGGTGATAGCATGACGAGATGAGACTGGGTCTGGTGAGAAGGCTGATAAGAGGGCTGCAGTGGTGGCTGGCTGTAGTGCTGCTATGCCTCGGTGAGATAGAGGACACACACACACACACACACGCACACACACACACACAGGTTGACAGAGTGGGGATTTTTTAAGGACTGAATCTCAGTTCTGTCTGTTTAGGTGTCGCCCATTATGGTGAATTCTTGCTTTGAAAAGAAGCGGTTTGTTTGAGGAAATGAAATGCCGGCAGCTGCTGCATAAAGACATTTGGTAGGTTGGTTTGTTTTTTTTTGTTTGTTTGTTTTTGGCATGCTGAATATTTGTTCACTTGCCCCTTACAAGCTTGACAACACTTGTGGGTTGATGTTTTTTTTTTTGTGATCACATGACCACTTCAGGCGTCTGTATGTCATAAGCGGTAGACTGTACATCTAGGCAGATTTACTGAGCGAAAGCCCATGAATGTCAAAAAACAAAATCAATGCGCACACTCTTGATCACGCTGCTGGACCAGTGTGTCATTTGATGACCGCCATTTGGCCTCTGGGTTGTCATAGACTGTAGTAGCTATAGATCCTCAGCGAGATGATTGCTCTTTCCATGCATTTAAAGTCGCTGGTAAAATTGCAAACGTGTACCTGTTACTGGTGATAACGTTGCTTCCGTAGAGTGTTGTAGGAAGTGCTGTGAGCAGTATATCACCACACAAGGAGACTACTTTGAATGGGGATAGTGGTCATATTTAAATTAGCTATGATTTGGTTTTTACAGGTGCAGTCTTGAAATTTCTTGATTGCATGCGGTACACCGGCCATGAATTAGATCATCTTTTGGGGAACTGGAAAATACTTTAGCAGTGCCACGCTCTAATCAGAGTCAACCTTATGGCAAAAAACTAACAATTGTGTCATAGCTTTTGAAGACAGTCATAGTAAATATTGCTATGGCAAATTTCTGGTCAGCTGGAGATACGTTATGAGTAATATAAGCATCAGGTTTTGAAAAGGATGAATAATGCATGAAATGAAAATAAACAAATAAAAAAAAATCTATATTTGTTGCAACACTGGTGATAATGACAACACTAATGTTGCCTGAGGGAGACATAGCAGTAAATAAACAACTTTACCTGGAGTTAACTTTCTTTTCCTAACTTCACTCACCTCTAATTCCCATCTAGGATCTCATTCTAACTCTGTAATTTTGGCTCCTTTTTCTTTTTTGGCTTTTTCAGCCCAAATTACTATGCATGTAAACAGTGCAAGCTGTTTAAATGCATAGATCTGTTACTGATCAGTAGTTCCCTGGAATTCTCTAATGTCTTAAGTTTTATGCTCCTTCCTGACTGTCAGAGCTTAAAAAGATAGAAACAGTCTTTATGTGTGCTTTGTTTCGTCTTCGGCTGGTTTCTACCCTCCACAAGTTTCTGCATAGGTTTCTGCTTGTCTTCAGGCTTTTCCCAAGGTTATGACTCCCAAAATAATCACAAGCTTGAATTCAAATTTGAATGAAAAGTATGGCATTCCAGGACAGATAAATCTTATCTTCCTGTTTCCAGCATTTGCCATCCCACAAACAAGCGCTGATGCATTGACTTGTATCATGCAATAAGCTTGTATTCTGCTAATAGAGTTGAGGGTGATGCATTTGACCCAATGTTCTTAAGAAGGTTATGATTGCCAACAAGTACTTATTTGCTAAAGTTGGAAATTGAGCAAGGTTAGCAAACTGCAGAAAACCATCCTATTATTTCAAGATTACAACCAATGATTTTGCTGCACTGTTTAAAGTATGAGACATTTGCTTCATCCTCATGGGTAATGCGACAGCACTGCATTAACTTTGGGCATGGCAAAATATTTGCTGTGTCAGTGTGCATTGCTATTCAATTATTAAAATGCAATGCCATGCTGCATAAGATGTTCCGCTGAAATAAAAAGGACACTTTTTTTTTTTCAAAGACTACAGTGATGATTTCTCTAGTTAAAACTATAGTTTGGGAGTTGACAGACACAGACAAAGACTGATAAAATGTATAGTTGAAATTGTTAGCTCTCAGTGGGAGGTTAGAGCTGAAGCCTGTGTTTTCAGGTTTATATGTCTCTTGTTAAATGGCAGGGCTGCAGACTGTGGCAGTGGACAGAGACAGGCTGGGACAGCAGCCAAAACCCAGAGGAGGCCAGAACTCAGACAGGCCACTGGCTCAACCAAGAATAGCTCTCTCTCTCTCTGTGTGTGTGTGTGTGTGTGTGTGTGTGTGTGTGTGTGTGTGTGTGTGTGTGTGTGTGTGTGTGTGTGTGTGTGTGTGTGTGTGTGTGTGTGTGTGTGTGTGTGTGTGTGTGTGTGTGTGTGTGTGTGTGTGTGTGTGCGCCTTTGTGTGTGGCTGTGTCTGTGTTTGCATTACCATGACTTCTATAATTTTTTGCTAATGATTAAAATGCTCCAATGTATCACCGAGAGATGGGTTGTCCTTAACGACTGTGTGTTTTTGTTTTATTTATTTTTTTGCTATGAAATTATGCCACCGTGCAAAGCGAAAAAGCTGCTGACGTGTGTGAATAAGAGTTTGTGTACCTCTCCTCATTCATGCATTTCTACGTGGTGACCATTGCTTGCACCCACACCACTGCCAAAACTCTAACATAACCTAACTTTTCCTCCAGGCAATGTTGGAAACACTCAATTTCAAGTCCATATACTGAATATTCATGCCACTCTATGCTGTCTCATACAATCATATAGATGAATAATTGAGACTGACGAATGGCGTCAAAAAAGAGTGATTTACCATCACAGTATATCCTATGCTTTATTACATCTGATGCTGTGGCATAAGAACGAACACTACACTAGGAATGGTAATAAATGATTATGCATGCAGCTAATTAATCTGATGAATATTTATAACCACTTAAACACATTGTAATGGACTGATTAAGCAGTCCAACGCTGCGAGTTTGAATTAGTGCAGTTTTTGAATAATGACAGAGTAACTTTCCATCTCACTGCTAATGTTCTTCTCTTTAAATGGGGAGCCTTTTTCTCACATTTTCCCCAGCCAGCTTTTTCCCTCCCTCGCTAATTCAAAGCAGCGCAGCTACATTAGAATGGAACATGGCAATTATCACCTTTTATCTTGGGTGGGCGCGCTTGCTCGCTCTTACCTTCCCTCTGTTGCTGGGGAATGATGGTTGGTTGCTGGGGGAACGCTTGGCTGATTGGCGCATAGGCGGCAGGGTAGGCTGCTGTTGCAAAGGGAGAACCAGAGTGGAATTTTTCACATCTCCATTTTCATATTTGACACAACAAAACTCAAAGCATTATTCCATTGTTCATTTGCGTCCTCTAGACATTGCATAAATAAATTGCATTATGACGGGGAGCCTGGGCTCATTTGGCTGGTGGATCACTACACAAAGAGAATGGCAAAAGGGGAGTGGAGTGCAGTTCAACTAAGCAGACACACAAAGAAAGAGAGGGAGACTAACACCATGTTAATGAGAGTTGATGTCAGGCACAAAGCAGTGGTTATGAGAGGTCTGTGTCATCTCTCATGTAGGAAACTATGGCAGGTTCAAATCCTCAGCTCTCAGTGTGCGTTTGGAATTAAGTTTTTTTTTCTTTTTTCTTTTTTGTGAGGGTGTATAATCAAGTCAACTGAAAATCCTTTTGCAATCCTAATGTAAAGTAGCCTAATCCAGGAGGAAATTGGCTGGTCATCTGGCTATCTCTACCTGTCAGAGTGTCTACTGATGTGACAAACCGAAAGGGAGAGGGGAGAGGCAAAGGGACAGATGGAGGAAGTGAGAGAGTAGAGGAGGTAGGAGAGACGGATCACCTGCGTAGTGTTGGACGCCAGCATAAGCCTGTTGGAGAGGGTCGGTCACCGTTGGACTCTGTGCTGCAGAGAGACAAAAAGAGCGACAGAGAAAGGAAGGCGACAGAGACGAAAATGAAAGAGACAAAGAAAGGACGAACAGTGGTCAAGACAGACACAGAGACAAAGAGAGAGAGAGAATGTTAAAGAGCAAGGCAGAAATTGGCTTAGCTGTAGAGAACCATCAGGGGGTAAGATCACACAGGGAGTGGGAGAAATTTGGGTTGTCATATCTTTCAGTTCTTCAAAATGCCTGTTTGCCCCAGATGTTTGCATCAAATATTAACAATGTGCCAAACAAACCACTTTGTAGTTCATTACAATTGCAGCTGCCTTTGCATAATGCAGAGATGGGGAGCGAGTGTCTGTCAATTCTTCAGGAATCAGTCCCAGACAACATTAAGAAGCTGAGGACGGGCTGAGACACATCAAATTAACCATAATTGACTGATGGATGAACTGATGGATTCATCATGATACTGGGGCTGGCTTCTCAAAAATCTGCCAAAAGAGTCTGCTGATTGACCCTCAAGCCTTAAACGCTTCAGTTCAAATCAGAAAAAGATGTCATGGGAGTGTGACGTTAAAAAGACTCTTGTCAACATTTTAAACAGTATTATGTGATATAATTCAATTTGTCACTGCTGACATGTTGAACTTGCATTTTGGCAATTAGGTGATGTTCTTATTCAGATCAAGTGCAGCTCTAGAATAATCAAACATTCATAGATCAGTGCAAGCAGCCAGGGTCAAAAGCAGGGTCAAAGCAACAGACTCCTGACAGTGGATGCTACAAATATATCTCATGTTTGCTTTATGTAAACGGGATTGTCTCACCTGGGTAAGGATGAATACCATTGGTGTAGATGGGCTCAGATGTGGGCTGCCCGTTGCTTTGAGGCGGAAGGGCACTGAATCCGTTGACCCCAATAGGGGTGGCTATGCTGGGCACGGCTGTGGCAGAGATGCCCGGGGGTGTGCTGGTGCCTACAAATAGACATGGAGTCATTATGGACACTACAGGTCACAAGCTTCACATGCTCTACACTCCAAACTAGAGGTACAAGAGAAGCGTACTTTTGTACTGAAATGTACATTTTCTCACCTGCAGTGCTGTCTAACCTGCACATAATGGACACAAATGTGTACCATTTGACCCACCATGAAGGCAGTTTAGCACAAATTGGTACCTATTCAGGCTGAACTAAAGGTTCAGTTACTAAAATCAGTCATAGTTACACACAAATTGAAGGTAGTGCAGGAAAAGAAAGGACTTGTTCATTGCTGTAGCACAAAAAGATAAAGCAAACATTTTGATTATGTAAATATTTCATTTTGTACCCTTGTTTAATGCTATATTTTTGTCACTTGGGGTACATAGCTGTGCTTTTGAAGGTACACAAACTGGTGGTAAAAAAAATTCACTTTCAAGAAAAGGGACAATAATGTACAGTGTATCGGATGTAGGGAGCTGTGCCTCTTTTTCTAACCACCTTCCCTCCTTGCGGTGATATTCCAAGTCTGTCACCTTGTCAGTGCCCTTTTGTGCAGATGGAATTTTATTATTTTCCTTATCCAAGTGAAGGGCATTTAAGTCATGTAGGATTATGTTTGATAGGCATTACCTGGAATATGTAGGCCTTGTGGATTACAAATGCCAGGTACAGCGTCAAGCCACTTTATTTAATACATTTGCAATGACCCTGCCTTCAGGCGGCCTGCCTACTTAGTGTCGAGCCATCAAAGCTCCTCATGACAAGGGCCAAAAAGATAGTTCAGACTGGGGTCCAGGATTATCTCACACAAATCTTTGCTCTTATATTGTATAAGCCAAGGACTCTGCATCCAAAGTCATCGGATTGGCTGAGTTCCCAGAAAACACACACTGTCACAGAGACACAGAGTGAGAGAGCGACAGACAGAGGGAACGAAGGAGAGATAATGTGAGAGAAGAGGAGAGCGAGCGCCTATAATGTGGCTACCAATGAGTGTAAAGGAATGCTGTACATCTTCTCCCATCATGCCTCACTCAGTACAAGGCTCTGTTTCCTTTAATTCAGCACTGGCACTGTCTGCTTCAACCTAGAAATCGCAGTCTACATCTTAAAAAATGTAACAAGGGCAGAAGCAGAAAGGCCTTGAATGAATATATTACTACTGCTTCTATAATTCTTGCTAATGATGAAAATGTTCCAGGCCAGTCATGAGAAATGAAGAGAGACGTTCTGCATGAGTGTGTGTTTGCACGTGCCTCTGCTCTTACACCTGTGCCAGTTAATGGTGTGTGTGTGTGTAAGTGTGTAAGTGTATACCTGAGGACGGTGTCATGGGAGTAGCCACCAGGCCGTTGACATTGAAAGCTGCCATTTGCTGCATTTGCGCGGCAGCGATGGCTGCCATAGGGTTCAGGTAGGACCCTTGTGTTGCTGCCATCAGGGCTGCTTGCTGTTGCATCATCTGCTGTAGGATTAAAGAGCAGTGGGGAGAGAGGCGAAAGGCGGGAGGGATGGAGGGAAGGACAGAAAAGGAAAGGAGGGTGAAATAGCCGCAGGATCAGAGCATGTTTACTCTCACATCTCTGTTTGCTTGGCCCATGCCTTGTTCTTGAGCAGAGTGGTCCGTGTTGCCCTGCAGCTTCGCTTCCCAGCTACAGTGAGACCACTCTGGCCTTGTGCTCATTATAGTGACACAAGATAAAGGCTATACGGTGAGATGAGTTCAGGAAGCCGGAGTCTATGTATATCTCTATGCACTGTATATATGTATATGTAGGAGAGAAAAAAGGGGGGGCCACAGTGGCAGAGTTAGAGCAGAGATTGTGTGTGAGTGGGCGATTCTCACCTGTCAGGGTGAGTTGTTAGCTACTGTGTGAGTGTAAAATCTCACAGACTCCTAATTCAGGCTGTGACTTTCATGTGTGAATATGAAATGGAGGTGGGGTGGGCTGACAGAGAAAGGGGTAGGGGGTGAACGGGTGTGGGTTCTTGGTAATGACGTGTGCCTCTGTTTGAGTAAAAAGAAATATGTGTGAGTAGATGAAATGTTAAAGAGGCGAGCTTGGGTTGGCAGTTTAAATTCACAGACCAAGTCAGGAGATGTGAAATGGAAAGTGAACATGAAGTGGATGCTTGCAACTGTGTGCAAGTAAGACAGCGTTGTGCTGAGCATACATGATAAGCAGCTTCCCTGGACAAATGAAGGGATAAAACGACACAATATGAAAAAAAAAGCAGTGCAGAATTTTTTTGTTAAGCCTCTGTAATTGTGGATTCTTAACAGCCGTTTAATGGTGTGAATCACTTAAGGAGCTGTTCACCGGGAGTGTCACATGCCTAGTGGGAGAGAGAGTGAGTTCAAGCCTCAAATCACAACAGTTTTTGTTTTCTTTTTTTAAAGCTCACCGTCTCCTCCCCCGCCGGGCTGAGACTTACAGCATGAGAGTAGGCGCCATAGGCCCCAAACTGGATGGTCATGGGACTGAAGATGCCGAGCTGCCCCGCCATCTGGTGCATCCTGCGCAGGGTTCTCTCCTTATCAGTGTCTGCAAATTTGACCACCAGGCTGGACGAGGCACCCTAAGGGACACATATATTCACAGGGTTAGTAAAATGTGCCACTTAACTTACATATTCAAACTTGGTTTTGCAGACAAGTAGGTCCAGGCTTCCTGTTTTTATTTTTAAATGTGCGTCTTGCTTTGTGGTCAGTTTTAACAATGTTGGATAACCAGTAATGCTAACTTTTGGCAACTACCACGGTTACTGTCAGTCAGGAGTGTTTTGCAGGTTGTACTTGTCACTTCAGCTAGTTAACTAGTGAAATAGTGTCTGTTTGTCAAAATTGTCTTTACATCATTAGACTGCATAAAAAACTACCACTTGGAAAAGCTAAGAGACAGCAGCAGTTGCACATGTTCTGTGTGCATTCTCATGTGCATTTGTTAAAACTAATTGCTGCTCTACACACACTTTACCTGGAAGTGGGCAAATGCGTGAACATATTGAACACTATCAATCTGACCATAAGCTAAATTTAAGCCAGTTAGAAACAAGGTTGCCAAATGCATGCATTGCATTTGCATGTTATATTATGTGGTTCAAAATAGCTTCTCGCAGTGTTTCTATGCGTGTGTGTGTGTGTGTGTGTCCCCCATGAGAAATGACCTACAACAAAGTAAAGGCTATGTAAGAAGAAAAAAGGTGGATCTCTATCAGTGCCACAACCTTCTTTTTACTAAAACCTTGAATGTGGATTCTCTGACTTCAGTGCAAAAGAGAAACGGTTGTAATAGTGCACTATTCCGACTATTACCTTTAAATCGAGGAAGTCAGTGGAATTAAATATGCACCTGTCGTGGCTGCAGTCATTTAGCTGTCAGTGTTAAATAGAAGAGAATCGTGAGTGATATTTGCTTTTGTGAACTTTACAACTCCGCTGTATACACTGGAAGTGAACTGTGATCCTAACCAGATCCCACAGGAGTCCCAGTCCCCCCACTGGTGAAGCTCCACTGAATACAGTACTGGGTAATTAGGTCTGACAAAAGCCTTCGGCATGTGGAGGGCGAAGTATTGACTAATGGCTCTTGCTTATGGCAGATATAGTTCCGTATTGATGTCCGTGCTCCTGAGTTTGCATCCAATTAAATCATTTGAGAGACAGAGACCAGAGTCAGTTCCTCATGTGACATCCAGGCAAGGAGAGAGGGAAGGGGGAGTGTCTCTGTGTGAGTGAGAGACAGAGGGAGAGATACAGGGAGAGAGGGAGGATGAGGAGGCTGCCAGGCAGAGAAAGCAGCTACAGACACTGTCAAGAGGGCCAGGCTCCTATTTAATTACAGGCAGTGCATGCTGGGAAAGAGCACGGAGCACCACCAGGACAGAAGGACAGAGACAGCCAGGGGGCAGTCAGGATATGATTAGTAAGATCATAAAAGCAAAGACACAGGGAGAAAAGGACTTCATAATCACAACTTGGATTCATCTTTCACAAAATGTCTCATCCTGACAGGGTCAGTACAAATTCCAGCTTTGATTTAGATTTCCATATTTTCTTGGGGTGTGGGAATCAGAAGTGTGAGAGAACCGCAGGGGACACGTTGACATGATGGGGACCAGTGAGAGTGATGCTGCATACACCCGTTTCTTCCATATGATTGCACGCAGTTCTCTTTATAAGAAATTTAAGTCAGCAAAACTGGGTTAAACTGCTCTACAGGTCCAGATTTTAGTCTGTGGTTGCCACTTTACAGAAGGCATGTTAGGAGAGCAGAGCTATCCAAACAGAAAATCATAAAAACAAACAAATGTGTGCTCTGTGAAGCTAAATGTTGCAATTGCATATTTAGAGAGTGTGTATCCAGCCACTGAACAAACACAGTCTCAGTCTTACTGTAGTTCAGCCTTACTTCAAGTTATTTCACAGTAATTCAGACAAAAAGTGTGTCCTATTTTTGTAAGCGCTTCATGAAATTTTAAACAGGAACAGCGAAGTGATAGTAGCATGGAGAGGGCAGTTTGCCAGGGTGGTCTCGTGCTTTGGTGAGTCATAGATGCTGAAACAAACATTGCATAATACATACATATTTATCCTGCCTACATGCAGCGTTGATTATCGATTCTGAACAGTTCCCTAAAATCCGTCACTGTTCTTAAAGCTTCATCCTCACCCTAAGCAGCACTTTCTCTGTGTTCTAAATGCAAAATTATTAAAAGTTTTTGTTTAGAAGTTTTTTTGCGAGTTATTCGCTCATGTAGAAAGTGTCTTCTAAACATTCTATAAACACAGCCGAGAGAATGTGTTGGCTGTAGATAACTGTGAGAAAGACGCTGGAATGAAGGAAGGCATCAGCATGGACCCCAGGGACAGTGCATCTCAGATGGGATCCTATCAGAGCCAGCCAGCACCCCACCTCAGGCCAGAGGAGACCCATCTGGTGTTTCTTCCTCGATGCCATTTCAATTAGTTAAATCAATACTCCGACATGGCAGCGTTAACGGCACAGTTTTTCCCTTTCTAATTTCATTTCATTCCACCTCCTGACCTTTTTCCGTTCTTACTCAACTTTGTGGGCCAGTTGAAGGGACGGGGCTGTTGGATTTAATGAGGCTGGCACTGAGCAAACATCTTCCTCCAGCGTTGTTGCTCAAGTCTGCCCGCAGCACAGGGGCTTGGCATTTAGATTACATTCATTTTCTGCTTTGTGTATCTGTGTATTCCTATATTCATTTAATACCTCATGAAGAATGCATTGTGGGCATCGGGACTGTGAAAGCCTCAGGCTGCCTGTACTCACTGCACCGTGACTCAAGATGAGGCGAGACTGGCCTGGTCTCGCTTCTCCCAGCAGAGTGCTCTGCTGTAGACGACAGCATGGGAGGAGACCTTCTCTACAATATGTACACTGAATGGTCTTGGCAGCAGCACTAAAGCACTACAACAGCCTCTGCAGGTATTGTCAGTACTGCCACTCATGTCAGAGCCGAGCAGTTTTGACTTTCATAGCATGAAACCCAAAATATCCCCTTAAAAAGTTTTTTAAAAATGCCTTATCCTCGCCTCTTAACAGGATTCAAGGCCTAATCTGAAAAGCAGATTTCAGTGTGATCTCTCACACGGATCAAGAGTTTCTATCCGCAAAAAGAAAGGGTAGTATGTGGCCAGGTAATGAAGGAACAGGTGGTGACAAACAACAAGCACTGGATGCAAAGCAGCTACTCCTCACTGGTTGCAGAAAATCACAAGCTGACAAACAAACAGAATAATAACCTCCACCAGCATGACTCCTATACCTGGAGAGAAAATGAATTTGCCGAATTTGATAAGGGCCAACAGGGAGCCTTCACTTTTGACAGGTACAACTAAGGAATTTGTCACAGGTTCAAAAACTAATCTAATTTCTTGAACAACACACTTGACTTGTGAAAATCTCCCATATTGGATTTTGTATAGGCCGCGAAATGTGTAGATGGGAAAATACACAACGGTAATTGAGGGATTAGAACTCAACTACACCAGTGAAATGGCATTATGCTTTTATCTCTGCATTACTGTGATACAAAGACTCTCGTGTTAAGTGTCTACCAACAGGTAAACAGACACTCATCTTCCATCCTCTACAGAGGCTTACAATAATACAATATAACGACACGCACAGTGAAAGGAAGGCTGTCCTTTCTGAAAGCATTCTAATGATCAGCCACTAAATTACTAATAACCTTCTTATTTTTAATTAACAAATGAAATTTCCATTCTTGTCTCCTCAGCTTTTTACAGACTTAAAATACCAAAAATATCAATTGGGAATCTGTAGAAAAAAAATTAATTGAATACAAAATAACAAGTTTGTTTAGTAATTGGATGAACCCCCTATGGGACACATATTGAACTCTCTGAACCCTGCTGCATCTCTGCGAGCCTCACGGGAGGACTGTTTCTCATTAGCAGTGGATAATGCTGTCTTGGTCTGGCCTTGCTTTTTACCACATATGGCTGCCTCTGCTGAGCACACTGCATTAAGCCAAGGGACACACCAGAATACTGTCATTCACACTAGTGTTTTCACTTGAATTGTACCTTAAACTTTGTCCATCAACAGCCTCCACCACAATATGTAAGAAGCACAAATGCAAAACCCCAGGTAGCATGTCAAGTACAAGGCTGCAGAGGATCAAGAGTATAGTTTCATGTGGCATGTAATGAATTGTGTTTTGCAATGACAGTGTTCTCTGGCTTGGCCTTATCTCTCATTAATCCAGAACTATAATATCACACACATGCAGTCTTGTTGCTGCCAACACCAGCAAGCTCCACAGGTCCTGTCAGCCACGCTGTGACACCAAACATGACAATGTCTGCAATTTGCTGGGTGTTGTCTGCCTGCCCCTGGCTTTGCCATTTGAAGTTTTGCCACCTGTGCTCTGCAGCCCTTATACTAATTCAACAGCTGAACCAGTGACCTGTTCTGTGCTCAATCACCTTTTAAGTTAATTTTGGAAGCACCTGCAATCTGCAATAAACATCAATTAAAGCTATGACCCGATCTATCAGCACATGCCCTTCAGTGACATCCCTTGCCCTTAAGCTTCATTAAAGCCTTTCATTTTGGGCCAGCGTATTCTGGTGCAGGTATTATTTATGGCATGCACATGTGTGCCAGGTAACACAGATGCTGTAGAGAGAACATTAAGAGGGAAAGCGAGGCAGAGTGAGAGACAACTCTTTGTTCAAGGTTCATCCAGACCTCACAGCTGGCAGCAGGCAGTGAGCAGAGCAGCCCACTCTCGGAATCCTGCCTCCTGTTAGTCTGTTGTTGACGACATGTGGCAGTGATATTATCCAAATTAACTGCATCCCCCACCGGTACCAAAGCCTTAGTTGGATACTAATGGCCACCTTGCCTATTAATCTGAGAGGAAGTTGGATTTGGGGAAAGGAGGATAACAGGTGCAGGGATAGAGGGAGAGAGATATGGATAATATAGATTATTAATGAACTCTGGGATGTGTCTTGATCCGCCCCAGGTTTGTTTGGGGCTCCATATGTTGCCTTGGACAGTTCATCTGCAGCACACCTAAAGGTGGCTCAGTGGCCCGACCTAATGCAACTGTCCCTCTGCTATACAGCAAGTCAACATACATATGGTGGACAAAAGTAGTCAGTGTGAGTCAAACTTCCTGCACAAGAAAGCAGAAAAATATCCTCACAAGAGTCAATTACGTGGATGTAAACATATTCTATTGATTGAGTCAACAAGATATTTGGAGGAGAAGATAAATATCCTGATTCTAATCAAATTTCAGTAAGAGGGCTGTCATAATTGTGGATGATCAGTGTGCAGCATGATTATTCCTTGGCTCACAGCCCACTGCTTATTAAATTTTGACCCTTGTGGTTTACATGCCAAAAAGTTTTGGTGTCGGCTGCACACAACAACCACACACAAAGTTAAACTGACTATACCACTTATTTCCCTCCCTCGCTACTTCAATGTAATGCAAAATGAGGCGGCATCAAAAAGATGTGTAAATTACATCTGGCTTCCAGGACACTATCTGGCTGCCAGGAAGCATCCGTAAATATTTATTGCGGAACATCAGTGAAGTGTGTGAAGGTGCGGATGGCTGCCAGAAAGAGTGTGTGCTCATGTGTGTGTCCAGCTGTGTAGTGCTCCACACACACCCAGAACTGGCTGGGAGATGCTTCGTAATTCATCATTTCTTCTACTTAAGTGTTTTTAGTGGCCTTGTTGAAGCCCCAACAGAAGCGTATCCAATTCATAATGACTGCTATTTGACAAGAGTTCCAGATTTGGTGGCCTCATTCTTCAGCTAAACAAATCAACACCAGCCTAAGCTATTTCATGCATCTCCTAACTGTACTGTACATCAAACTGGACCAACACACCATTCCCTACTTTCCACAGTTCCTTGTTTACTTACAGCTAATTTATATTCCACACCATCTTACACTGAAAACACATTTAATCCTTGCATAATTCTTTAGCATTGCAAGTAAGGTTTTGTCAGTGTGATTCTGTGAGCTGGTCAATGTGCGTGTGCAATAAAACCACAAGATCACATGTGTTTGCTCCACACACATGCCTGGCCTATATCTGTGAAATGAATGAAGTGACTCTTAGGCAATTTACAGTTGGGCCGAGCTGCAATATAACTAGTATTGACAGCCTAACATTAGTCTGCAACATATCGAGATAAATACCCCCAGTCTTCGATAGATGATGCCCAGGCTTTGATGAATGAATGTAGAAAAGCCAAATGTTAATGGGGGGCTGATGAACTGCGAGTGTCCCACACTATTATAAAGAACTTAATGCTGAAATATCAGGAAGCAGTTAAGGAAGCAAAAGCGGCTTATTAATCTGACCTCATTTTGAAGATCCATCCTAACTCTAGGGTGCTTTTCAATATTATTGACTTACTTGTTAACCTCCCTTCTAGTCCCTGTAATGAAGCTTCCCTTGATAAGTGTTTTCGAGTGTTTTAAATGTTTAATATTCTTTGACAAAAAGTAGCCCCCTGACAGGGGCAAAACTGTCACTGTTAATAATTTGGCTGTGATGAGCTGTTTTCATGACATTTCTCTCATGGTGCTGAAAGAGGCCGTGACTTGTATGCATCTCTTTACCTGTCCCTGTCCATATTACAATCTATTCATCAGGCTGTGCATGTACTTAATCTATTATCTATTGTACTCTGGTCAGTAGTTTCATTTATTTTAAGAGCACGCAGTTGGTTGTTGAAAAATAGTTTTTAATCCTTCCCGAGAAAACGTTCACAGCAATATCCCCTCTCTCATCAGTAGAAATGCAATTATGGGTGTATTTTTCAATCCATTTCATTTTTTAATTTTTTTTTTTTTACATGACCACCATGGCTGATTCTACTTTGCTGTATTAAAAGCAAACAAATCCGTTTCCCATTTATGATGATGACACACATTTATATCTTAATGTGAGACACCATACCGATATAGCCTTTTTCACAACAGATAGACGGGTAGCATTAGTAGCAGATATACTGCCTAAATAGAATATAGAACGTGAAGAAATTGATTTGTACTACACTACCAGTCAAAAATTTGTCTCACCTTCTCATTCAGTGTTTTTTGTTAAATTATTTTATACATTGTAGATTGATACTGAATACATTGAAACTATAAAGGAATACATATGCAGTTACACTGCCTATCATAAGTATTCACCCCCTTTGATGTTTTACCCTTTTATTGCTTTCATAAATCAATCATGGTCAATAAAATTTAGCTTTTTTAACAAAAAAAATTATTGGAAAAAACTCTTTAATGTCAAAGTGAAAACAGATTTCTATAAAGTAATGTTAATGAAAGAAAATTATATAAATGAAAACAATTGTTTTCATAATTATTCACCCCCTTTTTAATTTAATGGTCTAATTCAATAGAGGTCCATCAAATTGTTGCCAATAGTCTCACAATTAGTGAAATGAAGATCACCTGAGTGGTGTGGGTGGGTTTCAAGTGACTGAGTTGTAAAACACCTGTGTCTGAAGGGTCCAGAGAGTGGTTGGTCAGTATTCCTGGCTACCATTACACCATGAAGACAGAAGAACACTCTAAGCAACTCAGGGAAAGGGTTATTGAGAAGTACAATTCAGGGGATGGTTACAAAAAAATTTCCAAGGCACTGAACATCCCCCGGAGTTCAGTGAAATCAATTATCAAGAAATGGAAGGAATATGGCACTTGTGTGAATCTGCCTAGATCAGGCCACCCTTGTAAACTGAGTGACCGTGCAAGTAGGAGACTAGTGAGAGAAGCCACCAAGACCCCTACAACTACTCTGAAGGAGTTACAAGCTTCAGCTGCTGAGATGGGAGAGACTGTGCATGTAGCAACTGCTGCCCGGGTTCTTCACCGGTCAAAGCTTTATGGGAGAGTGGCAATGAGAAAGCCACTGTTGAAGAAAAGTCATATTAGAGCTCGACTAGAGTTTGCCAAAAAGCATGTGGAAGACTCCATGGTCAAGTGGAAGAAGATTCTTTGGTCTGATGAGACCAAAATTGAGCTTTTTGGCCATCTGACAAAACGTCATGTTTGGCGGAAACCAAACACTGCACATCACCAAAAACACACCATCCCCACTGTGAAGCATGGTGGTGGCACCATCATGCTGTGGGGATGTTTCTCAGCAACTGGACCTGGAAGACTTATAAAGATAGAGGGCAGAATGAATGCTGCAAAATACACTGAAATCCTGGGGGACAATCTTTCTCAGTCTGCAAGAGAACTACGTCTTGGGAGAAGATTTATTTTCCAGCAAGACAATGATCCAAAACATACTGCAAAAGCTACATAGGAATGGTTAAAAAAGAACCAGGTAAATGTTCTGGAGCGGCCGAGTCAAAGCCCAGACCTCAATCCTATAGAGAATTTGTGGCTAGACTTGAAAAGGGCTGTTCATGCCCGATACCCGCGCAACCTGACAGAGCTTGAGCAGTTTTGCAAAGAAGAATGGAGCAAAATTGCAGTGGGCAGATGTGCAAGACTGACTGAGACCTATCTACACAGACTCACTGCTGTGATTGCAGCCAAAGGTGCATCTACTAAATACTGACTTGAAGGGGGTGAATAATTATGCAAACAGTTATTTTCATTTATATAATTTTCTTTCATTAACAGTACTTTATAGAAATCGGTTTTTACTTTGACATTAAAGAGTTTTTTCCAAAAAAGTTTTTGTTAAAAAAGCTAAATTTTATTGACCATGATTGATTTATGAAAGCAATAAAAAGGAAAAACATCAAAGGGGGTGAATACTTATGATAGGCACTGTATGTTGTAAACAAAAAAGTGTCAGTCTTCAGTATTAATCTACAATGAAGAAAATAATACAAATAAATAAAAAGCATTGAATGAGAAGGTGTGTTCAAACCTTTGACCAGTAGTGTTTTTGCTGATAACATCAAATTTTAAATAAACTTTCATCATACCGCTTCTAAATTAAACACACTTCAAAATGTCAATGATTCACTGTCTCAAAAGGTAAATATTATAATAGAAATCCACCAGTTGTACAGTAATTATGCTTGAAAGCTGTTCAAACTAATCACCTACACTATTCAGATATTGGGCTGTTCAAGGAAAAATATCCTCTGATAATTATAAAATGAAAATATGCATTCATGTTTTGATTTGTTCTTGTTTCTAAATAGCTCAAAATGTTCTGTTTCTCTATTCTCCCACTTGTGGGAAAAAAAACATCCTTTTGAGCTCACTGACTGGTTGTTAGTTGTCAGACATTTTAGTCTGCATCATCAAAGTTGCATCAGGATGTCTTATAGCAGCTTCCTATTGGCTTTTTCACAGTCAACATAATTTCAGTGGACAGCTAGAACGAGAACGACTTGCATAAAAACCTACACACATTAAGACATGACAAAATTACTTAATGTTAATCTTATGCCCATGCACAATTGCGGCAGTGTTCCATATCACCTTACTTTTATATTTAGCACATTTCCTACATTACCCTGTTGCAGATATTTTTGACTGAAATGTCAGTGAATTTTACTTTGTCAATATATAGCAAGAAAGACAAATCCAAAAATATTGGTCTGTTCCTACTAGACATGTCAGTAGGAGAGTTTTTTTTAAATGTGAGCTCTAATAACAGAGCATATTTCTTTGTCATTCTCTCCTGGAAGTATTAACAAATCAAATTTTAATGTTCAATGCATCTAGTTGCATACAATTTGAAGCGGGAATAAGTGGAATAAATTATCAGACTAGTTGTTGCAATTAATTATTTGCTATATCCATGTACTATCTAAAGCGAAATGCTTTATGTGCTTTTTATTCTTTATATTCACCACATAGTGAGCAACAAATGAAATGCACCTCAGAACAAACTCACACCTCCAGTATCATCCCATATAATGCCTCTACTATAAATGCACAGTTCCTCGTTTTTCAATTTCCATCATTCAACCTGTACCTTTCCTTCAATTTCAACTTTTATAAATAACATATTAGCATATACAGTACAATGTCTGCTGAGGACACATTCAAGGATTCATGTGCAGTGCACGGTAATCATATCTTTATAAGACTGTGAATGTAAACACTCTATATCTGTCTGCTGAAAAAGTAGTTTGAATAGCAAGAGAAGGAAATGGATATTGAGTGAAAAGATAGAGATACAGAGTATGCAGCTGTGCACTTTAAGGTAGCGGATGCTGACTGTGAGAATCGTTTGTGTGGTGTGTGTGATAGTGCATAGCGAGAACGTATGTGAGTCTGGGCTGCGGATTTGGTTTGAAAAGAGTCACTGTGGTGACCATACAGAGATATGTATGTATTCTGGTTTATGTTTTTGTCCTGAATATATGAGATTGTTTTCTAAGACATAAAAAAGACAAAGACACTCAGTACTGAATTTCAAGAAGAGGCATGCAACCTTCAATGGGAGCATATGTGGGGAAAAGAAAACTTTAAAGGAAGACCTGGTCAGTGTCTGTCTCTAACAGTGCAGAAAGAGTTAGAAAGTTCCCCAGACTTATTGTAAACTTTAGAGTAGTCTTCTTTAAACCTTTATAAAACAAAGTCCACAGGAAAAACAACTGGCCTTATAGAGAACCTACCTCTAAATATGGCAACATCAAGGGTGAAAACAGTTGTTGGCAAGTGCATTAAATAAACATCAACTGTATTTTTATGAAAGCACTTGTTTTAAGTGTGTTACTTACAGGCATAGTCTGTCCACCATGCAAGCTGTTGATGGCGGCCTGCGCTTCTGCGTGGCTGGAGAACTTGACAAAGGCACAGCCTGTATACACAGAAAGAGAGAAAAATAGAGCAAGATGGCATTGAATGTCGGGATGAAAAAAATATTCAATATCATTGTTTTCATGTTATCTGCTTTGTAAATATATTCTGCCATTTGTGTGTTGCGTGCATAACTCTGAATAAATCAGTTTAATTGTTGTGAAGGCATTTGCTGCTTGGAACATCCTGTCCCTTGCCCATTTCTAATTTGACCCACCCCACTTTAGCGCATGGAGCCAAGGCATTTACTATCCTGACTTGTTTGTGATTATTAATCTGTTTAATATTTACACATTGTGATTTGTGTGCAGTCACTCATAAAAGAGATTATGATGACAAAGGCATAGTATTATAATCTGCCTATCTAACCGAATCTTTGCGCGCATATAATTTCAGATGGGGGGCTTTGCTCAAGGGGCATTCAAATCATCTTAAATCTGTTGTGTAGTTAATGCGCAATAGGAAAAGTCAACATGAAAAGTTGGCCAGAAGACAAGGGAACAGGCATTGGTAGCATTATTCTGGAGACTCATTGCATTACCAATTCAAATGATATTAGCAACAAAAAAATGAGGTTGTTAATAATGCATAATATAAATTTTAGAAGTGTACATATCATGACAACAGGATGAAACAGTGTTTCAGTGTGTAGGTAAGGACAGACATTAAACTAACATAACATAAAGAGAAAGCTACTGACCTGAAGTACAGTGGAACTGAAATGTGGTAATTTTTCCAAAAGCCATTAAATTAAAAAAGAGCTATTTCTCTAAGCTTTATGGTCGTCATAGACTGCAGAGGGTATTCTGTTATGTCCTATTCTTATCCTTGCCTTCAGGTAGCTCATGTGTTAAGTCAAGAGATACCTAATTAACAAACCCGTGGATTAATTCTGCCCACTTCCCATTAATCGAATAGCAGTGGTGTCTTAGAACCAGACAGGCTTTTCCTGGGTTTAGTCCCTATATTCCTGTGAACTGCTGATACCTATTTGAAAAAAGGTTGCACATATTCAAACAATCACTCTGTTCTACATTACCAAAGGAGTTGTGATGATTCATTCAATCTACAAACACTGATAGGTAGGCTCAGGAGATATTCTGTGTCTGGCAGCAACCCATTCACTTCTACATCTCAGGAGTCAGATTTGCTTTCCCAACAAACAAATTAATAATTTTCTGTCAAAATCAAAAAGGTTGAACTGAGACACATGCAGTGTGTGTGCAATCAATGGGGGGCAATTTCCACCTTTACCTGAGGCTTTTCTTTCCACATTCAAGTCACATGATAAATGTCGAGCATTTTAAACTGTTGTGTGCGGAAACGTGGTGAGTTGTAAAGGCCATGTGTTTTCTGTACTGTCAAATGTCCTCAAAGCTGCATAGATCTACAGAGGCAAACGGATAAGTCAAAGAAGCCTTTGATACTGTCACAGCACTCTAGCACCCTTTTACTTCACGTAAACGTCCCTCCGGGTAGAGGCAAGAAAGATCTTCATTTGTCCGACTGAAATGCATCGGCCCACTGTGTCCCATTTGACTGCCACTCTGTTTTTAAAAAGGAACAACCACATTTAACCTTTGTAGCAGAAATTTTAAGGGCCAGTTTGTTGTCACAAAAGCTTTTTGATTTTGCAAGACAGCAAAACTTGCTGCTGGTTCCCTAACGAGGCAATTGAATATTGTGCCAGGGTCCCAGTGACCTCAGCAGCTTGGCCCAAACAGAGCAGACACACTAACTGCAGGGCTTGGCATACACCGTCAGTGCCAAAGTCATGTTGAACATACAATGTCCTCAGATTTCTCATCAGAAAACGGCGCTGTAGCCTTGCTTTTGCTGACCTAAAAAAAGTTAAGGGACACAGAGCACAACATCTCAAAAGAATTGGAAATGCTACAGCCTCATAAATTATAGTGCACATTTGAGTTTTTGAATTTGATGGCTCAGAATGAGTTGGGGAAAAAGGAAAAAGAGAGATTGTATTGCTTTCAAGCGGGAGGATCTGCACTGCCTTTTGAATTCCCGGGGTAATAATATGTATGCATGAATTCCATCCCTCTGGATGGGTGACATTTATAACACAACTTAATTATAGACCTAAAAGCCATCTCTCTATTATTCCTGACAATTCGAGGCTCTATTCAACTCTGGCAGCAAGTGTTGCACTTTGAAAGTACTTTGAGGAGCAGCGCCATAGAGAGATGGATGTTAAACTTCTCGGCCTTTTTATTGGGTGAAGAGGGGTGCTGAAAAGCCTCTGAGTAGCGTAAATTTACATCAACAGGGGACAAAGCCTCTACCATGGAACAGATAGCACTGTCAATTTCAAGGTCTGTCTCATTCAAATTACGGGAACCTCATCCCAAGCGAGGCGACTGGCAAAATAATTTGCCGTAACATCCCGTAATGATTGCGTGGGACTGTTGCACAGTGACTGATAGGACCAGATACCTATATATGAGACCTTTGTCTGGAGGTGGCATTCAGAGTTAACATTACTCTACAGTTTTCCATTTCATAGCAGTGAAACTTGAAGAAAAGGGAATGATCAAGTCAGTGATAATAGAGACAAATACCAAAGCTGGAAGCGTATGGCATGTGAAGAGCGAGAGAGAGAAAGAAAGAGTTGAGGTGAGGGGCACAGGAGGGTGAAAAAGAGTAAAAACGCGAATGAGGGGGAAAACTAGCTCCTGTCTGACACACCAGCACCGGCCTTATTTCATTTTATGTGCTGTCAATCAGCTTGAGGCATCTGAGCAGACAGGAAGACAGGGAGCCAGATAGGAAGGGAGAGACAGCAAAAGAGGAAACAAGCTAGGGAAAAAGAAAGGTATTGGGCCGGTGGGGCGACGCAGAGCAATAGACCCGGGATTAACAGTGAGAGGAACAGATGTAGACACAGATAGGTGTGTGGTTCAGTATAGCCAGGCTTTCTCTTTGATATACTCAGAAGGCTTTGCAAGATTGCACATTATCAACCCCTCCCTTGCCTTTCCCACACATCCCTCTCACACATTCAGAAGCTTCATATAGAAGAATAAATCATAGTCAACAGAGAGAAGAAGAAGGTAGAGGTTCAGAGCAATATCATTGGCGTTATCGCTCCAAATGTGGCTGTGAGACAGAGATCCATCACAGGATGATTGGGAGCCCCTTTGCACCCTCAGAACAATCCCACCTGCATCGCACATTTTCCAGCAATCTTTAATTTGACCACGCTCTACTAACCAAATAGCACATAAGCCACAGACATGAATGCATAAGCTGTTCCTGAATGCAGGCAAATCTGCCGCACAGTGAGTGACAGCAGCAAAACCCAGAGCCTGGCTGTTTTATTTACAGTAGGACATTATCGTCCAATGGTGTCTCTGGGGAGGGATGATGGGACTGTGGGAAACAAACATGATTACACCCCTCCGCTTTTCAGATAACAGGACAAGGAGGAGGAGGAGGAGGAGGAGAGGGGTGAGCAGAAAGACGAGGTGTTGTATGATGTATTTGCTGAGTACAAGCCCAGGGTGAGAGGAGCTGCCGTGATGAAGAGACAACATAAGAAGTTTGGGAAGGAAAGAAAAAAGGGAGAGAGGAGCGAGAACAAAAAAAAAGTGGGGAGGAGGGGGTAATACAAAAAGTAGTGAGAAAAAGAAAGTGGGAGGCAGGAAGTGTCGGAGCGCGGTGACAATGAGGTATGAAAGAAATGCGAGCGCGACACATAAGAGGCAGTGAAAAAACACAGTAGCTGAAGGGGAGGATGAGTTATTCAGAAGAGCAGAGTGGATCACAGACAATGTCAATGAGTGTACCGCAGGTGAAGCATGGCTCTGAAAATGCAAAGAGCAGAAAGAGAAACAGCACACATATAGACAGACAAAGGGATTAAGAGGGACAGACGGAGGGGGAGAAAAAGGAGTGGGAGGTGTGTGGGCTCTGACCCTTACTGGCCCCATCAGGCCCTCGCAGGACGGTGCACTCCTCGATCTGGCCGAAGGTCTCGAACAGCCGCCGGACATCGTCCTCGCTCTGCTGCTTGCCGAGCATCCCCACAAACAGCTTCCTGTCTTCTGGATAGGAATAGAGAGAGGGGGAGGAAGGGGGAGGAAGAGGGAGGAGGGCGGGTGGAAGAGAGGAGAGAACAGAGAAATGCTACAGCTGATGGCACCGTTCTGCAGAGCTGAGAGGAACTTGTGCAACTCAAACCCCCCTTTTATCAGCAGTCTGCTGTGTTGTAGCTGCTGCTGCTGCTGCTGTTGTTGTTGATCTTACTGTTGTGTGGTGTGCCACCCCGCCCCGGTATGAGGGAGATATATTCCTGTTTCCAGAGAGCTATTCAAGTCTGCCGCGGTGATGTTTGATACAGATGATGTTTGGCGCACTGTGAGTTTCAGGTAAAGGTAGAAAGAGAGCGAGAATATTTTGCTCAGGTAGACAAACTGTTAGATCGTCTGGTTGCTTAAGTCACCATGTTGAAAGGGAACATGGAACAAGAACATGTTATTGCATTTTCTCATCACAAAAGCAGTAGGAATTATAATAACAAGCTCCATGTCGAGGGTGGGCAGTGACTAATATCTGTGGAAGTTTTAAAGGTCTTCCCACATTTGCAGCACGATGATAACTTCGAGAAAAGTAGCCAAACTGAACAGTGTCTTAATCAATGTGTACATTTTTCTCAATTAAGTTGACATTTTCTGATCTACTCCATTTTGTGTTGGGTATATAATGCAAAATAAGTCATATGGAGACAAAGGTTAAGCCACATTTCTTCAGCGTGAATGATTGTGTTTGGGAACAAATACTCGACTCCCCTGAAGTAATGGATGAGGCTTTTCAATATGAAGTTTTCTGTGGATAATTATGAGCCAAAGGTTTGCAGATTTTTCATTATTGCCACAAACAAAAGCCAGAATTACCTAGATTTACATTCTCCTACATAGTCCTCTATACATTGTTTATGGTTAAATATTTTTTCTGCATTATTTTCTCTTGCCCTGTGATAGAAAATGGTGCTTATAATTCGCAACATTTGAACTATGAAAGCTACAAGGACTAGTTCTCATGTCTCACAATGAAGGAAAGAGAAGACATTACAGTGGTTTATATTGTGATACACGAGCCTTGCTAAAGATTTCTGGTGATTGTTGTGGTTGTATTTGCTAGTTTATTTTTTAGTGTTATGAATTAGAGACTTTATTTTTATATTGCAGAAAAATATAGCTGTCTTCATTCTATGGTGACTAATTCTGCATAAAGCGCAACAATAAACTTTAACTTACTGCTGCATATGATTCATTAAAATATCAGATTTTGTAAAGATTGTTCTTAAAGGTCTTGGATTAGTGGTCAAATAAAAGGGTTGAAGGAATGGTCTCAGAAATGTTGGTTAAATCTAGTGTGAATTTTTATTTTGTATGACATTGAGCTCCAACTATTCCCAATGTTTTTACAAATACTCAACTGGAGTGAAATGTTGAAGGTTTCGGGTCTCCTGCGACCACTTGTACTCCATGTCCTAGTTGCTCCCTGAGCTCCAGAAGGGGGCACTCACGTTCAGATGTATGGGCTCCATACCACTAAATTTTGGCCGGTCAGAAAGCTGGATTTTTCTAATTAATCTTCCCAGTGCCCTGGCATTAGACAGAGCATTCATCTTCTTTACATCTTTTACATTATGCATCTCCTATTCCGCTGTGTTGTGGAATGAAATGGCTACTAGCAAGAACCTATCGCCAGAACTGATGGAAAGTGGCAGGAAGAGGAAGAAGAGTTTATTGGAAATGACACTGTTGATCTTCAGTGTGAGTCATTTGACTGGTAGGGAGCGGGGAGGAACGTAGGGCGAGAGCATCACCTGGGCCTCGACAGATGTGACGCCTCCTGTACCTGCCAGGCCCCATTAGACGCAGCTGTTCTAAAAATAAAGCACCAGGGCTTCCTTTTTGCAGCGGGGAAATCGGATCCTGTTCCATTCCTGTAAAGTTCAAATGAGACACGTGCCTGCTACCCGCTTGGCCACACAAATGAGCACCTGCATAATCAATAAGGCCACGCTGCCTGGTCTCTTCTGCTGCTGTTGTAGCTGTGGTGTCAGTCCATGTTCCTGTAGTCACGCCTCACACAGCAGGGCTCCTTAAACCCACCAGCTGAGCCTGATACTACTGCTCATTACTGCTCCTCCCCTGTTGAGGCTCCAGGGGTGGAAGTGAGCGAGAACCCCGAGGAGATCACCACAGCCATTTATATCGACTGGGATTTAGCAAAGACCGACAGGAGGACAGACATCTAGCTGGATATCGAGCATCAGTGGAGCGCTGCGTAACTGTAAAGACATTCTTGAACAGGTGGTGGAGAGAAATAAGCCTGACCCCTGTCTGCGGCACTAAAGGTGAAGTGATGCAACAGCCCGCCCAGACTGCATGTGACTTTGCCATGATGGTCCCCTCCATCTTTCAGGTTTTCACGGAGGTGTCACTGTTGCAACTTAAATGGGCAGAGTGCAGTTTTACAGGCCTCCTGCAGTGTGTTAATGTTTTGGGACAAAAGTCTCATCTCGGTCCTGGCCCGAGGAGATCTAATGGCGGCTTTACAAGGCTAATTAACAAGCCATGAGCGAGGTAATGAACTTTCCAAATGTGCTGGCAAACGCAAAAATAAATTACACCCCAGTGAAGGCATTAAAGGAAGTGTGAGTGTACTTCTGAGCCTTCCTTTGGGAGAGCCACAGTGAGAAAATGAATTTGGAGCTGCTATCTTTTCATTGCCTGACCTAAGAGTGTCTCAGTCGGCCCACTGCATGCCCTGGCCAGTGTATAGATTGCTATTAATTAGTCCACTTTGCACCTGTCTCCAAAGCAGCTCTTATTGGATTTTGCAAGTTCCCACTCATCTCCTATGGCCACTCGCAAGCTTTAAATTGGCGTTTTATGAATATGAATAAATATTCTGTAATGCACCCTCTGCACAAGGAGATGATTCCACAACTCTAAATGAGCCCAACAAGTTATCCATTAAAAGTGGGGAGTGGAGGGGAAAAAAAAAAGAACACTCTTCTCTAGTACAGTCATGCATTTGCATTAAGAGGGGTGAGGACCTTCCTATGGAACTGACTGAGGATACAGAAGTATGACAAAACTCGTTGAGCTGACTGTTTGACCTCTTTGTACTTATCTCTCATTGAGAGGGGCTCATCTTATCCTTGTAACAGAGCTGAGCCACACAGCTGGAGAACATTTGAGCTCTACAGCACTTCTCTGCTCTACTCTGAAGAGACCTTTGTAATCTGCTCTTTAAACACTGCCACTACTTTAAAATAATAACGTGTGTGCATGCGTGTATGTTAGTCGGGAAGCTGGCTACATTATTTAGATTTTGCACCCACAATCACCATGCATATCTGCAACATTTCTGCTGTGTGTGGATATAGCTGATTCAAAGATACGTAGACTATTTCATACTGTGTGTCCACGGAGGCATTCATATTCCGTATAAACAGTATGCTTTGTGTCTATGCCGGTGCTGATGTGAACACAAAATAGTGAGGTTTTATGTCAGGCCTCAGCCAGTGCACACTCACTTCCTCTCACACACACACTGTCATCCACACTTTATTTATTTTATTTTTTGACTCCCCCCAGTGCTTCGTCTCCTGACTGAAGATGGGAGCAATTGTGTGGAAAATGGTTCCATGTCAGTCTCCAGCCATGTCCAAACTGAGGTGGCATGTGGACAGCCCCGTTTTATGAATGCAAATAAAAAAGGAGATCAAAAAAGTTATCAAAACACTACTGACATCTGACAATTGCTTGTCTCAGGAAGCCTTTTCATTTCAGTGCCCGGTATATTAAAAATTAATGGATTTTGCACAGACGCCATATGCTGTCAAGATTGATGCTTCTCCCTCTGGAATAAAGTGCTACTTGTGTTGTAGGCTGCGGTATATGCATATAGATTGTGCTTTTCTTTTTCTCTGCTTCTCCTTTTGTCTCCCTATTGCTCCCTGCACATCTTCCTCTTTACTCTTTATTGTCATCCCTCACCCTTCTCTGTCTCTCCAGGCAAGGAATCAGTTGCTGTGAAGTCTACTTTTCAAAAGTTTCTGCTTTTGTTTGCCAATAATGGGAATATTCTCTTTAAAGAAGTATTCTCCTGCTCCTGTGTCGTGGTAAATATTTTTCTCTCTCTCTGTTTTTTTTTTTCATGGTTCTATCACTTATTGCCCGCTGGCAGTATAGTCAGGGAAGCTTGGTAGTAGTAAGTGTTCAGAAAGCATGGACAGCTGCATCCAACGATAAAAGATGCATGCTAGTCCGCTGGGTGCATTTCAAATGCAGAGTAATGTTCCAGGCAGCACAACAAAGAAGTTGTGCTTCTTATGGACTCATTAGAAAAAGCCTGATGCTGGTACGCTGCTGCCTGGGAGGCCCGCCACCAGACACGCTGACGCATGTAGGCGTACAGACTGGGTGCACAAAATGTGGGGGAACTGCTGCTTAATATTGAGTTTGACTTTGTGTTTAATCATCTAGTGTATTTCCCTGTTGTGTGGAGACGACAAGAGTCTGCTGAGAATTAAAATATGCCATTTGATTTTAGTATGAGCTTTTTAGATAATGAATGTTAAATATTTACAAATCATGGAGAAAAACAAAATCCAAGAATATCTTCTTTTTGGATACATTTGAAGTTGTCAGAGACATTCTTTTGTTATGTAGCACGTTATCTGACCACACTTTCACATTCGACTGAATTTACCATTACCCAGCAACTTCAGGTAATAACTCGCCTCCTTCAAACCTTATTTAGTTGCTGAAATGTTATGCCACTTCATACCTTTTTTTTTCAGATAAATGGATACATTGTTATTATGTTTCTTGTGGAAGACATTTTGTTGAAAGCAGCTCATGAACAGATTAATCCTATCTTAGAGAAGCAATCACTGACAGTAAAAATAATGCTCAATCACTGGTAAAATTATAAACAAATTAGGCACTTATATGACAAAAGCACTAGTTGCAAACTTATAAAGACGTGAAAATGAAGGGTCCTGGAAACAGACGACATGGCTACACATGTACAAATTGAATTTCGTCTTAGGGAGCAATAAATTATCTTTAAATAGCAGCACACACCTCATTTATTTAATATCAGTTCTAGGTCAGACATGTAAACAGAACAAAAGCCACAGTAGAACAAGTTTGATAATATAACATGCTAGATCAAAGCTTTTATTTCTTGTCATCTGGGTACTATCAGTTTCATTTTTGACCTCAGCAGAAGTAGAAGAGGACTTGCCACAGGGGTTTGCACGTACACTGGGTTTAGATGAACCAGATAAAAACAACTCAAATCACAACTGGATGCACTAAGACTAAAAAATCAGCAGACTTCTCATGTATTAGAAATGTGTGTCCCCCATTGTGCAAAAGCTTGTGTCCAGAGAGAGAACTTTCAGACGGTGCTGATGATTTAAAAAAAACAACTTAATATTATCTGTGTTTACATAATGAAATCAGCATGTATAGTTTAAAATAGCAATTGGAGAATCTACGCTGTTTTCAGTAAAGCAAGATCTCACAAAGCCATGGTACCTAGTCAGTTGAATTAATCAACATTCTTCACTTGTTTCAGTTCCATGGACTGATTCATTTTAGAAATAGTAGCTGTTGGCATGAATGCCATCTTTTTGAGACATCAGGAGTACAAGCAAGTGCTTTTAATTACACAAATCATTTCATTAAAAAAATACCAATATTGCTAGATGAAGTACAATATTTAAGAGGAATACTGAATAATGTCACAGTTATGCACTTACTCAACCAATTTCCTTTTGCTGTCCTATCCTTTTGTTATCAGTTCAGGGTTTTTTCTAAGTTAAAAATGAAAACACCTCCTCCACTCAAATGTGTTTTGGTTGTTGTTACTGTTGACAGAAGTTTGACCTTCACTGTGCAGAATGTGTTTTCATCCGTTGTGTCTGTTTTGTTCGGCTGAAATTGGAGGATTTCTCTGTGCTAACCTATCTAATTTAAGTTTTTAGTGTGAACTAGTAAGCTGTATTTGTGACACAAAACCTGTGTAGAAACTGGTCTTGGTTCAGTAGGCAAGTTATAGTGTCTTTCCACTGCAGAAACTTGGGACAGGTGTGCGTTTGCACAAACATTTACAGAAATGACCCCTCTAATCAACCCTATCTACTTTCCTCTTTTCAGTGTGGTATGGGATACGAAAGCTTCGACTGCATCTCCCAGTGTGCCAAAAATCGACCAATAGTTACTGGATGTAATTCTACTTCTATGAGCATACTGGAAAAAGGGCAATGGAGGGTTTATGTCAGCCTATTTAGCCTATTTTACATGTTAAAGAGGAGAAGCCGGCTACTAAACAAGGAAATTGAGAGGGTAGAAGAAATGTTTCCTTATGCCTTTTCTGGATTTAACCAATCAGCGCTGTTTTCTCCAACTTTACCCAATTAGTGTGAAGCCTTGCACAGATGTTTATTTAGGGCTGCTAAATGGATAAAAACTTGATCTACCACGAAAGTGACCCCAAATAAGGTTTCACAGGGGCAGTCCTCGCAGTCGAAAAATGCTAAATAAAAGTTCAACCCACCCTGAATAATCTCACATATTTGTGCGGTGGAAAAGAGCTTTGTAGATGCACTGAGAATTAACTGTTGGTGACATAGGAGACATCTTGTGTCCATTAGTTTAACATTTGAAATAATAATAATGAAAAAGCTAACTGCATATTTGTAGATGCTGGATTTTTTTTTAGTAAAGAAAGATGTCATTTAGAGTATTTCTCTATGCCTGGAGGGGATCTTTAATAAATCAGGCTTTGTATACAGTTAAAGTGCAATATGTGTTGAAGTTGAAGCATTGTAGTGAATAGAGAGTTAACTGTAAAACAACTAAAACAACAAGCTTAATGTGTATATCTGTGGAGCTGCATTTCTCAACTCCCCAAAGCTTTCCCTTTGCCTTTACACAACTCCTTCAACTACTTAATAAGCCCCATTCTCCTTCTAACTCATGTTTAGTTCCTACCCAACTAACAGAAGTAATTAGACCCTATCCCAGTGAAAATAATGTGCAACCACACACTAAACGTTTCTGCTTCTGGTCCCTATCTGATGTATGCAAGTGGATTATCCAGTATAGTGAGGTGGTAAATGGAATAATCAGAGGAGAACAAACACTCAAATTGTCAGCGTATCAAGCATGATGAGAGGATACCGGCTTTGTGTTTGTAAATGCATTACTCATAGCACTAGTGCTGTCACATCCATTTATCCAACGGAGTGGGAGGGAAGCTTTAAACCTTCTGCTACATATGATCAAAAACCAACAGAGAACTATCAAGAAATCCTGTGGGAAAGTGCCCACTACAGCCACCTCTTTTTTTTTTCTGCTTTAGAAACATATTTTTGATGGTGATGTCTAATCATGAAGCTCATTAGAAATAATTTAAATTAGTACCTTAAAACTTTTTTAATAATAAAAGTGAATTAATATCCTGGAATGGTCACTGTTGGAAATCCTGCCATTCCTTTGTGTCCATGTGTCCCCATGTCTCTACATGTCTCAGTGTATATATCAGCCACTACCAGGATTCTTCTTGACTTTTTAGAGTTTTGCACAATCGTGTCCAGAGGCACAGAGGGATCTTTTGGCTTCATTTGCATGTAAAGTGGTGCGCACTCCTCTGTGGGTGTGAGGTGCCTCTAGACAGCTCCTCCCCCGTGGCCTGCCAGACTGAACCAGCCAGCAGCCCTCACTCTTCCCTACCTGCTGGGGTGGGGCATGACAGCACAGTGTGCAACATCTTAAGGTCCTGTCAATCTCTCCACTGGCCGACTGAGGTCAGTCTTCTGAAGAGCAGCAGGTTGGCAAGGACAAACACGACCCATTCACAACGACTCCCCTCAGCCAGACAGACAAAAGGCATGGACAAGATATTAAAAAGGCTCACACAGGGCCGTTGAGTATCAAATATAGGGATGGCAATGCTCCTGGCACTGTATAAGTATCCAATAAAGCAAAAGTATCGGGAGCTAATAAACAAGTAGGGTAAGAAGACTGTGTAGACAAATGCACTGTGAATGGCAGATTGTGAAAAAGTCGATGTTGATGGAGGTTGCTGGGCATTTCAGGAGAGTGTTGAAACCATCTTATCAGAGTTAATAAAAGGAGAGGGTGTTGCTGGCTGACCCATCATCTTTCTTCTCATCAGTGTGGTCTCCAGTCTCACAGCAGTGGCTAGAGGAGTGGGACCTGGCTCCAAGATTGTGTTTAGATAATGGCCATCTCCAATCATAGATAATCTGGGCCCATCTTTTCTTCACAGACACAGCGGCAGACAAGGTCAGGGGGAAAAAGATTCCTGGCGAGGCGAGGCGGAGATAGGGATGGGGCGGCTCTGAGATGATTTACTGCTGAGATTCACTCAGCTGCCTCCATCACCCTCCGTTAACTTTCTCATCCTGTCGTCTCTTCCCCTCTCGCTCTTTTTGTCTTCCATCTCTCACTCTCTTGCATTCCTCCATGGGCCTTGTACTGAATCCCCACTTCTCTCTCTATCACTTGCTTCATCTCCCCTTTTGCACTGCAGTACCAATGAGAGAGAGAGAGAGAGAGGGAGAAAAAGAAACTAAGGAGGCAATAGGGGAGGACCAAGAGATGTCTACTGTTCCTCATTTCTGTCTGTTTTGGACAGAAGCAAATTGCTTGGGTTTCAAGTGGAAATATAGTGGTGGCTGCTTTTCCAGCAACCTCCACTGACCAAATGATGAATGCCTTGTTTGTGTCTCAATATTTCTGATTCCAAATCATGGAATAATAGGGCAGAATTGTGCAGAAAAACTAGTGTTAGGCACACCGCTTAGATATCGAATTAGTGGACAAGAGGTCATTTGACTCAGGGGACAGAAATAGATTTAAAGGCTGTGAAGCGTCCCGCCCAGGCTCCATTCTTCCTGAAAATCCAAGGAATAAAAATAACGTAAGATGTGAGTCATTGTAATAGACAGCCAGGGAATCGGGTCTGCGATCCACAATGGCAGCCGAGTGGCAGGATTGTGTGGCGCCAGGCACCCCCTAGTCATTTTCTGAGCACTGCTTTTGCTTCTCCTCCTGACACTTCCATATCCCTGGAGAGTTGACGTCTCTCAGGGACACAGTGAACAAAAGAGGGGCTACTGGAGTCTCCAAATGGAGTAATGGGCCCTAATGCCTGCACAGGCACGTAATCGAGACCCCTGCACAAGTTCCCATGACAGATAATTGCTAGTGTCTTGGTAGTGATAAATGTGACTCGATTCTAGAGGTGCAAATGTCCCGGTTCAGCCCTGGGTTTGACAAGTCTGGAGGCCCCCAGTGGGATTGGTGCACCTGACTGGCCCTCAGCCTTCTATATATGAATCTCTGGCTACTTTCTCTCCTTTAGTCAGCCCAAGCTGGGATGTCTATTTTCCTTTAACCACAAGCCTTCATAGTAAATCTCATTTCATTGTCAGCCACGACTGTGGTTTACTTCCCTGGCCTGTCTGCTGACTTCCTGTTGCCATTAACGCTCAATATCTCTGTTGGGGCCTGTCTGCTTGGTCTTATTTCATTCTGTGCTGTGTCCTATCCTGTCCTCCTATATAGAAAGTTCATCTGACAGACTAGCGGGGGCTGTGCCAGCGTAAGAGCCCTCTGTATTTCATTCACACTGCCTGTTTGTCTCCCTTCTCTTTCTGCCGAAAAAAGGGTAGTAATTGATATTGGGACCCATCCATCCTCCCCTCTTAAGCCCAGAGATCCAATTTATCTTGGTGAGAATGCCGATTGGCTCTCTCCCAGGCCTTGTCGGTCAGACTTTGCCTGTTTTTAGATGGCCGTTAATTAAAGTGCCGCCATGACAAAAATAAGATCTACATGGGGGTGTGTGTGGCAATAGAAATGGGCCATCTGATTCAGACTTGACCACATAAATCAGCCAAGTGGCTCAGTCTAATCTGACCTAGGCAGTCTAAATCACCACTCTGAAGTGAAAGCACAGGGCTGACATGGACCGGTCCAATTAGATCCAATTCAGCCCGTGTAAATCTTTAACTGGCTTAATCTGCATTAACCTCAGTGATGTTAGTCACAAATGGTTTCAGAATGATCTGGTCAATCACCATCTCAGTCAGACTGGAAGTGGAGGGCGGAAGCTGTGCAAGAGAATCAGCACAATGTCAAAGCAGATTTGCATATTTTAATTTAACAATTCGTGTCTAAACACATGGCTTTAGTTTTTTTTTTTTTAAGAATACAGATACAGTGTGTAAATTGAGTTCAACTGGAGGTTTAGTATCACAGTAGGAATTAAACTAATATTGCCTCAGTTCACTTTTAGACAGTTTGTGTCTGTGTAATTGTGTGACAGATACATTGATAAGAAGACGGCCAGGGACGTAGGCAGGAAGACGGGTAGATAGACAGCAAGGTACAAAGAGTAACCAAAAGTTCCAATACTTTCTATGGTGCATTAGCACAAAGTGCGTTATGGTCACGTGAAAGCAGCAAATGTCATTAGTTAGCATCCTGTGTGATAGTGTGCTAGCAACAGCAGGACCTGTTTCACATGTTTCTGTGACCACTGATGGGTGTGCACTACCAAATTCTCCATGGACTGCAAACTAGTGTACTAAACAAAACGTCAAATTCTGTGTCAGTCAGCAGCCCATGATGAGCCCACCTTCATGCCGAGGATCATCACTCATGATGAAAATTGAGTCTTTGGCTACCACCAAGAGAAGAAACTGCTGTTTTTATAGTAAATGAGTTTCCAAAATCAGACAAGACATATTAGATAAGGAGCGCATTAAGGGGCATGCTCATTGTTCTCTTAACGTTCAGGTTGCTGTGCATCAACCCTCCAGTGTTGGACTGTGCCTACGGCCAAGGCAGGATTCTACTGCAAGGTGTTTGAAAGAGAACATTCGACCTGAACTGTGGCATGATAGCACATAGAATGTGCTGCATGTCAGACCACAGCGCAGTGATTCTGCATGACTTTTTTAACCACAACAACACAATCATCACTTTCCACCTGCTCTACTCGCTGGATTTGGCTCCCTGTGACTTTTTTCGCCTCCCCAAAATTCAAACACCAGTTGAGAGGGCGCTGTTTTGACACAATTTAGAGGATCTAGTGCTCATTGCTGATGGTGCTTGACATGTTTACATAAAAGAACTTCCAGGGAGCATTTGAAGCGTTGTAGAAGCACTCGGAGCGCCTGTATCGCTTCACGGGGAGACTACAAAGACGATGACCAAATTTAAATGTGGTATGCTATTTGATTTTTAGAGGCACAGTCTCAGAGCTTTTTGATCATCCTTTATACTATAGAGTTTTTCTTGGTCCAATCAATTAGTTGTCCTTTTATTTTTAGACAAAACAGATTCGGAGCATACAATAAGAGTTCCAAACTTCTTAGATCAGCATACATAAAACTGATAGTCTCTCTCTCCAAGTAGTAAATGTGGTCACTTTCTGTAAGTTTATGTGTTTATGTTTATCTGTGTTTGTGTATCTTTGAGTGTATTCTCATCTTGTCTGTACATAGACTTTATTATCACTTTGTGGGAATTGAGGGGTGCATATCTTCCACTCTCTATTCTTCTCCATTCTCTCTATTTTATTTCTTTTTTCTCTCCATGTCTCTCTGTCTTGTCTTTGAACTGCTCCCAGTGACTGTGAACCTGAGACAGCCCCTCTGCTGGCACAGATGGGAAGTCAATAGAAGCAAGTGACCTATATTACGGGCTACTCTACTAACTCCCAGTGTGTCTCAAGTGAGAGCAGAATATTAAGGATTGCGTGAGCGCTGTTCAGTGTATTTGTGTGTTTGCGTGTGTGTGTGTTTTTTTGAAAGGGGGTGTGCAACAGAGACCAGGAGAAGGTTAATTACCTCCTCGTCCTTCGCTGTCGGCTGGCTTCACCTGGATGGGCCGGTTCATCTGGAGAGAGAGAAGCAGAGGCAGAGAAAGAAAGAGAGGGAAGGAAGAGAAGGGAAATCCCAGGTTAGCAGGAAACAATAGGAGTGGCAGCTACAATATGTGAAGTGGGGAGAAAAAACATGAAATGTGGCAATGTTCCTGGTGTTCATGTCCTGAGTTTGTCCTGCTCTGTGAGCTAAACACAAAAATCAAACAGTGACAATGGCGTAAAAAGAGATAAATCTGTGCAGTACTCCATGCCAACGTGTTTAATTAATCCAGGGCACTGCCTCTAGAGATGCCTGAATTCCCCTCACAGTTGAGCAGAATTAGCACTTTTCAATGACGGAGCCACACTGGGGTGTCAGATGGCACTTGGAGATTAATGCCATTACATCAGCCACTCCCAGCCCCACCGGGAGAGGTCCTTTCTGGCTGGCCCTTGCTCTTCCTGTCCCCTCCTGGCTCCAGACTCCCAGTCACCAGCTATATCCTGCTCATCCCTGACCCTCAGCAATCCTTCTTACTCTCCCTTCATCCCTTCCTCCTCTCCACCCAGAAGCCCTTTTGCAGATCACGACCAATATGCTATTGGTCTGGCCAGCCAACTCCTCCCTGCCCAAGCCCCCTCCTCCAGGATACTATTGAAAGCCACCGAGCAGCGTAGATATGAAACAGTTTATGAAAGGTTAGTAGTAGGGAATGGATAAACAACCTTTGTAGAGCCATTTTATAGAGATGTGAAAGGAAAAATATTGCCAAGCTAAGTTTAAAAAAAAAAACTTTTAAAAACTGCCTGCTGTGAATAAAAACTCCTCTGGTTTGTCGTCTCTGGTGTTGTCATATGGAAACAGAAATACTTGATACTGTGCTTCTCTAAAACAGGAATAATATCCCCTCTTTGCTCTGTGAAAAGGGTGGGTGTTTAGAGCCACCCTCCAAGACCCTTGCTTATTGAGGCTACCCACGTGCGTCATATTTGGCATTGTGTTTTATATTTGGCATTGTGTTTTTCTGGCTTCAGCTGGCAGTGGTCCTATCTTTCTAACTAGGCCATGCGGACAGGTCCAACATGTGAGTGCCAGTGAATGGCACACAGCGCTGCCCACTCAGATCAGTCAGCTAGGGCAGCACAGTGGGTGTTGGGCCCTCAGGCAACGCAACACTTGACAGCAGTTGACATGAGCTCAGACCATTGCTAAATATAGACCTCAGAATGGTGGACATGTATAGACGAGCGTATACATGGTGACACCCTGGGGACGTAATGTACTCTCCAAGCAATATGCTGTGACACTGGAACAAAGCTTAGCCAGATGACAGACACATCACAAAGGCAAGCACATGAAACTGTACACAAACATACACATGGAAAGAACTCAGAGAGAGGGCCAATAAAAGAAGTACTGCGAGTTATCACTAACTAGAATTACATCTTGCTCACAAATTTTCACATTGTAATAATATAGGGCATGTTGCCTAGTTACAATGACTATCTTGCTTAAGACCAGATATACAAAGGTCACATATTCATTTTCTTCAAATGCCAGTGTTGGATAATTTTAGGCATAGTAAAAGTAAAGCTGAGGTGACTAATTGCTTCTTTCATGCCTGAAACAAAGATAAGTTTAAAAAAGGAAAATTTGACTTGGTTTAGATTCGCTGCAGCCATTTCTGTGTTGATGGCTGTTTCACTAAGACTCTGGGAGGATGGAGTCAGTATGTAATGCTCCAAGTCTGTGCTTTTAGAATGTATCAAGAGCTTAAAGGGCCCGAACTGTTACTTTTTTGGAAGGCCTTAAAGTCACTCTCTGGTCAGTCATTCAACCCTTTAAAACAAATGTGTTTTCTTTCATCCCTTTAAAAGGATGTCATGTTACTCAACACCACCGCTTCTCAGAAGTCTGAAACCATGTTTTTTTTAGACTGCCATTGGCACACTGTAGTTTCAAGGCAGAAATGCTTAGCCTGGTGATGACTGCTTATTCTGCTCATGGTGTGTCTTCCAGTATATTAAAAAAAAACCACACCATATGGACACGTTAAGTGGGTAGAAATAGCCAATTTTATTCTGCTATATACTGGCCGGATAATGGCGCTGAATATGTTTACATGTGAGTCAAGTTCAGGAAGGACGAAACGTTGATGAATGTGAATCTGCTGTAAAACAAATTATGGTCGTATGTAAGTTACATTGTGTGTGTACATTTGCGCGTGCGCGTGTGTGTGTGTGTGTGTGTGTGTGTGTGTGTGTGTGTGTGTGTGTGTTCTTGTACTTGCTACATGGTGAGAACCATTTTCTGCATTTAACTATCAAAGTGAGGACATTTTTACAAAGTGAGGACATTTTGGCCGGTCCTCACTTTGAAACAGCCATGTTTGAGGGTGAAGACTTGTTTTTAGAGAACAGGTATGAATTGAGGTTTGGTTAGGGTTAGGGTAAGGATTAGGGTTAGGCGATCAGTTGTGATGGTTAAGGTTAGGGTAAGGCTCTAGGAAATGCATTACGCCTATGGATGTCCTCACTAAGATAGAAGTACAAACATGTGTGTGTGTGTGTGTGTGTGTGTGTGTGTGTGTGTGTGTGTGTGTGTGTGTGTGTGTGTGTGTGTGTGTGTGTGTGTGTGTGTGTGTGTGTGTGTGTGAGAGAGAGAGAGAGAGAGAGTGTGTGTGAGAGAGAGTGTGTGTGAGAGTGTGTCCTGACAGCATATCACAGGAGGTTTAGGGTAGACTCAGGTCCCAAGATCCCTTTCCAGTGATCAGTCAGCTTCCAGATCTTAAACGGCAGAGACTGGTCAGGAGGTTTCATTAGTAGCCCCTGAGTCACTGCAGCAACAAGAGTCATTAAACAACCCAAAAGTACACTTGGGGTTGCTAGGCAACCAAGTGGAGGTGGCCAGCAGGCAGGCAAGGCAAGCTGGCTGTTGGTCTGCAGGCAGTTAGCCAACCAATTGGCACTCTTTTCTTTTTTCTTTTTTTCTTTTTTATTTAACTTGGTCCAAGGAGGTCATAGTGAGAGAGGAGGGAAAAAAGATTTCTCAACTCCCACCTTCCAGCATGTCCCACTTTCATGTCCCTTTTTAGTGACTGTGACAATGAGTTTTCAGAGCGAGTCTGCTGCAACTTCTGCTCCAGCTTCCTGCCAAATTATGGAGTTCAGCTTGATGCCAAACTATGGGGTTGTGAGTCGTGCTCACATGCATATGGCTCGAGTTAAGATGTCTGCTTTGCCGAGCTACTTTATAGTGTCCTCTACATGCTTTATCTTGAGCAGACTGAGGGAATGTTTCGAACACACAAGCCTACTGCACAGAAATTTTGAAGTTCACTTTACTTTTATCCTCTCTCTCTCTCTCTCCCTCTCTCTCTCTCTCTCTCTCTCTCTCTCGTTCTGTCTCTTCCTCTCTTTTTCTCACACACTGTGACACACACACAGAAGCACAAAAGTCTTGGGGCTCAATAACAGCAGGTGGCTTAGGTGACATTTTAATCCCTTATTACTGAGTGCAGGATTAGCCAACAGATCAAGGCAGAGTTAATTATATGAATTCATCAGAGGCTGGGCGAAGAGGCTGCCTGCTTTCCCCTTGGGCCAGGACCCACCCCCACCTCACCACCCACCCTTTGTGCACACGCACATAAATGCACGCATGCACACACACACACGCACACACCGAGGAAGATGACAAGTGACATTCTGTATGTCTGAGAAGCTAGCTACTTTCTTATTAGCATTGCAGTGGCAGAAAGCTAAGATAACACATACAGCGGAGCCTCCAGAGATGCTGTAAGACAAATGACATCTACTACCTTCCCGTTGGGCCCGGCGAAATGAACTGCATAGACATTGGAGAAGAAGACTACAGGCTTTTTCATCCTGCAGATGTGCGGCTGCCGAGGCTGAAAGGAGTTCAACCACCCCCCGTCTTGCTTTATCTTTGTCTCTCCCTGCCCCTTTGGCCTCCAAAACCAATATGCTTCCCACCACAGCCCCTTAATGGGTTGATCAATGCTGACAAATAGGCAGCTCATGCTGTCTTGCCTGGGAACTCACGGATCTGTGCCTGTGTGCTGCTGCACTTAGAGAGGCCAGCTCTCTTTCTCCTTGTCTCTCCCCTTTTTTCTGTCTTTCTTTCACTCGCTTTTTTCACTCCACATTTCCCCTCCTTCATGCTCTATTTCCTTTATGTCTATACATTCATTTTTTTTCTTTGTTCTAATCTCCAGGGGTAAATCTATATTTTTCATTCAGTTATGATGAATAAAAGTCAGCTGAAGTCATGGAGGGGTGGAGAACCAACAGTGTGGAAGAGAGGAACTTGCTTACATTTTCCAGTAAAGGACTGTGTGTAAGTTTCGGAGCGTGCGCTTGCGTGTATGTGTGCGTGTGCATCTTGGTCCATCTGTCTTCGTGTCTGATTGATAACAGTGCAGTGGAGAGAAAGACGGACAAGGACACCGCTGGCCTTTGACCGTGTTTGACCATGCTTTGTGAATACCACTGCTCACAAAGCAAGCAAGGAGAAATGTTATCTTCCAGACACTCTAAATACAGAAAAATGCTCTCTTACCACCATGACAAAAGTCTGAGCACTTATACTCTTCCTCCACTGTTGAGTCCCCTTGACTGCAACTCTTACACTGCACGAAGAGGGAACTTTTACTGAACAAAGTTAAACTGGACAAAACTCCCTTGTGATATAGCCCTGATGTTTTTTTTTTTTTTGATTGCTTCTCTACTTAATTTCAAAAGTATGCATGTGATTAACCATCTTTGGTTACCACATTGGTAAGAATGTGGTAATTATCAAGTTAAAATAAATTATGTGATATTTTGTGCAGTAGACAGAACTAACTACCTGAGCCACATACACAATCCCAGTGTCTTCTAGTGTAGACATTCGCTGTGTGCAGTGGCTTAAACCTACAAAAACTCCTTTAACTACAGCTGGTGCAATAAAAAAGTCACTCAGACAGTGAGCTAAATCCATAAAATCCATAAAATGAAAGATAATTCCAAACAATGGTTTAACAAGGCTGCAACAAAAATGAGTTCTTCCATATTGAACCCCATTTTTACTACACATTTACTGCAATCAGCGGAAGCATTGCATCATGTGCACATGATGCAAAATGAAAGCATATCAGCGCACACCTGCTCTTTTCGTTCTTCAGTGAGCATCCACGCTTGACAGTCGTGTTGGGTGAATTGTGATATTAATAGGAGGGTGTGGTGATGAATCATTACCTTCTCATCCAGTCACATTACTCATCTCATAACTTTTAAACAGCTCTGCCAATCACAGTGGCACATGACAAATGTGGCTCACCAAATTAAAGGAGTCTCGGCCAAATAGAAAAGTATTCCTTTCCAGGAGGTGCAAAGAGACAAAGACACTGTTATATATAATATATCTTAATAAACAGGGTGCAGAAGGCAGATGATAAACTTCTCTTAGATTATTTTATATTCATAGAAGTACTGGGTGTCTGATCACCATTTTTTCATCAGTAATAAGGTGGGATTTTATTGTTAAAAAGACACTGATCCCTTTTATAACCATATGCACATTGTAACTCTGTAGTAAAACTTTGTACCATAAAAGTAAAAAAAAAAAAATAAAAAAATAAAAAGTGTCACATTGCCATTCTGGTTGCCTTTAGTTTGTTTGATTTAGGAAATTAATAAAGTTAGACTCACTTAGTTTTGGCTGCATCTAAATGCAACAACGAAGCTGCTACTGCCAAAAGTGTGATTGAGCATTACTCTGTTTAAGCCCTGCATAAACTGACTATTTCCCCCTAACTCATGTTTACACGACTTCCCCTGGAGAATAGTGGAAATGTGTTCTTGTCTAAATCAAATAACTTATTTCTTTTCACTGAAACAACTCCAGGCATGTTTCTGCTCCACCACATCATGTTGCTCATGATGTCAAACTGTACTGCAATTTGAAATGCATTAAAACAACAGAAAGCAGGACGACCTGTTGACTTTTGGAAATTGCAGGTGATGCCACATAGAGATATTGTTCCACTGCAATCCGGTGATTTTGAAGGGGGATTGGTGAAAACTGGTTGCCATGAAGGACCTAACAATACCAGTAAATTACTGACAGTGTATATGTTTTTAGGCTGCACAGTGGCCTGGTAGTTAGCACTTTCGTCTTACACCTAGAAGATCTTAGATTTGCATCATGGCCTTTCCTGGATCTTTCTGCATGGATTTTGCTTGTTCTCTCTGTGCATGCCTGGGTTTTCTCCAGGTACTCCAGCTTCCTTCCACAGTATAATAACATGCTCAGGTTAATTGGTGACTCTAAATTGTCTATATATGTGAAAGCAAGTGTGATTGTCTGTGTGTATCGTCCTGTGATAGACTGGTGACCTGTCCAGGGTGTCCCCAGCCTTCACCCGCAGTCAGTTGGGATAGACTCCAGCATCCCCGCAAAACTAATGAGGATGAAGCAGTGTATAGATCATGAATGAATATATGTTTTTCATTAATACCAAGGTAAATTAATACATTTATTCTGTCATATGATGTAGAACCCCTCCGTAATTAAATAAATACACAAACAAAAATATACAAATAATTAGCAAAATAAATAAATGATGTAAAATAAATTAATGACACAGTGTAATTCATTTATCCTTGCTGTTATTTCATCTCAGCTTCTTTCAAATCTGCAAGTATCGTTCTCTTGATAAGCCATCCATTGTTTGATGTCTCTCATTATCATTCTACATTTTCAACGTCAGTGGATTCATAGGAGTTGTTGAAGCCATTTACAGCCTTTTAAGCTCAATTAAAGATGCTTAATGCAGACCGGCTTTTCTTCCAAAACCAACAAAGAGCCATTAGCAGTGTTTGAGACAGAGACACTTCATTCTAAGAGGAGATACAAAGACTCAAGACCCTGACCTTTGACTGCTATAAAGCAGCTATAAAGGCCTTGACTCCTGCTTTTATAATCAGTGCCTTGTGAGATTTAGGGAATTTAGAGTTTTCTGTTTCATTGATGGGAATTGACATTGTTGTCAATACTCATTTACTCACTCAAGTGTCACGGTAAGCTTGTTGATTCAAGTGTTTTGTTTGTTTGTTTGAGGTAAAGATTTTTTCTTCTTCAGTCTATAGCCCAAATGAAAGAAAAATCGAAATTCAAGCAAAATAAATAAATAAATACCTAACTCAAATGACCCTTTAGCCTTGACACAATTCAAGATCCATTCAGGTGACATCATACATTTTCATTTGCTGAAAAAATACCTGAACTTTATAATGCAGTTATCTCAACTGTGGGCCTGTATCGCTGGCAAACAAGCCCCCAGATCCTGCACAGCCTGTACTGTACCAGCCCAAATTACTGCTTCCATCACCCATCGCTCACACGTCAAGACATCCTGCCCCTCATTTCTGCGTGGAGGGGAAACAGGGCCAGCCCAGCGGGAATGAGTCTTTCTCTCAAATTGGTGTGCGAGTTCACAGCGGCCTCCCTGCGAGGCCAGCGAGCCAGGAGAGGTTGGGTCTGCCGTGTGTGTTGGAGGAGATGGGTTAGAGCTGGAGTGATCACACACTGCCTGTCTCCCTCGAAAGCACATGAAGGAGGGCTGTGTCTGCCTCGCTGTGAAGAAGAGGGAGAAGGGGCGCTGACAGCTCAGCAGAGGGTTGCTGGCGGTGAAATGCGGCCTATTTTTAGCTCTGAGCCCGAGCTCCTATTTAAAGACTAGGTACTGAGGGTCGGATTGGGAGGGAAAGGGGGGCAGCAACAGCAAAAAAAAACAAGTTCATATCCCGCAAGCACAGTAATCCCTGGTGTGATGCTGCAGTGTCATAGGGGAACATCTCTGTGTTTGTGTTTTGTCTCTGTAATCTTTGTCCCGTTCTCCATAATTACCTGGCAATTGATTCCCCTCTGGAGCAGGGTTTTTGCTTTTAATTTATCTCTATGAATCCGGTATTGGCTTTTTAGTCCTCTGAGAGGCTCAGCTGAAAATCTGAACCAATCTATACCACCCTGCCCTGCTTGGCCTGGTCCAGCCCAATCTAGTCTTTGGGACTATAGCCCAGCCTGCATTCATAATAGTCCTATTCCCCCTTCCTATTTTTTTTTTTTTTTTTGCCCCACTGGTACCAAACTGGCCTCATCTGGAGGTGGGACAGAGGCAGACGGAGACAGAAAGTGGATGAGGAATCGAGCCATCATGTTTTCCTCTGCTCCATAAAGCCTCTGTTCTTCCTCTGACTGGAGATGGATGGCTGTGTAGATCACTGCAACCAATGGCCAGCGCACTATGTTACATTTATTGCCCCCTTTTTGTCCTCCCTATCTTCCTCCATCCTCTTCCCGTGGATATAGGGGGGTGTTGGAAAGAAGGACGGGGGGAGTGGGCATAGAGGTGCATCGGGGAGAGGGCTTGGGGGGAGGAGGGGGTGACGATTCGACACACTGAGACAAGACTAACAAATTAGTCAAAGTGACAGGGAGTTTTATGAGGTCTGCTCTTGTGAGGCGGCTGCTGCTCTCTCCCCTCTCTCCCCCGCTCTCTCTGTTTCTGTGGGCCGCAGGGACACCATGCCGGGGCCATGTGCGCGCATGTGTGTGTGTGTCTGTGTGTGTCTGTGTGTGTGTGTGTCTGTGTGGTACATATTTGTGCATTTGAAAAGAAGAAGAGCGATGAAGAAAGTGGTGGAATAAAAAAGGGGAAGGGACCAGGAGAATGTGGAAAGGGGGAAATAATGTACACACTGTAAAAACCGCACCTAATTTCCCATGGCATAAATAAGAAGTGGTTAGTTGTTAGAAACATAGATTTCCATCATTTAAAATCTTGAAACTGCCAACAAGAATGGTCTGGTTTCCACAAAAGTGAGTAGGTTCTAATAACTTTCAATATTTTTTTTTTTACTCATTAGGAGAACTTTCTCTACAAAGAGGAAAAGTTGTGTTAACTTCTTTGAACTTGTGTTTACTCTATCCTTTACAATGTAAAATCCTAGCTCTATTTAACCGACCTTTTATATTATTATTAAGTCAGTGTAGTTAGATATTTCTCTGTTTTTATTAACTGATCAGATTAGGCTATTTTAAAACAGTCTTACTTTTTCTGTTTGTAATTCCCAGCAGTTACTCAGATATTTTTTTTCAGAATATCAAAAAGGTTAGATGAAGGAAGTTGTGTGTTTTTATACATGATAAATATGTCTCTCAGAGAAGTCAGATTTGATCAAAATGAAAATGATGCAGATTTTTTGAGTCACAGGGAGGAACAGGATCCACTGTTGAGTTTGTGACTGTTTAAAAAAATGCCATGAGAACTTAATAAAATGAAAAAAAACTAAATTATAAAGAATCTAATTTGTAAAGCTAGAATTTCAAGTGGATACAACACGTGTAAAGTATGAACTACGTAAATCAGCTAACTCAAAATTTGATTGAGATATTGTGACTTTTCTTTGTCTTTTTTAACCAAAATTGTACTGGAGGCTTAGAGATGATGAAACTTAAAAGTCAGAAGTTCAAATTTGTTTGCCTTCTGCTTTTTACATTTCATATCTTAATGTAACAGCCTCTCTAACACATTCAATGCAACACTGGAATGTGGAGTTGTTTTATCTGTGGAGAAATTTAGTTCAACCACTGCTATTTCAGGAGAAAGTGAACATGTGTCTGGGTATGCGATAACTGTGGTGAAAAAAAAACTATGCACTCCAAGTCGGTAATAATAATAATACACAGACCTCTGCCAATGCATACACCAGAGCACTGAAGGTCTAATGCCCAGACTCAAGCACACAAACAAACAAACAAAAAACTCAGGGCAGGAATCGCAGCAACAACCTGGTGGCTACCCAGGAGCATCTATCACTCTGCAAGGCCATAGTACAAATGTTTCTGAGCCGGGCCGGGAAAACAGCTAAAGTGGCTCACAGTATAAAGAGGAGTGAGAGAATAATAATAAGTGGAAGGTAATGACACACCATGCATCTGTCAGATTTATGAGCGTATATCCTGCTCTGTTCCTCTCATATACCTGCCGGTCGTGGTCTGCACTGGAGCCCATACACACCGCAATGCTGATGAGAGGAGTCAGCGGTGAGAAATCACAGAGCAGCAGGGAGTACAGCGCTGGACTCTTGCTCTGCTATAGCATCCAACAATCGCTAAATCACTGAAGGCCCAGAGCGCGCGCGCGCACACACACACACACACACACACACACACACACACACACACACACACACACACACACACACACACACATCAAAAGGGTCTGCAAAAATGTAGTAAATCGCAGAGAGGCTAACAACAAACAGGCAGTCAGGTTGTTTCCAGAACACTGTGGGCTGGACGCACAGTGTGGAGTCAGAGCAGAGGGGCTCCATAACCATATATTTAAATTAGAGATATTGTGACATGCTGATCATAAAATATTGATATCATGCTAATATTACACAAGTAATCATGTAAGAAAAAAAAACATTGCATAAATAATCCAGCAGATTACAGGAGAGGAACAACATACAATATAGTTATGGTTACCTCCCTACATTTGTTATTTGGATATAATTCATTGACCAAAACGAGAAACAAAACACACAATAAACTGACTGAAAACACTTTTTTTGCCAAATTTTCTATATATAATTTAAACATATATACATATATTCAAAGACATGGATTGATTATGAGAAATGTCTTTGTAAACAGAACTGTATTTGTTGACTCAGATTTGCACATTTGAAGCTATTTTTGCAATTTTTCATATTGACAACATGGATTTTATTTATTTATTTATTTATTTATTTTTTACAATTTCCAGGACAACCATGGCTGGAAACATGTTTGTGGGTTGACTATACATCTGTCCCACTATATGTCCATCTGTCCATATGTCCCGTACTCATTAACACGATATCTCAGAAGTGCCAGGAAGAAATTTCTTCAAATTCAGCTTAAACATTCTCTGGAACTCAAAGATTTTATTTTGGTTGGTCAAAAGTTAAGATCACTATGATTTAAAAAAAAATAAATAAATAAAAAATAAAAAAGTTTTTAGCCCTAATTCAAGGCTTTCACACTCTAATGATAACAAAACGTCACAAAAAATGACTAAAAGGATAAAGTAATGACATTTTATGTCAAAAAGGTCAAAGGTCAGCTTTAGAATGGTTTGCAAAAACTCATTATTTAATGACATAACATAGGAACAGAAGAGTAGATAGTAACCATATTTTACATTTAGTCTGATACTAAAATCGGTAACACTACTCTTGGCTTCCTACTTTGAAGCTGTGGTGATTGTACAGATCGTCTGTGCTGTTTCCGTGCCCTGTTTCAGAAGTTGTAGTTTCTTTGCATTGATAGCCATATTTAAAGCGTCAATTATTGTCGTGGCCGCAACTTTGTTTTCTATCAGAGTTAGCTTCAACGACTAAACAAATACCCTTAATTCTTTGTAATAGGTTCCTGTCTGGACAGACATGGATGTAAACTGCAGCTTGACTGGTTGATCGAGGCATGCAGCTGTGAGGTGGTAATTCTATTTTTTCTGTCCATGATAGGCAATATTCACATATTTTAAAGTAATTAAGTGCTTATTTTAATCCTTAGTCAAGTAATTATTGAAATAATTTATTCATCACTTTAAAGTGAGAAATATTGGTTTTAAATTTTCACTAATGAAGAAGATACGAATGAAAACAACAGTGTTGCAATTTTAAAGCATACCAGTGCATTGTATAAAATTTGCAAAATACAACAACTTCACTTCTAAACTATCATTGTCATCTAGCATAGTACTATCCGCACACACACAGCCTGCTGATGGTAATATAGTGGGATTATACCGTGTATACACACACATTCTAAACATAACAGAGCAAAAACATTCTGATTACACACACTGGCTTTCACGATCACAATGATACATACATATACATGAAGCCACCTGCCAGAGCATTAGACAACCTGTGCATCGAACCACATCAGATTAGATCAACCCTGCATCATCTTTACAAAAAATCCTTGTCAGTATTGCATGTGTGTCAGGTACACATTGTGTAGGTAGTGTGGGGTTAATGATACACATATGATCATGTGTTACCGGAGAGATGTCACCACGTTGACAGCTCTCTCGTTTTGTAGCAGGCGCAAGTGTAAATTGCTTTAAAATAGCTGAACTAGGTGATATTCCATGTAGGCTAAGTCAAAGAGGGGCCATAATTAAAAGTTATTTAAACAGAACAGTAATTCTACCATGACTTGTAAGAGCAGAATAGTATCACGCAGTGCATGCACACTTGTTTGTGCCCTTATTTTCACAACATTTAGTCTATGGAAACGGTCTTTTGTTTTGGTCAATGGCAAATGTAACAGCTGGATATACTGGGCTTAAAAATTTAAACAGTGTCTTTGTATGTAGATTTTATATGAACTTTAATATGATTAGTTTGGGTATGATTTCTTTTCTTTGCTGTTTTTCCATTCACCACTAACTTGACCTCAGTTTTTCTATTTTCAGATAATCATACATGCAAACATGTTTAAAAAAACACAAACCAATCAATGTAGCAGCATCCTCTGACTGGTTAATACTTGAAATAAACTGCCATGCGGTACTTACAGGCTGTGGATCATATAAGGTATGCATTAGGCACACATCATGCACTTGACAACAAAAGGCACAACCTCCCCACTCGCACATAAACACTCGCTCACACGCCATGCATAGTAATGGAAGGAAAAAGGATGAAGTTGCCTGTCGAACAGACACTGTCATATTTAAATGTTTTCATAAAGACACACAGCAGAACAAACACTGGAATAAAATGATAATAATAATAATGGGAATATGATAGAACAGAAGATGTATTGTTTTAATGAGCTATAGAAGACTGTTATTACACACATGTAAATGTATGGCTGTGGACGACATGCACATAAACGCATGGAAAATAATACGTTTTTGTTCACTTTCAACCAAGTGCATACATTCATGTGCACGAACACATGCACAAACATGCTGGCAGACTTGTGCAGATATGTCTTTAGACACATACTTGCACTTGCGCACACACACACACGAGCGCATGGCCCTGCAAGTGTGTTCCAAGATGCCGTTAGCACAGAGGGCTGTTTGTGAAAATGATCACATCAATCGAAGTGATAGATAAAAGACTGGGAGCAATTGATAAAGTGCCACAATTATTTGGAAGATGAATGGCTGAATTTGCTTTTGAAATTGGACTGGATCTCAGTGCAATGGAACAGAACTCATCATCATCAATGAGCCTGCCGTTAGATTGCTTTCTGTCAAAACCCAATATCAGCCCGGACAATTGGATCCATCTGCCAAATGGGATCAAATAGACCTACTCACACAACATCAGAGGTGATGTATAGTGACCATGTGTAAAACATATTACATTGAAAATGCACAATACATCATTGTGTATGTTGCTGTATTTGTTTGGGTGTAGCGTTTGCCATCACCGCATGCGAGTCCGCTCAATAGAAATGATTTGAGAAACATTAAGGAAACACAAGTACGACATGGAAAGAAATGATACTAGTAGCAAGGAGGGAAGGAAAAAACATGATGCTTAAATGCCACAAATGAACCCATCAATTCATATAATGCGTGTGAGATGATTGTAAAGACAAGGTATAGAGTGAATAGCTCGAGATTGATGTGCAGTTAAAGGCGGCCTTTAACAGTAGGGAGAGGAATCATTTTCTCACATCCTCCAACACCCCGGTTCCAGGATATTTTTCTTTTATTGTTATTATTTAAAAGAATATTTGCAAAGTTGCAACTCATAAAACTTGCACTATCGTATCACATAATTTATTTAAGCCTATAAATCCTTTGGCTTTTGCAGTTATACGCCTCATAATGATGCATTGGTTAACACGGCCTGAATATTTGAGCCACATAAAAATGGTAATAGATTAAACCAGGGGAGTGTGTAGAGCTGCAGTGTGTACGTGTGACTGTGTGCGTGTGCGAGCGGAGCTATCAGTAAAGAAGTATTACTGCAGCTTACACAGGCCTTAGCATACAGAAGGGAGCATCAGAATGCACTGTATCTTCCCTGCATGCACATGCACAAAGCGAAAGAAAAGGGACAGCGCAGCAGGGGGTTGGAGGGAAACACACTAAGTAATGTATTGTGCTGGGAGGGAGGTGACAGGGGTCTGATGATACAGAGGAAGCGTGTAAATGGGCAGCTATTAAGGGAGAGGAAAGCTGAATGATTGTTTATGGCCACAGATCTGCCCAGAGAAAACATCTTTGCACCTAAAATTAGTTATTTACTTTTTCTGCCTTCAGTGTCTGGGGTATCTATGGCATCTATCACATCTAATTCGCATGCACTATAAATCACACACACATCTGCTTCACCAGGTAAATCTGTCAGTGAGGATGACACTGTAATTTTGTCATTATTTACAGTATTTTTTTCCAGAAATGTTTGTTTTTTATGCACTGTAACTTGTATTATCTCCAGTATATTCAGTACTCTCTATTTATATATTGTATATTCTTTATTTTTCCTCCAAAATTGCCTATTATATTATGTTGTTTTCAATTATGTCCTTGTCCACTGTCTGGGGTAGCTGTAAGGTAAAAGCTGACTATCTCTGTCTATAGCAGTCACAGGCAAAAGTTAACTGAAAGGTAATTACACTTTTCCAAACACAGACACACACACTCACACGCACATCTACACTTGTGGATAAAATGATCATCTTTCTGCTTGTCTATGAGTGAGTGTGTGTGTATACTTCATCCTGACATATCCTTCACCATTTTATCCTGTCTTTCTCTCTCTCTCTCTCTCTCTCTCTCTCTCTCTCTCTCAAACTGAAGCACACAAAAATGCCCACCAACACACAGACAGACATGTATGTATGCATGCGCACATGCACGCACAGTGCCTCACACGCAGACACACATTGTTCCTGTGCGGTCAGTGTCTGGGGGAGCTCTGCAGGGACCTGTGCTGTCAGAGAGCAGACCACAGAGTGTCCCTGGTCCCTGCTCCACCTGCTGTGACAGCTAATTAGGCCTGACCACAAAGGCTGGCCTGTCTGGGTGCTGAAGTGGGTGTCGTGGCATGGCATGGCAGGGCATGGCATGGGATGGCATGGGCATAGCGTGGCCAGCCGATGAAGTGCCCTGCCATGTTGTCCGGGGACATGCTTCACCCGGGAACACCCGCGACCACGGTGGTGTGTCCTCGTCTTCGTTAGGCTCCCCTTCAGTCATTAATTACACTCACGCGCTTCTATTAGTCCTCCATTTAGGCTAATCAACAAGCGGGGCCTCCGCTGACATCATTAGCTCTCATAACAAGCAGCAGCACTCTGGGAGGGGCCCTTCAGAGCCATTTGTGAACATTAACCCTTCCTCGACTGTAATGAGCCGTCCTTATCTTGTGGTGCACCTCGAGGCCTTTTGTCCTGCCCCTGTTGTCCGACACCCCCCAGCCTGTTCTCGCTCTGCATTGTCATTAGGAGACAGCAGAAGCTAGCACCAAAGCTGTGGATGCTTCAGGCAGACAAGGAAGCTTAAATAGCATGGCAGGAAGTTAACACTGCGGGGGGGGGGGGTTGCAATGTATTTTTGGGAGGGTTAGGGATCAAAGGCACTGAGGAAATGGGATGAGACAGGGCAGCCTAAGCCCCTTGGGTATGTGTGTTTCTTTGAGTGTGCTTGTGACTCATATTAGATATGAGGAAGGGAAGGAAACACAGGTTGAAGATGGTGACAGGGAGCTCAGCTGTTTGCCTGGACCAGCGGGGAGCTTGGGAAAAGAGCTGTCCCCTGAGCGACTGCCCAGCCTCCTGGGGTTTGAGCTGTTTGGACGTAAAATTAAAATCACAAACACACACACACGTAAATACACAGACTGAGCTAAAATTGCCAGTTGTCCTCAAGGGATAAACATGCCCAACTTAAAAGTGTAGGTTATTACTTTTTGCTTGTCACACTCGCTCCCCACATATATAGGCAACTGCGCAGTAGGAATCATCCTCTGTATAGTCCCACCTATCTCGTAGATTCACCCCTAAACACAAATTCAACTCATGTTATCTAACTTGTGTTTACTCTCTTTATGCCACCTGTGCACATGTTTGTGTGTGTCTTTGGATATCAGCACCCATCCAAGTGTTAGATGTGCATCAGGGTGCCAGGGATAGTGTTATCTGTGCAGCAATTTGGATGTTGTGATCAGAGTTGTGACTTTCCAGATAATCACACAAATTCAGTCGTATTAAGACATTTTCATGCCATGTGGTCAAGCTATTGGCCACGCAGAGCTGAAAAAAGATGCCGGTTCACTGCGGGCGTGGAAGCAGGAAGCAAGACAATTTTTGTTTTTAGTCTGCTGCAGCTTTCATTAGAATGAATGCAACAACATGTTTGAATACCTCATCCATTGTTTACTACATCCATGATAACGAATCACCTGTGGAGTATACCTTGGAGCGAAGAACTTAGCAATCATGGCCAGCTTTACGGACCAAAGCACATGTTCAATAATGTACCAGATGAGAACTGTACTGAACCATGCTGAAAATAAGCAGAATGGGCGAGAAAAGTACAACAAAGTCAGAGAAGCCTTCATTATGCTCATGTGCACGGCTTAAAGTTGACTCTGAAGGCACAACCCTGGCCAATTACTGCATCCCAAAACTTGTGCTAAGGGCAATGGGCAGCCCTTTCTGTCCTTTACTTATTAATCCCTGCCAAGTCGGCTGTATGGTGTTGTGATTGACTGTTCATGGTGAAAAATTCATGTCATCTCATTCTCTTCCTCTGTTTTACTCACCTACCTGCGACCACAGCTGACCAGTAACTGAATTTTCCTGTCTTTTAAGCTGTAATTTAAAAGGGTATACATGCACCGCTGCTCTCTGTGGGCTATTGAGCCCGAACCATGTGGAACTAGGATTTAAAGTTGTTGCTGAATAATGTAGCCATGTTGGTGAATGCTATATGACCCATAACCTGCAGTGTAACTTTAAAGTGCAAGACCTTTCAACGTTGTTAGTCATCATAAAAGCAGAACTTCTCCTGCAACTGTGATCCTGAGAATTAACATGCACAAGGCAGAGCGATTTTCAGAACCGTGTGCTATATACAATACTGAAGTATGTTAGTGTATCCATGTTTGTTTGTTTGTTTGTTTTCTAAATCATTTGTTGGTTAAATTTTCTCATTTGCAAGCGAACAACAAACACGCATTTGCACATGTAATTTGCGTGAAGAGGGTCTTGGTCTGAAAAGGGTTAACACACTATTTTCTAGCTCTTATCGGTGCTTGTAAAAGGATAAGGAGAGGAAAAGTGAGAGATAGAGGGAGGGGGGAGCGAGAAAATGCCATTTGGGGGGAGAGCCAAGTGGGTCTGCTAAACGAGTGGATTCTTATGCAAATACATGCTAATTTATGCGCACAAGGCAGTGGCAGCGCCCGAGGCTGCTTTGATTGGCAGTTGCAGGTCTGTGTGTGCTGAGGAGGGACGCTTGGCTCCGGGTGCTTCTGTAAAGTTGGGCACGGCTGCCTCTCCATGTTCTACATGCTCTGGATCCACCGACTGCACACGTCTGTAGCCTAGCCTCTCCACCGGACTAGTCCCAGCAACCAGCAGGGCTCCCATCCAAAAAACTCTCCACACACCAAGAGCTCAGCTCAGCCAGCTCCAATTCCTCCATGGCTGGAAGCAGCCAGGGCATCATTATAAAATCAATGCCCCAGCTTCATCTCGCCTGGCTGTGTGTGTGTGTGTGAGCAGGAGGGGTAGCGTTCTGGGCTTGTTTGTGTTGATTCTAGGGGGTGTTTGTGAGTGGCAGAACAGCAGAGGCGCCGATGCAATGCTCTCCACACTCTCTAATAGGCTGACAGAGAGGCTCTAGGTCAGGGCCTCCCATTACTTCAGGAGGGAAACTAGCTAAATGAATAGGAACCTGCACCTAGCTACCACCCAGAGGAAATGTAAATGCCATTTGTTTCTGTGGCAAGGTGTTGTCATGCAGAGCAGTGGTACATCTTGATAATGTAAGCATAAATTCCTGAATACGGTGATGCCACAGTAATTGGGAGGCTGCTATTTATCATTTTTTTGGCATTTTATTTTCAATTTTTTTTTGTATTTGCAAGGCACGAGAAGAGAAAAACAAATTTAGCCGGGCGAGAATGAAGCCATTACTCTGTCTATTACTCATTCACACAGGCCCCCAGGCCAATAGAAAAACACTTGGAAATCACCAACATAAAATAGAATATGTTCCCTAAAAATATAGTGCATTTTACGCTACCTCATAAATATACTGGGTCGTGATGAGGTTTCTTGGAATGAAACAATGGCAGCATTTTTTTCCCCTCACTATTCCACTACGTAAATATATATGCATGGTAATCTTCATGCCACTGTGTTATAAACATCTCATTCTATTGTGCATCCATGCTTGTCCTACACACGTAAACACATGCACACCACATGTTTGTCTACCGATGTGACTGATAATGCCTGCCCTCCCCCCTCAAGCTTTTCAGACATGCCAAAGCAGAATGGGTATTTTTAAGGTCTGCAATTATACCCTCTGCAGAGTGCAGGCAGCAAAATTACTCAGTTGGCACCCCCTGCACCCCAATCCCACACTCCCCCGTGCACCCTATCTCAATGGGAAATAAAGCAAAACCAGTTAGACAGATCTGGAACAACACATCCAAACCTTTTGTTTGTCACACCTGGGGACCACAAATGGATTCTCATCATACAGTAGATTGAAAATTTATGCTTGTTTACACCAGCATCCCTCTCTTTCCAAGTATTGCGCTCATTTCGCCAGCCATGAAGTGGCCCCGAAACTGCCCACGTTGTCCTCCCTCAACTAATCTCCCCTTTCCAGCTTTTGATGACACCAGAGACACGATGTGATGTTCGCTCATCACCCGTCACACGTCGCCCAACGTTGGCTTTTTGAAATGGCACGCGCCCCATGCATATTTCATCCCCCCTCCCTCCATCACTGTAGAAGCAATGAATAATACATCTTTTATTATATTATTGCAAGAGATTTGTAACACTTGAAACAGAATACAATATGCAGTTTATCTCCATGCACGGCGAACACAAGGTGCTTCCGTAGCGTCTGTCTGTGTCACCAGGCGAGAGGGGAAGAAAAGAGAACAGAGGAAACAAGCTCGTGTGACTCCTGACAGTCCATCAACTTCCCCGAGCAATTATTCTCCTGGCCGAGGGAGGATGCTGAAATTGGTGACGTCCTTCTTGCGCGTCTACTAGGGGTGTAACGGCACACGAAATTCTCCGTTCAGTGTGAAGTTCACAGCATGGCACTTTTCATTTATTTTCCGGAAATAAGAATATTTTAAAAAGCCTGATTGGCTATAGTAGCAGTAAAGGAACTCTAGTGTTGGACACTGTGAATAAGAGAAGACTGAACTGCTTAAAGAATTAAAGAAAAATTCCATCCAACGTATTCACATGTAACTTAAATGAATTATTGCATCCTGCAGTGCAATTTCAGTTCTAAAAATTGGATTCAGTTGCTCGGCCTTTCTCTCTCTTTGTTAACACTGAGGACACAGCCATCTTGTTTGAAAAAACTTTATTGGAATTGTCATTGGACAAAAGCGACCGGGGGATTGGTATCTGCACTCAGAGTGAGTTCCACACGGCTGCCGGTCGATAAACCCGAACACTGTGACCAGAGGAGCTGCACTTGTAGGCCGATTAAAACTCCAACTCAATGTGTAGTATGAGTCAACACAGCGTAGACATTTAATAAAATAGCCACAGTGTCGGCCCAGCTTTCAAGGCTAACTCTGCGAGAATTTATAGCTGATGGACAACAACTGGTGCACTGACACATTCTGGGTGGAATTTACTTTAGAATATTTGTTCCATTAGTGCAAGTAAACTGCTGGAAACCGAACCGAGGTTATAGCTGTGCTGTTACAGCGCTATTGTCTGCACACTCACACAAAATGTGTCTGTGTGCTTTGTGTTAATTGTCAACACACATGCTATTAGCAGCTCGTGTTGGCATACATTTACTGTTTCTGTCAGTGACCCAAAGTGACGGTTTGGCTGTTTTACAGGTCATATTCCTCTAAGATATCTTGTACTAATACAAAGCATCAAAACACATAATATGATGGTGGCTTCAATAATTTGATTAAATGCATAAGATATCATCATTGTAAAAGTTTTCACTCCTTACTTTTTCAGGCTTTTTGTTCAATTCACTAACCTTTCAGGACCTGGAAATTATTACATTCATTCCCCATATTCCACAGACCTGTGTAGAAAATCTGGCATTATTAAAATCCACCCTTAATCATCAAGCGCCTTTGTTTTGCTGCCGTAACCATGGTCCATTTTGAAATTTAATTTCCTGAAGTAGAGGGTCGAGAGCTGATGCCATTTTATATGGAATAATTGAAGTGGTTTTTTTTTTCCCCTCTGCATGTGTGAGCAGCAGTATTTGTCGTCAGCCTGCCTTGTCCTCTTGGAGATGGAAGGGTAAAAGCATGCTGAAGGCCTACAGAATGCCCTCCAGTCTCGAGCGTTTAATTTGACGAGGAGGCGTGAGGTGAGCTGGAAGAGGAAATACGTCTCGCAGTTGCTGTTTGCCACTTGAGAGCTCATTCACTGCCTGGGGCTGTTGACCACACCATGTCAGGTTCTATGCTAGAAACACGTCCCCACACAACACTTAAATTACATTTGGACCTTGGCTGGGGTGAGCAAATGCCTGGCCAGAAATCAATGGGAGGATACAAGCCTCAGTGGACATGGGAGGGCGTTAGCTTTCATTCCAGCTATTGATGAATGCCAGGTACATTTCATCAAACTACTGTAGCTCACTGAGTTTTTGTACACATGCAGAATTTCAGATACGGTAGCTGCTTCGAGAGACCCTATTTACATGCAAGGTTACACATTTATTGTCAACAGTTGGGATATGACTTCAGCGCTCTTTTTCTATAGCCAGGCGCTGATGAGTCTACAAACATCTTGAGGCAGATGGGGTAAATGTTTAAAAAAGAATAAGTAGATGGATAAATAAACATTGTATCCCAGCTTTGCTTCGCTGATCTGTGACTAACTGGATAGCCATTAAGGTTTAAAAATCCCACAGTGTGAAACAGACTGGAACACATTGAGCTTCGGCTCAGCAGAATAGATTTTCATTTCCTTAATCAACTTCCTTATTCATCCTTTTTTCCAAGGAATTAATATAGATCAGTGTTAATGGGAGCCAAATACGTGAGTGGCAGCATGCGGGGAGCAGGCTCAGTGGAGGAGAGCAGGCTTTTCTCCTTCACCAGGAGCAGCATCTGTTGCTCCCCTGCTCCAATGCTATTTACAGATAGCTGCCATTATTTACGCCTGATGAGATTCTATCCAATTTGTCAATCCACACTGTTCACAGAGACATGGACAACACAAGCACTTAACAAGGAAGTATCACAGTGAGACGGTGCATACGGCTTCCGAATCAGCGCCGGCTGAAACAAATGTGAAAGAAATAAGTTGTTGCTATGTAACAAAGAATGGTTAACATTTGCTTCTGTGAAGACAAAAAGGCAGCAGACACATGCAGCACACGTGTGCTAGCACAGATACACTGACACACATCACATGTATTAAATAACCCTCATATGGTGGCTATACAAAAAAGATACAGCCTGATTTATTCATTGCTTAGTCACTGTTAGCATTCGGGAGGGGTTGGCTAACTGAGGCGCCCCAGTAAAGACACAATATGTAAACTGAGATAAGGATTACATAAAGCTCTAAGGATGAAATTCTCTTCTCACGTTGTAACAGTCTCCCTTCACAGCACCACATATTATGTATACCTCTGTCTAAATACTATGCATAAACCTCAGATGAATCCTTGGAAAGTTTGACGTGCCAGGTTTCAGCTCTATGCTGGAAGGATGCATATTTTTTTTCCAAGTAAAATAATGCAGTGTGAATATTCTGTGCAAGTGAATTTTTTGGTGGATTTCGGAAATCATATTCTCTCTCTCTCTGACTTTAGGGACTTCACAGAAAGAAGATTTATTTATGTCTGTGTTTGTCTGTGTGTGTGCGTGCGAGTGTGTGTGTCTATGACGGTGTGCAAAAAAGACAGGAAGCGAGAAAGAAATGACAAAACGCACTGCTGAGAGAGGAAGTGACAACGCAACAAAAGAACAAGAAAAGACCAAGACAGAGAAGGAGAAAGTGACAAAGGCGACAAGAATAAAATGAAGAGAAAGAGAGAAGTAAAAAAGAAGGCATGTCGAAAGTAAAATAATAGAGGAAAAGAAAGAAAGAAAAAAGAGATGAGGACACAGAGTACCAGACAAAGAAAGAGAAACTTTAATGGGGAGTGGCGGTGGCAACAAAAATGATCTCTCTATGATTGCAGTTCACTTTGCAAATAACATATAGTGTCAGTTTTAGTCCATTCCAGCCACCAGATGGATGGTTTTTCCACATAAGGACAATTCAGATGCCAGAGGAAGAAAAAAGCGACTAAATTGTCAAGTGTAAAGAAATAAGTTGACTTTTCAGATGCTCGAAACTGTCATATGTCAACCCATCAGACTGCAAAGAGATTAAAACAAAACAAATATGTGGCTTTTAGAGGTAGATATGTGGATGTGTATTGAAGCACTGTCATCCATCAGCATTGCCTGAAGAAATGTCAACAAAATCTTTCTCTGAGATTATACCTACAGTCCCGCACAACTTTTTTTCGGTTGCTAATTCAGCTACCATTTATATCACAGCATGTAGACTTTTCTGTGACAGTGTAAGCATGCATCTGTCAACAGTAGCTCTATTGAAACTAAGATATGCACACCGTGAGTTTATCCCTCCAGAAAAACATCCACAAAGTAAACCCAAATGGGAAAAAAAGCAGCTTTAACAGTGTCATGTTCTTGTACTTTGTACACAAAGGACAAGTTAGAGAGAAGCTGTATAAAGTTAAATACTCCTTGACTTTGCTCCTGTTGTTTTACTATGCCCGACACTGTCCACTGTCTGCTGTGTACGTCACCACAATAGGAGCCAATAGACAAAACACACACACGAACACACACTACACATCCCTCCCCTTTTGCCAGAGGATAACCCTGTGGTGTTATACCCTTGCAGGGTGCAGCATCTATAAGCTCCTTTTTTGTCTATTGAAGAAAAGCGTTCCACTCTGGTAGATTACGGTCAGAGGCGATTAAGATCTTTGCCTCACTGAAGCAGGGAAAGGGGGAAAAAAGGAACGTGCTCAGCGTAACCTCAAAAAAAAAAAAAAAAAAAGACAGAGGAGATAAAACAGATGAAATCCTTCCTTCACTCCAGAGCCCCAGGCTGCTCAGTGGGCGTGGCAATCCCAATGCATGAGCAGCATCATTGGCTTCTCTGTCTTTGAATGTCTCTGTCTTGTTTTTTTGTAACTCTCTCGCCGCTGAATCTCCTTGTGTCTTTTCTCACCTTCCCGTTTTCAAAAAAAGAGGAAAAAAAAATCCTTGGTGTGTTTGTCCTTCACTTAGCTCCTTTTACAGTCAAAGTATTATCGGTACACCGTGGCACCAAATGTTGCATTTCATGATGTGTGATGCTTGAATCTTTTGGAGATCTACTGTAACGTGAGCTCAGTCTGCTGGTGCACTTGTTGTAAGTCAGTCTGGGTGAGTGAAACAGCAATATGTCTATTTGAGAATTACCCTGATCCTTCTATCAGCCGCAGATTTTATTATGGTGGATACGTTAAGATCAGGAATATATCAGTGCAGTCAGTGATTTTAATGTTACGACCTTATTGACAACATAAAGCACATGCAGAATATAAATACAAGATACCTGGTGTTCTATATGAATAAAACCACAACATTACATATAGTTTGCTATCTAAAACTAGAATTTGTACTTGTAGCTATTGTAAATGTCCACAATTCATCATTTACACATCAGCAATGTATATTGTCAAAGTGGAATAAATATGCTATGAAACCTACTCAGATTGCACAAGATTGGGTATGTACACAAGCAAAGTCATAGATTATGATTTAGATTATTACCATTAAAAAAAAAGTATTAATACAAGAAATTCTGTGCATCAGTGAAGTGATCTGAAATATCATCAGGAGCAGCTGTGGGTTTTCTAAGTTAAGCCAAACATTTAGATGCAGTAACTAGTTCAACCTTCCCTGTATATGTCTCTGCTGATTTCATTGATCCAGAACTGTTCAGAGCGTGCAGCAGCTGCAGTGACTAATTTAAGTTATCTGATTGAGCCTTGAGTTGTGAGAATCATCAAGTGATGAAATCGACTGCTTTGCTGTCACAGCAAATTCCCCACCAACATCAGCATCAGTCCTTTAACAACCTCATCATCTCGTTGGGGATGCTGAAATTTTCAAATCAAGAGGCGAAGCTGATTTTCAGCCCATCCTAAAAGCCCATCATCGCTATTTTTGAAATGTTCCTCAAGTCCTGTGATACTTTACTCTCTGCACTGTACATTTTTTGTTCAAATGATGAACTATGTCACTGGGAAAAAAAACTCATCTTTGACGATAAACACATCATACAGCATGAGCAACAGCAATAGCTTCCTTTGGTGTTTTGCTCTGCTTTTTTCTGCTCAGTATTATGATAGAACGTCAAAACAACCTATTGTCATTATAGGTGAGGTAATCACTGTGTTCTGCTGAAATGTCACCAGTGCAATAGTGGATGCTGCAAACCACAAGTACAAAAGAATGAAGTTTGTAATTTGCCTTAACTGAGGCGTCATCTTTTGAACTTACTCTGCCTTATTGATCGAGTTTTCCTAAAATGCTTATTACGTTTGAGGTAATTTTTTCACCACAAACTTTTCCTGGGTCACCACTGCTGCCTCTATTTCCCCATGCAGTCATCACTGTTTTTACCTCAGCCTTGTCTGCCTTTCTCCTATTCATCTTCACTGAAGTTAGACATTCCACATTACAGAAAATGTATGCCACTTGGGAGCACTTAGCAAACAATCCACCTTAATGTCTCAAGCAAGATAGAAAATTCTGCAGTTGTAGTGCAAGTGATTTTAACAAACTTCAAAATTTGTGTCGTGTATGAGAAACTTGGGCAGGTCAGCTTCTATTGTTTATAGGTTCACTACCTTTAAAAAAAGCTACCTTTTAACAATTCTGCAACTATCTCAGTCTGATGAGAAAGCACTGAGTCACCGTGCACTGCTTGCACTCCCATCTAGTATCACACAAGGAACATCCATATGTTTAAAAAGTTCAAATCTACTCCCCCTTTCTCAAAGCTCCATTGCTTTCCTGCTGGCCTACATAGAGAGCCAGGGTTTTGGTAGGCATTACATCTTCCAGGCACGTTCTTGAAGAGAGGGAGAGATGGCAAGATAAAAGGTCTTTTTGTGGCTCCAACCCTCTGCTTGCCTCTCATGCTCACACTGCAAAAAATAATCATATTAACAATCCAATTTAACTGGGGTTCGGCATTTGGGGGGAAAAAAAATCCTTGCTGGTTATTTTCCCATTGAGTGTGTTTCTGTTGTTTACCAATTAGTATAATTTAATTGCAATAACTTGCAGGGGCTCATATTGTTACATATTGAAATGTGGCAGGATAATGTCAGCTTATTTATGGAAAAGAAGTTGGATTGCATTGGAATCAAGTCAGATCATCTCATAACAATGGTAGCTTTTCTCTCGATTTTAAGGAAAGTCAGATTCTCAGAGCAAGCGAAGATTAAATGACTTGAAAAAAAATAGACATTTTTTTCACAGCTCTGTGTTTCTCTGTTTCTGTCTCTAGTGCCTGCACTCCCTTCGCTCTTCTCTCTCAACCCGAGCAGGGAATCGGCCATATGGCAAAGCATCCCCTTACTCCTGTGTGCTCTCTATTCCACCTCCCATCTCTACTCTTCTCAGCACACACTAACTCATACAGGAAAAGAGCAGAGTAAACCACGGGGATGCTGTGGCTCCCTGTACAATAGGGCATTGCAGGGTGGGTGACCAGAGCAGATGTCTCTCTCTTTCCCTCTGTCTCTCTCTCACCGAACCCTCCCGGCGGTGTGTGGTGTCAGCCCATGCCAGGGCACTACTCCGGGCACTGTGGCGCTCCACACTGAGTAAAATGTATTCATACAGAAGTTGTCTGTGGAGATTAAGCGTCTCTGCGGTGTCGGCAGGACGGGGTCAGAGTTGACTGGTAACGAGGAGCGGCAGCACAAGCACAGGGCAGACAATAAATCTTTCCTGTGTGCCAGCAGACCCGTGGACCTACAACTCACTGAATGCTTTGTTTTTTAAATGAGCCAAGTTGACCTTAGTGGTGCATTAATGCACATTTCAGATGCAAAGACATTCTCAACCACCAGAAAAAAAAGGAAAAGGGAAAAAAACACTGCTCCTGGCTATATAAAAGGGAAAAACCTGAGAGAGAGGGAGGGAGAGAGCAAGAGACAGAGAGAGAGAGTTTACTGTTATGACTGTTCACCTTTTTATCCTGGCTGCAGAATTAATTTCAGCTTTTAAATGGTAACGCTGATGTTTGGCTGAAAGATACTGCCAGTGCAATGATCCTCAATAAAGAGCTATGAGTGCTTTACATGGGAAGAGACATTTGCCATTTGCAGTGGGAAGCCCATTGGATCACTAGCTGAGGGCTTAGGGAGGAAGAAAAAAACACTGGGGCTTTCATAGGAAGCTGATAGAATAGCCTCAGCACATAAAAGCTCTGTCATACTAGGGTGGGAAAAAACACCATTCTCTGTACTCAGATTATGGGTTGTTTATGCTCCATTTGGAGTTCAAATGGCATTTCACACTGACAAAGAAACAAAGCTGTGGAGATAAAGGCAGCTGGTGTGAGAGTTGTCATAGTGGCAGTGATGTCGCAAATGTCTATGGCAGGTCCAGCCGTCATGGACAGATGGCTGCTGCACAGAAAAGCAAGCACAGGGCCCAGCAGAGCGCCCCCATCAGGCAAAGTGTTTCACGGAGTTTTCCTGGAGCAGTAGACCCAGACTGGGAAAATGTTGACAAACTGTTGTTTTGCCCTTGAGAGCTTATGATGGACAGTATTTTTTATTTTTTCACCCATTGTGCTTCGTGCTCTACCACCACCCACTGCCCATTTTGGCTAGCTCTGAGATGAATGTCCATCCTCCAATCAGCCATCTTTGTACAGACTCATCAAGCCTCCCTGCAAGGGCCGGGAGCTCATATAGTCGGACACAACAGAATGCCAAGATGAAACAAGGGATGAAGGGGAGACCAAAGGAGCACTAGCTGGGGCCATAATAGCCTTTATTTGCCCCACAAACCCTCATGATGCGAGGCCAAGGTCAGACAAGCAGGCAGGCACAGCTGGATGCAGCGACTGAGGCATCCCGGCGGCAAATGGCCATCCTTTGATCAGACGTGTCATTTCTGTCATGAAGGTGACCCACACAATCAGACCCCATTGACTAGCCAGTGCCTTTGGCCGTGGCAGCGAATGATGGGGAACATTCATACTTTCTACTCACCCTCCCAAGCAAAATTGGAAGAAATCTTCATTTTGTGGTCATGTCAGCCTCATAACATGAGGTCACACTCTGACACTGATCTGATGCTTTTGTGTCTTTGCAAAGCCCGAGTTGTATGTCTGCCCTTTGTCCATACCGTAACCTTTACTTTATGAAGGCCCCTCGCAGAGACCGATGGACACGAACTGAGATACAGAGGAAGCTAAGACGGGGAGGGGCTCAGCAGATAAAGCATAGCCAGTCACACTATCGGTGCCCCCTGGAGTAGACTTGGGTGCATCCCATGATCCCATGTAGCACAGTCCCCTCTCTTTCTCAGTCCCCTTTTCATTTTGCCTTTTCAACTAGAGAAAGACACGCTGACACTCAAGTTAATTAAGATTTTAATCCAGGGTGAGAGTGTCAGTGGAATACCACGCAACAAAGGCAAACTCAGGCCTATCAAGACAGGACTGAAAAAGGGAGAAGAGATTTGAATTTGGATGTGCACTATACAACGTGCAATGACAATATTCACCCGCCCTCACAGGGGTCAGATGGAGTCAGTCACTTTGTAGAGTGATCAAAAGTGCTCGACATCTAGGTCCATTTTGCCAGGCTAAGGGCTCAGTTCAATGCCATCTACAGCTGAAATGATGAGTTCATTTCCAAATACAAAATGCATAATCAAAAGCCATGTCTGATGTTGTAAACATGAGGAAACAAATTACTCACGATGGTAGGGGAGCGACAATCCATGACTGACTAGAGGAAAAGAAGGATGAAATTGACTTGGAGACATTTGAATGCCTGTACTTCTTAAAAATTCTCTCGCAACTTGACTTCAAAATAGGACAGCTTGCTACAGTTGACGTGTTTGGAGATGAAATATGAGCTTGCACAAAGGCTGATTCATTCCTCATGTTTTTCCACTTAGTTCTGAATCAGATTTGCAGACCTTTCTCTATCAATGTGCCCCCAGGTTCAGTATAGCCAAGAGTAAGACCTTCTGGGAAATGAAGTTGGAGTGAAAATGTGAGCAAACCTTCCCACTGGCCTGATATCAGATCAGGCAGCAGCCTGCAGGAGAGGCAGGGGCCTATCCCATATTAGGAGGGTTCACCTACGTGGCAGGGTGTGTATGGTGGAATAACTGGGACAACTCCCAGCAGGCTGTGAGAGCACTGGCCAATAAATGATAAAAGAGCAGGACTAGTCCCCATGCTGCCTTATTGAAGTTTACCTTTGTACATTTACACTGAATCCCAATTTGCCCTCCCTGCATTTTTAACTCATACTATCGCCCTTCTGGAAGTCTAGGGACCATCAGACACATCTAGAACACTTCTACCTGACTGGCCTTTGTCAGTGAAGATAAAGGAGATCAAACCGAGCTGCAGGGTAACTACAACTATCCAGAGGTATTTCCCTGCAGATCTGGAAATATTTGTTTTTAGGCACACGTTTCACACACGACTACCTGCACAATGAATCAGCGTTTCATCTTTGGTAAAAACCAAAACATGAGCCAAGGTCCAATGGGTACCTTAATTCAACCATTGGAGGACAATCTAAACTGATTATTCTAGTATTAATGGAACACGCTCCTTTCCATTACTGTGGAGCACCTAATTTTGTGACATAGCTTCTTGCCTATGTAATAACTTTTTCATTTAGCAGTGATGAAGAAAATATTTAATTATACTCTTATTAAGCTATTCATTTCCCATTGATGTGTCCATGGAAGGCTGTGAGCTATGAGATGGGACTGGGGTTAAATTTAACAACAGAATTTTTCTCTATTTTGAACCTTTAATGCAGACAAACTGCTATTGCATAGAATCTGAATTAAAATCATTCTGTAATGCAGAAGCAAGACGGCAAAAATAGGTTCACAGTGTTTCTTCTGCCCAGACAGTCATTTTTGAATCTAACATGAAACAAGTTAACAATTATTAAATAATCCAAGATATTTAGTGGCCATCTTCTTCATTCATAAAAACAAAGTGAAGGCCCATAAAGCCTGTGTGCGTTTGGTGCTTTTAACCTTAAAGAACAAAAAATGCAAGGTAGATTTAAATGTGCTGTTGAACATGTAAAATCTGCAAAGTCGGTGCAACCAAGTGCTAATGTTAGTACACATTCCCTCTGCTTCATTAGACCTGAACAGACGTAAGCCTGATAATACTCTGACCCACTCGCCTGACCCGAAAAACTCTAATCATATTTGCACTGGTTCCCAAACATAAGCACTTTAACTTTACTCGGATATGCAAATATGACTTCATAACAGCGGCTACAAGACAAACTCTGGGTGATGTGTTTTTACTGTTCCATCCAGCTCAATACCTTTCCACTTAATATGCTGCCAAGTTAATCAACGTTGGTTGAAATCCGAGAGATCACAGGCACTTTAGCTGCTGATGTGCCTGGCGTTCCTCAAAGGCAATGGCTGATGGATCTCCTGTGTTCATTATGGAGAGAAAGAGTTCTCTTTAATCAGCCTGGGAGTCACTTATCATAAGGACGTTCTGCCACTAGCGCATGCATGTGCATGCACGCACACAGAAACACACACCCTTGTAAAGAGACACACCTCCATATAGAAAAGAGCACCTCACCACACACACACAGTGGGTTATCAATACATGTACACCTAAACATACAAAGGAGGCACAGTCATCCTGTGTGATTACAGTGCATCAAATATGTATCACATATACATACATTAATGTATTTAAGAGCCTCCCAACCAGCAATACAGAGCAGTTTGGGGAGATATATGTGGACAGATCTTACAGAGCCTAATATGGGCATACTTAATTACAACACTGCACACACACACAGACACATGCACACACAGGCAGCTGTAAGTACAGCAAGTTAGCTGCTATACCCAGTCTCAATGTGACAGGCTGAGAGAATGTGATCTTGTGGCAGACCATGTTTAAGACTGAATAAATATTTGAGGTTTTGTATTCAAATGCTTGTCAGGGAGATGTAGGTAAATATATGCGTCTGTATATTTGGGCCTGTACTGTGTCACTGTGTGTAAGTGCGTGTCTGTTTAGGTGACTGCGCGGGTGTTTGTAGTGTGTATGTGTTTGTGTGTGTGTATGCCAATCTCTTTGGCTTGTGGACAGGCGTACACTGATTTAATCACTCCCCAGGCAGAGTGTGGGGGAGGCAGAGGAGGCTGTGAGGCAGATAGGAACAGACAAACGCGACAAGGCGAAAGAAGGAGAAAGCATGCTCGCCCCGCGGGCCGGCTCTGCTGCACAATAAATACAGACTTGTACACTACAATAAAGGCACACCTACATAGACACGTTAGTACAGTGCGTGTGTGTATGCACTTTAATCTTGCAAATATTCCGTAAATTGATATCAAGCCACAAAACCGCATTATTTTTATTTGATTGCATTTGTTTTGCGCCTAGTTAAATATGTCTTTGTATGTGGTTTATTACATGTAGCCTTGCCTTTGTGTGTGTGCGCATGTGTGTCTTTGTGCAGTCCAGATGCACGTTCTGTATACATTTAGTCCCAGGCAGAGGTCACTAATGGAGAACAGGGTGGTAATGGGCCTGGCAGTTCAGGTTGTTCTGTAATCTCATCACACTTAACTCAATAAGGTAAAGGTCAGTCTCCCCCAAGTAGACTCCATGTCCCTGCTTTGACCTGCTGGGAGACAGAAGGGATGGCATCGCAAGTCCAGGGCCCCCGATTGACGCTGCATTAAGACTTATTCAGTTACAAACTCCCTTCAAAGCTGTGTCTCTTTCTCCTGAATTTGAAGCGGCACAAGGCAATTTAAAGTCTAGAAGAACAGCAACAGGTACACAGATGTGATTTTACTGTAAAGGGTTTCATTCCAAAGAGGAACAAAGGAAAATATCAGATGCTGCTGAGTTTAGTTTTCTTTCTTCATTGCTTTTTTTGTGAGATGGCTTTGTATTCTCTTTTTGTGCAAAGAGACATTTCATTTGGGCATTAGCACTCATTTCAGGGTGTGTGAGCCCTACTTTGTAATTTGGGCTAATGCATCAGAATTATTAGAACATTAAAATAACTCAATCTTGTGCAGCTTTAAGATTAAATTGCACAGCAAAAAAAATTAAAGGGTGTTGGTTCAAAGATGCAGAACTACTCCCTCACTCATCTCTCACCTCATGCTCATGCTTCTTTCTCACACACCTAATATTAACACTGTTCTCTCGCTTTTCTTTCAGTCTTTCTACCACAGGCTCAATTCAGCCTGTGAAACATGAAATAGACTTCCAAAACCGCTTTGAAGAATGGGGAAATTCTACTTAAAGAAAGCACATTTGATCCATATAATGTATAAATATGATCTGAGGATAAGAGTGAAATTACAAAAGCACTGTGAAATCAATGAAAAGAGAAGAGTCTTTCCCTGGCTGCCTTTCTCTCTCACAGCTGAGAGAGGGCTGGTGCCAGTGTTTGACAGAATCAGACCATGTGATCAATCAGAGTGCAGCAGTGACAATGAGGACCAACGGGTGAAAGATTACACAGACATACACACAGAGGAAAGCCGAGACTAACAGCAGTAATTAATCCAGAACTTTCTGTAACCTACACACACATACCGTACACACACACTCCACAAAAGGGCTAAAAACTAGAGTAACTGGAAGGTTAACAGCTGTAAAAATATGTCATTTTCACCAGGAGTCATCTCCCAGAGTCTCGGTTTTCTGACATGGCAAGCTTGCAGGAGGGGAAGGAGCTTAAAGAGTGACCTGGGAGTCTCCCAGTGAAATGCCTCTAATCAGCCTCAGGGGGTTTAGCATCCTCTGGGCTCTGGCTGAGCTGGGAGCCAGGGGCAGACACACGGCAAGTCTGACAGACTCTCTTCCCAGAGATCAATACCTAGACTTCTTTTAAAGTGTGACATGTTGAGAGGCAGACAAGGAATTCTACTTCTGAATTCCCATGGAGGAAAGAGTTTTCCTTTTTTTTTCTTCTTTTTTTTAAAATATGATTTTCTGGTGAAATTGCCTGACATATAGTAAGTGTGTGAACATCAGTATGTGGTTATAGCTGTTGTGTTGCTTTGGATTACATCAGCCTTATCTTCATTAGGGAGTGTGAATGGGAGGGACTATGTCTCTTCAACATGGGCACAAATAATGTGACTTTTGTGTCATTACCAAGTCAAATGCTCGTCAAACCAATGTAGATTTTTCAAATCTCTCTGTAATTTCATGTTTTTCTCGGAACAAGTGTCCCTTGCCAGTTCTTTTTCTATCTATACAAAGTATAGAGTAGAATCTATTGAGAATACTGAGAATTCTTAACATGTTTACATCTTTCAAACACATTTTTTTAACCACTATACCAACCAGTAATGCAAAATTAAAAAATCAATGTAAGGACAAAGTCAGTGTTTACTACAATGTATAGAAGTGAATGAATAAAAGTAAAGTCTGAAGAAACGGTTCAATATATGAAACAAGTCACAAACAATCAAGCAAAAGATAAAGAAATCTGCACTTCTCTGAGTTAGAACATGGTTAACCCTACTTTCAGAGTACTGTTGCTATCTTTACTTTTAAGCTCTTATCTTGGTCATTACATAAACTTGCGATATAGTCTATATCTTTATATTTATTATTCTTTATTTTAGAACAGTCTACTAGATCTTTCATTATTTGACATACATACATACAGATATAGAGATAGATAGATGTGAGTGTAAATATATATAAACATTTTTAGGGGAAGGCGTGGGCTATAAAACCTTTTTATCTGGGGTAAAAATTGTACTATGATTTTTCCCCCATATGTCTGACCATAAAAGGCTGTCAGCTTTCTACATAGTGATGCTACCTACCTAGTCCATCAACTGTTTATTCCAGTTAGAGCAATATTGCTGCTTCCAAAAGCTGTAAACCACATCAGTTTCTGATCAGCAAGGGGTTTATCTGTTAGCCAGTGCATGTTTTCATAAACATATTAAAATAGTATGTTGCAGTATATTATTGGTCATAGTAAATAGTTGCACAACTGAACATGCCAAAGTTTCAATACTGAGAATATACTGTGTCATGATTCATCAGTCTGATCATTTCTAGTGGATGTTCCAACATTCTGATGGACATTGTTTTATTGTCTTATGTGGCAAACAAGCAATAACCATCTGGCTCCCCAGTAGGCAAACTTTAAAAAAGCCTTTGCCAATACTACCTGATCCAGGCCGGCTTGTTCCTCTGCATAACTATCTCTGCCATCCATCCCTTCTGACATCTGGCAGCGGCTGACTGGGCACAGCTCAGCCCAGCTCGGCTCCATAGCTTTAGGGGAGGTCAGCAACTGGGGGCTGAGCACTGGGGCCGTCAGGGAGGTTGTTCTGCATACTGAGCAGCCTGATTAGGCAGAGGAGCACAGAGGGGCTCCAGCCCAAGAGGGCTAGGGGAGAGACAGGCGTGACGGCACACAGCCCTGCAGCTTCTTGCCACCAATGACCAGGTAACCGATGACAACTCACAAACCATCTTCCCTTACATCTAAGATGAATCAGGAAAGACTCCACCTCCACTGTGGGTTCTGGAAGCCACGAGTGTCATTAAGAAGAAAATATACGTATATTGCTGCGATTAACTTGTGGAAATAGAACTTTCTGGTCTGCACCAGATTGATCGCTGGAACAAATCATAGACAAATATGTCTTTCCTAGATGTCTTATCTCTGCATGAGGCAAAATTGAAGAAGGAAAGAACATATTTAGGAGTTAATGCACATATTTGCATACTAATAGAGCTTATTTTGCTTCTAAGTTATTCGCCTTCTAAACACTGTCTGCTTACCAATGTCCCTATAACAAGAACGAATTGATGAACATAATGAGCCCATGACAAGGCTGATTCTCATAGCTGACTGTTTACAGCGATGCATCTGCTGCTTCACCTCCATGGACACGTTGCTACTGTGACGGATAATTTGTGCAATACTTCTCCATTCCTTCTAACCCTACCACTCCATCCAATCGCAGCACCCTGCACCCAAAATCATCAGCGTCTGCATGGAACATGGCCAGGTGCATTATGGTAACTGATGAGTGTTATCACGGTAAAAAATATAATCAGAGAGACGTAAATCAGCCAGTGATTGGGGAAATCGTTGCTGCAACACGGGCATAGGGTTTATGAAGCGTCCCTGACGTACACTGATTACTTTTGATTCTCTCCGCTGTGTCTTCTTTCCCCAATGAGGTGAACAGCCGAGGTGTGGGGGGTGTGGGACTGGAGAAGATGACTTGTATATAATGGCTGATATGAAAAATAGGTGTGCAGGGGACGACTCAGTGGTTTTCTCACATCATTCCCCATGGCTCATTGTTGTTTGCACTTTGTCAGGAGGGCCTATCATGCGCAAGCACGCGCACAAACATGCCGACACAAACAAACGTGTGTGTTTACACACATCTATACATATCTGAACACCTACACATTAGGGGAATTAAAGGGAGCCTAACACTCCCAAGAGCAAGAGAAGGAGAGGAAGAGAGTAAGTGTTAGAGAGGTAGAGGGGTCAGCCATCCGCTGAGATGATAATGAAAGAATAATAATAGAGTACAGGATAAAATTACTGAGCTTTACCCACAATATCTTCTCTCATTAGCGCCAGCACTAATGTTGCCGTTTATGCTTGTGTTCTACACCAGCTCCCCCTAATTAGGCGTGGGCTTCTAAAAATAAACAGCAAACTAAATAGTGGCGTGAAAGTACATGCAAATCTGTTGATGTACAGGAATAATGGTGGCGGGGTGGAGGAGGGGTGGGGTGGGGGATTAGTGGTGCGCTGCAGACTAAAGTAATTGAGTTGGGTAGTGTTGACACCCAGGCGCAGACAGAGTGCCCATGTTGTGGAACGTGCTGCGTGCGTGTGTGCTACAAGGCTCAGCCGCCATTTGTTTTGTGTGACTGGTGTCATGGTAAAGGTGTTAGCTCAGGATAAAAGGCTGGAGAGCCTGCACAGATACTAATCCCTGCGTTACTTTGAAAGCGAGGAGCAGGGTGGAGTCTTCCTCCTGTGAAGCAGCATGGACAATCTGTTGCAACACCTGAGTGGGGCACAGCACTGGCAGAACCTGGGCACAGGGCTTGGCACCGCAAGGACGAGGGATTGTCAGGCATCACTCAGATTCAAGGAATGAAGGCAGTGTTAAAGCCACGAAAGAAAGAGAGGGGAAAAAAAGGACACTTAAGGAAATACTGATGATTATTTCCTTTCATAGTCACAGGGGAATGTATCAAATATAAAGAATGGATGGGAGACGCTCTGCTTGTAGAATCACAGTCAGATTTCTTCACTGTACTTACAGCTACAAATCTTAGGTCTGTCGGAAGTCCGACTAGCCTGCGGTTCCGTTGCAAGCACAATAAGAACTTCATAAGTGCCTCACAGAAAGAAGCAGGGCATCATCTTTTACCGTGAGGGGACGGTGCTTACCATTGAGCCACTGTGCTGCCCTCCTGTGTAATTTTCCTGAGATGAATTTACCATAACAAAGACTTTGAACCCTCACAGAACAAAATTCAAATTCCTTGGCTCTCAAATAAAATCCAATATAAATGAAAATGGGGTAGAATGTTGACAGTTTTATGGTATGTGGGAGATAAGTTAGGAAATACAGTGACTTAGAGCAATTTTCACAGCCAAGTGCCTGTTTAAGTACGACAGGGGCAAAGTAGGGCCAGGCTCATCTTGATAATTCCTTTCTTAGCCTTGTCACTCCGGCTTTACGACTTGAAGGAATTCCTTGATCTCTTGACATTGACTTGGTTATTTATTTCTGTCCCTGGCATTTATCATATGTTTTTCACCTTCACTGAAATGGATTTTTTTTTCACCGTATTTTCAGAAACATTCAGAGGAGAATATTTTTACAAACATTGCTGACTGCTGGATAGAGATGCTTTTACCATACGGAGCAGTGGGCAGTGAGCATTTGACGCTTCCAGTAATGAAATAACTGTATCAGAATGTAGTTTCCTACAGTGTTCAAACTCCTGAAAGATATGATAATGACATCAAGTGCACATGGACCCTTTTATCAACTGCCGCCACTCGCACTATGAAGGACTTTCACTGTGTACTATTTTCTCTATTCTGGCTGCCAATGTAAAAAAAAAAGAAAAAAAAAAAGAGCAACACATATTAATTAAATAATTAGATTAGACTCTAATATTTGAGTCTTTGTGGTCACTTTCACAGGATAATCCAGGGTACAATGCATGGCAAAGCTTACAAATACAATGTTGCGTCTGCCTGCCTTCACAGCAATCTAGCAGCAGGAGTGCAATAAATTCATAAAAATATGTCTTCTCAAGTGTTGAATATTTTTTATGTTATTTGTATTTATAAAAATTGATCCAAAACCTATATATGAAAATAAATGAAGCTCTCCAAGCCCTTAACAGTCACTTTAAAATACATATCTAAGGGAAAAATGTTGCAAATGTGCACTAAGGAACAATAAGAAACTAAAGCTCAATGCTCCTGCTGCTTTCTGTTGAAATCAGACAAGGCTAACTGGAATTACAGGGTGAGGATGAGTTTGTCGCTACTCTGCTTCTCTGGTACTTTAAGAGGCACTTTGCTGTGAAATAGCTCTAATTCAGTGTATTCTCTACCTTATCTACTGCATATCATAAAGCTGTCAACATCCCAGCCAATTCTCATTTATATTAGATGTTATTTGAGAGCTATTGAGTTTGAATTTGTTCTCAGAGCAATGTCACCGGAGGACACCAAATCTTTGTTATGGTAATTACAGCTCAGTGAAATTATGTAGATGAAACAAATGAATGGGCCAAAGTTTCAGCAAGCAGTGCACTTGGGGAAAATGCTGCATTTTCTAGTTGGTAATCTTTGAGGAGTGAGTACAGCTTGATCAGAATTCAAATCAAAGCAAAGCATAATGACAAAAAATCAATTCAACTAAAAAGTGTCATGAATTCCTCCCAGGGAAATCTGTGACTACCCAGATGGAGAAAGATTGAGAAAATAACACACAAGCGCGTAACGATCGGCAAAGCGTCCTCTCACCTATCAGGAACATCCTTCTTTTTTCCATAAATTTTCTCCCATTTCCAGACAAACATGTTTCTTCTTTTTCTTACTTTTTGACAAATCCTGTTTGAGTCAGTAGGTAGTTGAAAGCCTAAATGGTTAAACTGTAGTTTGTAGATTTACCACTGGCATTACTCATTTCTCTGTGCAAAAGTAGTCGCACCATTATGGTGTGTTCAAAGGGAGAAGTGTGGTGACTAATTTCTGCCTTGAATGCAGTCCATTTGGCCTCGCTTCCAACCCAGCTCAGTCCATTACTGCAGCTCTGAATCACAAACCTCCAGACCCGAGGCTGTCAGCAAGAGTCACACTGGCTGGGGGGGCGTTCAAACACGCAGACAAGCAAGCGTACATGTGCTCGCGTGCACACAAACATGTTCGGTGCACTTTTCACACCGTCACACACATGCACACAATCTCTTTCCCTTTCTTTCTGTCTTGCTTTCTTTCTCTCGCTCCCGCACACGCACAGCCTTACTTCCCCAGGAATCTGATCTTTTTATAGAGCATCTGTGTGTTGGCGTGGGCGGCGGTATGGCCGTGCTGTTTCACCCAGCTCAGACTGGATCTCAGATCAATATCCTGTCCCCCGCCGGCCAGCCAGTTCAGGCCGGGCAGACTGCTTCTGAAAACCTGTCCTTGTGGTTTCACGTCTGCTGTCTCTCATAAAAGGGAAAGAAAAAAAAAGTGTGGTTGTTATTTATCCTGCTCTAATAAATGCAACACAATTTCCTCACAGCTATCACTTAAGAATCATGGCTTAATGTTAGTTCCTTGTAAACTTGATGCTCATGTATTTGCTGCATTGATATTAAACCACTCGAAATGGGCATAGTAGTAAAGTGTAGCACACTTGTGCACACTTATGTAAACATAGCAGAAACAAAAACAAGCACTGAATACAGAACACAGACTGCAGTGTGCTTCTTCAGCCTGCTATGTTTGCCAATCTGGTTCTTGTTGGTTTTTGTTTGTTTTTGCCTCAGTGGTGTTATTGTCAATGTGGAAGCGATCCATTATCCTGTCTGTCTCTGTGATTTGTGGGAAATTATGCTTTTTTTTCTTTTCTAGCATGAATTATGTGAGAATATGAGCATAAAATCTTTGGGGGAAATGATTGGACATTGTTTTAGTAATCACGGGCTCTTCAGTTGCGCTAAATGCATTCTCAGTTATGACATTCCTGATTAGCTGTGGGTTTTTGACAAACCTTTTTCAAAGAGCCTTTATGCATGTTTAAAGCCAGATCTGTCCTGGCTCATAACTCTGTGTAAAGATAATATCTTTAGGAGAGCTAAGCTATCCCACTAAGAAAAAGCTGGAGGAGAGCCAGGATTTATTCATTGTCAAATAAAGCAGGTGCAAATGCCATGGTAGCTGTGATAACCATTACTTGCAAAGAAAACCGTTCATAAGCTGTCCGTGAAATTTTCTTTGTACACTTGAGGCATAGTCTATAATATCCCCATGGGTAGCCTGCATGTGGACCATTGACTGCTCAGATTGGTGTAAAGAGCATGTTCTGTTCTCATTAGAAAAAGGTACACTCACTACAAAAGACACAATAAAGCATCTGGTATTATTCACACCATGTATTCAGAGTAATAATAGAGGATTTATTTTTACTTCTCCAATTTTGCACAATTCTCACGACACACTCCACTGAAATGAATAGAAATTTAGTAGAATAATAATATTAATATTTTTTTGGTCTATGTTTATAAAATTACTAAAAATGACTTTAATAATGATCTGATGATTAGTTGGAGTCATTTCCATTCATTGTATAAACACCGATTTTTAAAAGTAATATTACTGAGAAATTTGCTTCAAAGCACTGTTTGGGTATTTTAAGACAATGATTCCTAAAGGGGAGGTTGTGAGAAACCAAGTGGAGAAATCAAATAAATCAGTCCGTAAATACAGAAAGTAACTAAACATTGAGGTTGTCCTCCAAGTTGCTGTCCTAAAACTCCACCTAGAGTAGACTTACTGTGCTCCAACCACAGGGCCCACGCATGTCATTAGGCAAGTTTAAGTAATGAAAGTAAGAAGTCAAAATTTGTAAAATGCACATTTTGTACTCATGAAAGCAGTGGTGTGTTAGTCTGCTGCTTGTTACAGATACACACAGAAACTGACTATGCTGCTCCTATAGTAGTACAGTTTATACATGGAGGCTACTTTAACTGATGTGTTCTGCTATTACCCTATATTCACCTACTATGAAATCCTACTATGCTGTTGTTTTCTGTTTTTGCATACAGTATTTGTGTACTTCAACAACCTCTGGGGATAGTGTGGGTCTCTGGCACTGTTAATCTAGGGTCATTTGCCAGAAAGTTGGTTTTATGTTATTCTATCTTTGGTCTGCCAATGGGACTTGAGATGGAAATTAGCCGCATGGTTATAATCTCTCGTATTTACATGAAAATGTACATTGATACGAATTGTCCCATTTTAAAAATAATAATGAAATGAAATAAATGAAAAAAAAATCCTTGTTTATGAACAACCAAAGAATCATCCTACTTATAAGATAGCCCCACCAAGCTGACCCTGAAAAAATGAGGACATTTGAAGGCAAGAATAATGCAACTGAATAAGAAATTTTAAAAAAAAGTTTTATCAAAATAAATTGTTTTACCTAAAAAAAAGGATAGAATTAGACTAAGACTTTCAATTTTCCATCATTCCATCACAGAAATAAATAAATTGAGGACAATTAACTGTCCAAAACTTGAATAGCTGATGTAATGTTTCCAGATCAGTCCATCTAACACCAACAGTGGAGCACAGAGCCTGTAGCATGATTGCCCAAGTATATAGAAAACATGACACAGAGTAATTACCAATTACTACGTATCTGTAAGTACATTTTTCCAAAGATTTTGACATTCAAGACAAACTCTAAAATCTCAACTCTTTAGGCTTAAGGATATGCTGGGTAGATTGTGCAACTAAGCTGAGCTGAGCTGCAGTGATCTCTAAGGCCAGTTGGGCTCTTTCACAACCCTGTCAGCCCCTGTCGGCCCTTCATGATCAAGGTGACTTATGGTGGAGCGTTTGGCACTACGACATTGCGGTCGGGATCTCATTCCCTGACAGATTACAGTGTTGGACAAGCTGCCACTCGCAGCAGTGTGGCTGTGATGGCTCTGATAATTGAAGTGCTCAAAGGTGGATGGGTTGGACGGATGAAGCCCAGCCAGTCAATGGATCAATAGTGTAATCGTGAGCTCCAGGTGCTGGACCTAAATGGGCCAGGTAGACTGGGCCCAAGCAGAAGCAAACTAAAACAGGTCAGGGGGCCTTTTATGTCCACATTCTGTCATTTTTGGTTTAAATGTATTTGTCGCCCACAGAAATTTACCATGATAGGAGTGAGGAGCTCAGTGCTAATAAATCCCATTTAGACACACATACCGCAGGCAATGTATGTGATGTGCGAAAAACTGACAGCAAAAAAGATATACCTTTACAAATGTTATGACAGCCAGTATCTTCTAACCAGTATGCGACATTTACAGGAGTATTGGTTGGGGTTTAGCCTTTAGGTTCTGTTGTTATTGTTTTATCTCCCCCAGTCCTATTTCACTGATATAACCATCTATTTGCCTGTCTTCTCCCTGGCAAATAGACAAACAGACTGCTCAACATTCATTGTGTGGCAGCAAACAGATTTCATAATCGTCACTCGCGTTGCTCACAAGTCAATAGCTATGACTTTATCACCAGGAAAACACACAGACGGTTTGTTCATGGACTTAATTGAATAGGAATAGCAGAGCCACAGCATCATGTGCGGAAAGTCATTTTCATATCGCTCAAATGTCACCAGCCGATGGGGTGACAGGCTGCTCTGGCCACCTGTCAAGCTTCCCTGTGACAAGTACCACCAAAGAAAACACCCTGAGCCCCGCATTAAAAACAGATTCAGGCAGTGAAATGAGCATCTGAGTTGCCATATTCACCTCCTATGAAAGTACCGAGAGAGCATTATCAACTCGCGCGGTTACAAATGCATTAGGTCCGATGTTGAACTAGAGCAACAGGCCCGGAGATTTTGTGCGACATAAAATGTGGGATAAACAATACATTGCACACTATTGATATGACTTCACAAACATGTCATTCAGCCTATAGGTGCATTCAGGCAGCACAGAACACAGAGAAAAATGGGAAATACTAGAGATGTGGTTTGCCAAATGGAAGTGTGTGTGGGGTGCGGAGCCGCAAGGATCCGTGGGGATCAGGACAGCGAGATAACGTGATGTGAGAGAGTCAGAGATGATGATTTGTAATCTATTGAGGTCTCTCGAGAATGAGAGGATCAGTCACCAGTCGGAGATGGGCCTAATCAACTAACCGTAGCCCTAACACACACCCCACCTGATAATTTACACACATCCATGCCATGACTGAGCCTGTATGAAGGTGAAATGCACAACACTGTGCATGAGGAGGACATTTATCCCTGTCTTCAGATGTTAAGAGGATGCTTGGCTGGAAGGACAAAGGATTACAGTTAACCTTTTACATTTACCTGATGCTCTTAGCGAGGGCCGTCTATCAGAAAAGACTTAAAATGTTATATTACCAATATGACAAGCAACTGATAATAAGTACAGTACATTCATGGGTCACAACTATTGTGGCAGGGCCATAGAATGACAATATAAAAGACTTGCACTAGAAAATGAAATAAGAAGGTAGAGGAAGTAGGAACTGACAGGGTCAGATGAAGATAAATGTCAGATGCTGGAGGCCAGGGATGTGATCGAGCTTTACAAGAAGGAGAAGAAGAAGCCCAGAGTGTGTATAAAGAGGAGAACAGGAACGAGTTTAAGAAAGAAAGCACTAGTGAGTGAGATTGAGAAACCAGATCCACAGTGGATGGGGAGCAATACAGAGGTAGAGAAAGAGAGGCAATCCATGGAGGGGGTAAAAAGTTAAAGCTGAAACAGGGAAGAAATGAGAAAGAGAAATAGCCAATTAGCAAGAAGCCAGCAGGTGTGCTTTTTCTCTGGAGCCCCCCTTTTCTTACCCCCCATCCTTGGTATGGGGTAGGGGGGTGGGCTAATGCTGTGCGGGCCTTAAAGACCAGGGAGTTGCTATGGCAACCGCCTGGCACGCTCTGTCTCCAGGGAAACGGAAATGTCACAGCTTAAGAGGTCTCACAGAAAGCAAGTGAGGAAGAGCGAAGCAGAGAGAAAGGCAGGGGAAAAAAAGCTACAGGTAAGTGTGAGGAAACGCAGGGATGGGATCGATGCATTGCTCCTTATCTTTGTGGCAGGGCTGTCACATTATCTATGGAGTTTCTGTAAAATCAAATTAATCACCTGGCATCGTCCTCCAATCCACCCACTCACTCCATAACTTAGTTTACGGTCTGAACAGATGACAAGGTAGACGTTAATTTTGAGACTGTCCCTTAGTAAGAAACCCAAGTCACCTACAACTGAGCACAATGCAGTCCATTGCCGGGCCTCTGAGAGCTAATCAACCTTCATTTATTTAATCAAATATTTACTGTCATAAGCAGGCGAGGACCCTGAGGGTGTGGTGGGAAAACTAAAGCCTGCATTGGTAGCGTGTGGTGAGGGTGAATGTGACCGGTGTTTGCTGCTGAGCTATGGGCTGACCCTCCAAATCACACATTAGCCAGGGCTGACTAGCTGAAAGCCCATTAACCTGAATGGCCGCTGATTGCTCCACTATTAACACAGTCTGACTCCTCTCCTCCAGGGCTGTACCCACTTACACAGGTGCTTCAGCAACCCTCAAGGTCTTGGCTTAATCAGGGTAAACAAATGTTGTTTCTTTGTCATGGCAGTGCCACTTTGTTTGATGTATGCCACACACTGCAGCTATAGTCGTTCCCACTTCCCTCCCAGTTATTTAAAAAAAAAAAAAATTTACTAATTGTGCCCATCTGGCATAATTGACCTTTTCTGTGTATCCTGTCAGATTCAGAAAGGTTGTTTCAATTCTATTGGAAAGTCACAGAACAAAAAAAAAGAAGAAAGAACGGTATGTGTGTGGTACGCTAGGTTCGTGTCAGCATGAGGACAGTAGGTTCTTGGGGAAAGGAGATGGCCAGCTAAATGGAGCATTTCTCCAGCATGCTGCTGTGTGCCTGAGAGTGTGGCCTGGCCATGCCTAATTTATTTCCTCTTTTGTCGTTGTTGTCTCCATTCCTCGGTTGATTAAACCAACCTCATGCAGCTATGCTCAACAAATAGCCTAATTGAGTACGACCTTGGCAAATGATATATCAGCCCTATCCTCCAAAAACACCACCTGCACCAGACGCCCATCTCCCCAGCCCATCGCTCTGCAGGCCGCCGCACCAAGCACAACAAACACAAACAGGGGATTCGCCTCCTCAGCCAAAGTCATTTCTTGCACGACCTTTCCCACAAATCACGGCGATGACACAGGGCTGGATGGATCACTGAAATGGGACACATTTGTATCACTTAGACCCTTCATCAGATGCAAGCAGATACTCATCTATTATTCCCCCTTCCATTTGCAACTTTCACCCCACAGCCTGCACACGGAGGGTAAAATAAGTGAACAAAACATTCCTATCTCTGCTCCATGCAGCAGCTGCAGCAGGCTTAAGCAGCACAGAATTCTCATTAAATTTCCATCCCGTCTCTGTGTTTAGATGGGAGCTGGAATGAAGGAAGGAAGGGGGGCTGGTAGTTTGTGTTCAAAGGGGCCTGCTGTAGAAGATCTGATGGCTCTCTCAGTGCAGTCTCTGGTGGGATCTCTCACAGGATACAGATGCCTGCTCCGAGATGGCTTCATACCTAATGAGTCTGAGCTCCAGCAGAGCTGCACACAAAGCAATGCTGCCCTCGATTCTCTGTTTGTTTGCCACCGCCAGCCCCACCCTCGCTGTCTCGCTCACTCGCTCACTCAGCACTGAGCGATGTGCCTGCCCACAGCTAGTGTGTGACACTGATGTGTTTCTCAGGAGGGATGTGTATCCTGCAGGTAAACACCTGGAGGCTGAAAAATCACCCTCCAAAAGCAGGCGACAGGGGCTGTGCTGTAGCCAGGGACTGTTAACAAAGTGAGACTCATCCCTCTGCCTGTCTCTGTGCCTGCTTTGGTCCCTGCACTGACGCGCTGGACCACTGGACCAGGATCTGAGCGGTTTGTCTTAGATGCTCAGAACTGAATCATCTTTAAGAATTCTTACAAATTTCTTTTGTATTGAACAGTTTGACTTAAATTTCTTGCAAGAAATGTGGAAGTGACAACAAATTTGTCCTGGAATATATCATTAAGCTGAAGAGTACAGAAAGGCCCAAAGGCTCCCAAGAGGGACTAACTTTGAGAGGAGTCCAAGATGCTGAAAGTAGCCAAAAGTGTTCAGAAACAATATACATTTATTGATGCTTGCCAAGAAATTTACGTGCTTCGTACATTTCAAGTCTGCATCCTCGTACATTTAGTGCAGCTGTGGTGGTCTGTATTTCCGCATATGCTTGTGGAAATGTGTCCTTGTGTGTTTGTGTGTGACAGAGCCCATGCTGTGGTGACCTCTACTAAAGACATGGAGGGGACAGCGACTTGGTAAACAGCAGATCTTCCTTTCACGTCCCTCAGAGCCGTGCCGCATCTGGCCTGGAGGTGGGACGGGGACGCGTTGATAAAAATAGGTCACACTGCCAATATACAGCCTGAGAGGATGACAGAGAGGTCACCACAGCTAAGAGAAGAAATGGACGGATGTGTCTGTCTGTCCATCATCCATGGCCTGCTGAGAGATTAGAGGAGAAGAATAAGAGAAACAAGAGAATTCTATTCCGCTCTTGTCATTACACAGAGGTCAGATGCTGTTTTGAACACTTGAGCTCTCGGCATTGCTGATAATTTTTGTGACAGCATCCACAGGGCGTCCAGTTTTAAAATCAAATGGAAAAATCACACTGGGGGGTAATGCATACTGTAGCTCATTAAAATTTCACTTTATAGCTCTCGTACGAGCTTCAAGCTTCAAGACAGCATGCCATCGAGGGCGTGTGAGAATAAGTCCCTCAAGGCCACTCACACAAGACAAATTGCAGAGCCTGTCTATGTTCTCTGCCATCCAGGCGATTAATGCATACTTCACTGAGGGCTCCATACAGTCCACAGTCCTCATGCCATTATAAGCCTGCCTGGAATGAGCCGTCACCTTATAGACGCTGGCTGTCCCAAGGCAGAATGGCTTTAATCAAAGACTGTGAGGAGCCAACAGTCACTGGGGACAAGTTTCATTGGGAGTTAAGTTATAAGAATGAAGGAGCCATGCAATCTCAACTCCAGATGGGATAGAGGATTTAAACAGTGGAGAAGTGGCAAAGACGGATGTAGAGAAAAGGACGTCTCTACATGCCTCCGCCCGTCTTTACCTCAGAGAGCTGTCATGATAGCTGGCCTGACCTGCTTATTTATTGAGAGCTTTCATTCACAGGCTGACTGACTGGGAGCATTTAAACAGACCTGGGTTTCTACCCCTCAGCATGCCTTGCTTAAGCAGACTCTCCCTCATAACCATCAATCAGTTGATAATGTTATCAAGCACCCCACATTCCTGACAGTCCAAACCAGCAGGGCTTCACCAACACAAGACCCTAATAATGTATTCCTTTCACCACTTCCCTGCAAATGTGCCAGGGGATTTATTAAAAACACTTCCCATGGTTAACAATTTACATATAGCCAATATCACAAGACTTCATTAAATGAATAATCTGGGATCACATCTTTCCTCAGATGTTTGTAAATCCAATTATTGCTTTATCAAATTGGATTCCGCTGTTATTATTTTTATTTTTTCAGGGTGTGGTCCCGGCAGCAGGATGATGAAATTGGTGCAGTTTAATATCACCGCTGCTGATAAATGTGTTTGGTTTCATCACTGCAGCTGTAGACAGTCCAAAGGGCAGGCGCAGTGCTCTGGAGCATGGGCCACTGCTGGGACGACTTCTGCGTTAATCATATTACAGCACAGCTCCAAGGTGTGCAGAGGACATTTGCACACAAGGAAATGTGTGTAGGACAAAACTGGCAAGACAGCACCCTAAGCCACCACAGGGATGCGAACACACAGTGCTGCACAGACAGGATAGTTGCGGTTACTGTTTAAAGAAGCAGAGAGACCGTAACTTTCTACGGGGAGCGTAATTAGCTGTGAAGCGTCAAATAGACAACAAAGAGCGCAACATGAAACTGCCTCTGATGCGTATCCTTGAACTCTCTGCGAGGAGATGGCATTTTTACAGAACAAAAAAGATCCCACATCTTTGTCTCTCGTGTCCTCTGATCTCCTCTCTTTACAGTACCATCTACATGTTTTCAAAATAAAAACAAAGGCGGTAGAAAAGGGAGGATTCTCGATGGGGACAGTGTGATAAAATAGTTCCTCACAAGTTTTCCCTGGAAGTAGGAAGAGAGTGGCGGTCCCCAGAGTTCCTGTGTCCACTCTGAATGGCACTCGAGCAGCCCTGCTCTCTGGGGAGCCACTATTCACGAGGCACAGGAAAAAGAAAGAAGGAAAAAACACAAGCAAAGTAAAAACACTTTCCTGTTATTTTTTTTCCCTCTTCTCTCATCTTTGATGCTCCTCTGGTATGAACCTGGGTTTTTCTTTTTCGCTTTTAACACCACGCAAATGAAAACAGGCGAGGGGAAGGAAAGGAAAAATGAGACACCCTAAGGTGGAAAGAAGAGTGCAGAGTGAACAGGGGAGCATTTGGGCTGTTTTCATAAAAAACAACTAAGCCAGAGAAAGAAGGGAAGTGGAACGTCTTGTTAATGTGCTCCCTACAGTGCAACCTTGCCCTAATACCTAATATTCCCTAAAGAATGTGAAAGTGTGTGTTTTGTCTTGCATACTTAAGTGTGCATAAGAGAGACCTATCTAGTGACCCATGCTAACCTATGAACAAAAAACAGCTTTACTCCAAATGGACTGGATAAAATAAATGGAAATTAAAAAGCCTTTCATTTCAAAGTTTCGGAGTGGGCAAGAGGACACACAGTAAATAGGCATGGCGGTTATTTGAAGGCCAGTTGGCTAGAAACTCTTGACAGATCTCAGCTGCCGATTCTTACTACAGTAATTCTTTTTTTTACCTCGCTGCAGAAGTCATGGACTCTATGAAATACATTTTCAAAAATTAAAAAAAATGACAGAAGTTAAATAATTCAGCTGACAGTGAGCCAATAACCCTTTAATGTTTTCTTTTTTCGATTTGTTCTCACCGTGCCTCTCTGCATGTACGTACCTGTTGTTGATTATTATACTGTTTACGCCTCTGAACACAAAAACTTGGCTCTGCTAATGCAGATAGCGGCTTAACGACTCTAAATTAGGGGAGATGCAGTACATCAGCCAAAGGGGTCGATAGGCTTGTCAGACCAAGCCATAGCATATTCAACATCAATTGCATAGACCACTTAAACAGCATCGTAAAGGGTCCTGACTGGGACAACAAGGAAATGGGTAGGAAATGGGTATGCCAGTGAACAGTAAGCAGTAGCTCAGGGAAAAAAAATATGCATGCATTCCAACGTCAGTGCTACCATATGAGGGAGAATGGCAGAAAAAAAAAACCTATGTCCCAATATGTAGTATGCCAAATGTGCCATGCTAATAATACCAAGATGTCCTACTACATCTGGTTGAATTTTGCATTATGAAAGCCAACATGCTATTTTTGGCCATTCTGATCCACAGTACACTGCACTGCAAAAGATGAAGTCTTGCATGAGTTAGTCTTGCTTAGCCAGCCCATTCTGTAGAACATAATGATCTGGCTGCACCACCCTGTTATTTTGCTGTACAGGAAAGAAAACACTCCAATTTGTTTGTATTTCTTTAAACCGATCACAGTTGTCGGTGATGAGGTTAAACTAAGGTTGCAGAGTCAGTGTTACCTCAAAATAAAGATGGCTGGAATTGCTTTGGTGGACAGTTTGCACTCAGGGAGATGAGCACTTTGATTAAAATAAGTCATTTACATTCGGAGTTTGTTTGCATACTGCATGCACTTTGCAAGGATGTATTGCAAGTGGAGAAACAAAAAGTAAGTGACTTGGATTGCAGCTTCTCACTTATCCAGACTGCATGTCCTGCTATGTGCGCAACACAAACAAAAAAATATGATGCAAGTCACATCCACTCTACTTTCCTGCACTTGGATTTGTATACCATTACCAAATTTAAAGATTAAAACTGTTGATGGTTGAGACAGCAAAATGTTAAAGTTAACATAAAAGAAATTACCATATGCAAAATACACACAAACAACAAATGATAAGAATTAATTACGCTGTGAAGCTGACAGGCATAAATATAGACTTGTTAAAGTGCTAGCACTTTACAAATACCCAAACAGGCAACAGCTCTATGCCAGCGTCTGTCATCTTCTGGGATGTGAGGGTGTTTATGATATAGGCACTCCAGTCTATATGTGTCCTCTCTTGCCTTGGGGAGTGGGTTGTGAAAACGAGGTTGGTTGCCTATAGCTGGTGGTGGCAAACAACACGGAACAAGCCAGGAATCCATAGCCAAGAGATGCTTCTACATCCACGCCCTCCTCCGTCTCTTCCTGCTGCCTGGCTGGCAGACACCCATACTGCTTCTGCACCATATACACATCACTCACCCTGCCTTTCCCGCACCCAGGTCCACCATCATCTGTTTATTTATCCTGATACTGAAAATAAAGAGAGGAATGAAAACACACCTTTTTCATTATTTTTCCTTCATTCAAGTGCTTTCCAGCTGACTAAAGTTCATATTTATGCTAATATGCAGCACCTCTTTCCGCCTCAGCCTCGCATGGGAGATGGGAGCCAGGCTAGAATTAATGACATTGCATCGGCGGTAATGTTTGCCGCGTTTCATTAGCTGGTATATCTTTAATTTCCAATAAACACAGTAATTAGGGGAGGTATCCGCGGAGACAGGCCCTGGCAGGCTGCTGCTGTGGTAACAGCTGTAACCGAATCTGCACAGAGGTAACAGCAGTCAAGGAGGACTTTCAGCTTAACCAAATCCTGCCTCGCAGTGGGAAGGGCCTCGATTCAATTATATGAAAATGAAGCCCACCACAGATATCACACTGCCCGTTCACAGAAAGGTATGAGGAAAGGAAAACAAAACACATAGGCAGCAGCATCTGCAGAACGATGGATCCATCTATCTCTTCGTATATGCTATCTGTAAGGTATGTGTAACACTATATATTTATCTAAAAATCAGATACTACGCATGTAGACATTTCACCTTTTTCCTTTAAAACTTTCAAAGCTGTATCTCCCTTTGGTCCATGTTTCAAAAGCCTATTCTTTCAAAGAGCACTTTAGAGGGAGGGGAAAACATTCACAGAATGTTCTAAAAATCAGCCCCTCACATATTACACAGTCTCTTGCTCACTGTGAGCACAAAGGGCAGTAGAATGGATTAATCCTACACATTATAGTCAAAGGACTAGTGAGACTCATGTACAGAGAGGCAATTTACCATCCTGACCTTTCAATCTCTAAAACGCTCTGCATATCCCTCCCCTCCCCCTACACACATACTTTTGAATTCTCTCCTCCAACGCAAGTGCCAAAATCATCTGAGGATTTCTTCATCTCAACATGTCTTGATGAACACAGTATGATAAAAATGGGGGAAGAAAGAACAACGAATTGAGCAAAGGGATTGACTAGATAGGAGAGAGATCTAATGATAGAGACAAAGAAGGGAGAATTTCTTCTGGAGAAAGGATACGGGGCCAGGTAGCTGTGCGGCGCTGCTGTGAAGGAGAGGGAAGCTATAATGGAAGCTGACACTGCCTGCATTTCTAGTTCTGACCTCCCAGTCACAGTGTCCTGTTTATTTAGAGACAAACAAATACTGAACCACAAAGAGCTAATAGGCTGTGCTAGGTACTCAAACTCAGTCACCCCCGTGTAAGGCAAGAGGGCTGAATGCAAGCTGAATGGAGCAGATCTTACAAGGTCTGAGTGTGGCAGGAATTACATTTGTGTCTTGGGAAATTGAGGCATAACAGCATTTCAGCTTTACACAACAGTTTTCAGGACAGATCATTTAAAGCCTGTATTTAGGGCATCTGGTAGCCTAATGGTTAATTAACATACACATAACCATAATGTCCGAGGTTCAGCTCCCAGGGAAACCTTTGTGGCATGCCCTTGTAACTACTCTGTTTCTCCAGATTGCCAACTGGTACTTCAAGGAAAAGCAGCAAAAAACAATAAACACATACCATCCTGATTTAGGTTTATGTGGTATATTCGGGTTTTTTTTTTTTTTTTTTATTTTACTTTTTTTAGTATTATCTACAACAAAGGTGACGACATATAGATTTTGCCAAACACCCCCATATTCAGCCACTGACTTTGTGTTGTCCAAAATAAAGATTTATATATTATATATAAGTACTTTTAAATTTTGTCAGTTAATTCTTATTTTTTCAGTTAAAAAAGTCATTAGCTTTTATGTTCTCTTTGGATTTGTTGGCAGTTAAAAATGAAATTATCCTCTTAGCCTTTAAATTTTGTAGTAAGAATAAGATTTAAAGATTAGGGATTTCTGAAGGATGACAGAATTGTTATTTTTTTGGTAGGCTGGACATCCTCTTGTCAGTGCTTGTGCAATGTACCTTTGTTCCTGAGATCCTGTCCCTCCCTTTCTCTGTTCCTGCTCGCTCCCCACCAGTTACCAGATCACGCAGAGGCTGTTGAAAGGTCAGAGCTCACCGGTGGGTCCCTGGCAGCCAACCTCTCCCGCTGCCCTCCACAGAATCAGGCTCTGCATCCGGTCTGTGCAGGCCACAAAACAGCCTTGCTTCCCAGTAGGCTCCCTGAAGCCCCAAGCACAGTTTGGTTTCTCCCAGCATGCATGATCCATAATGTCAGACATCTCCATATTCCCTGTAATCAGCAGATCACCTTGGGACTGAGTGCTGGGCCGTAATTAGCGACACTGGCTTACTAGTCCTGTTCAGACTTCGCACAGGAGAACAATAAGAGTTGACGTCTCCATCTGCTGCCATGAATTACTGCCGCCGCCTTCCTTCACTCTCGTCACTGAGAGAGATTCACAGGAAAGGGAAGAGGAGCTCACTCACTTTTGGAATGGCTTGCACCCTAAGTCAGAAAGCAGCGGGCTCAAGCTGTGTCTTTTCACCCTCCCATCTCAGTTGATCTTTGGGTGAGCATATGGCCTGAGAGTCGACAAAGTGCAGCGTCTCGGCAGGCTGGATTAGGGATGGAGTAACAGGCTGCGAGGGAGTGGTGATGGGCACTTTGGCGGGAGCACGGCGTAATCTACCCAGCAAGGCAAAGCACAGATGCTGGGCCAGGCGGGGAGGCTCACTCCTCGTTAAGGGTCCATTACAGAAAAGTCCTCGTTAAAGAAACACCACTGCGAGTAGATACCGTCCGATAGATGAGCAGGAATGGTGAGGGAAAGATTTAATTAAATAATTAATTTATAGCCCCACCATTTTCAGCGTGATCATGTCTCCATTTCCCTCATTAAGCAATACAGGAACCTGGTTGGGAGGAGCAGCTTAAATCCAAGCTCATTAATGTATTTCCCCCAAAAAACACTAGATATTTTGTCTCCGTTGCTGACTCCCCCACATCCAAAGTCCCTTTCCACCTATTGTGTGAATAAATTTCACACAAATTCCACTTTCTGCCTGTACCTTCTGACAGACTTATTTGAGAAAATGCTTTTGGTTAGCCAAGCAAGGAGATGTGGTGAGGTAAGGGAGGGAGAGAGGCCTGAGGAATTCTGCTCAATTGAGCACTGGGGAGGGCGTTAACATGGGGCCCCGGCACCTCTGCCAAAATGAGTTAGCCTTACTTGATGTTTCAGTGTTGATTAAGAGACAGGGATGGGAATAGGTTTCAGCTCTGTTTAGTAAAGGAGCAGCAGGTGCAGGTTGGGACAAGCCAAAGTGATGACGGTGTTGACTAGCGTCAGTCTGTACACTGCAAAAAATGTCTTCTCTATCCGGTGATTCATCACAACATCCTTGTCTTAGTAGCAAAAGGAACAGAAAACAAATGTTATCTTTATGTACCAGCTCAATTTGTTCATTGAGCAATGCCGACTGTAACTAATAATAGCCCAAAGTTGTTATTCTATGAACATTTAATCCTAACATAGTACATAAATGGTTTGGATGGCATCATAGGACTGGAGACTGTTTTGGCTTTTCGTTTCTCTTTGGCTCTATCGGTTTTCATGCGTTATGGTAAATAGAAAGACAATAATACACAGATATTTATATCTAAATAATTTCAGTAACAGTAGTATTTAATTGGTGTGGAAGCATAGTAACTATGCAAATAAACTCTATGCATCTATGTTAAGAAATTCTGTTATTATTTACTTGCCACCCAAACAGCCCCAGTTTGCATGACTGCCTTGTCTAAAAGAGAAGAATGTGATTACAGTAAGAAACCAGCCCACATCCAAATAAACTCATTATGAAGTTAAATCTGAATAAATAAAGAATATCTGCAGAGCCTTTTTTTAAAACTTTGTTTCTGTACTGGCAGGAAAAAGGTTTGACTGTATTCCAGTGTAATAATCAGTCCGATGATGATCAGTCTGTCAGTTTTTAAAGGAATCAAATTCTTAAACAAACTGAATTGGTTGCATTGGAAGTTTAAAGTTATCCAATTGTTTTAGAACAATAAGACTTAATGATCAAGTGCAATTCAATAACATTTCATATAGACATTTTCTGCAGTGTGGAAGCTGAAAGGAATTCTCTAGAGAAGCACGTAGGCCGAACTGATGTAGGGAAGATTTTTCCTCTCCCTCTTTTCACTGTAACAACCTCCCTGAGCATTTCATAGCTGCATATGCTGCTGCTTAAAGCACCGCTGAGATTTATGCCGTTGTCAGCTCACAAGGGTGCAATCAGGAATAAAGATCCCATAAACCCCTCTGATGTGTCCACAGGTACAGCAGTACTAGGTTATTGCTGATAGCGGATAAAAACCATGTAACTGTGGGTTTGACTTTTTTTTTCCTTTTCTTATTTGAGGTGAAAGCTCACATAGTTACTTACTTTGAGCGAGTTTCATGACCCGTAGACTTTTGAAACCCGAATAAACCTCATTGCACAGCTTTACAAATGCACTGACGTCAACAAGAAAACAAGTTTAGCACTCCTAGCCTTCATCCAACAGGCACAATGCTGGCTGAGAAAGAGGCAGGGACAGAGGGGAGAAAGAAGCCATAAAGATTGTAGAGTGGCAGAGAAAGAAAAAGAGATTAGGATGGATGGGAAAACATTCACGTCTCGTCAAAGCTTTAAGCCCTTTTGTTTTAATCCTAAGTAATGCTGATTTCCTCTGGGTTGCTGAGGTTGCCAAGACTGCTAGTGTCTCTGGTCGTGTGTGTGTGTGTGTGTCAGTGAATGCATGTGTATAGAGTATGTGTGTATGTATGTGTGCTTAGATTGTTTGTCCACTCGTGAAGTCAAGCCAGGTTGGCATCTGCTGCATTGTGTATGCTACCAGTGAGAGTCTGCATGAATGTGGTGAGTAACGCTTGGACCCCACAGATTATCCACTATGTCCTATGTGCATGTGTGTGTCAGTGTGTGTTTTGTGTGCCCACCTGGCCATCTCTCAATGGGTTACATAAGTAAGTGCAAACCCTTCAGGGGACTCCCTAGCTCAGGGTCCAGCTGGCACAGAGCTCCCGCTACAAGCTTCGCCTTTCAACTCCATCAAACATTGACTTTATTTATCTCATCTTTCACCTTTGCAAAAACACTTTTCTTTAGTTTTCTTCATTTTAACTGAATTACCTGTTCTTCAGACAGTCTCCACTGGGGTGACTAACAGGGCTTAGCAGACATAAGCCCACATCGCCGCTGAGACAATTCACTTTTTCATTTGGTATTTTCATGGTGAGGTTGTCTGTTGTTACGGCTGGCTAGATAGTATCTACTCAATCCTGTCTGGCACAAATATGTGGTCAAAACTGCACTGTCAAAGGAAAAAAAAATATCTGTAACTGTCTGTACGCCTGTGCAGTTTGATGACTGATGGGAAAAGTATTTGCGTGAAGGCCGAGGTATGAGAGGTGTCTCAGGACTGTGTATGAGATTGCCGAGTAGTAATCAAAGAGGTGGCACGATGTCATCGCCATCCCCAGGCATTTTTTTTCCACCCAGGGACAGACAAGACCAATTGGGCGATGCTTGGACATCTTGGGCTGAGCTGAGGTTGCACTGCAAACGCTACCCCCTCTGGGCTTCTCAAGGGCCGTCTATCCCACTCCATCGCATCACCGTTGCGACAGCTCTCCCTCGCTTCCCCATCAATCCCCTGGCCAGTCGCAGCTTCCCAATCTCACTGCCAGCTCCTCAGCCAGTCAGCAGCTGCCCAACAACACCAGGCCTGACAATCGCTTACCCTGCCGCCTTCAAGTCTGTCAACCCTGCGCCTGTCAAATTACTGTCAGCGTAAACAGTGGGGCAGAGAGGAAGAGAAGGGGAGAAATAAAAAAAAAGAGAGAGAGAGAAGGGGTAAAAATGGATGGGAAGGGAGTGTAGAGAGAGCAGGGTGGGGCATGTTGGGTGGGATGAGATGGGGAGAGTGTCACCGCTGCCACATATATGCACACACACATACACATGAAGCTGACATATATATCACTCTTACCCCCATCTTCCTCTGATGCTGGCACTTGCTCACTCCCATCAATGTCCCCCTCCCCTTTCTTTTCCCCATTTTTCTTTCAGGTAATTCCCCCGGTCACATCAGTCCTACTCATCTCTCCTGGCTTTTACTCCCCCCGCCCCGTTCCTCCCACTGCCCCTCCACCACACATCTCTATCCCCCCAGTCTCAAAGCAGCAGCTCAACATCACTTTGATTCAAAAAACGGGGGGTAAAAAAAAAAGACGAAGAAGGAAAAAGTAATGGGCAGAAAAATGAAATGACTTTCTGGGGCCCTCACGTAAAAGCGTGGCTCGCTCTTGGAGACAGGCAATATTCCCTCAATTATTGCCACTCACTGAACCCTCTTTGCCAGTGGATGAAGTTTTAATTCCAGGCCTCCAATAAAATGGACGCCTTAGATATAATGTGGAAATAACTCGTCGATGTTTCAGGATTTGCGTGATGGTGTACTGTACATGTGAGTGCTACACACGAGCTGGACGTATTAGTGGATGTGTCCTCACATTCTTCAGGGATGACAAGGAAACTTCATATTGATCTGACACTGGCTGTGGGCTGTCAGCTGTGAACTCCAACCTGTGTTTTTATGTTGTTGCTTTTTAAATCCACCTTGACTGGAGTCTATCAACTGTGAATCATTTACGTATTCAACACAACCTCTGTATAAGAATGTGGTCTGAAAACAAGCCGATATATCAATAATACTTTAATCAGTTGATATCTACATCTATGAATAATAAAATGACTTAATAAAACACACAATCTGTGCTTATCTTGGGTAATGATGTAAGTATGACAGGCTCAAGAAGAATAAGCATTTGCTGGTGTTAGTGACACTAGGGCACTCCTGATGTGTAATGTGAACTTGTTCATGTTATAAAGACTGCACAAAAGGAACCACAGTTTTTATTTTTTTTCTTTGGCTTTTCTAGCTCCAGTCCTTTTTGGTCACTTTAATACTACTATTTCTGGTTTTATGTGATTAATGTTCTGATTCTAAAACTAGTTCTAATTTGAGCTACGTAGGTGCTGTTACATATCTAGTAAATGTGATCCTAGCTCCATTACTGATTCTAGTCCTAGTTCTACATGTATTTTAAGTTTTCTATTTATATTTTAAGCAGATATTGTAAATACATTTCATTTTGTACTGGCGCTATAGTCAGGGAACATATTACAATTTCTCTCATTGCTGTAACAAAGTTTATTTTTTGTGTCAGAATGTCTCATGTATCATTTTTATACTATAATTTTACTTATAACTTTGAAGTAGTTTTCTTTGCTACTTCTAGCTGTAGTATTGGATCGAGGAAGAAATTTCTACTTGTCCATACTGTGCAAGTTCTTGTTTTAGTTCTAGTTAGTTTTCATTCTGGATATATTTCCGATTTCAAGACTAGCCCTAGCTGGTAATATTTTTTCCCCCTGGTAGTCATTATTATATTTACCGTTATAGTTCAAGCCATATTCTCTAGTACTAAATTCTAGATATTCTAGTTGTCATTCTTTTTCTAGCTCTTGTCAGGTAGTATTCCCAGTTCTTGTTTTAGTTGTAGCTACCATAAAGTTCATCCACTTTACCGAACTGCTTTTGACTTTGTATTGAGAGGCTGGACTAATTTGCCATAGTAACTAACCTCAGGCACTCGGATTTCTGATTGGTCAAGGGAGGGGAGTGGCCCCGCTGTGCATAGATGAGTGCTCAGATAATTGGTTGAGAGAATTGGGAGTCGTCAGCGGCCACTCTAACAGGAATGGGTCTAGCCAGCTGAGCTCCCAGCTCCTTAAGTGCCATTTTAACACAGTCATTCCCCCCGCCTTTTAATTGCAATCAGACTTGGAGGGCATAGACATGGCCCCGGCCTTCCATCATAAACTGACTCACACATTTCATATGCACATCAATGTGAGAAAACATGCACATTCAGGGAAAAAAAAGTGTCAGACATCCACACAAGACACACACAGACACACACAGACACACACATGTGTGTGTCTTGCTATCATTGTGGGGACATACCATTGACTCCCATTCCTATCTAACCCCTAACCCTAACCTTAACCTTAACCAAACCCTAACCCTAACCAAAACAATGGCTAACCCTAAAGAAACGTTATTGCACTTTTACTTTTTTCAGTAACAACAACATGGCCAAGAAAACACTGTTTAAACTTGTGGGGACCGAAATGAGGTCCCCACAAGTGACATAGTTTTCGGTTTTCCTACAGTTGTGGGGACATTTGGTCCCCACAATATAGCGAAAACATGGGCACACACACACACACACACACACACACACACACACACACACACACACACACACATACTTACATTGACAACAGAACAGACATCTTTCAGATCCACACTGCTGACACACCAGAGGGAATAAACATGGCAGAGAATTCAGCTTTGTCTCTGACTCAGACACAGACACAGAGAACAGGGAAGACAGAAGCTTTGTCTTGGGTGTAGCTGTGTGGCTATGGGGATCGATAGGTTTAACCAGCAGGGGTTTGGGTCTGTGGAGCCGGAAGAGACACAGGCAGGAGGTTAGGGCTGGGCTGAACAGCCTGGAAATGCTTTATTACCAATACCAGCGAGGCACTGTCTCCCATCAGGGGCGCGAGAAGCTTAGGGGCTTGAGAGGCTGCGTGTATCTGTGTGTAACTGTGTGCTGTGCAAGGATATGTCAGTGTGAATGTATGAACTGTGCGTGACAAATATTACATTATTGTCCTGGGTGTTTCACTTGCATGCTGATTTTGTTTGATTCAACCTGGCATCTGTGAAAGGCCTCAGGAAAGCCCTGTGCTATTGTTTCTGTTTTGTCCTCTCTTACCCAACCAGGCTGAAATGGAGCTATCAGAGAGAAATTAATCGGAGAGGAGAGGAGAGGAGAGGAACTGAGAAGAGAGGAGAGAGGAGAGGAGAGGAAGTGAAAAGAGGCTGAGGCAACATGCTGACCTGTCACACTTTAGTGCCCAGAGCCCATCGGTGACAATGACATCACCCAGCTCGGGGCAAAGGGGTGCAGCTGAGAACAAATCCACTGTTACTATCACAGTGGGACCAAACAATTCAAGGTGTAAAAATAGGGTGTAGAGGCAGATTGCAGATTTTCGCCTTCCGATGTCACATCAATGCATTGTGCATATTGTTTATTTTACATTTGGAGGAGAACGCTTAGAATAAATAATTGTGCATCGCTGAGTTTGGGTTTAGTTAGACAAGAAGATCAGTGCATATTAAAGGAACTCAGAATGACAAATGAATCCCATGTGAGTTATTCATCTCAAACACCGACAGTTTTGGTCTCTGACAATTTCATTCATTAAGCCAGACAAGTCATACAGTAATTGAGCTGAATAAGTTGTCCTAATGTCTTAGTCCTCCAAACAAACAGTGCTGTCATAATTTGTTTTTAATCGGATTGCATTGTTTTGGCTGATAAAATATGATAACTTGCATTATTATGAGTAATGAGAGGAGTGGAACTTACTGAGCAGCATTCCTCTCCCCAGACAGCAAAAAAAAAAAAAAACAGTTGTGTTTGTACAGTAGATGCAAATCAGCCTGTCTTGCTGTTTATTGATTTAAGGGACACTGTGTGATATGGATGCTGTCGTCTTTCGTTGTGATTTTTACCTTTCACCTGAAACAGAGCAGTTCTGTGCTGTGATCCCAATACTTTAATTAAAATGCGCTCCTCGGCTCAATATTTGGATTAGTTGAGGTTTAAGCGCAGACTGTGAAATTTAATTTGATGATATTTCCTGCTATAACAAATGAACAGGTAAACAACTACAGACCTTTCATATAATCCTCTCCATTTCTAAGTGGCATTTGGGTTGTTAACGATACCTTCAAAGAAGTGTTCATTGTATATGTGCGGTGTTGTGTATTCTCTGATGTGTAGAATACGCTACATCAGAGCACTGCGTTCTCTGAAACCACAATGTTTCTGTTCACTTATGTCAGGGTGATACCTGAGAATTACAATGATCCTAAAACATATACAATTAACCACAGTCCAAAAACTTCACCACATTTTACTTTCCAGCATGCTTCTGAATGTATCTATTTACTACATTTCAAATCAAACATGTGCACTTAACACTTATTCTAATTAAACAGAGAAAGACAAGTGTTTTCACCAACATTATTGTCAAGCAAAAAAACATTCAAAAATATAGTTTGGATATGGAAACAGTACCCATGAAGCTGGGTTGAGCAAACACTTCTTCCAATTTGCCGTCTGTGTAATTTCTATTTACATGGTAATAGTCTGTCAATTTGTGTTTGCAATGGTGCTTGGGATGGGAATATGAAGGTGCATGAATACAGCTTATGCTGAATAAAACCTAAATCAGGAAATGAGCTTTGCTTAAGTGTAACCCTGCAACAACATAAATTGTAGGTAAATGTACATTATGAGACTCAATCTCTTTTTTTTTCATCCTTCCAAATCAGTCAATGCGGTGTTGGAAACAGCTACACAGTTGCCGAAATGAGCGCAAATCAACAAGTGTCAGAGCTGTCAAACCTGCCTTAAAACACCAGGAACCTGCTCAAACACTGACATGAATGACTTAAACAGTTTGCACTGTGTTCTAATTTTCTTATTTAACTCTGTGGGTAAAATGAGAGAAAAGTATCAACTGCCAAGTGTTGTTCCTGCCTCTTTTTAAAATGACTCACAACTAGATTGTTTTTTTTTCCCCTCCAAATCTGCTTGAACATGGCTTAAAGATCTGAATCCATTCAAATAATTTTGGCTCTTGTAAACTAATGTGCTGCGCAATGAGGAGTTGTTATTGCACAGCTGTTACTGGGAGAGCAAGCCTTAGCATCACAAAAACTACAAACCACACATAGATGCAAATGTGCTTGTTCATTTACACAGGCTCTGGAAGTCATAGATTAGATGCCTGAGGTTCACAGTCATTTGACCAGAAATAACCTGTACATGTGTTGATATATTTTTTTTCTTTTTAAGAATTGCAACACAAAAAATGTAACACCTACATTATTGCAAAAATGCAGGCTTGAAAGTAAATTTAATGGTAGGAAGCCCAAGCACTCGAAAAATGAGGAAAGGGTGACCTGGATATATTTCTGCTTCAAAGCAAAAAGTGGTCACGACTGCCTGTGATCTTCTTTTGCAATACTCCAGAAAATGTAGTTAAAAAACTATCAAATAAGATACATTTCTGTACCCTTGTACCACCTAAACAGGTATATGCTCTGCTTTGAGCTGCATATCAGATGGTTTGATAGTGTTAGAAACCTTCTCCTCCCCCAACACTTTTCTGATGTCGGTTGGGGGGGTAACTTTCTGAAACAGACCATCCGACACTCTTCACGCTGTGATTGGCCAGCTTTGTGGGAGTGAGAAAAGAGCCAGCCATTGTATTGCACTTACTAGCTCTCTTTTTCATTTGTTACTCAACGATCTGTGGCACTTTTCATGTGTACAATCCAATGTAACACTATCAATCAATGCCTCCCTGAAGAGATTGTCTGAAAATGAGTTCCTCCATTTTTTAAATAATATCGTGTCTCCCTTCTCTTTATGACGGCCGGCTTTTCACTCTACCTGTGAGGGGTGTTTGAAGTGTCCATAAACACATTAGCTTTCCACCGCAGCGTGTCTTAAGATGTAGTTCTGAGATACCGTCACCCAGCACTCAGTAATAGTATATATACTTAGACTTATACCTAAGGACCGAGCTCATTACATCGACATTTAGAGACATTTCCAGTCTCTTAAATAAAAACTAAACTCGACTAATTAATCAGCTGCACAAAGAAATGAGATGATAATAGGACCCTTCCTATGCTTAAATTGTTGAACACAAGGTATGTAGATCTATATAACTTAAAGGTACGGCAGAGATAGGAACCCGACAGCTTTGAGGGCCGATGAAGTTTTTACCTGTATTAAAGAGGCTAAGATCAGTCTTGGGCTACTGCAGCTCTGAATTCCAAGCACGCCTCTGATTTGTCAGCTCTGGGAGAATGCTGTAATAGTGGACATAATGGCACAAGGAGGGTTGTTGGTGGAGTATGTGTGTGTAGGTGTGTGTGCGTGGAGAGGTGGGATGAGGAGTGTTGTGGGTAGACAGAAGGAGTGAATGACGGTAGAAAAATGTCTGCAGATGGAAGCTGAAACAGCCATACATCCTCGTTAGACCCGCTGTCTCCTCGCGGCCAGAACGGTCCCCTCATCTCCCACACACACACATAAAAACACAAACATCGACACACACATTCTCCCAGCACTAACTATACATACTGGATTGTCAAAATTCAATACTTTTTTTTGTGTTATAACAAAAATGTGTCAAAAAAGTAGTGAAAAGAACCGAACGGGGCTTTGTAAGACTTGTAAGGACTTTCTTTTTTCTTTGATTAGCTATTTCCTGCATAAAACCATTATTTTGCTATACCGTTTTCTATCAAGGCAAAGTTCTTTTGCAGTTGCCATATGCTGTAGCAAAATTAAAAACTGAGATTTGGACTTATTTTATGAAGAAATTAAACAGCCACTGTGCTCTGTGAGGCTGTACATAGGTGAACTAAATGCCAGTATCAGCATTTAGTAGCACTATCAGACAGAATCAGCATTCTAACATGCTCTCAGTATATTTCTGACTTTGAAGGAACATCAACATAAGCACCGTCACTGTAACAGATGATGAAGCCAGCAATCTTATGTATCTCAAGTTTGAAACAGGGCTGATGTTAACATCATGATGCTCAGTAGGTTTGATGTAAACCTTCATAGTTTAGTGTCGGCTGACGTGCTTATTAGTTTTATAATACAGATTAGGCTAATGGCAATGCCATTAGTTGCAGGTATTTCGTTGTAAAAAGAAGAATATAAACTGAAATTTTGGTTTTCCTCATGGCAATAGATGAAAAGTAAGCACATTTAATTTCAGATGAATACACTGAAAACTTTTGCCGCAAAAAAACCCCCAAAACATAAATGTCAAGAAAAAGAAAGCAGTCAGCAGTTCATTTATGTCTGTACAAATCTGATGGCAATTCATCTAACAGTTGTTGAGATATTCCAGTCTGGATCAAAGTGGATTACTGACTTTAGAAGTGTGCTGCTGGCTCAAAAACTTATAGAGTTTGAAAAATAACTTAGCTTATAATTCCCATTGTGTCCATAAAGTACCAAAACTCATGCATCAAAATTCAAATTATCCCCATCCTTTCACATATAGTGACATTATACAGGACAGGTGATGCACATTAAATGCTTTACAGACTTTACATAAATACTCTTACAAATGCTAGGAGATTTTCTGTTCAGTATCTTCTGAAACGATGAAGGAAAAAACAGCTTTGACGCTTTTTGGCCCAAAATTCACCACTCACCCACCACCCCCTCAGTATCCGCTGGCAAATTCTTCCCCAGCATCCCCAGCAGTCTACTGAGTCATGCCCTTTCCCATGTCGTCAGCCCCTCCTCCATCCACCCCCAGTGCAAGTCACTTGCCCCAAAGAGGGCTGGCAGAACTACAGTGATTCAAACAAAGATACAAATGGCCTCTCCGGACAGCTCGCACTTGGATCTACATTCATTACCTCTGATTTTCGCAACACACAAAAGCGTCATCGGGCCCACTGTCGTGCGCTCATGACGAGCTTCACGGTGCTGTCACCGCGGCCTTCAGGGCTCACGGCTTACACAGTTGAGACAGTCAGAGGTCAGTAATGAATATACATGTGTGGTCTGCAGCACGGGTGATACTGGGAGAAATAGAGCGAGGGAAGAAGATGAATATTGAGTTAACGTGCTGAGCAGGGTAGGGCTACATTCCCAGTTCCCCAGTCACAATGTCCTCTGCTCTTAGTCTCAGTCTGGCTTGTGAACATAAATATTTACATGGCTGTCACGATCAGGATTTATAGGACATCTTTCTGCTCTTCCCATAAGAGAAATATAAAGTATGCTTTATTCACCTTTCTTTCTTTTTTTCCTTCTTTGTTGAGGTAAGTTTCCTTTTGCACAAAAGCAATGAAATTTTTCTTTCGTTTGCTCTGGGATGTCTATGCAACCCTGTTTTCTCTGTATTGTATACAGAGTGCATGGGGTGTGAATATTGTCTCATTATATTGACAGTTCTCATCCTTGCCCGTTTCAATAACCAACATTCAGCAAAGGAAGTGCTGAAATATACACAGTTTGGATATTTCTCACTGGTGGGGTGGTGAAGAGAGGGGAAAGAAACAGAGCCAATAAAACACAGACACTATACTTATTGTCTTCCTTTGTAATACTGAAGCCAATAACAGTACTGCAGGCTAACCTGTCTGTTGTGTGTTTTCGTGTGGATGCACGTGACCACTACTAGAATATTCTCAATTGGTACAGCAAAAATGCAAATACCTTTCCTTCTCTATTTTTCTTGCACGTACCCTTCTTTTTCCTGATTCCATCCTAATATGTCAATGCCAAATCTATTTTGTCTTGTAACTCCTCTGATAGGTTGGCATGTAATTAACTCCTTGGCATACACAGTGGGTTGTCATTTGCATGGTAATAAATCTCTGCTCCTTACTGTAGGTGGGGGAAGCATACAGGACTGTGTGTTTAGCTTCAGCAAACATCCCATCTAACCCCTATCAACTCCCTCGAGTCGAACCTGTTTGGTCCGAGAGGGCTAATCGTCATTTCCAGGTGGCAGACAATGTTGATTAAACATTGCGTTTAGTTTTTATGAATGCATTTAAGGGAGTGCTGTGGCAAATGAAGCTTTCAGACAACTGACTGCTATTAATCTGATGGCGCATTTGGAGCCTTGTATTTATTTGTTCCAACAAGCCTTCTGCCATCCATTACAGTCATTTCCTTTGTCCACTTTATCAGTTGTGAGGCTCATCTTTCCAGGAGATCCCTGGCTCTCGCCCAGCTATTGCTTATATACAGTGTATCTGCCAAAACCACAAAGATGATACTGAACCACAGTGTGGATGTCCCCTGAGCGCTCAACACGCTCAAATACGGTGAAGAAATGAGGGGTTGTAGGGCAACGGGGGGCTGGGGCGGAGGGGATTGGGGAGGGCGAGGTGATTATATGTGTGTGTTTTTAGAGATGGATGAACGGAGTAAAGATTGCACTCATCTGTCGTGGTACAGTGCTCCCATCAAGTCTAATGAGTGTGCCGGGGTGACCTCAGTCTCGTAGGTTCACAGGCCTGATTAAACATCGTCTCAGACTCGGCTCAGGGGATGCCGAGCAGACCAGCACCATCTCTCCCTTCCTCTCTCCCCCCTTTTTGCTCCCCTCCATCGTCGTAATGACTCCTTCTGATCTAACCCCATCTATCTCTACCACCCCCCTCCACACACACACACACACACACACACACACACACACACACACACACACACACACACACACACACACACACACACACACACACACACACACCCTGAGTTACTCTACCAATGATTTTTACTTTTGTTTAACTGTCACCTGCTTTTAAAAACATTTGATCTCTTGACTTGTGTGTGTTTGCCGCTTACATGTTTGACAGCTTTCCATTTAAATGCCATCAGTAAGTGTGTGCACACTGCTTCGGAACCCCCAGTACCCGGCCCTCGCATTTTCCCCCAACTACTGTCTTTCTATGTTTATTCAGAACTAGTAAGCCATAATGAGGCTGAGGCTGAAGGATGATGATTAACTGCAACAGGATCCAGGAACTGGCGTAACTCATGATAAGACAGCTTTCTGTGGAGACTTTGATTTATTTGGCTGTATGGTGCAGAATATCGCCCATTCCTCTGAGCTGCAGGCCATGTGGGGTCATGAGTCGGAGACATGCAGTTAAGACGCAGCCAGCCAGTGCGTTTTAATCTTTTTCTCTTCACTTTGATCTCAGTAACTTCAGTCGAAGCCTGTTCAAATCATCACCAAGACATTTTAAAGGGTTGCAATTAGGGCCAAATAGCCTGCCATTTATCAAGCTCCTTTCATGTCCACCATTTTATTTTATGAAAGCAATCGATTGTCTCTGTGGCATGGAGGCGCAGCCCAACCTCTGCTTGTGCTCCTAGGTGCAAGCGATGAGCACAGCCGGGCCATCGCTCCAGCAGTGAGTGAGAGATAGAGGGTGATTTGGCTGGCTGGAACGCCGCGACCGACGCTTTTTTTTCTCCTTCACATTTACACCAGAGTAATCAGACAGCCCAGTCTGGTAAAAATATAGCAGCTAGTCAAAATGCCAGAGGCGCCAGGCATCTGTGTTTGCGCTCAGGGTGGGGCTCGGTAGTTTGGAGAGAGGCTGAAGAAGAGATGGAGAAAAACAGACAGAGGTCAAGAGAAGGAGAGAGGAGGATAGACAAAGTGATGACAGGAAAGGAGCAAACAAAGCGAGTGCTACAGTTTTGTGTTGTTTAGTTACAGTTTTGAGTCATTTGCATCACTCCTCCAGAGGAGTGCTCGGCTCCTTCGCAGACAGACGGCGGGGGAAAGACATGTGGCCGACACAGACTTAGACAAAGAGAGAGGGAGACTGCACATATTTGTACTCGCACACACACCAACACATGCAGTCCGGGATTTGTCATCATAGTAAAAGCTTATGGAGTAAAAGTGCAAAATTAGCACCGTTCATCAATATTTAAATACTAAAACTATGAAATGAAACATATTTAATACATAAAATATGCATGAATCCTTTAAAGATTGGGTTGGCAAGAGATGTGCTTTTTTTGTTATGGGAAGTAATACAACAGTCTTTACATGCATATTTATTAGCAGCCTATACTAATGGATTCGTGAGAACAATGTCTACACACACACACACAGACACACACATGCAGGCTGGAAAATTATCTTATATCCATATAGTGTGCATTTCCATGCGCACACACACTGAGACACACAGCAGCAGAGCAGAGCTCCAGCCGTGCGGGGCAGGAGAGGAGGCTGCAGGGCCCTGACCACATAATCATCTCCTAGAGAGTGATCATCAAGGCCTCCAACATCACTGCACAAATACACCAACCCTGGACCCCCTGGCACGAGGGGAGGGTGGAGGGATGAAGACAAAGAGTGTTTACAGGAAAAAGGGAGCAAGAGAGAAAATAAAAAGAGAGGGGAAAAGGAGGGGGAGAAAAGGAAATTAAAAAGTGGAAAGCAGAACAGGAAGGGGAAGATGGGGTCTGTGTTTACAGGGGGAAATGGGATGAGGGCAGAAAAAATGAGGAAATAGAGAGAGGGAATACAAAACATGGGAATGTAAGAAGGAAAAAGTGAAGGGCTGATGGAAGAATGGATACATGTAATGTTGACAAAGAAAGAAGACGGGAGAAGAAAAATTAGGAGGGGGAGAAAGAGAGAGATATGGGCCTATTTTGATGGGTTAGGGACAAGGAAAGAGAAAATTGGGAAGAGAGAAAGGCAGGTGGAGAAAGGAAGAAGGCAAGATGGGAGTCTGTGTCGACAGGAGATGAGAAGGGGGGGGTAGTGAGGAACAGACATTAAAAAGAAGAGTTGTGAAGGAAAGAATTAGAGGTGAAAATTGGCCGTGTTGACAGGAGAGGGCCAAAAAGGAAAGAGAAAGGGCAAAGAGGTACAAAAAAGAGGTGGGAAAGAAACATAAAGAGAGAGACAGAAATAAGGGGAGAGAGTGTATCTGTTTGCCACGCATGAATGTACAGCAGTGTTGCCCTGGAAACGGCAGCCGCTTGGATTATGAGCTGATTAGTTGCCCTCCTCCTTGTAGCCCCCCCAACCAGGCTGCCTCAACTCAACAGGGTGTGTGCGTGGTGCTACCTGGGACACGGTCTGATGAACAATCGCACACACACACACACACACACACACACACACACACACACACACACACACACACACACACACACAAACGCAGTCTTTATTCAGACACGTACTGTACATACAATGAAGTCAGGCTTTACTCTTGGTTGCCCATTGTATTCACTGTAGCCAATACCTTTCTGCGTCAACATCTCAATCTTTGGCTCTCGGCTGGACTCTGCCTCTCTGTCTCTCTGTGTGTGACGTGGCAGGGTGCTAATCTTGGCCCTTATCTTTGCCTGCAGCTCTGCTCACATTCCCTTCTCTGCGAGCACCTTATCTGCCATCACTGTCAATCAGAGCAGATCAGGCTACCTACAGCTGAGTCCGCTCGACCCCCCTCCTCCCCTCGGCCCCGCCAACCAGCCTCCTTACATGTCCATTACAAACACTCGCACCATGCATCCTCTGGCCTGCAGCATCTTTCACACATGCGCAAGAAGACATGCAAACTTAGAACCATTGTTAGAATGATGGCCACTGGCATCTTTTGTCCAAGTTTGTCTGCATTATCCTCTTGCGTCAGTCTCGCCCAGTGACCACAAACACTTCTTCCTTTTGTCAGAACCTGATTAGCATATTTGACCACTAAACTCTGCATGTGTACCAGCTAATTAGCAGATCTGTTCTTGTACCTGCTCATAGCAAAAACAAGGGCGAAATTTAATTTTGATTAAAATTTTCCTCCAGGGAATGGAGCCAAAGTGCAGCAGTAATTCATTCCAAAGTATTGCAGTAAACAGAAGCTGTTTGGCTATAATACAGTACACGTATTGCAGAGTCTCTGGAAAAGGGGTTGTTTTATAGTCAATGGGAATAAAAAAGGAAGAATACTTTGAAGAATGCTTAAGCATTATTTTAATGATCCAATTGAATGGGAAGAATTAATAAATTAACATGCAGTTTTCATGATGTATTGACTATTTTGATGGGGAGCAGTTCGGTGAATTTAATCACATTTTTGTTTTGTACTCAACTGCATCATAAGACTGTTTAATTCGAAACACTTTCACATGACATTTTCTAATTTATATACCTTAGGTGATTTTGTAAACCCCCAGTACCTCAAAAAAGAAACATGCCAGTACACAAGAGGAATAAAAACATTAATGTTCTGTTGATGAAGACCCCAGACCTCTGTTATTGATGAAATAAATACTAGAAGGAATCTTACTTTTGTCGTAGTCATGCACAGGTGCACATTGAGTTAAACAGACATGCAAATGAACGCGCACACACACACATACACACACTCCCGCCCATCGGCATTCTCCTGCAATCAGGCAGGGCCATTGACCTCCCTCCTGTGATCACACTATGAAACCCACCCATATAAATACTGCACACACAGCCCACAATCACAGACCCACCCACTAATCAGAAGTACTAATCCAGACTGCCGGCATTTTGGTTCACAAGACTCGCTATGAGGTCAGCTGCACCGCAGGTACAACTAAAGGAGAAAAAAATAAAATAGCACAAATCCCTTTTGGGCAAGTTTAATATTTTTAGGCGAGGGCACTTTTATGTGGGGGCAGGTGTGCTCTGGCTCCCTAATGCTGAAGTAATTGTAGATAATGGAGTTTTAAGGACAGCTGCTGATGCAGGTTTAAGTAGGATTTGGGTAGAGATTTATGGTGGAGGGAAAATGGGCGGACGGGTGGAAAAGTTGGAGAGGTTCGAGTGTGAGGGAGTGAAGAAGGAGGTGAGAAAGGAGATGTGGAGGTTAGTGGAGGGGGGGTCTGCCTTAGTTTATGCCAGCAAAGGTGAGAAGCAGGGGGCAAGGGAGGGAAAGAGAAAAAAAGATATGGTTCTATCATCTTTCAGAAAAAGCTGTGGGATTGAGAGGGTAGAAAAAAGAACTCATCCATAGTTTAGTGCGAAACGAGAGCCCGTCTGGCCCGGTGCTTCTCGAGAATAGGGGGTTATAGAGGGCACAAGCTGGATGACTAATTGGGGAGGATATGAAATGAGGCTTGACTCAATCTACACCCTTGAATCAACTCTGCCCTACAGTATGCATCAAATGGGCTCCCTAAGTGGTGCTTTTCCATTGATTATACCCTTTCAATGTTACGCTCCAACTCCTTGTTGGAGAAATTTGACAGAGGAAAAAAAAAGAAGAGGGAACTGAAGGGGGCAGTTGAAATACCGGTCAATACTTAGCAGGGGCAAAGTAGAAAAAATAGGAAAGCAGAAAGTGAGTAATATCACATAAACAGATAGCCATGAAAGCGATTTGAGGGAAAGAGAGAGAGAGGACAAGGTGTGTAAAAAGTGAGTTTGGCTCGCCGTAAACGCAGCGGTGCGTGGCACTTCGCCTGGCATGGCACTCACACTTTATGAGGTGTGGAGGGGCCGTCTCCCTCGCCTCTCTGCCCATTTTAATGATACAGTTTAAATGGAAAAGCTGGAGCTTCAGTCGGTACCAAGGACTCACTCCCTCTGGTCCACACACACACACACACACACAAAAACCCGGATGGGCATACATCAATATATACTCACACACATGCATACAAGTTACCCTGAGGCATGCATTAGCATGATCCTAAATGTCTTTCTTATATCATAAATAAAAAAAGAAACAAAAAAATCACCTTATAGATTTTGGGTTTTATTTACATTAAAATAGTCAAAATCATTGCCTGAAGCTTAGTGTACATACAACAAAACATTTGCAAGCATGTAAATATTAGAGAATTCAAATTCAGTGACATGAAATTAGACTGAAATGAACAAAAGGCTTGCCTATTTTCATGCAAAATTATATGAACATCTGAAGTTTTCATCAGATATGCTGAAACAGGCCAAAGATGGATATCGCTCACATTCCAAGCATGCATGCACACGCTTACTCACACACGTATACACTTCACACACACTATACACCATACGCATGCACTAAAAATGATCATAGGCTGGAGGTGTAGCCTTGGGTGAGAGTGGAGAGCGACAGCGATGAAGTCGGGAGGTGAAACCGGCTGTCAGAGCTGTGAAGTTTCCTCAGATCTGCCCTGTGTGCCTGGCCACTGTACAGACAGAAGAGAGGGTTTCTACCCACACCTGTCACCTATCACTGTAACCTCTCAGAGGCGAACATACCGCAGTAATGCAATATTGATCTGACAATGTAGTGTGTGTGTGTGTGTGTGTGTGTCTGTGTGTGTGTGTGTGTGTCTGTGTGTGTGTGTGACCCTGCACAGGTGTGTGTGCGTGTTTGGGTGAGATGTTCACCTGCCTTGTGTACAAGTGACTGAGTTGCAAGAAGTTTGTTGATGTGTGTCACGTTGTTTGTGTGACTGTGAAGTGTGTGTGCGTGTGTTTGATAAGGAAGGTGGCTACGGGAGTGATGCATTAATAAGCAAGAGGTGAGGTGTTAGCCTTGGTGCTATTTCTGACACCTCACTGTCAGAGCCTTCCTCTGCAGTGGCGGGCCTGACTGAACGGAAACTAGCGGGGGCCTGTGCACCCTCATTTCACCTTTCACTTCTCTGTATCCTGCCTTGTTCTCTCACATTTTCCCTCACTCTGGCTATCTACCAGTCTGTGATAGGAAAGTCTTATATTTGTAAAGACTATTTACTCTAGTAAAGAGGTTTTGCAAACTAAACGTTTAATTAAATCTATTTCATAATGAGGTAAATCTAGAATCTGAGCCTTCGATCTACATAGGTGCACACAGAAATGTCTCTTTTTTGCACATTTACATGTGTAATGTATGAAAACTACATATTTAATGCTGTAGCAGGCCCTTTTTTCTGTTTATCATCCATCTATAATTCATTGATTCACAGCACGTAGTCACTGATACTAATGATGGGTAACTTTTGCATGCATAAGTTACAGATATTTTGCTTATTGTCATTCATTCCCTATATGTTTAAAGAAAGGTTTTCTCCCTGTTTGATTATCAATGTTCCTAAAGTGTCTTCTGAATCAGGATAGCCAAAGGGCAACATCATTACCCTTTGGCTATCCAGCAGCAGAATTGAATGTTACTTTAACAATCAAAGAGTGAATATTTTTATTTATATACTTCCGAAAATATACTTGAGCTTGTGATAAAATGGCAACAGGGTAAAACTGATGCAATAGATATTTCTAATAAAACAAATGGTACATCTTCCGTTGCAGAAACTGATATTGTGCCTCGCTCTCTAGAAGTATAGGACAGTGCAGTGTAAGAAAGAGCAGGGTATAAAGTAGAGCTGAGATTTATATTCTCTATATTCATGATATTTCTTCACTATTTTTTCTTATTGAGAGAAGTTTCTTTTTATGTTTGTGTAAGTCAGTGTCTGTGTATCAGAGTCTATAGGGGATAAAGAACCAATATTGCAGTGACATAAGAAAAGGAGATGTGATGGCAAGAAAGAAACTAAGAAAGAAAAATGCCAGTATTGTACCAGTCATTCTTTGTATTAAAACTGCTCCATGCAGGTTCTAGCATCAATGACTGGACGTCGCCAACAGCTTCTAATGCATCGTACGCTCAGGCTATATCTATTTCTCTATTATTTCTCCATCCAGATAAACGTCTTAGCACTGCCTTAGAAATCTCAGCACCTTGAAGATGCTTAAAAATACCTCACACAACCATTCATGCACACCTGGCATGCAGGTGTCTGTGTGAAAATAACACAGTGGGTTGGTTGCTCAACTGTACAAAATACTGGCTAAAAGTAAGACCAGAGATTTCCTTAAATGCACAACACCTACCAAGCATCGCCTGCGACTCATGTTGAATTATCTGCTGGTATTCAAGGCTGATGTCTTTGTTTTCTTCCAGTAAAAGGCTTCACATTGGGAGTGGGATGACTCAGGGAACAACACGTAGTGACAATTAAACCCAACTGGACAGCAAACATTCGTGTCCAGTCCCTGTTTACAACAGTCTTTGTTTCTGCCTATCCAGACTAAAATGATCAGTTTACAAACTAAGACAAGGGCAGCAGTGTTTCCAAAAGTTTCAGTTTTAGGGGTCCCAAAACAACAGGTGTAAATGTAGCAGAAGTCCTGCGTTTTATAGGGAAACTGTATCAGTGTTTTACCAGTAGTTTTACCAGCTAAGATTTTGTGTCTACTCCGATTGTACTGCTTTACTGCACAAAGAGTTTTATGTCACAAAAAGGTACAAGCTGCAGATATTCCACCGCTAAGAGATAAAACAAAGTTATCCCTTGTAGTGAAGCAAAAGAGATAACAATTTTAAGGAGAAAAAAAAAAACACAAAGCTGGAGGGATTATGAGAGATGTGGCCTTCATGTTGAGAAGCAGTTCTTGCAGCAATACTACTGGTTTAAGATAGTTCAGAGTTTCATCTCTTTATTGTGACAGACAGACATGAAAAAACACCAAACATCCTTTAATTCCAAACTAAAGAAGAACCCTGAACTGCCCTCTAGAAGAACCCAGAGCGTCTGTGCACAAAATGCCTTTACTTCAGAGGTCTAAACCTGAGCCTGGATCTCCCAACCCCAGCTCTCTCACACTCAGATAGTATAGTATATAGACTGACTCACAGGAGCCCAGAAACAGCAGTTATTCCCAGTGCAATAAAACAGCCAGACTAACTAATGGAACCACCCACACACCAAACATACTTTTTTATCACACACTGCTTTCACAAACAAGCGCACACGTGCGCGCACACTCTTTTTGTCCCAGCCCACTCATTGCTCGTTAGCTGCTGCATCAGGGTGGTTGTTTTTTCGCGTTTGCTACTGTGGCACAGTCGAGCTGGAACTCGCTGTATCTGCTGAGAACGCACCACCAAAAATACTTCACTTAACAAACTCTTCTGATTACAGTTTGACTTTCTCGCTGTCTCCTTCCCTCCACCCTGTCTTTAATCAGCATGTAAACAAGCACAAGGTCATTTTCTTTCTTAAACGAAATGGGGGAGATAAGAGGAGCGTGGCGTAGTTAATCCTTTGGACACGCTGATGGAGGAGTTTGTCCTGGTGATGCTCGAGTGTTAATTATGCAAGAATGCCTCTCCTCTTGTGGTCTCTCTCTCTCTCTTTCTTTCTCTCTCTCATGATGACTCATCATTTTATCTCTTTCCTCTTTTGCTCTCTTTTTCATGTTCTTTGGCTCTCTTTTATGCTGCCCTCCCCCAGCTATTCCCTCCCAAAAAAAAGTCTGACGCCCCTTCCCATTTTTTTTACAAGTGCATAGAGATACTGTACATGCAGGTCTTCTGTGTATGAATGTGTGTGTGTGTGTGTGTGTGTGTGTGTGTGTGTGTGTGTGTGTGTGTGTGTGTGTGTGTGTGTGTGTGTGTGTGTGTGTGTGTGTGTGTGTGTGTTGAGATCTTTTTCAAATCAGCACGAGGTTTACACTTGTCCACATATGATTAAGTGCAGTGTTTGATAACTCTCTCTGCCACACTGATTTGCTGAACTCAGCAACATCATGCTTTCTTTATCCCTTGTTTAGACTTTGAACAAATATGTGCAGGTTGCTGGGATGTCTTTGGGTTTATTTAAGGTAGAAATAGTCGAAAGGAAAGGAATAAAAGTGCAGTGGAATTAGAAAGAAAGGAACAACTAAAAAAATAGTTCCATCTTCAATGCAGCTGTCTAAGTAAAAGTTAACACCTCATATGAACCAACTCATTGGAGTGTCAACACCTGTTTCTAGTGAAACATTCTGTTGTGTGAAGCTAGACTGAGACGTCTTTTGAATAACACCAAACTTTTACCATAGATTTACACCTTCTCAAGCTGAATGAGATGGAAGTTAATTAACTTAATCCACAGCACTTTTTTGATGACTTTAAGGAGAGGGAGAAAAAAAATAAAGTCTCAAATATTTTTGGTTCGCTTTTGATTTTTCTTTCTAGCTGTTATTGCCAAACAGCCCAATCTTGATGCAGCAGAAACTTTGATGTTTAATTGGTGTAGGAAATGTCATATTCTGGCGCGCAGCTTAACTAAGAGACAGCAATCCAGTCTGAGGAAAAGACTAAAAGCATCATTTTTGGAGGTATGACAGCACCCAGGCCTCATTTCCATCTTTCTCCACTATTTGTCAGTCTTCTCCTCTTCCCCAGTGAAGCAGCAATGTTAACAATGCTGTCCCCACATTTACCAGTTCTGCCTCATTACAGCTAAAGAAGCGGATAAATTAGCGCAGGAGAGCATGCACAGCAGAGTCCAACTCTACCTGTCAGCGAGGGAAAGATAGTGAACATGTTGAAAAGGAGGAAAGGTGTGAAGGAACTGCTTAGCCTTCAGCACATATTAAAACAAAATCCACCCATTAAGGCAGACACTTATCTTTCTAAAATCATTGCCTGAGATTTATGGGTCAATATTTTTGGATATAGGGAATCCCGATTTGCAAATCAAGGATTTATCTTACTGAATCTATCATCCTCTCTAAGTTCTATAGTCTGTTTTGCTTTAGCATGCATTTGCTTGTGTACACTTTGTCACATAGAATATGTGTATGGGAGGGTTCTTTTTTTTAAAATCCTGTAAACACAAAATGTGTTTTACAAGTGTAGGATGCTCTTTTTTTTCAAATCTTGTATTATTTTAAAGGAAAACTCATGAACTGCTTTCTCTCTTTTTGTGACTTTACACTTAGATTCATCTTTCAATAATCTTTTTCTCCTTACCTGAACAACCTCTTTTACTGTTTTGCGATATATATTCAAGACCAAGAAGACAAATTGGCCTGGATATTGCCATCCTCTGAACACCAAAACTCTCCTGCCCTGTAGCCTTTAAAACCCACTATCTCTCCTGCTCATCTGTCCAGCGCCTCTGGCCTGCCATCTTTATGGGCTGGTTAAGGGCGCTCTTACAATCAACTATGTTTGCGCCCTGTCCACATTCGTCAGTAAAACAGCCAGGCATTCCACAGTGTCCACCCGCCTGCCTGCCAGGATTAACATTTCGCACTCTCCAAGGTTGAAAATCCCATCAGATGGAACGAAATTAATTTTTGCACAATATTCAGGGCCACCAGCCACATAATAGGAGACAATGCCGAGTGCATCCCTCGATTGTGATTCCATTCACTCCCTAATCGGCAGGATGGCCGAGCACGGTGCAGCAGCGTAGTAAATGCTTTCATCCCAGGGGGATAAGAAAAACAATGGCCCTTTTTAATTTCTTTTCTAAAGCGGGCAGCAGAAAGAAAATGATATAGACGTAATTGATGATGAGGAGAGCAGGGGGAGCCTTAGCAGAGGTCTCACGTCCAGTGCCCAGGCCTTTTTTTTTTGCTTCATAATGGCAACCGCTCAGGGGCACTGGAGGTTGACAAATCTGGCACGGAGGACAAATTGATCGGCAACAGAACACAATTTGTCCCTTTAAAAGAATGGGTAAAGGCCCTGTGTGGCCTGAGTAATTAGTTTAAACTGCAGCATGTCTGCCCAGGAGTGGACCTGCTGGAAAGGAGCTCAGTGTGTCTGCTGATAAGATGCTGTGACACTGCAACATACATAAACAACTCTCCTCACAAAGCCATTACTACTGAATGCAGATAGCAATTAACATATTTTTGATAAATGAGAATAAAGGAAGGGTTAGACATGCAAGTGCAAATGTCACATGTCAGGGTGTATTTTTGAATGGCTGAATGTTCTTATGCTTATTTACATGCATGTGTGAGCTTGTATCTCTCTCAAGTTCCCCTGAGAAGTCACTCTTCAGTGAGTAAAAGTCTTGTTTAATTAAGACTCAAATAAAGCAACAGTATGTTTGCGAACATTTCCATAAATTAAACTTTTTTACTTCTATTCCTACTCACTGCCTATTGAAGGCATGCGTGGTTTTAGCAGAGTGAAAATGCTGGTTGCTGATTCTGAACGTGCTCTGAGGTGCAGACAGAGACGTACAGCAGGTGTGCTGTGGCCACGTCTGTGGTGTGATGCGGGTAGAGAGTGTCAAGAACACGGATGCACTGATCCATGGCCCCATGGCGGTGTGCTTAGTGACACATAATACTGGTATTGCACAATCTTCCCCTGACCCATTTTTGTGTGACACATACTGAAGTCAGTTTTCTGCACTTTTTATGCACAGAAGGGGAAGAAAAAATGCTAGAAACCCAAGCATTTTGCTTCCCACTTTGGTGGAAGCTGATACCTTCAAGTTTACCCTTTCAAATTTGAAGAGAAACACTTCAGAAAGTATAAGTTTGTAACTTTTTTTTTTGCTCTCCTATCTTTTTCACTGTTGCGCTTGGCTGCCTTGTCATCAATACAGGGGTCAGGTGCTGCTGGTACCCTACTCAGAAACCAAGAAAGAAATGTGGATCCCTCCACAGAAACCTCGTACATAAGTGACAAGTATAGGGCTGGGGTGCCACCCCACACTCAGCACTTTCCACAGATAAAGTGTGGAAAAAGAGAAAGGGGGAGTGAAAGTGGTAGAGATATGATTAGGCAAGAGAAGACATGGGGGAGGGTAGGAAAAGGAAGAGAGTGAAGTGAATGAGATACAAAGAGAAGCTGGATGTTTTTTCCTAGAAATTTTTAATTGGCTTTTGGGCTTCAGTAGCACCCAATTAGCATGCTTGTTACATGTGAACACCAAGAGCTAATTGGCCTGAGAGGAGAAAGCAGCGCGGCCCTGAAAGGAGAGAGCAGGATTCATTTGAAGATTTGCAGCTCCAATAGTACCATGTTGGGAGGCTATTTGGCAAACAGTTGTAAATAACATTTTCCAGCTGCAATTGCAAATATTAGTTATCCTTTCTTACAGTCTTTATTGCCAAATGGCATAACTAAAAAAGAAAAAAGAATGGCTGCCATAAAGTTTATTGGCAATCAAAGAAAAGCATTTGGTCATCAGGGCTTGTTTTTTTTTTCTGTGATCAACAACTTACCTGAGCACACAAATTTTGTTGATGAAGAAATGCTAATGCAGTGTTCACAAACTACAATTAAGCCCCCATAAGTCTGTGTGTTGATGTTCTGCAAATTAATCAGCTCGGGAGAGAAATCATTCACAGGCATGACCTAACCTGTCCACACACAGTGCCACCCTGCCCCACATTGGGGAATATGCTGAATGCACACGAAAACACGACAGAGCTACGAGCTTACCAAGGGCAAGAGGCTGAATCTCTGATTACATTTACTGTACAAACTGTAGCAGCAGGATCTGATGCACAGGACATCAAGAGCTCATTATGCTCTTTACATGCAATTAATCAAACAATGTAAACAAAGCTCGCTCCAGCCACAACAGACAGAGTCAGATTCCCCAGTGGCATTTCAAGTGTGGTGCACACAGTACACGACTTGGTAAATAAAAGAATGTGAATTATGAGCAAATTTAAGACTCATAGCCAATCTGGAGATGATGTAATAGCAGCAGCTTCGTACTGAGACCATACAATAATATTTCTCCCTCCCTCCTCTCTGTCTGGCTGCTAAGCCTATAGTCTACTCATTTTGTGAAATGTACACAGTGTGTTGATATGAAAATATCTCTACTGTGCTGGGGAAAAAAATGAGACACACATTTTGTAGCAAAGAAAGTATTATATGAAGGATGCACAAGCAGATGATGTGGTTTTAGTTTATGAAAGAGAAACTCTTTTCGGTGGAAGTTCCTTTTCTTTTTTATCAGATAAAATACCACAGAGAAATGTGTTATTCATCCCTGCAAATGTAATAATATTCTGCGTGTGCTGTTACAATATGCAACCGCTACATTGTGGCTGATGTGGATGGTAGCCGTTACGTTACCTTGACTGCTATGCTATAGCAACCACAATAAACAACATATAGTATGATAACAGCATGTAACAGTTTTACTTCTAAACAACTTTTAGTCTACCTATATGCTCACATAGGGAAAGCAAAGTCCATGGTTTCTGCTGCACACAGTCACCCGTGTGAAGTATGTTTTGCCATTTTTTCTTCTTGAATGAATGATGCCCAAGACATTAAGTATTTCAGTTTTGCCCTTCTTTTTTTCCCCAAAACAATCCAGCTTTACTAAACTAAAATGTAGTGGACAACGAAACTGTAGACATGCAACAAGAAGTAGGAAGCTCTTATCACCTCTGTGCTCTGTTCAGTGGGGACTGCTTTCCCTTTCACAGATGCCTGACAGAGTTCATGATGATCCAAGCTTACAATGTCTTGAAAAAGAAACATTTTTGGAACTTTGTATTGTTTTTGCTTCATCTATCCTCCTGAGAGCAAGAGACTTATTTTAATGTGTAAATGCCAGATATCTCATTGGAACAAAAATTTGCATTTTGTTTCCTGACAATCACACGGCCACAACCGGACTGCACAACCATGTCTGCAGCACTGTGCGGAAAAGCCACCGAAATGGCAACATTATACGACTGAGTATCTCAAACCATCAGGCCATGACAATGACAATGAGCCTTGTCCGGAAGTGTCACCTCTCCCAGTCTTTGTCTGCCTCTGTCTCTGTCGTACTGTCCTTGTTTTCTCTCCCTCCCTGTCTCTGTCTTTCTCTCTTACATCAACACACACACACACACATGGGGAAAGACAGGGCATCTTTATTAGTCTTCTGTATGCAGGCTGTGCTCAGCCTGAGATTGCAGGACTGACCCCTCGCTGTGAGCTGTACAGGGTAAATGTTTACTCAAACCCCACCGAACATGCCATTAACCTCTTTCTAGATAGAAGACAAACAAGAATGTCCCTCCATGAGGGCAATAAAGACAGGAACACCTATCCAGGACCATCATGACAATCATCTCATTATGGAGCTGCAGGAGGCAGTAAGGAGCCAGGGAGCTCGGTCTCCCAGGGACACTTTCGCCGCAGTGTAGCGGTGTGCCTAACATTCAGTGAAGTATCTATGATATGCACTGAAGTGCAAACAACTGATTAACCCAACAGAGAGGAACAATATGACGCCTCCCTCCCTCCCTCTCTCTCCCTCCCTCCCAAAATGCATCAACCACCTCTGCCCCCTTGTACAAACCATTCCATATGTCTACTCCCCCCCCCCCCTTCCTCTCTTACTTTTTGTCTCTTCTCTATCCCTCTCTGTCTCTCTATACTTCTTTCTCTCCCTGGAGATTTAGATGGATATCCTCAGGCTCTGATTAAAGCCCCAACCTGGGAGGTTGTCTTGGTGGTGAAAGGAAAGGAGGGGCAGCGGGGGCCAGTGAGGAGCCTGGGCACCTAGTACAGCTTCTCTTTCTTAGGGACCTGCGGGCGTAATTCAATCACACCTCGATAATTCCCCTGATGTGAGAGTCGAATCCCCCTCACACGCATCAAGTACAGATAGACACCACCAGCTCACACTCATCCCAGATTGAGGGTCTCCTCCTGGGTGGGTTTAAGAACCCACTACTGGGTACGTTTTACCTGTGTCGTTTGAAGAGGCCATTATTTTAATTGAAAAAGTTACCCGCCCGCCAAAGGCAAACGATAGAAGATGGGGGGAGGGAAAAAAAACAGGGAAGAGAATTAAAACAAAAACACCAGATGGTGATATACATGGTAAAAATGATTGTTTATACTTACTGTTTGATTATATGTGATAATGAGAGTGGGATTCCTCAAGGCAATTAGTGTCTGTGGCAGCCATATTGAGAGAGGACAGGGGAAGGACGGCACGGGCTGTTATGAAGGAGCGCTTATCAAATATCTCCGGCGGGGTGATTAGTGTAATAAGACACTGCAAGGTGAGATAGGCCACTCACACTCTTTTAGTATGTCTTGCGCGTGTATGTGTGTGTGTCTGTGTGTAGGTAAGTGAGCGAGAAAGTGTGTGTGTTAGAATGAGCGAGAAATGGAGTCTGAGAAAGTACGAGCGACTCTCTCCATCTGTTTCCATGTCTGTGTGTGTCTGAGTGTGTGTCTTAATGTACACTGTGTCCCCATGTGCCTCGGTATGTTGGTGTATGTGTGCGATATAATTCCTATGTTAATGTAGGTTCCCATGTCAGGCTGGCTGCCCCAAGGGCTTTAGCCTATGACAGAGGGCAGATTGGGGGCACTTACCCCTGGCAGAGTCTTCTGTTCATGGAGGGCGCTCTGGGCCTTCAGTGCTGACTCTCTGGCACAGTATGTTAGAAAGGCACATCCTAGAGTGTCAGGGAGACAGGAGAGAGATGGCCTGATTACACACCACCAATAATAATAAATATAAAAGAAAGAAAAATGAAGTTATGGTCAATTTTATTGTCACATTTGACAGAAGAGTGCATTTAAAGTGCATGTTTTGATTTTTCAGGCACTTGACAATTATAAGACCACAAAACATCAAATCTAAAAAGAATAAAGTCACATTTATGTCTTTATGATAATCTGGGGATTTCAACATTTAGTATCCATCAAACATATTCTCTAAGCTACATGGAGGATTAAAACACTGCCTCGCCTTCTGAAAGCCCATTTAGACAGAAGTAAAGTGAACAGAGGCTCATTAGAAAATGTAACTTATGCTGATTCAAACACACATCTTGATTTTAATTGGATAGCTGTGAGATTAAACTCCAAAGGGCTGCATTGTAAAGATGTTAAGCCAGCCTATCATGTCCATTTCAGTGTTTGTTCAGCGTTTAAGCATACAGTCGACTTCTAAAAGCTATGCTGTAACCTTCCAAATGGACCCAGAGATTTAAGATTTCACTAAAGTAATTCCCTTCTATGCATGGCCAAAATGTAAGACTTACTGGAGTTTTACAAGCCATTATCAAAAACATGTATTATATTCAAATGGAATTCATATACCCCAACAATTGGAATGCGGCTCTCTAAAGTTAATAGCTCCATACCCTCAGAGAAAATAACGTGCTGGTTGAGAAATAAGATTAAACTTTCAGTTTTTTTTATGTGACAAGTCCTTCAGATTAGATTTAGTGAACTCATGCATATCTTCACTGTTTATGAGAAGAAATCCACGTTGCTTATATTTTTCATCCTTCTGTTTTCCCCATTGGATATCATACAGTAAAATGGACTAAAAAGAAAACAAAATGTTTGACGTACAGGAGTAAAAGCCACTGTGTTCCTCAAGGTTAAATTCAAACAGAGTAGTGATGAAAAATGCTTAGTCACCACAGATTGGATGATTTTTTTTTTCAATTAGCAAAAAAAAGAAAAAAGTATACTGCTTTTTGATGAATGCTCACTTTCACAGTTATTGAACCACACATCATTGTGCATATACTTTAGCTGCCAAGTCATTAAAACCTCTGGTGATGAGCTGAAACTGTATCCTCACATATCTCTAGAGACTTTTCTTTAAGTTGGAAAATTCAGGGAAACAGAATGCAAATAAACAGTAAATAAGTCCCTAACCAATATGTGACAGGTTTCATTAAAGGGTGAGTTGTTGCTCTGTTACGTGCTTGGCAGAGCTGACAATGGGTGACCCCGTTCAGAAGAGGTTTTGCACTGTGCAGCATAATTTCCCATTACTACATGTCACACCTACTGCCAAGGATTCCCATGAGAGGAGAAAGACACGCACACACACACACACACACACACACACGCTCACACGTACAGATGACACCCGCCTTGCCTAGCACCCATCATCCCCAAAAGCCAGAAACACACTCTGGCGTCTGGCCAAGAGAGCTCCCTTTCACGACAACCTTCACCCACCTCCACAACTAGGCGGTTACTCAAGAGGAAAAATCACCTAAACGACACTGATGAAACAGCACGCCACACAGCAAAGCAGAAAAGTTTGGGAGCCTGGGGAAACACTCTTCATCCTTTGTGACATTACAAAACCGTGGAACATGAGCCGAGGCCTCCCGGGGGGCACGTCCCAGCAAGGGCTTATGGGAATTGCAGGCTGTTGGTGACACTCATCTGGCACTGCCCTTACAATTTTTTTGCTATTTTTCACCATGCTGGTTTGCTGCATATTTCCCATAAGTTTGGCGTACATCTTGGCATTATTTTATCACAATTTTCTGTGGCATGCATTGAGTAAATGTCCCTGCCACAACTCAATTCATGCAGCAGTGAAGGTTTACAAGTTAAAACATTTTGCAACTGGATGGCCTTCCAGGAAATTAGCCTTGGATTGCCTCTCATCCTCTAATTTGCACATCCTAACATGGAATGTAGCATTTAAAAAAAAAAACAACATTTTTTCATCTTCAGAAAACCTTTGATCGATTGATAAAACAGCAAGCAGAACCCACTCAAAAAAGAAAAAGATGAGAAAAGAAAGTTGTATAGGAAATATAAAGTTTAAACAATGAGGTGAGTGTCATAAGTTGAAAAAGAGCAATTTAATGAACATTTTGTGGCAAAGTATTTCAATAAATGGAATAAATCTAAATTTGTATCCAAATGTGTGTTGTACTTTCCTTGCTTTCCCACCCCTCCCTCTTCTCTCATCCCTCCCCCTTGCCCTCCTCTGTCCCTCCCAACCCGCCCGGCCAGCAGGCAGATGGGTCCCCCCCTATATAGAGCCGGGTTCTGCTCGAGGTTTTTTCCCTGTTAAAAGGGTGTTTTCCTTGCCACTGTCGCCTTTGGGCTTGCTCTGGGGGTCAGGCATATGGGTTCTGTAAAGCGTCTTGAGACAATTTGATTGTAATTGACGCTATATAAATAAAATTGAATTGAATTGAATGAATTCAATTACAATTATATGAAGTCACTGTAAGCGTGTATATGAATACATATTTTGAGAAAAAGGAAATAAGGGAGCATGAGAAGATTGTATATTGATGAGCACAAATATCCCTATAGTTGAATGCATACAGGTGTAGTCACTGCTTTGGTTCAGGTATTGAAAGTCTTCCTCAGCATAGATAGGAAGTTCCATGAAATGTTAAACAAAAGCTTCTTATAGGAAACTGAATATCCTCCAGAATAACATATTGACAAGTCTCCTTATAATTTTAGGTTATTTAGATTTTTCAAATGCCCTCACTTTTAACCTTTTTCCTCCCCTGAAAAAGTATTAACTTTCAGGGGAAAAGAAAAAAACATTTATAAAAGCACTGTACTTAAGTGCAATTTTCTGGTCCTTCCAACTTACTGACTTTCCACTTTATGCTGCTTTATACATTTCAAAGGAAATGCTGTTGTTTACTTTGGTGTTGTTTTTTACAGCTACACTTACTAGGCTCTTTTTCTGATTAATATTTAATAATTATATTTGAATAGTATAATATCCTGTTTTAAAATTATAATAATAGGTCATTGTATTAATAAAACATGTAACTTCCAAACTACAACATAAACTCCCAACACTGAATTCACAGGAAATGTTTATATGTTCATGCATCAATAATAATGATCCTATAATAAAAGAGCAGTGCAAGGGAGCATTCTACATTATTAATAGTTTTACTCTTGATATTTTCTGTGAATTTTGTGCTGAATACTTCTGATGTGGAATGTTTAAATGTAGTGGAGTACCTTCATAGTGTGACGCTGCTGCTTTGTCTTAAGAAAACGATGTGAATATTCCTTCCACCACTTCGCCACACAAAGCGTAAAACAAGTGGAGCTGCATATGAGACAAGTGAAGCAATCTCCCCCTGCTGCAAGTTCATCTCGTTGCTTCAAGAAAAATAGCATTTGATACGATTAGTTCAATTGACTTGTTAATCTGGACTTCTTGTGCAGCGTAGTGTTAAATATCCAGGGCAGCTGCCTCGGCTCCCTCGCAGCAGCGGAATATCTGCAGGACTTTAGGAGAGCTTCCTATCCAACAGTGCTGGCTCGGGGGAACGTCTGAAGCCCAAAGGAGTCAGTGACTGAGAGAGCCAGTTGTGGAACAGATGAGCATTCAGCTTGGAGAACATGAGGAGAGACTCAATGATAGTGTTTGAGAGAAGGCAACGGGGATGTAGCAGCTGGTAGCAGGTTAGGGCTGTCAGTTTAAAAGTTTAAGTTGACTAATTGGCATGGGATTGCATTTATACTTGCAAGTTATCAAACACTGTTGTGCCCCTCGTCGTATATGGAATCATACAAGTGGAATTTTCAAACACACCCCCTTTTGTTTGGTCTTTAGTCAAGATGCAAGAAAGTGCAAATTTATTTCAAATGTGCATGACATGACAGCAACAAATAGAACTTAAATAACAAAGGAAAATATTAACTTTATTGTGATGTATTATGGTCAATAGCTCAGTAATTAAGTCTTCAGCAGTAATGTCCACTAATTATTTCATTACTTCACATTGTTTTTTTAAAATATTGATGTTTGATATTTACTCATTGTCAAGCATATCTAAAATAACATTAAACTGTCCTATTCAAAGCTTAAATCAACCAAATATTAACTAAAGACTGCACTAAATGTGAAGTAAAGGAAGACGAGAAAATGGGAAAAGTTCCAAAATTATGGCTAAGCTCTGAGTTTCAGCAGAAGAACCCGTTGCTTCCTGTTATGAGCAGGTTAAGTGGGGTGAAAATAATACTTTGATAATCAAATACAGTTTACCACGCCATCATTTCAGTGAGGAACAAAAGTTCAACCTATTGCATTTTAGGTGAATGAAAAAGTAAACCCTGTAAAGCAGTTGAAGAAGAAAGCAGGAAATGTGAAATTTGCCTTTGCGTTTGCAAGACACGTTTCGGGTAATTACTTAAAGAACTTTTCCCCCTGTAATGCTTTTTCTAACAGTTTGTTTTAAAATGGAAATTAGTATGTGCTTGCAATTGCATGCATCCAGGCATTAAGAGTAAATTGTGCTTTTTTAAGGCGTCAGGTACCTGTAATTGAAATAACTCCAGAACAAATTTGTATAAAATTTCAATTCATTAGCAGTGAATTCATGAATCATGAGCAATTTGCTCTCCTTCAGTCTCCTCACACGTCTGCTCCGAGAATGTTCATTAAACTGGGAAAAGAATGCAAATTAATTTCCAAAAAAGACCCAGGCAAGAAAATAATAATAATTAAATAAAAAATGTTGCAAAACGACTGGATGCTGCTGAACGTGACAGCCTGACCCTCTCATGGGTACTGAGACAAATACAATGTGAGGATTCATCCAGCGCTTCACGTGTCTGCGTTAACCACACTATTACCCGCAGAGCATCTTTCCATCTCTCGGTCGCTCCATCCATCTACATTCGGAGCAGGCTGTTCAGAGCCGGTAGCTGTCTGCTTCATACACGGCCCCTCTTCTAATGATCAAAGAGGTCATCTGTAGACTTAAGCTACACCTGTCACTCAGCTTACACAAACTGTCAATCACTGCCCAACATTTCCTCTACAACATTCCTATTGTTGATAAAACACAATACAAGCATGGCTCTGTGACTCAGTGGCCATCACTAAAAGTAGAATTTCATAGGAAACCACGGCATGAATTGAAAGGCCACTTTCCAGGATTTCCTACATTCTATGAGTCTTTTGCAATTAGATATTACTGCCCTACTGTGGTCCACTTTTGACGTTTCAACGCCTAAAAGGCTTTTTCTATGTCAATTTGGCAGGCTATTTATAGCCAATTACACTGCATGGACCTACCAAGGAGAGGAGAATGGATGAGGATATTTAACAACTCTTTGTATCTCTTCTTCCTGGCTGTGTGGTGCAGCTCAGAGTCCCTCCTCTCAGCATCAGAGACGGATTGATAGATAATGCTACTCAAGCAAAAGATTTGCCCCCCGCTAACATTCAGCATGTCTGAACAATGCATGCGTTCTGGCACTGACACTAAGTATTATGATAATGTAGTGCTCAGCGAAATGATGGATGTTAAACAGCACGACCTGGCTGCACCACACACTGACGAGCACCATGCCCGCCAATAGTGTCAAGTCATCCCACGCACTGTATAAGGCTCCCTGACGACACACAAACTATCAAACCGACATTAAAGGCAACGGTGTCTAACAACTACGAGGCTGGATATAATCATCTGTTAAAAGACGAAGGGAAAAGAAAGTCCTCTGAGTAGACATAAGCATACAGCCATCCACTCAAGTGTACAGGAAAGTATAAAAAGTAAAATTCCCCAAATATTCAGATAAGTCTCTGGAGATACCCTAAATGCCCAAAGTAAGAGCACACAAAGCACAAAACATCTGTTCAGATTGTTGCAGTACATTCCACATGAATTAGTCATGAGCAACCATGGCATATTTTGATCTGCCCTTAAATCCATAATTATGGTGCAATTCTGTGTCACAGGACTCAGGCTGTGAAAAAGGTAGAGCTGCAAATCATCCATTAGGTACGGTTTACTAACTGATGCCAACAGCCATATGCATCATCTATCTGAAACAAATCAAATCTTTCTCATGCACAAACTAGGCTCAAAGAGGGGTTTCAAAGTAAAAATCAAACCCAATTTATGGCACAGCTCTAAATCTTTATGAACTTCATGTTTTTAGGGATCATGGCGGCGAGCTGATTATATCCTCCCACACTCCTCCGTCGCTCTGCTGCGGGAAATGTTTGTGTTGCTGGTTATGAAAGAGATGCGTATTGAATTTGTGATAATGTTACAACATTATTGACATGATAGCCTGTCACTATCCATTGGCCGATTATGATTTTTTTGTGACTCAAACAGCATGCAAACTGTGGACAAAGGATTACTGCAAAACCTCATGTTGTATAGAGGCAGAGGAAAGGACTCTAAACACTATTAGTGCTGAAGAACGTCAGGTAGAAATGAAGCTATCCACTTTGCTGTAGTTGCAGAAATGAAGATCATCTGTAATTCCAAAATCTATCAGCTGCTCCCCCTATGACATCCCAGAGAGGTTAAAACGTGCAGGTCTCAACAGCAGCCAGAAATTCTGAAAATCCTGTGTGAGTAAAATAACATATTTTACAGCTACAGTTCAATGGATATTTTAATTCCAGCCTGAAGCTTCAAACTTATTATTAGGTGAATTTTGTCCAGGTAATGTTTTAGACAAATATGATGTACTACTGTCTTCGTGGATGGACCAAAAGCAAACTAAAAGTCGCATAACTGTGAAGCAATTTAATTTTAATCAGCAATAGCTGTTTTTGTTTGGCTCTGCTCATAATGATAACAAACTGTGAGCACAAGACTTATTTTCAACATTTCAGTTGCTTTGACAAACTTGTTAGGCGAGAGTTGCCCATTTACACATCCAAAAGGTGCAATGAAGAACTTCTGTTACTGCACCTATAAAAAGATAAAACTATGCCTGATTTAAATTTAGCCACTTTCCCCTGTTGTCCCCTTTTGTGTGCAGTGAAAACTCGGCTCCCAGTGCTCCTGTCGCATTTAAAACACTCTCTGAAAGTCTTGTTAGGTAAAGTGCATCAAGGATCATCTCCAATGCTCGCTGCGCCTCCGCTGTCTCAAAACGGTGACCTGTCTATGTGAATTTCATTTTGGGGAAGAGGAAACAAAATTGTGTTGATGTCTCAAGATGTTACAGCCAAACTCTGCGCTGACACTTTGACTTCTGGGGACAAATTCACATTGTACAATCCTGTGAAAGTCAAAGGAGAAGAAGAGCGTGCTCTTGGTCACACTGCTGTTCTGATGTGTCCTCTTAGGTTTTGGAAACTAGCGGTTTCCTCTTCTGAAGAATATTGTTTGGTTTCTAGTTTGGAGCTTTAAACTAAACTCTCCTCACTAGAACAGGACGCCCAGAGAGCATTAAAATGTGACAGGAGTGATGGAAATGGAGTAACACTTGCTCCTGAAGAACACTTTGAAAGGAAACAGTTGGGAAATTTAAATTAGGTACTGCTTTTGCTTTTTGTAGGTGTATAGATGATTAGAACCTTTTGACTGTACCTAATATGTACCAGGCGTAGGGCATTGACTACCTGATGAGTTTAAGCCCTCAGTCTCCACCATTTCCGAAGGAAATTGTAGGGATTTTCAGCTGCTGCTAACTTTGACTGTTAGTTGTTTTGTGCTGGGCAAGTTTAGAGTTTCAGAATGATTTTTTTTTAAATTCAAAATCAGAAGCCTTGCTGCAACCAAAAAAACAAACTAACTAAAAAAACACTATGAGAGTAGTAAGAGCTGAGCAAGCCGCAGCCCAGAAGACCAAAACAACAAGCTGAAAGATACTGGAGGGATCCAGACGGCTTAGTGGAGCTGCAGAGTCAGGTGATAATTCTTTGTGGATTTATTACTCCACATGACCCATTTACCAACAAGTAGTCATGTGATCCATTGTTAATACAGAACTGATAATAATGGTTTTAACCATATATTTACCAGGCGCCCCAGAATCCTGAAGCACTTTGGTGCCTTTGATTGCTGAGATATGCACATGCTGAATAAACTCAATAGAACCCAGGGGAACCTAATAATGTTGGCTGTTAAGCCATAATCCTAATGGGAATTGTAATAAGTTATGCCCTCTATCCAAAATGCAGCTATTGCACAGCTATGCAGATACAGTGGCTGAGTGTCTTAAAAGTTCACGTTTGTGTGCAAATACACAAATACAGAGAGAACCTACTGTACATTCTGAAAAGAATCAATGAAAAAATCAATCTACAGTTCTTATGGATTTTTTTTTTTTTTTTACACAATTCATGGCAATTTACCAGTATGACAAAACCCAATTGTTGGTGCTATTTATTTAATAACTGCTACTATTAATTTTAATTATTATATTTTGGAAATGTATTTAAAAGTAACTGAAAGTAAAGTTAGTGTGTTGACCCTAGCATGTTTAAAAATTGCAATTCAGTTTGAACAGACTTGCATTAAGTAATTCATTTTACCTTCACTTCTCCTACACAAGCTTTTCTCACTTTCAGAATAGGCTCTCAGTCAGTACTCTCAACTCTCTCCTTGAGTGACACGGCTGATTTTACACTATACCTACTTCTGTTTTGTTAATAATTCTAATCCCATTTCCTTACTCTTGTACTTTGTTGCTTCAGTCTACAGATATCACACATTGACGCAGCAGGAGACATGAACATGGTTTAGATGAGTGGCCAATAAGAAAAACTCATCCATATAATGCATTGGTGAAATCTTATTAAAAGTGCACGCCTGTGCTCCCAAAGTGACTTTGAATGTCATGTGGGATGAAGTGGGCATAATGCATACATCAGAGTGGCCTTGGTGGGGGATGATTTGAACGGGCATACAGTCTGGCTTTGGAACAGGATTATCCTTCCCGAGGCAACCATCCTCCAGAGTGTTGACATTCAGGCATGGTCGAGGACAGGCGTAAACAACACGGACATCAGAAATATTGTTTTAATCGATCACGGGGGCTCCAAAGAGGAACACCGGAAAGAGGAGGAGCAGGTGGAGCACCAGCGGCTGATGGCTGGAGGAACAGGTGGTGCATGGACTTCTTCAGGGCTGCACTCACAAGAGAGCGGTGCTGAGCCCACGCTCATTTCTCCCACAAGAGCGCTTGACTTGTGCTAATCAATAAGATCATGAACTGTAGCCGCTGACTTACATATCATACATAATTTGCCCGCCTTATGAATTATTTTCACTGAGAGTGAACTGATTGTGAATTCAATGCCACTGGTGCATGTGTGAATGGGAGAAGTGCATGATTTGTCTGCGTGTGAGATGGAGAGAGAGAGAGAGAGAGAGAGAGAGAGATTAAAATTAGGTTTAAAATTCCAACATGACAACCAACTGTCTTCGAAATATTTACAACCAGCAGTGGCAGTGTCAGATTTATTATTTTCAGTACAGCTCTGTTTTGTTATTTTTTTAGCTGAGAGTTAAACAATAAACTCTGCAGTCAGTTGATGTTGACACAGATACTGTAAAATACTGAAAAAAGCTCAAAAAGTCACAAATAGTAATAACAAGAACTTATCATCACATTTAATGTGTATTTGTAGAAAAGGGGAGAGTACTAACTGAAAAAATAGTGCAGTCCAAGATTTTTATTAAGATTTTTTTAAAAGCAACTGCCTTTCAAAATGTGTTAATTGGAATTACATTAAATTGAATACACGCATTTAATAGAAAAAACAAACAAAAAAATGTATGGATCTGATTTTATTTTATTTTATTTTTGCAACTCAAAGACTCTCCAAGCTTGTCTGAAATGCAAACCCCCGGAGCCTCACACTGGCATTCATTACTATCCCTATCATTAGAGTTGATCGATCCCTGATTATCCGTGGCTTGTCTGACTAATTACTAAGTGAACACAGATCCCGGTCGCTTTGGACAATAAGTGGGGTAGTGAATGAGGAACAAGCGAGGAGACGATGCATGCTGGATCTGTGCCTCTACTATTATCCTGCTTTGTACTTCCTGACTGCAACCCGCCCACGGAGCACCATTACAATACAGCTGCCGTGGAAGTAGTATTTTCTCTTCTGCTAATGACGTCCGAAAAAAAAAGTAGGCAACAGATCAGCGGGCTGAAAGGTCAAAGCAGCACCTTAATCGCACATTCTGATTGCCTGATAATCATTTTCTCCCCCAGAAAGGATTTATTTCTCTGCTAGCAAACGCTTTCCGTGATGGATGATGGGGTTTTACAGTAGATATTTTTCTAACTTGTGGAGAAATGTTCTGCAGCTGCAAGGGGAAATAACACAGCATCACCGTCCCGCCCCCTTTAACTGGCCTTAACTGGGAGATGCTCAGCACATGAGAGTCAATGTAAACACACAAAGGCGTTTTCAGCCTGTAGTATTCACGTGGATTGGCTGAACGCGCTAACAATTAACCCCCGCATCCACTTCCACGTGTTCCCCCCTCTCACGCCTCACGTACATTTTGTGCGTGTGATCGAGGCTCCACGGGGCTCCCACTCTGTCCCAAACATCTGCAAATTAACACACTTTCTTTTTTCTCCCCCTCTTGTGCCCTTCTGCCCCACAACTGATCCGGGACGTTCTCTCTCTCTTCGCTCTCTCGCTCTCTTTTTTTGTTGTTTTTGTTTCTGAAACCCTTAAAAGCATCCCAAAAGTAGAAAGAGACCGAAAACAACCCACCTTTATGCATTCCCGTAAACCTGTCTTTCAGTACTGTGAGTTCGTATATCTTTCCGAATTCCTCAAACAGGGGTTTCAGGTCTTTTTCCTCCAGGTTTCTGGGAATCTGCCCGATGAAAAGCTTGATGGCGTCGTGGTCCTTCATTGGAATGGTGTTCTGGCCGATGGTAAGCCCGTTCATCCTGCCGGCGCTGTTCGTGGTGCTGAATCCATTCTCTTGCTGCACTCCGTTTGCAGTGACTGTAGCCATCTTTCCTCAATGGGCCGGCGGGCAGCTCTCTCTCTCTCTCTCTCTCTCTCTCTCTCTCTCTCTCTCTCTCTCCTTCTCCCTCTCTCTCTCCCCCTCTGTAGTCAACTGCACAGTGCACACTCCCCCCTCCTCCGTTATATCTTCCTCTCCTCTCTCCCCCCTCCCTCCCTCCCTCTGCTCTCTTCCTCGTCCTCCACAGCCTGATGAGCCTCCTTGTTTGGAATCAGCCTCACACACACTCATATGTATATCCCTCTATATATATTTGTATTTTTCTCCCCTTCTTATGCTTTATGTGTTTCCATTTTTTAACTCCCCCCCCCCCCCCACCTCCTCCTCCTTCCCCCACGCTGCTGCCACACTGTCCCGTGACGTCAACTCGTACTCTCATGAACAGGTCCCTCCCACTCGCTCCCCTCCCCACCTACCCCCTCACTCTGATTTGCATAATGAGCCCGGCCCCAGCCAATGGGAGAGCAGGACGGCCGAGGGCCCCACAGGGCAGAGTAAGAACGCAAACATTTGTGTTTGAGTGGAAAGCTAGGGACATTTAAATGATGCAAAGGAAGCGTTTGTGCTTCTTCCTCACTGTCAGGTCCTTTAGTTTTGTCTCTGCAGCAGAGACCAAATTGAGTGTTGGTTTGGGGATAATGGTTGATCTGAACTGCAACTTTGTGATGCTCTACTTATGTCAAATGGAATATTAATAGAAATTAATGATGTAAAGGGTCAAGTCACAGTTTTAAACTGCAAACAATCAACATTTTTTTTTGTGTTTGATTTATGATTTTAATTTATATACTAAAGAGTCCAGTCATCCTAACGCTTCTAATCTTCTGGGGGGTGCCCATGTTTTCTATCCTCCGAGGTAAATAATTGTATTTAGCTGGCATACTGGGCATAAAAAAGTCCCTGTCAGGTGTTTAGAAAGAAAACCAGCAGGCCTTTAAGTCCCGAGGACTAGTCATGAAAAGCACTGCTGTGAAGCCTTGTAGAAATGATCTTTACAGCAGCAGTTCTCAATCCTGGTCCTCAGGATCCAGATCCCTGCTGTTCTTCATTCTAAACATCTAACAGCGGACTATTTTACACCTAGGATGCCAGGTGAACGCTATTAACTATCTGGGAGGGTAGAAAACCAGCAGAGCTGTGATACATTAGGACTGAGAACCACTGCTCTAATGTGCTCATGTTACCAATGCAACAGATATCACATGCTTTAAAATTTTATGTTCCAAATAGATTTACATTTAATATTTTTCAAGAATTAATACTGAAAAAACATATACAATGCAATGAGTTGGATTTAGTAGCACTGACCGGGTCTGCAATAGAGATGACAAAAAAAGACAGAACAAAATAAGAGTTATGAAACAAACAGATCGCCATGTCCACCCCCACAGGGAAATCCGGAGAAGTCAAAGTGCAAGGTCAGCAAATGGGCAATGACCCTGGAGGCTTTGAGATTTCGTCCAGACAGAGCATTAGATTTAATGTGCTGCCCAAGGACACTTCAGCAGCACAGATGGTTGCTAACACAAACCCTCTTGCTATGGTGGGATGTCATCCAAAAAGAAACTACATACAAGGTTATTTAAAAAAAAAAAAAAAAAAGATGTGAACATTCAGAATATTAGTTAACATTTTTGTCATCATTCATTATCACCTTTAACATATGCTGCGAATCTTTGTGTTTTGGTCTTTCAACATGTTTTGTGTTTTTCTCCAAAATAACAGTAGGGATTTTGCAAGCTCACTGGGACTTTTCATATTCTAGGCATATTTTTTCTATGGTTTGAAACCTCAGCTGCTTTTGTTTAAAAGGCCGGTTGGAAAGAACATGGTAGCTTTGTCAGGTGCCGGGATCATAGGTGCATTTGGGTGAATAATTAAAACGATTGCAGCTTGCTAGAACGCAACACACAGCAACCTTTGGAGTATTGGTCTATTTAAAAACAAAACATGCTTCTCTTTCTTCACTACATGCAGACCATGTGAATAGATGGGAAGAAAAACAGAACAAAAACAGTGTAGTCTGAAACAATGTCAGCTCAAACCTCTGGATTTAGAGCTGCTGTGTGTCACTGTCCATGGTGCTGAACCAACACTGTCATTCATAGACCGTGAAATAGATTGTTGGAGCTACAATTTTAACAGTACATGTTTGCACTACAAATTCTCCATGTCTTATATCTATCTGCTGTGCACATATCTGAACCTTCCTGTCCTTTCCTCTCACACAGGGGATGATGAATTCAAAGGCACTCTTCACAATAGTTGTGTTATTCATGCAAGGGAGCGTGTGCACTGGCAGTGTTTTATAACTTGCACAGTGTATTCTGTACACACAAAGGTCTAATTAATGCAGATGGGAGTGTAACATTGATACAAGGCCCGTCCAGCTCATTCTGATATGAGTAATTACACTTGATATGAAGGCATTTATGTGGATAATATCATGTATCAATAATCAATTGTATGCGGCAAGTTTGTTATGAAAATTGTTAATAAGGGCTGCATGGTAGTGTAGTAATTAGATCCGCTCTGTTCAAGTGTCTTTGAGCAAAAATAAATAAATCTCTGACACCCCAAGAGGTGTTGCTCTGTACATGTTGCCTGACCTCTGATCCTCTTGTGGAATTCAGCAAATGGAGAGAAAAAACAAAACATGTCTTCGGGGATCAGTATAGGATCACAAAAAACTGCACATCTACTGAAGTACATTCACCAGACATGCTTAACCTCTGTTAGGTCAGAATTAATTGGGTAGTAAAAAAAAATGTAATTAAACAGTAATGATTAGTTTGTTCTGTTGCTTCTGCTAATTAGTAGACTGAAGATGCCTCACAATGATGTATATTTTAAAAGATCTATCTATCTATCTATCTATCTATCTATCTATCTATCTATCTATCTATCTATCTATCTATCTATCTATCTATCTATCTATCTATCTATCTATCTATCTATCTATCTATCTATCTATCTATCTATCTATCTATCTATCTATCTATCTATCTATCTATCTATCTATCTATCTATCTATCTATCTATCTATCTATCTATCTGAAATGAGTCTGTTAATTACCTGCAGGCCAATGAGCTACTTATCTGCTATTTTATATCCAATGTTATTGTATTTACACTCATTAAAAACAAATTTGTCATGCAAAATGAAATAAAAGCAGCATTTCCCATGAGCCAGTAATTGAAGTGACCGCTTACTTTCTCCCACGGTACAGATGCAAATTTGACATTTGAATGCCTTTTCAGTCAGTTACTTAGTGTTTATGTTATCAGAGTAACAGTCTTATCTATCATAAATAGACAACTGGGTGGCCACCTTTAAAAAAAAAAAAGAGAGAGAAAAAAAATCACATTACAGTATGATAAGAGCATGCATTTGTCGGAGGTCGCCCCATTGGGAAGTGTCACAGTGTACCCAATGAACGTTTTGGTCACTAGGTAGTAGGGAAGTCAGCTTTGATGGATTATGTGCTGTTTGCTTTGCAGGCTTTTGTGTGTGTTCACCCCTGATGTCTGTCAGAGTGAACAGTCTTTGGGGATAGTGGTATTCCGAGAGCAACACTAACATCTGGCACTGCATTCTCTTTGTTATGAATATTTATTTATTTCCCATTTAATCACATCTTTGTAGACCATCTCAGGAAAAACCATGCAGGGCTTTTTTGCTCTGAATGACGATCAAAAACACAACGGGTCTCCCTTGTCAATACCATCAGGGCCATTGTTTCCCAGAAAGACATAGCTAATTTAGCTTCAGTGCTGCTTATTGGCTTTGTGATTTTTGTTTCCTTGTTTTTGTCATTTCTCTGCGGGATAGTTTGACTGCACAGCTGTGGAGACTTGGAAACTGCCTGGCAGGAGGAAATGTAGGTACTGCATGATCTCTTCAATTATGCCTGTGTGTAAGCATCCTCTTTGTTCGAACACAGGCAAGCGTATCAGAAAGGTTGACAGGGTTCTTCTTCTTGTCTGTGCCAAGCTCAGCACCTGGATGGTTGCACAGGGCACCTCTGCCGATTGCTCTTCTTTCAGACAAAGAGCAGTCAGAATTGTTCCAGCTGTGTTTGTGAAGTGGGGATGAACTTGCTCGAAGAACGACGCAGACAAAAAGAAGTCCCTCAAGGATCTTGCACTCCTAGAGACGCATCTCACTCGAATTATTTCTTATTAAACAGCATTTTTCCATTAGCCAGAAGTGAGGATTCTTTCCCTCACCAGGCTAGCTCGAATTGGAATCGAGGGGGGTGTGAACATTGCAAATGTGTCAGCAAAATCATTTCCAGACTAATGCAAAACATATTTACCCTGAGTATTTCACACAGTACAACTGCTATTTTCCAGACCTGAGTGAGTGCCATTTCTGTTTTTATTACCCAAATTATTCACACCACTGTCAAGGTGACTTGTTGGAATGTCACAGGCACACCACTTGAAACAGCTACCAAAAATATAGTCGCTTGAAGGAGCCAAATCAGTGACATAAGTCATGCATTGTGCATAACAGCTTGGTGTCATGCACAATTCCTTTATACTGTGTGTTCATTATCCCATTAAACTGGATATATGGAGTGGGCCAGGTGGAACGTAGTCATGCATGAACATTTTTCACTGTCTGTTTTGTAGAGTGAGTCCAAAAGGAGAGCAACCATTGATATTCATGGCACAACCAGTATGAGGTGTGACAGTATTTTTTTGTGAATCTGTGAGTGTATATGGTAATACCAGAGCAGCCTCAGACCTCAACTGCAGTCTGTGCCTGAGGGAGGGGTACACTGTTCCCCCCCACACAGGCTCTGCAAGATAAAGAACCACTCACTCAGAAGCCATAATTTTCTCTTAAAACACAATTTCTTGCCAGTTCATTTTCTCCTGTGCTTTAGGGGAAATGCAGGAGTGATTGTTGGTCTAGCCTGAACAATGTTTTTGCTAAATTAAGTTTTGCTCATTTTATTTTGAAAAGGTGAATTACATGTCTATTTATGCTTAATGGGTGGTATGTGTCGTCTGTGCAGCTGTTGATGTACTGCTGAATGATAAGCAGGCGTCTTGCTGCATGTTTAAGTTCACTGGTGACGCAAGGTAGGGAATAAATGAGAGGAAAACAAATAAGAGGTCAGGGAGACCATGGTGAGTCATCTGCTTTCTGGCAACTAATGAATCCCACAATGCTCTGTGCAGGCGTCCCCTGAGTAGATTCACATGGGTTCCACTTCCACTGCTACTGCATATAAATGCAGCATTTTGCTTTGTATTAGGTATTCACTGTGAATCACTATATATGTATATTATAAGTGGGCAGTGGGTGTTCCTCAACATCTACTAACAGAACTGGTTGAAAGTTTAGCCAGCAGCAGACTTGAGGTCAGTGAGGTCATCTTGTAATCTTGTAAAAATAAATTTAAATAGAAAAAAATAACCTTGGTACACATAGAGTGGTTGCAAGTTGTTGCAAATACTGCTAAATATGGCTAATTTGATGGAAAACTGCAATGCATCTATGCAGCTCTGTAGTGTTAACACACTGCATGTGTGGTGTGTGATAGTGCAGTGCTCTGTTCAGGGGTACATACATGCACACTCACCCTCTCTTCTCACTCTCCTTCCCTCAGGCTGCTGTTGCAAAACTGATGTCACTTTTCTGTCAACCTAGATTCCTCTGATATGGATTAAAAAGTACCTTCGGCTGTTTGAGCACATTATCTGCAACAGAAGTTCATCCAACTTTTAAAAGTATTGTTATATACATAAGGTTAGTGTGGTTGATAATGGCATTTCAACAGAAAAATCTGTCATTTTTTCCCCCCACATTTGTCTCTAAAATAATCATTAACTTCAGTGGAAGTTGCAACAATGTGTCAGAGGTTTATTATATCATTGTTGTGTAGTCTTTTGATGTAAAATGTATCAAAGCTGTTTCCAAAACCTCTCAGAACTAGTGTTGTTTCATGGCCCTACTTTGATAAGTTGACCTAGTTGTTTTATCTTGCAAATGTGGAAAAGTTGAGCACAATACAAAGTCGCAAAATAGTGCTTGCGTGCACAGAAAGGAACACAAGCCTCAGTACTAGAGAGAAAGTTACAGGGCTCTTACACTGCAGCTAACCAGCAAAGGCTTTGGTTTAGCAGAATGTGGCATAGAGCTTTAATGCTTCATGATTGGTGAGAGAAGCTGAGCAGAGAGTTGAGGGGACGAGGTCAAGAAATGATGGGATCTGTGGGTGATGAGGCTCAGGATGTGGACAACATCTCAGCCTGAAGTCCTCAGGTTACCCCTGAGGTTGCTGAGGGGAGAAATTTTGAAATAAGAGTCAAGAAAAAGCGGAGGGAGGGAGAAATTGGCAAGAACTTTGAAAATCAGCAGTCTTGTCAGTGTTCCTTAACTTGCATTAAATAATAGCTCAGTATTGTGGGAAATAGCGCTAATTTGCTCTGTTGCATAGAGCCATTTGAGAACAAAAAATATGAGGCTATGGAATATGAGGCAGCAGATTAGCTTAGTTTAGCATAAATTCTGGAAAGAGGGGGGGAAACCAGCCATCCCGAATCTTTCCAAAGGTAACAAAATGTGCAGCACCAGCTCTCTAATTAACACAATATATCTCATGTTTAATGTTTAATCGGTACAGAAACTAGAAAGTGTAAAAACAACATGTTGGGGTTTTTACAGGGCTATGCATCAGGCTATTTTTTAAACTGCAATTTGTCATTTTTCCATTAACAAACGAGATACTGCGGGTTAATTAGCCAGCTTTTTAGGTGCTGGTTGGCAGATTTTAACTTCAGACAGAGCCAGGCTATATTTTTCTCTCAGTTTCTAGCTTTTGTGCTAAGCTAAACTAACTGGGTGCTGACTCCAGCTATGTATATACCACATGCACATTAAATAGTATTATAGCCTTTTGAATGTAACTCTTCTGTAGCAAGAAAGTGACTAGACAGCTGCTCAAAAATGTCACTTTTCCTTTTTGGTCTTTTGGAGGATCGAAGACTTACCAGTTACAGTCAGTATTGCACTGCAAGTTTAGATACCAGGTTAAAGAACAATATCGCTCCTACACAGTGTTGCTGATACTGGCCTTTATGAACAGTATCCTGTCCAAAAATGCCACAGAGTACTTTAAATCACATCCATGATTTTAGAAACCTGATAAGCCCTTTGTCAGAATACATGCATCACTGTGGAGCAGTCATGGCTCACTGTGGATTATTTTTGGAGGACTCAGGGAACTAAAGAGCTGTCTTGAACAATTCTTCCAAAAAAATTCCTTTATTCACTGAGTCAGTAAGTGTACCATGGATATTTGTGCAGATATGAATCAGCAACTCATTCACTCATGAAACAATGACGACAATAACTGTGCTGGAAACTAGTGCCAAAGGAGGTGCTGCAGTGTATAGACAGACTTTGCATTTGAATGTGGTGAGCACATGCCTGTTAATGCATGCAAGAGAATATCTTAAACGTAATGCGTAGTAGTACCTGTAACCGAGCTGTGAATGACCTTTATTTTGAGTGAATAGACACCTGAAGATTAAAAATGTTGTTTTTTTTATATATTTTATAGACCAGGCAAAGACAGCATAATGACTGCAGCCTATAAAAGTTATTGTTATTTCAACAGCTTGCAAAGAGAAGACTTTTCAAAGCTGTAGTCATGAGTGCCTTTAAAATAAACACCCCTCTGAGCTTGTCATTACCAACAATAACATCAGCACAATGTCATCAGTGTCTGAAAAACATCAGAGTGAAATTGCTGTTTCAATTTGCAGTAGCATGCTTTGACAGATGTTTTTGTATATATAAAATTAGAGCAGACTGAAATGTTGATGTACCGCAGTGTCCTTGGATTTCACATCAGAATTTTTTAATACGTAGCTCAGGAAGGGCCACGGGAAGCATGGAAACCATTAACATTATGGAAATTAGTATCAGTTATCTGTTCATAATCATCATGACACAATAAAAAAAATCTAATTGTGAAGAAGCATGATTGAAAGATTAGCTTAGTAGAACGCCAATAAAGAGTCTGCCCTCGTGCTTTAATGGTAAAAAAAAAAAAAAAGAAAAGAAAAAGTAATGTCCCCACAAGCAGCAGCATTTTTTCAGCTCTGTAGGAGACCCAGACTGTAAATAAATGTACAGGGATTTGTCTTAGTGGCATTGGTGCAGAGACATTGACAACTCGCAGAGATTCACAGTGCATACTGACTACCACAATGGCACAAGGAAGGCTGAACTTTATGCACTGCACAATGCATGACACAATGAAATATGTACTACGGAGAGCAGGAAACACATTTCTCAGTATAAATTACGTGTAAAATAAACACAGAGAACTCAAACGAAACACAATACTTTCATTATTTGAAGGTTTCCTGGTCAACAACAACACTCATTCAGTTCTACAGTGAGTGAGATACTGCCTACTCTGAGGTCGCCCACATCTGTTAAGTAGCTTCATTAGCAGTGATGATGAGACCAGTGTGCAGTTGGGAAGTTGGACTATCATGCTTAGTCAGTGGTTGTGCAAATAACAAAGTCAACACAAAGTCAACACAAAAGCAGAGCTGTCACATAGACACTTAGCATCATCAGAAAGAGGCATGTAATAATGCGGTAGTAAGGCATCTCATAATCTGACGTAAACAATTTTTGAATGTATGAATTAGTTACGATTATCGAGGAATGGGCTTTGATAATTAATACAGAAATAGTGTTGATAGTCTTGTCTGGATACAAGTAAATATTAAAACATTTGTGGTTTTCATGGTCATTTTGTATCTCCTTGTGGTCAATTAGTGTCTCTCTATAGTAGCTTTGTGTCCTCTCGGTTTCCCTCTTTGGTCCTTTTGTGCCCCTCTGCAGTCATTATGTGTCTCTTTGTGGTCCTTTTGTGATCATTGTCTGTCTCCTTGTGGTCATTTAGCTTCTCTTTTTGGTCATTTTGCATCCCTTTATAGTCATTTTTTGTCTCTTTGTTGTTATTTTTGTATCCGTTTTTGGTTGTTTTGCATCTCTTTGTTGTCACGTTGCATTTCCTTGTGGCATCGCTGCATCTCTGCTTGTGCCACCCCTCTTACCCCAGTACCTCCAGTACTTTGTGACCCTAAACTGCATGCCTTCATGCCCTTTAAATCCCATAAAGAGGCTCCCATGCTGTCACAAAGTCCAACTTCACCCTAAACTACTCAGAGTCACATGAGGATACAGAGGACCATCGTGGTTTGCAGCTCAACAGAGAGAGTCCAGTGGAGTGTGGACATCATCTTGGAATCATCTTGATTCCGTGCCGTGCACCAACAGTCTGTGCTCAGTTTCCCTCAGACGAAACATACAGTGTGGCGCTGCAGCCAGTCAAGCCTTGTTACTTGTTTTAGCCTTGTGTTTTTAAAGAGAACTTTGTTTATCATATATGCAGTAGGGATGGTTTGATCGAGGAGGATAGCTGTTTTGTTTCTGCTGTAGGCCTTTGTCGACAGCTTGAGGTGAGTCGGACCCCCCTCGGCAGCACCACAAACACACATTGTTAATGGGCGTCATTATGGCACCACAGAGTTGTCATCACAGTCTATTTTTATTTTGGTGGAGGCCCGGCAGGATCAGCGGTGTGGCATTTGAAGCTCACGCCGCTGACTCACAAACAGTGTTGCTTCACAGAGCCTACACAACTAGTTCGCAAGCTGTTCTGTCGCACACATTGCCTTCCATCACGGTGCTTTGGAGAGACTGGAATAAAGTAACATGTTCCTCACTAAATTTATTTTTCATTAGCTTTTAGCATTGTGTTGTGCAAGATGTTTGATTTCGACAGTGCTGCCTTCAGAGCTTTGGCTCAACACATCAAAACTCCTACATCTCCTCACAACTCCTAAAACCGTTGGAATCTTCTTTCTTGTATTTGAGTCCAGAAATAGGAAACACTGAGTAGACACAGGCAAACGCATATGCCAAAGAGGCAATTTGATAAAGTATGTGCAGGTTTTAGTTTACAGCTTCAACAAGAGTAAAAGAAAAGTGGTTTTATATGTTTTGATAAAATGTAAACAGACATTGCATTTTATTAATAAGAGAAAAGAGAAGAACAGAATGATAATAACACAAAGGCACACAATATTCTTTTGACCTTTTCTGCACCTGTAACTGTCCTTGCTCCTTTGTTTGTGCTGAGTCCTTTTCAATTTCCCCACTGGGGTACGTATATTGAAGGCACAGTGTGCATCTGAGTGTGTACACATACGTGTGTGTCTCTATATGATTCACACACCAGCCTGAGTATGTGGTGGAATAGAAGCCCCCTTCTCTTAAGATGTCTGAGGACCTCAGGGGCTAAATATAATATTGTTGTTTTCTACTTATTTTCGAAGAATGTTCCATTCCCAGTAGTGTGTTTCCATCCAATATAATGCTATTTATTGTGCTGGAAGGACAGGATATGTTTGTTTTGCCATCTAAAGAATGTATTTTGTGTCTCCAAGCACTCAAGGTTGTACATTGAATACTGCATAACTGCACTGACATAGAGTACAAATAAAGGTCCAACTGCGAGATGTTTCAGTCCGTAAACTTTTTATATAGTTTACTCTTTATGAAACATTTTTAGAAATGTCTTTTATATGCTGCAAAACTGATGAATACTGCAGAAAAGAAATATACTGGTTTATGATACAACTCCATTTGCTATTCAAGTGTTTCTAAATTACTTATAGTTGTTATAGTCCTCATATTCAAGCTCCTTGCTTTAGCAGCAAATTAGGAACAAATTGTTCCATTAAGTTTTTCACAAACTAATCATTTAATGTTAACCTTAGGCTAAGACTGCATTAGGAATAACATTTATTTACAATTACACTCCTTGAGTGGATACCGTTAAGAGATGATATTTGGTCATCTGTAAATTGCAAGCTAATGTGTATTCTTTCACATATACTGAACATTTGCGTTCACACTTTTTTCTGCTTATCCTCTCAGAAATGTTTTTCTTCTGTTTTTTTGCCCACATTTATGGAAAATAATGAACTGCAATAATATAGCATGGTCTTACAGTAGAGTCATTCATTAGTGCACAACATAGTAGATGTAAAGTATTGTATTTGCAGCAAAGTGCACACTTAAATGAAAGCACATGGACTAGGATGCAGGTTATGGATAATTATGTTCAGATTGATATTTACATTTTGTTATAGAGGTATGACAGATGATTGAAGCGAAACTTACTGAAACCAACTTACAAAAATAATATGTTTCAGATAACAACAACATTCTTTCCCGTGTAGTCATGTACTTGCATAGTGGCTTTACAGACGTTAGGTAAAGCCATCAACCTGCAAGCTGGATTGCAACCATTGTTCTCCTCTGATGGATCATTTGCAACAATCCAGAGATAAATCTGCTTTCTATTTTTGGGCTCTGACAGCCTCTACCTGTATCCAGCCGCCTGGTAGCCCCCACCCAGACAGTGACTGGCCTAATGTCTGGTCGCAGTGGCTTCCTTGAAGCGCTCCTGCAAGTTAATAAATTCTGGGCCATCTGTTTCTATACAGCCCCTTTCCATTACCAGGTGCCCCCCCTCCTTGGACTTCTATCTAATTAACTTTCCTCGCTCTGCCTCTCTTTGTGCCCACATCCAAACTGGGAAAGAGAGGTGGGGAGAGAGAGGACAAAGAGAGTGAAAGAGGGGAAAGGTAAATTTGTTTAACCTGATGTTTTGAGGCAAAGTAAACAGTGTGGTAACCTAGTTAGCCACAATGCTTTTTTCTGTGATTTAGCAATGATGTTATTAATAACCATGTGAGTCTGAAGGGTACTTAACCATGCAATAAAGAGATGGGGCATTGAGTGCCACTGTTCTGCCTTCGCTTTGGAGAGGAACACTAATTGCTAGTCGGGGAATCTAATGAAAACCCTCCAAACAAATAACAAAGCAGACAGTGAAGAGTGTATGAAGTAGAACAAAGGGAGGAGAGCAATGCAAGGCAGAGAATATATGAAAAAATTATAATAATAAACCCTGTTGCTATAGCTATTAAAAGCAGTTAATGCTTCACAAACGGTGAACCAGCGGTAATTTAAAGTCACAAGGAAAAACAATAAAAAATGCCACCCATGAATCGGAAAAGGTATTAGAGATCAATAAAACACGCATTTATAGTAAGAATGAGCTAGGTAAAAACAAATAATATAAAAAGGCTTTCTGCGAAACATGTTTTAGGAAGAGATTTAAAAGCTGACCCAAAGGGACATGAAATGATCTCATTTCATCATTGGATGGCTTTTTATCAAATAAACATGAGCAACATGTTTCGCTCTCACAGATTTTGTGCCCTTTCTTTGGATGAATGCTGTTGTTGAGAACAGAAATGGCTGTGGAAAGAAAAACAGCTCTCTGACACTGAAAAGACTAGCAATGCCCACAGCATATAACGCTTTTAACTACTTTTTGCTCTCACAATCTAACTGAAAGCATCAACCATCAAAGCCATTAGGGTGCCAGAGTGCCCCTGTGGTTTTGCCATTAGCCCATAATATATTGGCAACAACATGCCACAACGGCACTACAGTATCATCATACATGCACTGAGGAAAAATGTGGCACATAAATTGCATCGCCAAAAGAGCACAACACTCCACACAAGGTTAGGAATCCCCATCGTGGAGGAAATGTAAGTTATGCGTCTACATTAAGCTGTAATGTTCTTGGAGAAGATGATGCCACTTTTTATGGTGAGGCTGTTGACTATTCATGAAAATCATGAAGGTGGCTGTTGGAGATTAGATTCCTGCTGTTGCTGAAAACCCTCGTAAGTCCAACTAGTAATTTTCAGATTTGTACCTGAGCTGAAGGTTTATATTGCACTTTATAGGAAGTGCCAGCTGTGTGACCCTAAGGCCCACAATATCTATTCATAAACTACAATAAGGGTGCATGATTGTCAGTATGAAAATAAGGCTGCTTTTCAAAGATACAAGGCTTCTTCACAGTGGCAGCCGTATTTCTGACACATGTTTTAGGCATTTCCCATTTGCATGAATCCTATGCATATTACATCGCTCCGACCTGTTGGCTACTATGGGAATTGTCATCATCGGTTGCAGGCAATAACAGTAAGTTACTGCTGCTTGTCATATGCCACCCTGCTTCTGCCATAATTTATGTGCATAGGACTATTGTCTTCAGGCTCATGGGGCATTTTGTGTGCCTCAGATTTCAGCTTTATGATGCAAGGAACGGAGAGCCTCCACCAATGCCAAGTCTACCAAACCTGGCACAGATTTCCTCTCCAAATGCGCATTTCCTTTGCTTCTCCAAGTAGAATCTGTTAGGTGCAAAGGGAAACACATGGCCTTCCTGTTGACAGAGTCCGAGAAGGCTGCGTATGAACAAAATGATCAGGATGGTTTGCACCTCTGAGGAACTCATCCAGAAGGGCATGTCCCTCATTACAGCTGTTTGGAGAGAGGTCTCGATTTGCCAGCACGCTCTTCTCCGCGTCCTCCACCTACAGCAGGTCAGGGAGGGAGGGAGAAGTCTCTGACATGACCTCCAGTGAAGTGAGCATGTCGGGAACCGCTGGAGATTGGGGGTGGAACCAATGGTGGAGAGGGAGAAACACATGCCTCGCAATCAGCCATGAAATGCAACCTGGCACCAATTGGACTGGGCCTGCAGGGAGCCTCAATAGACCTAAGCCTGCAGAACAACAGGGAGGGAGGAACGGAGAGAGGGTGAGGTATGCGGGGGGTGCAGCGAGGGTTGTGGGGTGCGAGGTCATTCTACCTCACAGGGTGTTTTATTAATGTAATTAAACACGGGCGAGCTCTCTGGCTCTGCATCATAGCTGACCTCCACAGCAGAGGGAAGGAGGGGAGGCAGGAAAAGGAGGGAGAGATGGACTGGGAGAGGGAGGGTGGGGGAGTGCGTAGGGGAGGGAGGAGGGAGGGATAACAAGGACATGAGATTGGCAGGATAAGACAAGATGAAACAAGAGAGGACAGAGCTAAGCAAGAGGGATAAAAAAGAGATAGATGCAGCCCGATGCATGAGTGGGAGGGGAAGATGTGAATTTAGTCGGAAAATTAGTGCACGGGACGAGACGGGCGACCCACGGAGGAGTCACAGCCAGGGCATCTGAGGGAAGAGAGGTCAACTCCGGGGCAAACAAAGGCCTCTGGGTCTGGTGCGAAAAGCGAGGAATGTCATGTAATCATATTAGACACAGTTCACTGCTCTGTCTAAACACAGGGCTGTGCTCTGTCTTAGCATAATGATAATGTTTTGTACTGTAATGTAATTTGCCCCCTCACTTGCGCTCAGTTTTTCACTTTCAGAAAAGGTGTCCTCTTTCTCTCTTTCACATCTTTAGATTTTTTATTACATTCCAAAAAAAAATGAAATATGCTTTTTTTCTTTTTTTTTTTTTTTGCTTGTAAAGCACATTGGATAAGATCTTTCTGTGAGATGATGCTATATAAATGCACGTATATAAAGATCAACATCATCACTATGTAATTTAAAGCCCCTGAAAGCCAGATATCAAATCTTAAATATTTTGTTTTTTGTTTTTTTTTGAGTTTGCTGTAGTTCCAAAAGTAAAAATGTAATACATTATTTATTAAAACTTTACCTCTTAACGTTGCTGCACTGATTGGTACGTTGTCATTTTTTCTCAGTTAAGTTCTGCCCGCTTCAACACAGTGAGAAAACTTCTTCTCCATGCCTTTCCAAAACAACCTTGAGAATGTGTTAACTTGAAAATACAACTTGCCATTGCAATATTTTGGAGTTAGAGCTGTCAGATAAGTGACAAAAAAGGTGGTGGCAATAGTGTGGTTAGTTGTGTTTTGGAGTTTTGGTGGGGACCAACATATTTTCTGAAAGAAGCTAATACTGTTGGTATGAATGCGTGTGTAGTAGGCATCATGGTGGAGCAAGCAGTAGATTCACTACATTAAAATCTATAATAACTAAACAGACATCAGCACAGACAAAATCCTGTCATTAAAAAACAAATACGATAGCAGAAATATCAAAATATAGTGCAGAAATGCGCCGCTGTTTTTATAACATCATGATTATACCCTTTCATGTCACTCAGTATTTGTGTGAGATGTGAAACTGACTGATGCAGAAAAGACAGCAGTTCAGAAGAGACTGAGGTTGTGATTTATTACTCAAAAAAATCATGTCCGATCTCTGATTTATTATTGTCCTTTATTTATGTTGCTTTTTAACAATACAGTGTATGGATTGCCCGGTGGGTGGGTTCAGGGCTAAGTGGGGTGGATTTGGGTCACAATTTCTTTTATCTATTTTAATTATTTGTCTGTCTGTAAAGCACTTTGTGCTACAACTCCTGTATGAAAAGTGCTATATAAGTAAAGATTATTATTATTATTATTAGTATTAGTATTAGTATTAGTATTAGTATTATTATTATGTCATAAGTGAAGTAGAAAAAAGGACATAAGAAAAGCGAACCACGGTGCTAAGAAAGTCCAACTGCACTTTTGCTAGCTGAGTAGTATTGTGATGGCAGTGCTGCAAGGCTGTATCGGACAGTATTATCACCTTTGTTTCTGTGAAGGAAGGACCAGAGCATCCACGTTAAAGAAGATGAAAGGAAAGCGCTGAAGTACCTTTCCTTAGCATTTAGAGAATTCTATTAGGTCCTATCACAATTGTGATTTTAGAGCATCTAACCAGTCACTTTCTATGGAAGGAAAAAGAAACAAGATGTGAAACTTTACCAATGACAAGACATGTGAATTCAGACCAGTCGACAAAGAATATATTTGGTCAGTGAACAGTATGTTTCATGAATTCTTGATTTGATAGAATTTAATCGGTTACCTTGAGGAAGAGTTGATACATTCCATGATACTACAGATGGGGAAATTGGACAACTGTCTTCATTGGACAACATTACTAAAAAGGACAGTCAATTTGCCAAAGTACTGTAAACTCGCAATGGGACATACACATGACATGATTTGATCGACAGAATGAGCAGTGCAGCGAGAGATGAAATAGTTCACAAAATAGGAGAGCCTTGATATACAATAAAAGTGGATGGCACAAGGGATCTCGTTGGCAAGAGAAGTGGTGGTGATTCATTATGACTGTATAAATCAAAGAAGTCAATGTCTGCACTAACCACAGCCAAGGCGCTGAGTTTATAATGGAGCTTCTATCATGGTGGTGTTCAGAAGATCTTGCTAAAAATAAAGGTGCTCCATGTGTACATTGTTAGACAAACAATGAGCAAACAAGATGAAACAGAGCTAAGGAGGATACTCAAATGCAATGCAGTCTGTGCTCCAAGCACTTAATGTAATTTTAGTGGAAGCAACACCATTTTTTCCAAGGGTTTCTACACACTAAAATATGAATTTAGTCAATATGACTCTTGGAGAATTCAAACTTGTTGTCAGAAAACAGCAATTAATGGAAATGGACCAACCAACCTCAAGAGCTGCATTTAAAACTGCACAAAATTGTGTTAATGGCACGGAAACTGGTTTTAACATTTGGTTTTTCTGCTACCACATACGAAAACTCATTTTCAACTTTGAAGGATGTTTTCACAAACCACAGACATGCCATGATTTACACCCAAAAGACCCAGCTGGTGCAGCTGGCATCTGAGGATCTAACTCCAAAGTGTCAAAATGAATGGAAGGAAGCGCACATGAGGAGGTTCAGCTACAATACTTGCCAAAGGTTGACTACATTCAGTGCCTCAATAGCCTCTTTTGTGTGTGTGTCATTGGTGAATCTCAAGTATCATTTTTGTTTTACTCTAAAGCTATAATAATCTGTTTAAATGGATACAAGATATGGGAATATTGGGGCCTGTTGTTGCTCTTTTAACTGTGTTCCTCTTCGCTTTTGGTTGACTTTTGAATTTTGCAGTTGTCCTCATTTTAAGGTGCCCTGGTGCCAACCCTGGTCTTGTTTTTACACAAAGGGGCTATATTTAACTTCCTTCATAAAAACATAGTCCAAGTAGAAAAGAAAAAGAATCAGTGGCTTCCTAGCTGCTGTACAAGTTTGTGGTTTTGTTTCTTAGGGTTGTCGCTTTAAAAAAAAAAAATCTGTGGAATCTGTTGATGCATTCACCACTCGAGAAAGTCTTAAATAAGTAACAAAGCAGATCTGTTATCTCAGTTAAGGTACGCTGAATGCTGTTCATCTCATATCAATAGGGGCGGGGGGGAAGAGTTCAAAGAAGTCTTTCATGCATTTTCTTACTCAGTGCTGACTCTGAAACATAAGGGCCACAAGCCTTCAAATAACAATGTTGCTGCTTTAGTCTTTTTGTTTGGATGTTTGTTGATTCTCTATTTCTCTACTTAACAAGCTACGTAGTGATGTAGCTTTACCTATACTTTACCTGAGTTGCAAGAATGTTTGACATTATTACCTTGTTTTGTAGGCAAATAAAACATTTCCCGCCCATTAAATAAGCCCTGTTACTCTATATTTATGCCTCAGTCTCTTATGCTGCTCTACTTCAGATGACCTCAGTCACATACAGTATGCAGGCTGAAAGATAGGCGTATGCCATGGAATACAGACCAGAAGAATAGGTCAGGGCTTTTGAAGAGTGGTGCTTTAAGGAGGGGTCGGTGAGAATTCACTACTGCATGTGACAGCTTGAAGCACACCCCGTCACAATCCATTTCTCATCTCCATGGCCTGCATTAGACGCCTTGTCACAATAATTATATTTCTCTGTATTAATTGATGACTTATAATGGAAATAAGAGCTGTCGGGGAATGTATCAAACTGCAGCAACAATAATAGCAAAGGCAATAAGCAAACAAATATCACATGGACAAATGAGAGAGAGTATTAGATGTGATTGATGAGGGGAGCAGGCCCAACCACACACACAGTGTACGTGGTGAGAGGCCGCTTGTGTTCATTTGGCAGGCTTGTTTGACTGAGTTTGTGTGTGTAAGCAGAGTCTATATTAAACAGAAAATGTAAGAATTTGGGTGTACTTTGTGTGTGCGCGTATGTGTGTGTCCATGCATGCATCTCTTATTCACTTTTAGTAGAGGCTTGAGACTCTGCTTGAAGAAAATTATAACAACTAATAGAGCAGGAATGAGGAATTTGTAATCCGTGTCAGAATTGAATTACTATCCTATAATGCTTATTTCAGTACACAAAAAGACATAATCCCATTCATCTGTGAGCTTTCCTATTGTCATCAGTGTTAGCACAGTGGAATATCAATGCAGAAACAACAATTATTGTTTTTATTTCATTTTTATTCAGGCATTGTTTCATTATTGATATGAAAGCACATTAGTCCTGCGCCATCCAAGTTCAACAGAGCGCAGGGAGGCAAATCTGATCATGATGCAAGCACAAAGTGTGTCCATGTGTACAGTTTGTGATGCTACAGTGACCTGTTATTGTCTGTGGTGGCATCATTTTATCTTTCTGGAAAAACCTTCCCTCTGACATGTGGCTTTTGTTGACTGTTCAGTCTTCACTAAAGTCTGTGCCAGTGTTTGTGTTTGGAATTAGTACCTACATTTCTTTAACTTTTCTTTCTGGCAGTATTTAGAAGTAGCATGTACAGTGGTGTCATTTACAGTCACACAGTCACTCTGGGCTTCTGAGTGCCGTAACCGGAACAGATTAATATACAAATTGACCATTCCTAAAATCGTGTTGATTATCACCCATGAAATGATATGCTCTATAAAATCAGACAGTCCCTTGATTTTAACCTTGACTCTGGAAAACCCAAATGACTTAAACTTGTAGACTTATATGGCCTCTGAGGACAGCAAAGTGGGAGGTCTGCTTACAAAACTCTGCACCAGCTCACATAGCAGTGCAGTAAAAGAATTTATAAAAGTAACTCGCAAACAATGGAGAAACATGAAATCACTGTGATCTGGATGGAAGACTGGTCAATATCCTGGCTGCAGAACCCTGCATAATTTTAAATTGATCTGAGGCTCAACTGTACACAAGTTAATAAGAGTATATGTTTTTTTCTCTCAATATTTTTACTGAAATTCCTCACCAAGTCAGTAAAAGGGAAAGTTTTCATGCTCTTCACTGGAAGCTGGACGAGTGTAGGCGGTGCAATTTACAGGATTTTGACCCAGCAGACTGAGGTTTGTGTCCTGTAAGGGAAATATCTTTCATAACATTAAGCACCTGTTATAAGGCAAACTTTCTGTTACCTGAATGGAGCAACAGTGATGACACCAGTAGGGGACATTTGGCAACAGCCTTATTATGTCTGTTTTTGAAGTTCACAGATTTTAATAGGTAAATAGGAACACATCAAAAAATGGCACTAAAGGTATGTTCAAATGTGACGTAAAGGGGTTCTGACAATGGAGCATTCTGCAGTGAGTAAGGAATGAGAATGGACTTGTGTATCCCGGCAAATGGCATCTAGCAAAGACAGGTGAAGTCTCTGGAACTTGGTGAAAGAAGTACACTGTCCAGGAGAGTGCAGTAGATCCACAGGTTGTTGGTGTGGTTGCATACTACAGGTTGAGTATAGGTTGTAATTAGGGATCCAGCCCCATAGTCAGGGAAAACCACATATCTCAGGTAAACTGTGTTGGAGGCAAATTGATCAGCTCAGGCAAATCAATTCATATTGCATTACAATTAGTAGAATTAGAGAAGCCCTTATGTCATATAAGACACACTCTCCTGAACCAGTCATCATAAAAACATCACCATTAACCCTTAGAACAGCGTGACACAAAAAACAAGATTGAAACGTCTCATAATTATTCAGCTCGAAGCAGAAATATGGGGGGGATTTGAAAATTGATCTAATTTTTCTTTTTATCTACAATAAGTGTATAAGTAAGGCCAGGCCATTTCAACACCCACTAAGTCCCAGCCATCCTAAAATATCTGGAACACATCTAGATGAAAGAAAGATGTTTTGAATAAAAAGCAAACTGGGGCCCGCAGCCCTCATAACCTCTCTGAATAAATTTGTGAGAGTACTATCTAGGGGACTAGAGAGGGGCCTCACATGTGACACAGTCTCAGCGAGAGTATGCAAAGAAATCGGCCCAGAGCGATTCAACAAATTAGGGAATGGGCTAGGGAGGTCCACAGCAGAAATGAGAGGAGTTGGAAGAGTGATATTAGCCCTTCTTCAGGCTGAGCAAACCTAGGGAAATATTTCAAGTCTCTTTTCATGTCTATCAGATAATGCAAACATTTGGAAGTCATTTCGGGGTCCCAGTGATATCACCATCACTCCGCACTCTGTCTTCTTGGAAATTAAGCTTCATGTGTCATATGTTAGTGGGTGGGGACTGCAGCTTAAAGGGCCTTAAAGGAAGAGACTAGATTTTCTGGCATAAAATGATTGCATGAGTTACTCACTTGTAATGATATCCATGCATTTGTATTAAGTTAAGCGAAAAATTCTGTAGAAAGATATTTCCTGAAGCCAACAGCTTGTCAAACATAAATAAATTGCAGCATAAGGACCAGTTTAACATTTTAAGCCATTTTAAACATCGACACAGCATCTCAAAAGTTTAAAATACCCTCAGTCGCCATGGAAAAGCACTGTTTTATATCAATATTTAGTGATCAGCAGTTGGTTGTTTCTGGTGATAAATGTGGCCCCAGTGTTTTGTTATCAACAGATTCAAAGCCTTGTTATCTCTATGTGCCTGTCTATAAATAATCTAGAGGGTTTACTCTACATTTGTTGAATCTACAATGCAAGATTGTCATAAATTTCCAAGTTCACTTACATTTTTTACACGTACGTAAACCCAGTTGTTGTCTGTGTCCTGCAGTTTTTCTGGTTGTTTCTGCTTTATCCACTGCCTCTCGTGTCATCTCAGATCTTGCCACTCCCACCTGCCCTGTTTTCCCTCCAGTTAATCGCCTGAACCTTCCCCTCCTCTCCCACTCGCCTGCATCCACCACAGACTGTAGCTTTTATGTACAGTCTATGGCATCCACTCCCCCAGTCGACTCCCACCTTACTAATACCCCTGGTTCACTACACCGCTTTTGCCAGATTGTTTTAGAGCTTTGTGCCTTTGCTTTCCAGCGTTTAAACGTTCTTTTACCTGTTTGTACTCTCCCTGATTTTTGATGCCTGCCTACTCCCTCTGCTTTGTCTGCCTGCCTAGTTTTTTTTGCAACCTTGTAAGAAACCTTTTTGATCCTTGTAAACTTGTTTTACCTTTATCTGCTTGTTTATCGTGTCGGGCTTTTGGGTCCTTTAATCCGAGCCCTGACAGGTACTTTACCTCAAATCCACCTACTTCTGACTTGGATAAAGGAAACTATGGCATCACTCATTGCACCAGCATGAGTCAGCAGATCTTCGGCAGCATTTCAGAGACACTGAAACACTATTATGGCTGCTATCAGCAATACAGATAGCATCATTGTTATTAGGATATTCAGGAATGATGTGATGTGGACATTTTTCAGGATTTATAGCTGTCCTTAATAGCAGTTTTGCATGAGCACAGATTGTCTTGTACTGTATATGCAACATTTTTCATTTATGTGTCATTTGTGTACTTTAAAAAAAAATGAAAGTCCTGAGGAGAAAAGGACTTTGGGAAGTAAAATACACAATACAGAGTACAGGGCAGTGACCATGTAGCTATGGGTCAGGTCTGTGTTTGCTTCACTTCACACAAAGTGTGTGTAAAGCATTATGTGTGTTCACTGAATTCCAAACACGGGTCTGACGTCTCTGGGAGCTCAAACCTATCACCAGACTGTTAACATATTTAAACTCGATAATGGGTAATTTGTCAGTGCTAATTTGATATGCAAATTTTCTCATCAAGCTTTGTAACAAGATTAGCTCAGTGGAAGCCAAGTACACCATAAACCACGATGACAGGTTATCCTTCAGCTCCCTTTTTCCAGGCACGAATATGTCAGTGGGTCAATACTGGCTATTTCACAAAGATGAGGCGATCTGTAATGGTTCATATTCCTTTCCTTTCTTGCAATATCTTTGTCACTAAGTGTTGCTGCCACAGTTTGCGAAACATAAGTCAAAGTTTTTAGGGCGCCCGACTGGCAATTCATGCAACTCCCACTCTTCTCCTTGCAGGTGGTGAACCACATAATGATATAACAGACATTTTATAATGTGAATTGCTCCACTATCTAATCATCTTTTCTGCCTTCTCCGCCCCATGTCATTTTCTAAAATTGTTACTGCCTACAGTGCAGTTTAACAGTAAGGCTGTTTCACTGCATTAATATAGTTGTTGTTTGAGTTATGAAGTTGCTGAATGTTTGGATTGCCAAGTTATGAGTCCATATGAAATGTCTGTAAGTCTGCCTCCTTTATGTAACTGTTGCTAAGTCATCAATAGAGAGTGGTCCCTTATTTCGTTTGACTTTGCAATAAATCAAACCTGCAGTTCCAAGTGTTAGTAAGTATCTGAACCCCTACCTTTCCATTCTAGGAGGTACAGAGGCTCAGATGCTTCACAGTTAAATGAAGAGTGAACAAAAGAGACAGGGCAAACTATGTATGTTTTTATTTATACGTTAAAAATCTTGACACTGAGAGCATACATGTGATTTATGAACCATCAGTAAAGGCTTTGATACTCGCATTTCACAACCCCGTCTGAGTATGTCTCACTGTTGTGTTGAATACGTTCGATGCATTGATGTATTATTTATACCTCAACGTGCAGCATATTAGGAGCTGTATGATGATCAAATGTCGTTTGATTCTCGCACTGTTTCAGATACCTGAGATTACAGGTCATCAGGATACTGGCAGAAAAAATTTAAGTAGCACAAAACCCTACCAACCTCACAATTGGGAGACTGTGAGAATCAATGTTTACATAAAAAAAAACAATTCACAAAGAAACCAAGATGTTAGCAGGGAATATACAAACCACCTAGTTGCAGCTGGCTATTGTTACATTACAGCAGGTTCAAACTGATAAATGAAAGAGATATCTATTACAGTACACTTCTTTCTTTTGGAAATATGAAACCATTATTACTGCATGCTTGCCTCTCGTGTTACTCTGGTCATGTTTTGTGTTTGCGGTTGCATCTGTACATTGCTGTCATTTAAATTCCTCTCTGCTACAGGGAGTAGGGGTTCAAAATGTGTTACGAAAATAACACATTTGCATGGGGGTGCATAAATTTTCTCTTGAGAGCGCGGGCCAGCACTCCACATAAAAATGGAAGATGACAAGTTAGTGAACATCTGGAAGGAGGAAAGCAACAAGGAGACAAGTTAGGAGTTATGAGGGCATCTGTTTGGCTTTCCTTCCTTCCCCAGCCTCTTTTGGAGCAGAATCTCTCCTTCTTCCTTGTTTCTGGCATCTTTATCCGAGAAAGACAGATGGATTTGCTTCTCCCTGGATACACATTCAATCACACACACACACACACACTCTATGCATACATGTATACACACACAAACACACACACACACACACATATATAGAGTAGCACACAACCAAAGGCACAAATAACTTACAGATCGCAGGCATAGTGACTTTGACAAACAAATAGACTCCAGCGGGCACACACTCATACACTCAGCGCTTGGGAGAAGGACAGCTGCGCAAATATGCCCGGCCCTCATTCTTGGGATCTGAGAGGCGCTCCAACCACAACAGCAAATATTTCCCCTGCTGTCATCTTCTCTATTTTCTCTCCCTCATTCATCGGAAGCGTGCCCAGGATGTGGCAGGAGAGGTTCAGCAGCTTCATGGTACAGCCAGGAAGCAGCGCATCCCTCTTTTTCCCATTTCCATCTCCTTCCTCCAGGAGCCAGATGCTGATTGGGGGGAAAAGTGGTGGCGAGGTGGGACCCTACCTGTCCCCTGGGGAAGATGAAATGTAAATTTTGCGACGTGGGCTCATTTGCTGCAGTCTGGAGCTGTCTGATAGGACATGACTGGAGGCTTATTTGATTAGCTTAATTCCATCCTCGTGTGGACCACCGCAGCAATGTTCCTGGGACATTTGTTAGAGCATTAGGCCCACAGTTAATGAACAATTTGTTCCGTTGAGCAACGAACCACACGAGCAATCGTCAGCCGTCCGCACACTTTGTGAAAAGGTTTGCATAGTTGTGACACCTGCCCAAGAAATTACGCTTGAGAACCCGCAACTTTAAAAAAAAGTACAGCCTTATTAACTTTTCTGTGCTCACATGATAGAAAAAAACGACCTTGTTAATTTCTCTGTGCTTGGATGACGCCTTAATTTGATGGTTTGCGCTGGTTTTGTATTATACAAGGGCCCTACTGTGAATGTTGTTACTTGTGAATGCATTACATGCTGTCCACTACTGTGCATGCAAACTGAATTTCCCCCTGGTACAATAAATAACATTTTATCTTACCGTATATGTTGCATATAAAGAGGTTTGTCGGAATGTTGAGGCCTCAAAAGCTTCTCAGCGTGAGCTTAGACATCACTTGTGGCGAAGTCATTACACACTCACCTTACATGGTGCATCTTTCACACCCTCTCCATATGTTACATTTCAGCATACATCTCCATGTGAGAAACAGCACGAGTCACAACATTATATAAACAGCAGCAAGAAGAGTCAAACATGACAGGAGGGATAGTGCCTGTTTATAATCCCTTTGGATTTTTACAAAATATTTCACTAGAATATTATGATTATATATGTTTCCGTATTGTTAGGGTTTCACCCTGTCCCACTCATGATGCCAGTACTGTTATAATTCCTCCTAACATGTATATCTAAATTCTATTTTCACTGTATGCCATCAGCTGTGAAACAGCTTCACATTGTACTGATGTTTGATAACTTGGAACATCATGAATTTGGTAGAAAGTCATCAACATGTGTATAATCATAACTCACAGCTGAGATATAACAGATGTGATTTATGTCTCAGAACAAGCATCTGGTGTGGGAACCAACAGCTAAAATAGTAATACTCTATGATTGTAATTTGATAGAAAATCTTCATGTTTAAAATTGCTGCATGTCTCACATTTAAGCCAGTATGTTGGTGTGTGTTGACTTGATTCTGCTTTATTTGTCCTTGATAAAAAAAAAAAAGAAAGAAAAACTAACAAAACAAAAAACCCCGCATCTGTAGGGAGGCAATCCAATGATTTGATAATTATCATATTACTTATTGCATATAAATGATTTGAGTCTGAGGTTACACTGGTAGTAAAATTCTGCAGCTGGTGCCCTGATAATTAATGAAATATGATCTGGAAAGTCCAGGTTGATTAATGCATCCATGTCCATGAATTTAAATGCTTATGAGACGTGAAAACTCTAGTTTCTAACAACTATGATGCAGTATAAGGACCTATGTGGAAAGTTATTGTGGTTATTAAGAACAATCATTTTAGTCCCCTATCTCAGTGATCGTGAGGTAAAGAACAGGATTACCTTGCTCCCATTATAAAGTAATCATCTTCTCCCTCTGCTCAGTGCATCAGCATCATGTCCTCATTGAAATGTATGAGGAGGCTGTGTTTTTTGCTGCTGCAACACTGTCACATTAGCTAAGATCACTCAACAGAAGTTGCTGTAATACAGACGTGATCTGTGCAGGAATTTTACCAGCAAATCTGTGTTTTACATTGTGTGAAAGACCTCTGCTATAATTTATGTTTCTTATCACTGTCAAATAGAATGAATAGAAGCTTAAACCAACAAACTTGAGATGTGACTGACTGTAAGATATGAACTCCAACTACTGGTTATTTCCTAGTCCTACGGTATTTTGTCAGAGAATAATGCTTGAGCCAATTCTCTGAATGTAATCCGCGAAAGGTAAGCACATTTGTAATGTCAGTTACCACCCAGTTGCTGCTTGATCACACAAGCATTCAATCATATTTATTATCTATCTTGCCTACCATGGGATATAGCTCTAACTAAAAATAAACCTTTCTTTCTCACTCCTGTACTTTATCGCGTTCTCACTCTCAACTCAGCACCTCCTCCTGTTCTTCCTATGCATGCGTGTCTTGCTCTTTCTTTCTCTCACTCTCTTTCTCTTCCTCTCTCTGCCCTTCCTCCTCCGGCCTGCCACGCTCTCATTTGTCACATTTACAATGGAAACATCCAAATTTACAGATGCTATCAATTAATCACCTCCGCTCTAATTACAATCCAATTAACCTCTGTTTCCACGCGCCATGCTGCAGGACGGCCAGCACCCTCCCTACTCAATCACACTGCTCAGAGAGAGACAGACAGAGAGACAGAGAGGGAGGGAGAGTGGAAAGTAAAGTGAGATTTAATGGAAGAAAAACTAAGTGCGAAGGAGAGAGATGGTGGCGATAGACAGATAGATATACTATGTGGCCAGAAGTGTGCAGACACGCCACAGTTTGGGATAGACCCATTATTTTCAATTAAGGCATAGCAAAACGCTACAGTATAAAATAATATTATGAATGCTAGTGGGTTTTCAACTATGTGGCAACAGTTTGTGGAAGCATTTTCTGTTTTAACATGACAAGGCTGTGGCGTACAAAGTGGGATCTTTGAAGAAGTAATGTTTGGTGTGGAAGCAGCAGATTGGCCTGCACAGAGAATTGACCTCACATATATTCAGGGTGAACTGTAAAATATATATGTGTGTGTGTGTGTTTGTGTGTATAAATCAGTGTATATATGGACAAGTATATGAACAAAGATGTACCAAAACTGAAAGAAAAGGAGATCAGAGATCAGAGAGGGGACAGGTAGTCATGGAAAAAATGAGAAAAAGCGAAAAGGGAAAAAAAAAAAAAGAGGCTCAGCTCAAGAGCTGATGTCTCAGCGGAGGATCACAGGTGTGACTTGTGCGGAGACAAAGAAAGAAGAGAAAGCTAGAGGAAGGGAGCGGGAGAGAGACAGAGGAAGAAGGAGGGAGGGAGGGAGGGATGAAGAGCTCTTGCCACTGTTGTCAGGAGGATTGAAGAAAAAGGAAGGATGTGTCCATTACAGACAAGGCTGTTCTGCTGGTGGCACGGGAACCCAGACTGTCACTGTGAAACACCCGTGCATGAGTGTGTGTATGCATGCGTGTGTGTGTATGTGTATGGTGTCTGCATGTACATATTCACAAACACACGCACATAATACACCTATGTATCACCTTCAACATGAACACACATTTGAATGCACAAGCTTACACAAACTCATATAGGATATCTATACATGCTCTTACAAGTAGACCCTCACACCAAAATTTGTCCAGCACATATTACGATGCACTCACACATATCATGCATGCATTTACATCCTGTACGTGTGCACACATACAATAGAACAAACACACACACTCATCCAGCTCTAACACAGATGGATATACACCATGACTATTAGCAGCTCTGGATTTACAGTGGCCCGTCAGCCTTCAGCTTTTAATGCCACGTGGGGCCTGTTTTACAGCTCTGCCCCAGGGCCCCAATCGGCTTTCAATTAGCAGGTGAGCTGCAGCCCTGTTCCCAATCAATAGCCCAGTACAGGAAGGCTGCAGGCACCCTGGGGCCCCCAGCTTGGAGGGAGGAGAGAGGAGGGAGGAGGCGTTGGAGGAGAGGGGAGCTGGCAGGAAAGGCTGAGGTGGAATCATGCCATGCTACTGGGCCACAGGGCTGTTTGAAGGGGTTGGACCTGTCACTTCCTCTCTTTCTACACACCCAGCGAGAGACGCATCAAGGCACAATTTATCTGCAAATTCAATGTGCAAATCTTGCTTTTCTTACACAAGGAAAACCAGGCTAATAAAATCGACACACTCAGTGAAGAGTGTTAATGCACTGTTGGCAACCATGAGGAAGCTGCCCTCCAGTCCAGCAAAAGAAATGAAAGCTGTATTCGTGTGTGTCGAAAAAGGAGAATTTAAATAAGGAAATCACACTACCTACAATCCATGATTGCATCTTCGATTACATAAATTGTGCAAAGAGAAGTTTTGAATTGAGCCATTTAACAGGTGAATAGGTGATTCGGTTTTACAAATCCATGCAATTTAAAGACTAATTTTGCTGGCAATAACTTCTCTGTATAGAAACAGTTTTACATGTATCTCATGCCATTTTTCCCAGTTGAAGAATTTTCCTCAAAACAAATGGCAGAGCCTTCAATGAAAGTGATTCCAAGAAAATGTCAGTTAATTCAAAAAGGCATTTGAAAGTGACTCTGTTGCAATAGACACAAGTAAATTTGTCTCACAGTGTTTTACTGTGTCAGATGACTGATTTTAACACAGATAATAGGATGAAATAATACAAGATGGACATTTTGGCAGTATATCAGTATTCATCATGGGATCTGAGAAATCAGTCTCTTGCTTCTTTCCAGGAACATCAATAAAACCAACATGAGTCAAGTCAAACCCAGCTGATAAACTGCCTGACAAGAGCGCTGCAATTTCTACACTTTGTGGTCAGGACATTTTAATGCCCCTGCATTGGAAGTTAAATTATTTATGACTATAGGACTGAATACAAATTAAGTGACTTATTAAAATGGGCATTTTTACAGTGTGCACACACACGCGCACGTACATAGACAAATATGCATCTGCATGCATGCACAGCTGTCAAATCCACACTCTCATCAAGGCTCAGCTCAGCCCAACTCCACAGAGAGGAGGAACCAAGCGAAACAAAATTAAGTGTTTCAATTCTCATCCACCTCTCTGAGACACCATCGCATGGCAAAATAGCCAAGTCATTTTAATTAGACTCACAGAGCACCACATGCTTTGGTCCCTACCTCCAACACATGAAAAAGGAAAAAAAATCCCATTCCCCATAGTGACAGCAGAGAGAGGAGGGAATCTGCCAAAGCAGGAAGCTTGGCACAGAACCGGCATTCACTGAATAACGGTACAGCGCGCCATTTTTACATCATGCTGTACTGATTGTCAGAAGAGCAACCGCCGTCAAGCAATTTTCTGTCTGTATGTATTTATTTATTTATTTATTTATTTATTCCCTCCTATGTGTTTTGTAACCTTGTGAGAAAGCTGGTAACAAAGGGAGCATGGTGCAGGGGAGGAGAGGTTAGAGAAGATTGGAAGGCAGTGAGGAAGAAGAGGAGGACGAGGAGAGGAGCTACAGGGTTACCAGAGTGACATGGGTGTCTTTGAAGGCATCACCGTGGGGGGTTGGCGGGCGGGAGGAATGCAAGGTGGAGGGGCTGGGGAGATGGGGTAGAGGTGGTAGAGAAAACCGGGTCCCATCCAGCACCCCTGCTCCTCTGTCTCTTTCCCCGTGCCAGATATATCCAAGGGGGGCAATAAGGGTCTTTGAAGGCGTCCCAGCAGGAGATGTGTGATTGTGTGTGTGTGTGTGTGTGTGTGTGCATGCGCGGTTGTGTTCGTCACATATGTGCATCATCTGTACATTCGTATACGCATGTTGGGAAAATTAATGTGTTCCTACGGGCAATGAGTGAGTAAATGGGGCTAAGTAAATGAGTTCAGGTGTGTATGTACCGCATGCTCACACGCACAGTCCCATTCGTGTATGTGCTCGTGTTTGCGCATGTGTGCCTGCATGTGTGATGGGAGAGCAGCCTGCTATAGTACATCTCACTCTGAGTGGTGGAGAGGCAGAGCTCGAGCTGCTGGAAGGCGGAGAGACAGGCAGCTCTTCCCTCCACACATCTCTGTTCAAAGGCGCCATCAAAGTCTGGCAGAAATGTCAGTGCTGCAGGCAGGGGACCGGCCTCTGAATGTCAGTCCTTCTCAGGTCAA